>NC_136072.1:115945889-116576889 GCF_964261635.1 Lissotriton helveticus
ATGCAGGCCTATTTTGATAGAGCAACGCTACTTATTATTATGTATTTGATATTGATCACCTTGCTCCAATCATCTACCCTTTAACAGTTCCACAGTAATATTTAAATCTCAAGCTACACAATGTGATTCATCTGGTACTTTCATTTGCACATTTCACTCTATCCTGCTCAATTTTGGGATACAATAATGTTACTTGAAACAAAGGTATTCTTCTGACCAAATTTTTGCAAAACATCACCCTCAATGAATTTTTAATAAATACATTTGATACCATTCTACAACAAATGTGCTAGTAAGCTCACTTTCAAGTGGCCCTTTTTATGTAATTGCCAAGCTTGAATAAAATTGTTTATGATCCCAAATTGGGCATTCTTGAGTCACTGTATAAGTAACAAGACAATAGCCCACTACACTTTACTCTGAGTCAGCATCTTTTTATGGTGCCTTTTCCTCTTTTCACTCTCCACAATGCCTGCAAAGAAGTTCTTTGGATGCAGTGGGAGCATTGTTGTTCTTTCTGCACATCTGGACGTCAGTATCTACTGTATTCTTTGATGCTGATTAGGCTGTCATTTTCCTTCTCTTCTGTCAATGGTTTCCTGATGTGCACTTCAAATCATGTTTAGGTTGATTAGATAAACATACCTCAACCCATTCATAAATCAAGAACAATCATTCAGGAAAACAGCTGCCTTTCAAGGCTTGTTGCAACCTCAGTGCAACCTTTTTTATCAGTGTTATCAAAATTATTTCTGTGTTTTATCTGTGTTTTGTGTTCTTACGGCCTTTTAATGTAGTTTGAGATCATTTTTGTTCCTGACCTTTTTTTATATGGAAATATTTATTGTCATTTATTCAATACTCACAGTCCTTTGTAGGAAGTTGGGATGTGTAGCAATCAAACTTATGCTGCTTATTTGGTGCACCACTGGGTATGCCCTCTGATCTCGCAGGTGCAGCACTTTATGAGAAATATTAACTAAGATCCAGAGGCACCATCTTAAATTGTAGTAGAAATTCATTCTTTATTTCATACGGTCATCAGCACAATTGTTTTTGTGATTCCCAATATAGCTTATATATGGAGATACACTAATGTATTTCAAGTGGAGATTGTGATGCCTTTATGCCACATCCTGTCCCAACAAAACTATGAAGATAACATTTTTTTATGTTTTATTGTGACTCATATAGACTATCTAGCAGCATTGTATTTGTAATTCCCAATATGGTGTGTAGTTGGAGTTACTGAACTAACAAAAAGAGGGTTCCTTCTCCTGGGAGTAAATAATGCTTAAGATCCCAACTGGGGGATGATTTGCAATAAAGGAATGGGTTGCAGTGTTACGCTGATTACCAAATTTACAACTCAATATGTATGGACCATAAAGATATCATTAAAACCATGAGGCATACTTGTTAGTTAAAACATTTTCATACATTTATTAGAATAAATAATCTTAGGTAGTAGTATGTACAAATCATATACACAATTTTATTCACACATTTAAAAAAGGTTATTCAAGGAATAATTAAAAAACATTTAAAACTTCACTAATTTGGTACTTAAACATAAACATTACATAATCATATTCATAAAACAAACAATTGTTACAAGAACGAAATTGTCGACGTGGCGTTTCGGTGCTTTTTTTCTATTCTGCACCTTCTTCAAGGACTCGTTCACAGCTTAATATTTTCTAGAAAACATATCATAATACATATCGTTAGGTCCAGATTTTTTCACAGTTGCACTTAGATTTATATCGCATGTTTAAACTGTTTTCCCTCTATTTGGTAACCCCGAACACTTAGCAACCCCAGATCGTACGTTACTATATTCTCATATCTTTAGCGAGAGTATAGTGGATTATTGTCATCACTAGTCTAGTGTCCATGTCTTGGTTTTATTTTCTTGACATTAATAGGCAAACGATTAGCATATTCATGTCAAGAAAATAAAACCAAGACATGGACACTAGACTAGTGATGACAATAATCCACTATACGCTCGCTAAAGATATGAGAATATAGTAACATACGATCTGGGGTTGCTAAGTGTTCGGGGTTACCAAATAGAGGGAAAACAGTTTAAACATGCAATATAAATCTAAGTGCAACTGTGAAAAAATCTGGACCTAACGATATGTATTATGATATGTTTTCTAGAAAATATTAAGCTGTGAACGAGTCCTTGAAGAAGGTGCAGAATAGAAAAAAAGCACCGAAACGCCGCGTCGACAATTTCGTTCTTGTAACAATATTTTGTTTTATGAATATGATTATGTAATGTTTATGTTTAAGTACCAAATTAGTGAAGTTTTAAATGTTTTTTAATTATTCCTTGAATAACCTTTTTTAAATGTGTGAATACAATTGTGTATATGATTTGTACATACTACTACCTAAGATTACTTATTCTAATAAATGTATGAAAATGTTTTAACTAACAAGTATGCCTCATGGTTTTAATGATATCTTTATGGTCCATACATATTGAGTTGTAAATTTGGTAATCAGCGTAACACTGCAACCCATTCCTTTATTGCAAATCATCCCCCAGTTGGGATCTTAAGCATTATTTACTCCCAGGAGAAGGAACCCTCTTTTTGTTAGATTGTTGACCCAATCCTTTTCCTGCCAGAAAGGGTAACTCCCTATACACATTGTTGGAGTTACTGAAACAACTGTAAGTCCCAGATGTAAATTTGATGCCACTGTTTTATTAAGTTTAAGATTGCACTTGTTGGTATCTTACATGTACCCATTTCAATTGAAACCATAGTTTCTAGTGGCGCAACTGATGCCTTTGCTTTTCTTAGAAAGGGCCGTCGGAAGTTTGTCTATACGTCTGCCAACCTAATTTATATGGGCGGACAAATAGCCATTTTTTAATGCCCATCACCACCAAGAAAAACCTGGGGAACTAATTACTCTCACCATGAGAGAAACCTCCCATGGCGAGGGGAACATTGTGTTTTTTATTTTCAAATAGGAAATCCCACTTTCAGATTTTCCTTTTGAAAATAAAAAAAGCTTTGCAAGTTTATCCATCATGTGGATGGAGCATGAACAGCAAACTTAGAATCCATTGACAGGAACTGCTGTGACTGCAGTTCCTGCCAATGCTGGAAAGGCCTGCTGGGCCAGCGGACATTTCTAAATTTGTCCATCAGCCCCTCTGTTACTCTGTCACCCTGTTACTCAGGCCCATAGCCCTTATTGATCAATAAAAAGTAGAAATTAGGTACATTTGATGCATGCATGAAACGCTAAAATAATGAGCAATGATGCTGGTGAGTGATTCCTTTACAGCCTGAGCAGGTGGCAGGATGAGTATGGGATGTGATTGTGCCTTCCTGCAAACAGTTTTTAAACAAGCATTTGCAATGCAATAGGTCTCACATTCGCGCAAGTTTGAGCTATTGGCATTGTAAATGACAATGCCTTTTATTTATGTTTTCGGTTTTAAAACATAAATAAAAGGCATTGTCATTTACAATACTAATAGCTTAAACTCTTCCAAATGCATTGCAATAAAGGATGTTCTCGACCGCTTGTTAGATTATAAATATCAAAGGAAGAGACCGGCCTGCGACGTCTTCAAAGTAGTGAGAAATAGTGCAATGAAGAAGATGTGTATGTGTTGTAAATTACACAGACACAAAGTGTGAAGTGAAAGTTACATATGATCTGAGCTATAGACACTAACAAAGTGTTCCAATACTTTTCGCTCTGTGATTACACTGTTGTGGCTCAGGAGGAAGAGCGGAGGCTATTTCCTGCCCTCTCCGTGATTTGAGTGTGCAGTGTGGCATTGTGTAATGTCATTGCTATCTTTGGCCTAATAAAAAACACTCCAGCTGTAGTAGGGCCCTGGCTTTACCTCCTGGTGCTGGGCGGTCTGTGCTTTATGGCAGGCATGGAGGGAGGATGGTCTCGGCTGCAGCTGCGGCCTCGTCCATTGCCCCTGCTATTATTAGTGAGCGAGAGGTGCTGAGCTGGTGGTATTGGTATTGGTGGTGGTCTTGGTGGTGGTGGTATTGGTGGTGGTGGTATTGATGGTGGTGGTATTGGTATTGGTGGTGCTGGTATTGGTGGTGGTGGTGGTACTGGTATTGGTGGTGGAGGTATTGGTGGTGGAGGTATTGGTGGTGGTATTGGTGGTAGTGGCATTGGTATTAGTGGTGGTGCTGGTATTGGTGGTGGTGGTATTGGTGGTATTGGTGGTGGTGGTATTGGTGTGGTATTGGTGGTAGTATTGATAGTGGTATTGCTATTGGTGGTGGTATTGGTACTGGTGGTGGTATTGGTGATGGTGGTAGTGGTAGTGATATTGGTGGTGGTGGTGGTATTGGAGGAGGTATTGGTGGTGGTATTAGTGTTGGTAGTATTAGTGGTGGTATTGGTGGTGATGGCGGTATTGGTGGTGGTATTGGTGGTGGTGGTGGTATTGTTGGTGGTGATATTGGTGGTGGTGGTATTGGTGAAGGTATTGGTGGTGGTATTTGTGTTAATAGTATTAGTGGTGGTATTGGTGGTGGTGGTATTGGTGTTGGTGGTAGTATTGGTGGTGGTATTGGTGGTGGTATCGGTGGTGGTGGTATTGGCTTTGGTGGTGGTGGTTTTGGTGGTGGTGGTATTAGTGGTGTTGATGGTATTGGAGGTATTGTTATTGTTGGTGGTGGTATTGGTATTGCGTGGTATTGGTGGTAGTGGTATTGGATTGGTGGTGGTGGTATAGGTGGTGATGGTGGTGGTATTGGTGGTTGTGGTAGAATTGTAGGTGGTGGTATTGTTGGGGGTGGAATTGTTGGTGGTGGTATTGGTGGTGGCGGTATTGTGGTGGTATTGGTGGTGGTGGTGGTATTGGTGGTGTGGTATTGGTGGTGATATTGGTGGTGGTGGTATTGGTGGTGATATTGGTGGTGGTATCAGTGATGGTGGAGGCGGTGGTGGTGTTTTGCTGGTGGAGGTATCAGTGGCGGTATTGGTGGTGGTATTGGTGGTGGTAGTATAGGTGGTGGTGGTATTGGTGGTGGTGGTATTGATGTTGGTAGTGGTGGTGGTGGTATTGGTAGTGGTGGTATTGGTAGTTGTGGTATTGGTGGTGGTAATATTGGTGGTGGGATTGGTGGTAGTATTGGTGGTGGTGGTGGTATTGGAGGTGGTATTAGTGGTGATATTGGTGTTGGTATTGGTGGTGGTATCGGTGGTGGTGGTATTGGCTTTGGTGGTGGTGGTTTTGGTGGTGGTGGTATTAGTGGTGTTGATGGTATTGGAGGTATTGTTATTGTTGGTGGTGGTATTGGTATTGCGTGGTATTGGTGGTAGTGGTATTGGATTGGTGGTGGTGGTATAGGTGGTGATGGTGGTGGTATTGGTGGTTGTGGTAGAATTGTAGGTGGTGGTATTGTTGGGGGTGGAATTGTTGGTGGTGGTATTGGTGGTGGCGGTATTGTGGTGGTATTGGTGGTGGTGGTGGTATTGGTGGTGTGGTATTGGTGGTGATATTGGTGGTGGTGGTATTGGTGGTGATATTGGTGGTGGTATCAGTGATGGTGGAGGCGGTGGTGGTGTTTTGCTGGTGGAGGTATCAGTGGCGGTATTGGTGGTGGTATTGGTGGTGGTAGTATAGGTGGTGGTGGTATTGGTGGTGGTGGTATTGATGTTGGTAGTGGTGGTGGCGGTATTGGTAGTGGTGGTATTGGTAGTTGTGGTATTGGTGGTGGTAATATTGGTGGTGGTATTGGTGGTATTGGTGGTGGTGGTATTGGTGTGGTATTGGTGGTAGTATTGATAGTGGTATTGCTATTGGTGGTGGTATTGGTACTGGTGGTGGTATTGGTGATGGTGGTAGTGGTAGTGATATTGGTGGTGGTGGTGGTATTGGAGGAGGTATTGGTGGTGGTATTAGTGTTGGTAGTATTAGTGGTGGTATTGGTGGTGATGGCGGTATTGGTGGTGGTATTGGTGGTGGTGGTGGTATTGTTGGTGGTGATATTGGTGGTGGTGGTATTGGTGAAGGTATTGGTGGTGGTATTTGTGTTAATAGTATTAGTGGTGGTATTGGTGGTGGTGGTATTGGTGTTGGTGGTAGTATTGGTGGTGGTATTGGTGGTGGTATCGGTGGTGGTGGTATTGGCTTTGGTGGTGGTGGTTTTGGTGGTGGTGGTATTAGTGGTGTTGATGGTATTGGAGGTATTGTTATTGTTGGTGGTGGTATTGGTATTGCGTGGTATTGGTGGTAGTGGTATTGGATTGGTGGTGGTGGTATAGGTGGTGATGGTGGTGGTATTGGTGGTTGTGGTAGAATTGTAGGTGGTGGTATTGTTGGGGGTGGAATTGTTGGTGGTGGTATTGGTGGTGGCGGTATTGTGGTGGTATTGGTGGTGGTGGTGGTATTGGTGGTGTGGTATTGGTGGTGATATTGGTGGTGGTGGTATTGGTGGTGATATTGGTGGTGGTATCAGTGATGGTGGAGGCGGTGGTGGTGTTTTGCTGGTGGAGGTATCAGTGGCGGTATTGGTGGTGGTATTGGTGGTGGTAGTATAGGTGGTGGTGGTATTGGTGGTGGTGGTATTGATGTTGGTAGTGGTGGTGGTGGTATTGGTAGTGGTGGTATTGGTAGTTGTGGTATTGGTGGTGGTAATATTGGTGGTGGGATTGGTGGTAGTATTGGTGGTGGTGGTGGTATTGGAGGTGGTATTAGTGGTGATATTGGTGTTGGTATTGGTGGTGGTATTGGTAGTGGTGGTATTGGTGGTGGTATTGGTGGTGGTGTTATTGGTGGTGCTGGTGGTATTGGTGGCGGTGTTGATGGTGGTGGTATTGGTTGTGGTATTGTGGTGCTGGTGGTGGTATTAGTGGAGGTGGTATTGGTGGTGGTGGTATTGATGGTGGTGGTGGAAGTGGTATTGGTAGTTGTGGTGTTGATGGTGGTGGTGTTGGTGGTAGTATTGGTGGTGGTGGTATTGGTGGTGGTGGTATTGATGGCGGTAGTGGTATTGATGGAGGTGGTGGTATTGGTGGTGGTGGTATTGGTGGCGGTGTTAAAACAGGCTTTTGAAAACAACCTGTCAGGTGGCTTTAGTACAGATGACATGTAACACAGATGTGCTGTTGTCAGCTTCAACCCATTAGCACAGGATTATGTGCTACCTGGAATTCACATGACTTACTTCGCTAATTATTTCTAAATCCATTTTACTTGGGGGGGAGGGATTTGAAACAGACACAAGATAATGCTGGGCTAAAGTGATTGAAAGCAGGCGCCTGTTTATGGGGGCGGCCGTGCTGCTTAAAAAAACGCAAGCGGTTTCAGCCGAAACAGTGTATGTCTGGCCTGCAGTAAGAGAAACTTAATAAAGTAAATAGTGCTTACAGACTAAATAACAGGTCCTGTGTAACAACCGAAGTAAAAGGGCCAGTCACCACGGGAGGGTACAAATGAAGACAAGGCAATACTAAGGAGGGACTAACAAGCCTATTAACGAATCCGGAGGCAGCATTTATGAAAGACAGTAACAAAAGACAATTAAAAATATGGGAGGAGAGTGGACGCAGCTTCTCTTCCATACTCTACTACAGCAGTCTCGCAGAGCATGCAGTGCATGCGTGCTGCCACTAGGATCCACCTAAAAAATAGTATATAATAGAGTGGGGAAACATATTGCTTGGATAGACTAGCCTTTATAGATGTGATACAGGACAGCTTTCTACGTAAGCACTGGAACGACGACATGCTGAGCAATCACCAAAAACTAAGCATGATATAGCCTTATCACAATCAATCACAAACGTATCTGTGCAGCTATTAGAGGTTGAAAGGATAGGTGAAACATGCACTCTAAAAATCAAGCCCAATAGCATGGAGGTACCAGTAGAACCAACTCTAAGGGTTCTAAAATAGTCCAAACAAGGAAGCCACTACAAGTACGGACTTTTCCACCAAAATAGTATTAACCAATCCAGAAATTACACAGCCTGATCCTGTTTGCAAACAGGTTCTGAGTTTCAGTGAGCACAATTGGATAGGAAAAAAGTTATATTCTTTCTCCGTCCCTGTAAACATGGGGTCAAATTTCAGGTTCACAGTCCTACAATCACCACAATCATTCGGAAAACAACAGGTCCTTGAGCATGATCATCCTCTGGTTTTCTCAGATAAGACACCAACCACAACCTCATCAAAGGACCAACAAACACACTTAGGGGCCGATTCCGATTTCGGCCAGAAGGGCTCCGAACCTTCCAACCGAATCGGTCAGTGCCGGACGGGAAGGAATCTGACTCGGATTTCCGGATTACGGACAGCAGGCTCGTAGAGCCTGTCCGCAGTCCGGAAATCCTCTAGTACTTCCCCGGTTGCCTCTGTGCGACCGAGGGAGTACGATGGCAGCTTTTCACTGCCTTTTCGTGTTGGTCTGTCCGGCACGAAATGGCAGTCGGGAGCTGTCTCTGGGGGCCCCAGCAGGGCCCCCATGGGTGTGAGGCTATCGGATGGGGGCCTGGGGGCACCGATGGTGCCCCTCCGTTGATCCCTGCACCCGGTAGCAGGCACCTTGAGTGCCGGCCACAGGGTGCAGGGATGAACTGCACCCCTGCTTTCAGCAATGCAAGCATGCTTTCCAACCGGAAAGCATGCTTGCATTGTCATGCATACGAATGCGACCAAACCCTGTTCGGTCGCATCGTACTACCAGGGCTGTAACCAATGACAGCAGTTTGGTCGATTACAGCTCCTGCACGATGTCGGACGGACTTAGGTCCATCCGACATCGGAATAGGCCCCTTAGAGATATCTTTGATTTCCTGTTAAAATATTGCAGTCGTCTGTTGATGCCTTGAAATACCAGTCTAAGAAGATGGATTTGCATGTAGATCTTGATGTGCAGACAAAATATTGAGTTGGAAATTTCAAACTATAGGAATATCGAGTCTTAAATATCGTTAGTGAGAAATATCGACACCAAGAATATTGTGGTCAAGAATATCGATTTGAAGGTAAGAAATATCGTTAAAAAAAATATAGACGTCAATAATATTGTTTGTGAAAATATAGTTGGTTAAAATTTTAGTATATAGTTTAAATGCATGTGATGTATTTTTTTGTATAAGTATTGGTTATGTTTTTTAATATATGTGTTACATTTTTTTGTAGTTATCAATTTTATTTTAATTAAATTTTGCTTTTTTTAGTTCCATAGCGGGCTATGGGTTTATAGCGGAATTGGTTGGAAAGTAATTTAATTATAATAAATTAATGATTTTTTTTTATTTATTGTAATTATTTAATTGAGATTTTATAGTGTTAATTGTGGGAAGGGAAGTCATTTATTTGTAATTAATTATTAATTCGTTGTTAACTAATATTAATTAATTAATTGAAAATTAAATATGGAAACTGTAATTAATTTTAGGTGTGGGTTGTGGGGTTTATAGGGGTAAAGGGTGGGAAGCACTTCATTTTTAATTAATTACTATTTTTTTGTTAATGAATATTAATTAATTAATTGAAAATTAAATATTGAAATTGTGTAATTAATTTTAGGTGCAGGTTGTGGGGTTTATAGGGGCAAAGGGTGGGAAGTAATTTATTTTAAATTAATTAATAATTCTTTGTTAATTTTTCTATTAAACAATTAATTTAAAATTAAATATGGAAATTGTTTAATTAGTTTTAGGTGTGGTTTGTGGATATATAGGGGTAAAGGGTAGGAAGTAATTTATTTTTGATTAATTAATAATTAGTTGTTAATTAATCATTATTATTTAATTGAAAATTAAATATGGAAATTGTGCAATTATTTTAAGGTGTGGATTGTGAGGTTTATGGGGTAAAGGTTGGGAAGTAATTTATTTTGAAATATTTAATAATTAGTTGTTAATAATATTTAATTAATTGAAAATTAAATATGGGAATTGTGTAATTAATTTTAGGTGTCGGTTGTGGGGTTTATGGGGAAATGTTGGGAAGTTAATTAATTTGTATGTGTTTTAATTTGTTTTTTAAGTAATATGTATTTAATTGAGAATTAATTATCTTAATTATGGAAGTACATTTTATTCTTAATTTGGATGTGGGTTATGAATTGTATGGTGTTATAGGGTAGGATGTAAATAAAATAAATGTATATAATAATGTTTTTGTTTATAATTAATCTAAGTAAAAATATTTGTTTGCTTGAAAAATATTTTTATATTTTTATATTTTATTTAATATAATATTCGTAGGTATTTGTGATATGTTTTTATTTTTTTAATTTGTAATACTAATTATATTTGTATTTTGATTTTTAATATATATATATATATTTTAACTTATTTTGTTTTTCAAATATGTTTCATATGCTGGTTAATATTTAATTTTGATTTGACTGTAGTGCGAATAGTAATTTTGTATCCCTCTGCAATCCAACACTTTTCCTACTTTTGCACTGACTGGAGTGGGAATAAGACATATTTTCCCACCGCTATTCAACACTTTACCTACTGTTGCACTCACTGGAGTGGGAATAGTAATTTGCACAGTGCACAGTGCCTGCCACCTGTTACAGGGACATGTACCCCCCAGTGCACCCCCCATCCCTCCACACATTGGGGGCCCACAATGGGCCGCCGTAGACATTCTCGGCATGCCTTTCCATGGAGGTCCCACCGCCGCGGAAAGGCTGGCTACCGCCGACATCATAATCAAGCCAGCGGAGCCTGGTCCTGCACCGACACCATTGTAGCAGTCCAGTTCCGCCCACTAGGCAGGCGTGCAGACTGGTACCGGCCGAAAAGTGGCAGGCCTAAAGTCTCATCGCTGCAGTTGTCACCGCCATGCTAATGGGACTGGCGGTTTTCTGGGTTGCGATTACAGGCGGATGACCACCGCCGGTCTGGCGGTTTCCACCACCGGCCCGGCGGCGGCCATCCATCCACCATCCTAATAGACCCCTTTGTTTTTTCAGTGAACCGTAAATCTCTTTAACACCCTAGCAGTTTTTTATCTCAGGGAATGATACGTACTGATCTGACATGAACAATTTAAGAAATATGTGCACAAGCTGACTCTGCTGTATATCAGACACAGTGCTGCTGCTCGGCACTAACTGACAAAATGACTGCCATTCACATCTACTTTAGAGATTTCAATCAAGGAGATCAAAAACAATTTCAAATTCTCCTTGCCCCCCATGCAACACCAGACAGTCAGACAGTCAGCAATAGCCAAAGCCCAACACTAGTTGGAGTAGTGCATACTTACCCTACTGATGGTCTCTGTCTGAAGCAAGCACGGCAGTCTCAGGACACATTCCAACATAAAACCATGGAGAACATCACAGAGAGAGCTCTTGATACATATAGGATTTCCTCCACCAAGGACACAAACTGCTATTAAACACCACTGTCTAAAAATAAAGATGACGCTTCTTCATCCATCATTATAATGAGTAGGTTCATCAACCAACACGACCTCTCCCTAAAAAGCTGCGCACATCACTGAATTGGAAACCATTTATCCTCCATTTGAGAAGGCAACAACAAAAAAGCACATAAAAAGGAAACAAAAGGTGAGGAACAAGGGCAATCACCAGGCAGCAAATAATGTTGCAAGCTTTGACTGCCAACACAAGATGAGGGTGATACCAGTACTATACTCCATCCAGTAAATCAAGGCTAAAAGTGGACATCTATTACATGCCCTACTAACACTCTCAAAAATGACCTCCTCAGATTTTGAATAGGTTGAATTTTTGCCTCCCTTTCTGAATTATCTTAACGCGTTCACACTTGTAACTTGGACCTCACAAACCATTGCAAGGCAGGTCCTGAGCACAAAAACCAAGGCAGGTCCTGAGCACAAAAACTGCCTTTGAAGCCTTGGGAATCACTCTCTCAATGCATAAACATACTGCTTATTTGTTAACTCCATTCAAAGTGACTTCTATTGAGATGCTTTTCAAAGGAAAAACCGAGTATACTTTATACTTAAGGACGCCATTGGCAGTAAAACGGCTGAAAGCAGAAACCCAGATTTCTTTCAACTTTCATTTAACCACACAGGTTCACAACACAGTCAGAGTGGGTCTGACTTCCGGCAGCTCTTCACAGGAACAACAAGATCTGCCTTTCAGCCCCATCCCCCCTATACATATGAGAATCAAAACCACTTGAGTTTGTGTTTTTGGAACAAAAGTGGCCTGCCTAACAAAATTGATGACACAGACCTAACAAATTACTGAAAGACATTCTACATTGTGCTTTTGCAAGAAACATGGTCAACCTCATCTCTTTCATTGCAAGGAACTACTGAATTCCACAAACTTGCAGCTAAGGCATGGAATTAAGGTCGTCCAAAGGGGGTATTGAAACCTATATATCAGTTACATTAAAAAGCGGAAGTGAAATCTTGCCCGAAGATGATCCAAGTATGTTGATGGCCACCCTAAGGTACTGACACCCAGTAAAAACATTCCACTTTTGATCCTCATTGTTTACATCCACCCAGATACCAAGTCTAAAAAAAGTACTCATTGAGAAAATAACTTAATTAATTATGGAATTGAGGAAGGAAACATTAGCACCAGAATTCTTAATCACAGGGGACTTTAACATGAACCTCATATACAACCCATAACCTGATCACAATCGAATATCCCAGAATCTCCATGGGGTATTCCCATGCAGGGGTCTTGGCAAGCAAGGCGACCAAACATAAAAGGCAAACATCTTGTCAAAGAAGTAGAACACCTTGGGCTGATAGTACTAAATAGCAGAACCGAGGCTGACAGGCTTCCGGCACAGTGCACCGCACCTTAAACTTGTCCTCCATATTAGATTGCACAATGGTCACCCTGTTCCTATTCCCTCAAGTTAGATCCTTTCATATAAAATAGAAGTTGGAAAGAGAATACTTCCCGCAGGTGATTAAGCTGGCTGTTACCCTGGTCTTAACCCCCCCCCCCACTGGGAAATAATTTACCAGGTACCTTGTACTCAGTAAACTATAGGAGATTGAAGTGAACCGGAGACTCAATTAACACTATAGAAGTCTCAGCTGGACAAGTCATAGAAACCTGCCAGAAGAGGAGCTCTCACCTAGGGAAAACTTACAACTTTTTTGGTCAAGCTTCTAGATAAGTGCACAATCAATGCAAGATCAATGGTCACTAGAACCCTGCTAGTAGAGTCAGCATCAAGGACATAAAGTTGTCAGCTACCTGTATGATAACAAAGAACACAGAAAATGCACAAACAAACCAGACACAGGCTATTCTGTGATCCTGGAGAGGATCAAAGATCAAACCAGTTTATAAAGGAGGTGACCGGCCATAACTTGGTAACTACTGTCTTACAGCTCTTCTGGAAAATGAAGTGAAGTATTTTGCTTCTCTCCTACTACAGGGACTAACAAGTTGCCGGCAGATAATAAAATTATACTGATGATTAAACGGGCTTCCCTCGAAGAACCTCCACTATGGCCACCATCATGGCACTATTTATTTATCCTATTTTTGGCCGACTTGACCCCAGCACTGGACACAGTAGACTCACGCCAACTGAAATTAGGAGGGGTGTGCATCTCAAACCTGTTGTATGGAGATGGCGTAATCCTCTGAAGTCAAACCAAGTCTGGACAGTTGTGTAAATGAGCACAATTACCTCGCAGTACTATTTGATGCAAAAGACTCCTTTCAACCCCAGAAACCAGAGCTATCATGAAAAGGCAATTCATTAACATTGACCGTTTATACCTTATACAGAACACTGAAAGGTCCAGTCTGGCACCTGTACTTAGGAGCTTCTCAGTCAAATTACTCCCAACTCTGACATATTGTAGTGAAGCCCTCCATGACCTGGTTGTATTCCTGTAAGACTTCAGTAGCCCATAAACCTATAGATTACCTCTTTTACTTACCCAAAAACATATCTCCAGCCTAGATACGCCTGGAATTTGAACTAACTAAACAACCAATTGCAAGAAAAGGGCCTTATATCAAATGTTATTGTCTGAGGGTGTCAATTGACAACTTTTAAATATAGGCTTATGGGTAAAAATAGCGAATGCACCATGTACACTAGCAAGTCTTTACTTAGATTGCAATATGAACTCTTGAGATACAAACACTCTGGGACCTTACAATCTCCTACTCTCTTGTTAAAAAATCCATCAATAGTACAATGAAGAGGGAGTCTGTTGCTGAGGCCACGGCAGTCTTATCAAACAGATCACATGTTTGGATGGTATTAAATAACTATAAAATGACTTTGAGAACTATGAGTCTGGATACCCTGAATACCCAAAACAAACATTTATGGCTTATCAACTTAGACACTTGGCCTCACTCGTGCACAACTTGCCATGGCTTTGTGACACAGAATCAACCATCTGTTATCTATGTAGATCAGCCAAAAAGGACTTTGTTCACCTAATTTGTATTTGTCCCAGACTTTTGAATGGCAGGAGAAAGCTTTTGTAATAATGCATCAGTGTTCCATGCTGCATTGGGTTTGACAACTAATGAGAGAGACTGAGCTGTTGGCATATGCTACTCCTGGTAGGTGGTGGGTACCTGCTTGAATAAAGCCTACTGGTTATTGAAATCAATTCTGCTTCATGTACTGGATTCTGTTGAAGGGTGATTTCAGACACCAAATGAAGTTGGTGTCTCTTTCCATTAGTAAGAAGATGATACCAAAGCTTACTTAAAAATATCCTTCATCATAGATATCCTGGCACGCACACACCTGTTTCAGGCAATTGCAATATTGGCTAGCTGAAAAATTCTTAAGCAGAATGTGATAAAAAAAATAATTCATGTTAATCCCTTCCAAAAGCTCCTCTTGCAAAATCAAACAATGGTATGACAGTCTCTCAGATAATAATTGTTTTATATCTGTCATCCTTTGAGTGGGTCCCCCCTAACATTTTGCATTCAACCATTCTGTTTTGCTGACTTTTTTTTTGCTGGCTTTAGGACTCTGCACGCTCCTTTGGGAGACACCACAGTTGTTTCATCCAACTTATAGCCCTGGGTACCTACATTGCTCTTTAGCATGTGACATGGCTGTAGGGCAAATTTTATAGGTACAGATATTGTATTTTCGAGGACGTGTTCTCTGGTTCTGACTTGTTGGTCTTCCAATTCAGGTTATGCTTGGATGTTTGGGTTTTTTCTATTTGTATCTGACTACTATGCCGCAACTTCATGGTTTGTGTTGTGCTTTTTGTGCTTGCCTCCTGTGGTTTGTGAGGGCTGACAGAGTTTCCATGAATGTGTTGTGTTGAGCCGAGTCTTTCTGCTTTGAGGCAATGGGACTTGCACATTGGCTTTTTGTGGTTGTGTTCTTGTGTTCTGCTCTGCTGTTAAATGTGGCTTCATCAATGACATTGTGACTCATGTGGCCTCTCGATGGTATTAGATGTATGTGCAATGCCTAAACTTATGGTGGGTTCCAGAGTTGGCTGCCAAGTGCGGGATGTGGGGGTCATTTGGCTCCATGCTGTTTGTGGGGGAGACAGAGGGCCTTGTGGGAGTTGTGGTCTTGCTGTCAGGTCTCAACAGCCCCTCCCCAGTAAGATGGCTAGCTACTTGTTAGGAGGCACTCTCGACGGTGTTAGCTGCCACATGGCTGTGGGGTGGGGAGGGTGAGCCATGCTGTTCGGGAGGGAGCCTGGGGTACATGAGCTGACCACCTACCTGTGAGGTGAAGCAGAGTAAGGAAATACTGTCCTTGTGATCCATCCATGTTGTACGCATGCGTTCCACATGAGTTTGATGTAGGCGGGCATTGGGGCTCAATTGTTATGCACAACTGTACATTGCAGTGTGATCTGCTAATTTTCTTAGTACTTACCTGCCTACAGTCTCACCTCGATACCTGTGAGACTCTCTGGATGCATTAGGGCAGGCAACTTTTCTTCCTACTCAGTGAAGGTTAGTGGTGGAATGGGAGGGCCACCACTATTTTTCTGAGCCAATGCGTGGTTCCTCTGGGGCTGATGCTTGGCCAAGCCCTTGAGGTTAAGCCACTGCCTCCTGATGTCACGCACAGTTCGTAGGGTTGTCCCTATAGCATTGACTTTGCTGTGGATTCTTGCCCACATCTGATTGTTACGTGCAAGTGGGCTGTGTTTGATGATATTCACAAACAAATGTGGGTCTCCCCTGATTGTCTCGCCTTTCTTCACTTTCCAATCTGAGTCTGTGGATTTGGGCATTATCTTGGGGAGCATGAGGCAAATAGGCGAGGGGTGCAGGGTGCCGGGCGGTGTTGGAGATATGTGAGGTGTGGGAGGTGTGTGTGTCAGAGTGTTGTTGTGTGGAGATAGGTGGGTGTGATGTTGTGCTGTGTGAGTCAATAGTGTCCTTTCTCTCTGTCTCTGCTTGTGGTATGCAAAGGATGTTGGTCTCAGGACGGGTTGGTTTTGTACTGTGATTTGTGGGTTTGTCAACATGTTTGGTGGCCTCCTGGTGTTTCTTCCATGCTGTGCATGTCTTTCCTTACCAGGAGCAAGTTGGGGTGTATCATTGTGGCATGTGTGTTGTGATTGATGGCAGCAGGGGATACAGGCACACTTCAAGCATTGTTGTGGAGTTGGTTGCGTCCGCCATTCATTTAGCCTATGTGTGTGCGCGGCGGTCAGACGCAGTGATCTGTCCGCAATGCCCGCATTCTCATCGTAATTGGCTGTGGGGTCATACCGCGGCTGGTGCAGCCTTTCCAGGCCATTGGACGGCTTCCCCCGACCACCGCAGTCAGATTTGCAGCTTGCCCATCTGTGGTGGATGGTATTTTGTGGCATCCAGTCACAGCGGTCTTATTTTGTGTACATTGCATCGGGTTTTGACAGACGGACATGCCGCAGCTCATGTGGGTGGATTGTTTCCGACACCATGGCGGACGCACAGCCTTTCCGTCCGCCATTGTAATCAATCCCTTAGTTTAGAGAAAGTGCTAATAGCCATGAGGTCAGAAAAATGTGCAGATCGACAGGTCACTGATATGGAAGCTGGAATGGTGCAAGGTGAATCAGCGTTGATCATGAAAAGCAGGCACAAGGTAGATGCACACAAGTCAATGTCTACAGAGAAGAAAAAATGGTGTTTACAATAAAAGTCTGTGGTTGCCCCATAACCTTTATTATAGATAGTGGTATGTTGATTAACATCAAGCCAGTTGAGAAGTTCAATGGCCTATCTCCTGTGCCACGCCTCAACCCATCAAACAAGAAGGTATACACAGGGGCTGCTTATAAACCATTGCAGAGTCAAAGACCATTTACAGCGACAATGCGGCATAAAGCAGTATCAGTACAAGCACCAATCCACCGTCTTCAAGGAACTTCGGCCAGTGCATGCCTACTCAGTCTTGCTACGGCTGATGACTAGGGAGTGATCGCTTTCAATTACAACCTTGACACCCAATCTGAATTTTTGAGTCAGTTCCCATTTATATTTCATCGCCTAGGAATTATCAAGACCATGAAAGTGCAACTTAATATTAATGATGACATTTGACCTGTTGCCCAGCAGCACCACAGAGTTTCTTTTCACTTGCAAGAAGCCGTTGCAAAAGAACTAGAATGCTGTTGAAGCATGACATCATTGAGCGTTCCACAGGTCCAACGCCATGGTCTCGCCCATAGTGGTGGTGTCAAAACAGGACAGTGGAGGTGCAGTGAGCATCTGTGTTGGTTTGTGGCAAGCCAACAAAGCAATTGATAGAGAGAAAGATATCCTAGCCCACACATAGCGGACATGATCATGCTACTGAACGGTGCCAAAGGCTTCTTTCATCTTGACCCAATCAAGGGATATCACCAACTCCAGTTGGAAAAGAACTGTAGGTGCATCACTACATTTTTGACTCGTGTGGGTTTGTTAAGATAGAAAAGTGTGAGTTTTGGGGTGTCGTCGATTAATTCAACCTGTCACACATGCTTTTAACTATAGTGATGACATATTGGTATTTGTGACAATGCAAAAGGAGCATGACAAGTCTCTTACACAAGTATGGCAGCTTTTTGCGGATGCAGGTCTCACTCTGAATGCAGGAAAGTGTGAGTTTCACAAGACCAAGCTTAAGTTCTTTGGGTATGTTTCCTCTTATGGGAGAATGACTACTGGCCTGATAAGGTGCAAGCACTGTCAGCTACTTACTGTCCCCCAACAAGATGTCACCATGCTGCAATTCTTCTTGTGTAAGGCTAGTTATTGCTCAATGTACATTTATGACTTTGCTACTGTGAGTGCCCTATTGAGAGACTTAACAAAATGAAATGACCCTTTCCAGTGGTCTCCTGAATGTGATCGAAGTTTCAAAAGAATAAAACATGTGGTTGAGAATGCAACTTATATAGCCTATTTTGAGCCCAAGTTACATACTGAGATCACAGTCGATGTGAGCCCAGTGAGGCTTGGAGCAATCCTTGCTCAACATAATGGTCATCAAAATGCTCTGAGACAAATTGTGGCTTAAGCCAGTTGAAGACTGTCTAACACAGAACATGCCTATTCTCAGCCAGAGTAGGATAGCCTTGCTGTAGTGTGCGCCTGCAAACATTTTCGTGTGTTTCTTTATGGAAAAATGTCACTATTGTTACAGACCACCAAGTGTTGCTCACCATTTTTGTAAACCCAAAAGCCAAGATGGCGCCTCGCATTGAGAGGTGGGGTTTGCGATTACAAGAGTAAGACTATGCAATTGTACACAAGTCGGGTAAAGATCAGAATCCTGCGGATTACTTTTAATGAGTACCACCACATTACCACAATTCAAACCGTCTGAGGAGTACATTACCTTCATTGTGAGGTCCAGTACGCCAGCTGCTTTAGCCATTGATCAGATTATTGCTGCTACTAATGCTGACAAGAACATGCTTATCCTCAAAAACATAATTTCAACTTAATCGTGGAGGAAGAATGGTCTACCTTTTGCTGACGATGTTGCATTTAAAAAATGTACAAGATGAACTCTCCGTGACCGGAGAAGGTGTTGTATTGAGAGGCTCGAGAATTAAACCTGAGAGCCTAAGACAGCAAGTCACTGAACTAGCCCATGAAGGACAGTGTGGCATTGTAGCCACCAAAAGAGTCTTAAGAGATCGAGTGCAGTTCTTGCGCCTAGATGAGCGAGTGGAGAGGGAGCTAAAAGAGTGCCATCTTTGCAATTGCCTTTCTCCTAAAGTGACTCAGCATCAATTGGCAATGTCTGACCGTACTGCACATGCTTGGGAAAGACTTGAAGTTGATTTCTTTGGGCCCTTAAGAAACGGATAGAATCTCGTAGTAGTCATTGATGAGTATTGACGCTTTCCTTTAGTAGAGGAGTTATCATTAACAACCCATGACAAAATCTTTGCTGTCGATCCCCTGAGGGTTGTGACATGCAAAGGACACATGGTTAAAACATATCTTCTTGGAAAGTCCATTGAACCAGATTCATCACACATTAAGCACCTACCTCAACGCTCGACGGTTCCTGCAATTATGGATGAGGTGACCCCGCCTAACAATCCAGATCAAGCCCCAGCCCGTGCCATTCGTGCACACTGTGAGTGTATCTTAACCATCTCATACCATTCGATCTGTCTGTTTAGTGCAAGCGCCGCACCAACTTATTGAGTAAAAGCATTGTGACTGTTGCTTGTACTTTTTATTTAACAAAGGGGAGAAATGTAGTGTCATTCTGGGTGTACTCAACAGAGGAAATTCGTAACTTGCTTGGAGGTGTTGAGGTGTGGGTATTAATGGTTATGACATAATCAGTGTGCAGTGCGTAATTGTATGCAGAACAATAAAGACGTCTGTTACTTAGCTCTGTGTGTGGCATATTCATTTGCATACAGCCAGACTGTACACATGTCTGTGGCATATTCATTTGCATACAGCCAGACTGTACACATGTCTTAGGTAAAATAAAGTTAGCACCTGCCAACCACAGGTGTGCTGATTCTTACCCATCCTTGGACTGCAAGACTTAAGACAAATTGGTGAGCAGAGAATTTTAGGCAAGAAAAGTTTACAATAAACAAGAAAACAAAGCATGGATCTTTAATGTGATTTTAAAACCAAACCTCTTTCAGGAAGCTGCAAACTGAATTAATGGGCCACCACTAGTGAGGGCCCAATTGTCCACCGAAAAATACTGGCCCCACGAAGGTCCCTTGTGTCTGGGGGGTGGGTGGCGGAGGTGGGTTGGAGGCCAATTGGGTTGCTAACTAGCTTTACAAGCCCCACTAGTAGCCAGTCTGACTTATCTGAGGCCCTTAACGCTTGGCAGTCATATATATTCTCGTGAGCTAAATTACAAAAAACCTATCATATGGTTTCACAATGACCACACCTTTTCTAAAGTTTTCTTCGAGACTTTCTTTTCTAAGTGGCCAGTGGCAAACAGCAGCATTCCATTCCAGGAAACATTCTCGGTGTTTCGTTTTATGCTGTAAATCTGGTAATGTCAAAGTGCCCTGGAGCGACCACTTGGTGTCCTACAGACAGGCTATAAACAACGGATAACATGGTATACACCGCGAGCATATGAGGAGATTATTAGAGGCCGTCTGACACAAAATTCGGAAAATAATGAAGTCTTGCTAGTTGGCACGCCTGCAAAAAAAAGATATGGAACTCGCGCCTTTGGAGAAATTGCAGTACAGCGTTGTGCACTTCCCGTCGTGTAATTAAAGGGCTTTAATTTAGTGAGTTGCCTCATGCTTGACTGCTTTATCAAATTAGCGCGCCGAAATTGAAGTAAGCGTCACGACTGAGCGGGCCGCATTCCGCCGCGGCCCGGGAGCCGAACAATCGCCTCAAGTGTGCGGAGCCGAGATTAGTGGCTTTTGAATAGGCGCTGTTGGCTCAGCGGCATCAACAAACACGAAAATCCGCGGACTCAATAGCTAATTCTGAAAAGACAATATGAGAAAATACCGTATCACTAAATACTATGGGTTACTGCATGTTGAAGTGTAGTGACTTGGTCTATTAAACAACAAATAAAGCTCTGTGCGTTGTATTTACATAGCCTGGGCAGACTTACTGGAACCTGGTGCGTGACAAAGAACAGGCTGTGAAAAAACGCTGAGCGCCGATGTCGAACCATATATATTGGAGGCTAATAATGCACAAAATAACTTTATTTCTAAAACATATTAGAGCAAATGTATTTATTTATTAACGGGGAGTGATTCCCTGTTTTGATGCGCCGTATGAAGACCATTTCGTATTTATTAATTTATTAGAAGGTTAAAGAGCCATACTACACCTCTGCCACTTCAAAGCACTGGACGAATTAGACGAAAATGTGATGGACACGGAATGCCAGGTTTGTCGAATACCAGGACTACCTACTTTTGGCTTGACCGTGCCTCTTTTTTTCCAACCCCCTTCACTTCGTGTCTCTTTATATCAATTTTGCAGTTGTTTTCAATATTATTTGCTTTATCACTGTTTTCCTAATTCCTGCCTTTCTCTCTTGCGCTCGGTCCTAGTCTGATGATGAAAAATAGGTTCCAGTTTCCAATAGCCAGAAACCGGTCCTAGGATGCTTGATTCCGGTCCAGGGAAGACATGGCTTGGCAGTTCGGGCTGGACTGTTCCCATGAGGCACAGGGTCAAGACTGATTTGCATATGGCCATGTCTGAACTGGGGTGGCGTGGTGAGCAAAATTACGATGGATTAAACCCAGATCTGTGACTGGGGGTGAATGTTTTGCCAATGTGCAACATTCCGTCCATTACCTTGTGTGTTTTGCTATATTCAGGGATAAAACCTTTTCACGCTGACAAAATACCTTGTTTCACCGTCGACGTGGCCCGATGCGTTGATCAAAGGAGGAGATGCGTCCTCGTTGTTGATCCCTCTTGATGCAGGCGATGCATTGGTTCTTAGCTGCGCAAATTGAGATGCGACGTCGTTGACTCCTTTAGATGTAGGTGATGCGTCGTCATCGAGCCACGCAGCCGGTAATGCGATTTCTTTGTCGTCATCAGCAGCTGCGATGCATTGGCTTTGAGGGGAGATGCGTCAGTTCTGAGCGGTGCAACAATGGCGATACCTGGATTTTAGTGGATACAACACAGAAAAAACACTTCCAAGGGCCGAACACTGGAGTGGCACCACTTGGTAGGGCAAGAAAGGCACAGTTGGCAGAGTCTATGTGTTGTAGCAGGTTGTTGGAAGTCTTTGATGTCCTTGAGACTTCAGAACAGGAGTCAAGCCAGCAAGTCAGTGAAATCACTCTGGTTCTGGGGTGTAGAGATGCAGGTCCAGTCCTTCTCACTCCCAGCAAGGAAGGCAGCAGGGCAGGCACAGCAGAGCAGGAGTCCAGCAAACCAACAGAGTCCATCAGAGTGACAGTCCTTTGAGCAGCATAGCAGTCCTTTTTCCTGGCAGAGTATCTTCAGGTCCAGAAATGTACTGAGCTGGTGGTATAAGAGGTTCAGTACTAATACCCAGTTGTGCCTTTGACGTAGGGGACACTTC
This sequence comes from Lissotriton helveticus, assembly GCF_964261635.1. NCBI lineage: Eukaryota > Metazoa > Chordata > Amphibia > Caudata > Salamandridae > Lissotriton > Lissotriton helveticus. The sequence goes on from NC_136072.1 coordinate 115,968,372, forward strand.
AAAGAATGGTCTTTGAAGTACACAGAGTCCCTGCCCGTACTACCCTATCTCCAGACTCAATATATGCAGCCTTTGTGTGTGGCTGTCAGGAGGGAATGCACAAAGCCCAGCTGTCATCTATCCCAGATGTGTATTCAGCGACAGGCAGAATGGTTAAAGTAAGAAAATGCCACCTTTCTAAAAGTAAAACCAAAGGGGACGATGAACGGAGTGTTGAACGTTGCAAGCACTCACTCCCAGTCAAATGATCTGGGTTTAATACATCATCATTCTTTAGCTCACTCCGCCACCCCAGTTCAGACATGGTCATATGCAAATCAGTCTGACCCTGTGCCTCATCGGAACAGTCCAGCCTGAACTGCTAAGCCTTGTCTTCCCTGGACTGGAAACAAGCATCCTGGGACCGGTTCCGGGTTCATAACCCTCATCAGCCAGGCTATCTTGATCCAGTGGCCAAGTGAGCAAGGGACACACGTCTGGTCATACCCTGCCAACTTAGTGCGAAATTAGCTAAACAAAAGGGGATGATGAACGGAGTGTTGAACATTGCAAGCACTCACCCCCAGTCAACAGATCTGGGTTAAATCCAGCATCATTCTTTAGCTTACTCCGTCACCCCAGGTCAGACATGGCCATATTCAAATCAGTCTGACTCTGTGCCTCATGGGAACAGTCCAGCCCGAACTGCCAAGCCATGTCTTCCCTGGACCGGAAACAAGCATTCTAGGAACAGTTTCGGGTCCATAACCCTCATCAGCCCGGCTATCTTGAATCCAGTGGCCAAGTGAGCAAGGGACCCACGTCTGGGCATACCCTGCCAACTTAGGGCGAAATTAGCAAAACTAAAGGGGATGATGAACGGAGTGCTGAACATTGTAAGCACTCACCCGCAGTTAACGGATCTAGGTTTAATCCAGCATCATTCTTTAGCTTACTCCGTCACCCCAGTTCAGACATGGCCACATGCAAATCAGTCTGATCCTGTGCCTCATGGGAACAGTCCAGCCCGAACTGCCAAGACATGTCTTCCCTGGACCGGAAACAAGCATTCCTGGGACCGGTTTCGGGTTCATAACCCTCATGAGACTATCTTGAATCCAGTGGCCAAGTGAGCAAGGGACCCACATCGGGGCATACCCTGCCAACTTAGGGCAAAACTAGCAAAACCAAAGGGGATGATGAACTGAGTGTTGAACATTGCAAGCACTCACCCCCAGCCAACTGATCTGGGTTTAATCCATCATCATTCTTTAGCTCACTCACCCACCCCAGTTCAGACATGGCCATATGAAAATCAGTCTGACCCTGTGCCTCGTGGGAACAGTCCAGCCCGAACTGCCAAGCCATGTCTTCCCAGGACTAGAAACAAGCATTTTGGGACCAGTTTCGGGTTCATAACCCTCATAAGCCAGGTTATCTTGAATCAAGTGGCCAAGTGAGCAAGGGACCCACGACTGGGCATTCCCTGCCAACTTAGGGCATAATTAGCAAAACTAAAAGGGATGATGAACTGACTGTTGAACATTGCAAGCACTCACCCCCAGTCAACTGATCTGGGTTTAATCCATCATCATTCTTTAGCTTACTCCGCCACCCCAGTTCAGACATGGCCATATGCCAATCAGTCTGACCCTGTGCCTCATGGGAACAGTCCAGCCCGAACTGCCAAGCCATGTCTTCCCTGGACCAGAAACAAGCATCCTGGGACCGGTTTCGAGTTCATAACCCTCATCAGCCAGGCTATCTTGAATCCAGTGGCCAAGTGAGCAAGGGATCCACGTCTGGGCATACCTTGCCAACTTAGGGCGAAATTAGCAAAACCAAAGGGGATGATGAACGGAGTGTTGAACATTGCAAGTCCTCACCCCCAGACAACTGATCTAGGTTTAATCCATCATCATTCTTTAGCTCACTTCGCCACCCCAGTTCAGACATGGCCGTATGCAAATCAGTCTGTCCCTGTACCTCATGGGAACAGTCCAGCCCAAACTGTCGGGTTTAACTTTCTAAAAGTGGCACTTTCAGACGTGCAACTTAAAATCTAACTTTACCATGAATTGTGATTTTAAATTGCGAGTCCAGAGTCACCAAACTCAAAAATTCCAACTATTCTTAATTGCAAATTACATTTATAGGCTGTAATAAGGTAATACCAATGTTAACCTATGGGTGAGATAGGCCTTGCAGTAGTGAAGAACGAATTCAAGAGTTTTTCACTACAAGGACATGTAAAACTTAAAAGTACATGTCCTACTTTTTAAATACACTGCACCCTTTCCTTGGGCTGTTCAGGGACTACCTTAGGGATGACTTATATGTATTAAAAAGGAAGGTTTGGGCCTGGCATGAGGGTTAACTTTCCAGGTTGACATGGTTGTTTAAAGCTGCACATACAGGCTCTGCAGTGGCAGGCCTGAGACATGTATTAAGGGTTACTTCAGTGGGTGGGACAGTCAGTGCTGCAGGACCACTCTCAGCACTTAATTTACAGGCCCTGAGCAGGGGTAGTGCACTTTACTGGAAGGTGGCAAAAGGTTTGGGGGTGACCCTGCAGAAAGGGCCATTTCCAACACACCCACAAAGTCTACTCAGCATAAACTCCTCAGAAAGTGAAAAGTCTCAGTGTGAGTCAAAGGGAACATTTAGGCGTCTTTGCAATGAGTTAGAAAAATAAAACTCATTATCAGGTACAAAAAACAAAAAAAGAAATTAGCTAGTGACCTATCCTCTGGTGAAATACACCCTGTTGCCAGGCAGGCTGTAGAATATAATGCTGCTCAGACCTTTTAAAGACATCTTTTCAAAAACTGATGAGAAAGAAACGAAGAAAAGAAGTGGTGGTTTCAGGCTGTGCTAAGACTTTAATAAGTCTGTCCATAAAATGTACAAAAGAGGATGGTGAGTCACCGCGACTGGAACATCCTGCTGGGCTCAGGACAGAATCCACCTACTTGATATTGATTATTTGTCTATATCGTCCGGCTCTACATCCCTGTATGATTGTGCACAGTGGCAAAAACTGCTTAGTTTCAGGCTTTCACAGCCAAGCTAAATTTGGTAGGCCCTAATCACCAATTCCGCGATAATTAGCACCTAAACTTGTAATCAGACCCTTTAACTACTGAGACTTTTGATCTCATAACACTTCTGTAGGTGGTGTGGAGCCACCAGAAGGCTAGGCCAGGATTTGTTGAAGAACAATCAATTAAAAAGTGCCCATGTTCAATATAAACTTCTACTTTTTTGCTATATCAACCAAATAAGGTGACCTAAATGCTTAGCCTTAGAGCTCCACCAATTGGTGGCACCAAAAACCAAGCAAAGTCTCGATAAATTACCTTCTTATTGGTAAATAGGGAGCACTCCAGTGCCACATTTTTGCCTGGAATACTGAATATTCCTGCACTATTAATGATGTCAACTGTATCAAATAAACACAGGTCCAATACTTTAAAAGTGGTGTTGTTGAAGCACTAAAGTCTTCCAAAGTACTCTTCACAGTGGTGAAATATTTGTTTCATCCCACCTCATTGCAAACTGCTATTTAGTTCTCCCAGTATTCCTGTAGATACATTACCTGTTTGTTAACCACCCAGTTTAAAAATATGGGGATGGATTCACTAAAGCATTTATAAGTACAAGAAGTAGTATTAGAGATGTACTCTTTTACATACTCCTACATTCCTTTGTGAATCAGCTCAAAAATGTCCAATTCATTTTTAGTAAAAGTGAAACTGGGCATAGTTCTTTCTATTGCTACCAATTGCATATGACGTCTTTTCTTGATGACAGGAGTCAAGAAGTGCTCTACACTCTTTTTCTTTGGGAAGCCATAAATGTCTCAGCAGGGGTTCCTCAGGGCTCGGCTCTTAGCCCCACAATGTTTGATATCTCCTTTGGCTGATTTAGTGAAATCATTTGGGGACCAAATTATTTCCTACTCTGATGACACGCAGATCATCTTTACCTGTGGTAATGGGGAGATCTGCTGACTTTGGAGCTGGGTAACCAGATTTGAGTCTCGGCTCCGGCTCAACATCCTGTGATTCTGGGCAAATCACTTATTCTCCCTGCACCTACATAAAATTAAGCGCTCCAATTCTTTCAGGTCGAGTTTGCGCTTACAAAACGCAAAAAGGGGGTGCCAATTGAGCAGGATGCTATTCAACCTTGTCTTTCTGATGTCTTTTGTTGGATGAACCGGAACCAACTGAGGTGTAACACCAAAAAGACTGAGGTGCTTAGTGTTGGACACAATTCTGTTCTCAATTTGGAAGCCTATTGGCCTGTACAAGCTTTTCTACTGGACACTCAAGTGGAAACTGAAGTGGTGTGGGTCTCTGAGTGGCTGTATAGATCTGTAAGTGGGTGTGTGAGTGGCTGTATTGGTGTGTGAGTTGTTTTGTGGGTGTGTGAGTAGCTGTATGGGTCTATGAGTAGTGTACTACTAAGGTGGATAGGGCGGCCCAAAAGGGCAATGTCTCCAGGTGATTTTGCACTTTTGCATAACCATGCTCCTTTACATGGAGAGCAATGTACTCTGCTATCACCAGGAGAGGCCAAGAAAGAACCCACTTGTCATTACATGTTGTGCTCCAATAGATCAATGATGCATTCACCTTCAACAAGGATTTCAGATCATTATTCAATGTGGAATTGCAGATCAAACACATTTGCTTTGCCTTCATCAAGCCCAGGAAGTTAGAATCATTTGTCCTTTACAGAAGTGAAGCTTCAAGTGAGGCACCTACTATGTTTATATCTGTAAGTACTTCCCGTTGAGGTTTAATTTCTAAGAAATGAGCATCAAGACCAGAAAGGAACTTCACCTGCCTGTTTATTCAACTAGAATCCCCAGTTTTGCACAAAATGTCTACCCAAATGGATCACTTTCTACTGGTTAATTAGTAAATGCTACCTAAATGGGTAAATGTCTAGTGCCTGTTCTACAGTTCAGCTGCTAATGGACCTCAAGAAAATGTCTCCAGTGACCTTGTATGTGTTTCAGCAGTGTGATTGTTCCTCGTGTGTCTTCATCCAGAAATCTGTGCTAACATGGATACTCACATAGACAAGACAACAAGACTACAAAGAGGTGAATATCCACTAAATAAGGGTACTTCATCTTAACTGGATGAAGCAAGTGCTTCTTTGTTTGGTGTAGATGTCCTCATTTTCTTCAGCATCAAGAACGCGTCCCCAAAATCGGAGGGAATCCCTCTGGGGTTCCTTCTGATAAGCTGTCCATCATCCTGTCAAAAGGTGGGAAGACAATTGCATTTTACTAAGGTGAAAGGGGCGGGCCAAACAGGTGGAGATTCAGGTGATTTTGTACACTTGCACACTCTTAGTCAATTAAAGGGAGACCATGGGCTCTGCTCTCACCAGGAGTGGCCAAGAGGGAAGCCACTCGTCACAGTCACTACAGATTTCGATAGGTCAACAATGCATTCACCTTCACCAATGATTTTAGATAGTTTTTCAATGTAGTGTTGCTGAGAGTACACGCTTGCTTTGCCTTCATTAAGCCAAGGAAGTTGGCATCATTTGTCCTTTACAAAAGTAGAGCTTTAACTGGGGCACCTACTGTGTGTATATATCTAAGTGCTTTCCATTGAGGCTTCATTTCTGTGAAATGAGCATCAGGGCCAGAACGAAACAGCACCTGCCTGTTCATTTACATTTTTTAATGGGGGAGGAGGGACTGCACGGCCCCCCTAACTGGGACAATTTCAGCCCCAGTGATTTCATCCCCCATGGCCCGGTTGGAAATCAATGGGGGAGGGGCCATGCGACCCCCACATATCTGGGCTGATTTTGGCCCCACGGACCCCATCTCCCAGGGCACAGACAGTTATTGGAAGGGAAGGGGGGCAGCATGGCTCCCCTTCCTTTGCCTATTTTTTCCACGTGGACCCCATTCCCCGGTGCCCACCAAACTAAAGCTGAGTGCCCTGGTGCCCACCCAGGGCATCCAGTGAGTACTGTAGGAGACCGCAGGTAGAGCCGCAATGCCCCCCAGTCCCTGCTGGCTCACCGCCGCCTGCAGGAGCCAGCATTGCTCCTGCACATAGCAAGCAGCCACAAATGCTGCTTTCTGTGTGCTTGAGCAAATCTATCATCTGTTTTCCTGCCCACTTGAAATCGGGCAGGAAAACAGATGGAAACCCTGCTCCCAGCAAGCGGGAGCAGTTTGACAGCTCCCGCTTGCTGGGAGTGGAGTTAGTGTTGATCTCGCTTAGCAGGAGCTGTCCCAGCTCCTGCCAAATGAAAGCAAACTGCTATCTCCAGGGTTGGACATCTTGGAAAGGTAGCAGGAGCCAACCCTGGGGGTATTGGTCCCCAGGGCCATAAATGGCTCCAGAAGGGGACCTTCTGGCCCCCCTCCTTTGTTTTTCATGGAGGTGCTAGTCCCTGGGGCCGTATATGGCCTAGGAAGGGGCCACATGTCTCCCCTCCTTTGTTTTGTATGGACTAGCCCGAGGGAGGTGGTGGTCCCCGGGGCCAAATTTGGATAAATTCCATCAGGTGGTTCTGGTTGTAGGCATGTCTACAATCTCTATGAGAATTGACATGGGAAGGGCATTTTTTTTGGCATTTTTTTTTTACCCCACTCCCCCCCCCCCATTTTTCTCACCCCTCACTTGGCGGCTCACCCAGAAACTTTCGATGCACAACCAAAATTACACTTTTATTTTTAAACATTTCATGAAGATTCGTCAAACAGCGGCAAAGATATAGCCAAGTCAAAAAACTCTTTTTCTATGGAAACTATATCCTACCTATAACTACCTACTAGCGAGCTCAGGTAGGTGGTAATAGTTAGGATGGCAATAACTTTTGCACCATTTGATGAATCCTTGCGAAATTTTCAAATCTAGTTAGATGCTCAATTCAGCTGCTGTCTTCAAAGTTTTGTGGGGGATAAGTCAAGAGGGAGTTGAGAAAAAAGGGGTATCCCAAAACAAGTTTTCCCCTAAGTTAATTTCCATAGAAAACTTTAGACATGACTACTGCTCGAACTGCTGAACGGAATGACACCAAATTTGGCAGAAAGGTAGATGTTGGTTCAGGAAAGTGAATGCAGGGAGGTCTGTATGTCCTACCTGCTGCCCTGGGGACCACCACCTCCCTAGGGTTATTTATATTGTAAATAGGAGGGCCTCTTGGACCCCCCCAAGCCACGGGGACCAACACCTTCCCTGGGCTATTCCTGAAAAAATGTAGCGGAGCCGTCACCACCCCAGGGCTTTAAATAAAATTAATTCAGGGGGGCCACATTGACCCCCTCACAGCCCAAAGGACCACCACCTTCTTGGGGTAAAATCCAAGAAAGGAGGGGACCACGCCCCCCCTCCTGGAGCCAAAAATGGCCCTGTGTACAGCCACCCCCCGGGGCCGGCTCCTGCTATGTCCAGGGGTGCCTACCCCTGGGACATAGCTATTTGTTATGGCTTGGCAGGAGCTTTACTGCTTCCACCAAGCCGTAGCAAACGCTCCACTCCCAGCAAGCGAGAGCATTCAAAATGCGCTTGCGTGCTGAAAGTGGAGCAGAATTGCTTTCACAGATAGGGAGCTGCATGTTTAGCAGCTCACTCTCTGTGATAGCAATGCCAGCTCCACCTCTCCTTTTTTTTTAAAATAAATGAATAAAAAAAAGGCGGGGCCCTGGGGGATTGTGTCTCCTGGGCTGAAATAGGTCCAGGGAAGCGGGGCCATGCAGCCCCACTCCACTAATAAAGCTGTACTGGTAAGTAACCAGAGGCCCACCCCCTTTCACCACCACTCTGCAAACGTGCCTCCTGGCGCACAACTGGTTGGGGAATGAAGTTCCCTTGGCTGCAGATGGTCCTTAGGGGCCAACAACCTCTCATATTCCCTTAAGTAAGTCCCAATCAGGGGGATTGTGAGAGGTGTTTGGAGGTCCTGTCCCCTTTCTCCGTCACTCTGCAAACGGGCATCCTGACGCACTACTGGTTGTGCATGAAGTCTCCTTGGATGCTGAGGGTTCCTGTGGGACAGGAACCCCTCCTGTTATCTCCAGTAAGTCTCACACAGCAGGATTGCTGAGAGGTTGTTGGAGGCGACGGATCCTTTCTCCGCCACTCTGCAAATGTGTCTTCTGGCTCACTACTAGTTGGGGGATAAAGTCCCCTTGGCTCTTGAGGGTTTCTTGGGGGCCAACAACTCCTCCTGTTACCTCTAGTAAATCCCACACAGCTGGAATGGTGAGAGGTTATCAGAGGCCATGCCCCGTTTCTCCACCACTCTGCAAACGCACCTCCTGATACACAATTGGTTGGGGGATAAATTCCCCTTGGATGTTGAGGGACATTGGGGGCCAAGAAGGCCTCCTGTTACCTTCAGTAAGTCTCATACAGTGATATTGCTGAGGCCTGGTTGGAATCCCTGCACCCTTTCTCCACCACTCTGCAAACATGACTAGTAGTTAAAAAACCATAGAAATTCACTTAAAAATTCAAAGCTTGCAGGGATGTTATAGTTAGGAAATAAAATTAGAAAATCCTAGAAATTCATTTAAAAAAAACAAAGGTTACAGGGACATTATAGTTAGGAAATAGACTTTTTAAAAAAACCTTAGAAACTCTCTGGAAAAAACAATGGTTACAGGGATATTATAGTTAGGCTAGGTTAGTACAAAACTAGTGAAATTCAGAAGTTATAGTTACCTGAGCTAACTATAACTTATGCCCGCAATGCACTGCTTATGACCTCACATATTACATCACTCATGACATGGTCAGTGACATCACCAACCAGGAATTTCACATCAACACTCTTTTTAGCTCTATAGTGTTCCAGAACTCTTTTCTTGACTGGGTAGATGATGCTGCTGGCATATTTACATCCACATGGGCACTGCAGATCAAAGACAACATAATCACTTTCACATGTTATGAACTTATTTATGCTGCGTGTCTGTGGGGAGTTGATACTCTTTCTGACTGCTACTCCCCCCTATATGCCTTGCACCTGCCACACTTATATAACCTGTTTTGTTCATGCAACCAGCCTCCCCATGTTTCCCATGTTTTGGTGTAGCTATGTACCAAGAAATCCCACAAGGATTTAGATTTGCGGAATATGGCAAGGGGGTGAGGAGGCTGCCTATAACCGGGTCTACCCTAATCAGGTGTTAGTGTCTGTTAAACATCTTCTTCAGCACCTTCATGGACCTTTACTTCCTAATAATGGTGGAAGATAGATCCTAAATCCATTTCAAGCAAATAGTAATAATAATATATGCAGATTAAAATCAACATTAATTCAGGAGCATGTCACGGCAGTCAGGGAATTCATAAATAAATAAACATCCATGAAACATGCAACTGATAAACTACAAGAAGAGTGTATTTTATGGATGTGTTTTTTCACAGAGCACGGATTGTATGCCCATTTTACATGTACAGGGTGAGGCCACTCCCATTATCTTTTGACATGCTCCAGGGGTAATTACCCTTCTGGGGTTGCAGGGAGCTTAAACATCCTAGCCTAGTGCCTACATTTCACTGAGTATGGTGCACCTTAATTCCGGGCCAGTGCCCAATTCCTTCTACAGGAATATTCCTTTGTTAGTTCTCACTACACAATGCAGGGAAATCAGCTTAATAGTGAAACAAATTCAAACACAATGTTAAAAAGATGATCAAATATCGAGTCAAGCACAAGCAAAAATGTAAATATCTATCAACAGCCATTGATGGTAGAGCCTCTAGTTACAGTTTTTAGCCTGCATGCACCTCCATCTCCTCATCTCTATTCAATCCTGCTAGAAATTTGTTATGGAGGTCCAGGATGTACCTTGACTCCAGGCGTTTCAGTTGGGTCACTCTATTTCCCCTTCTTAAGTTGTGGGGTATCCTGTTTAAGGCAATCAACGTAAATTTTAAATTGATCACTACTATTTAATTCATAGACCTATCTTGCTACTGGATATGTGAAGTCCACACTCCTTATTGCCCTTTGATGTTCCAGTACACATTTGCATTGGGGAAAGATGATACTTCCCACAAACAAAAGGATGCACGAGCAGGCTAAGACATATACACAGTGATTAGAGCCACAAATGTAGAAACTCTCTATTTTCCTTTTGTGCCCATCTGAGGTGGTGTACTCTGTGGTATTGGAAATAGATTTGCAAGTATACAGTGCCTGCACTTGAAAACCTCTTTCAATTTGTTTAACCAGGTGTTTGTTTTATGGGACCTCGTGTGATACCTATGCGTGAATTCATCATAGAGGGTCTTACCTTTTCTAAAGGTGACAGGAGGTCTTGCTGGGCAACTCTGGGCCTATTACTGTGTCATTCTTACCACTTATAGTTATGAATGAACATAACACATGACATATCCTATGTACTCCACCTAGAAGTTCTTCTGTTAATTGGCAAGAGGCCATGACTTACAAAATGTGAAGCCTCGAGTTAGTTATGTTGTGTCTCCTCTCCCTCAAAAGTCGTAATAACTCTACACATCTGCATAAATGGTTTATGCCATTGGAATTTCATCCTGTGTATTTTCTTTAACAAAAGGTATTTAACCAAAACCGGAATGCAGTGGGTTAAATGTGTACCTCAAGGTTAAATCACACTCAAGAGATTCCCCACTTATAGAAGAGTTGTTTCCCTGGGTAAAGTAATAGTTAGATGCAATCTGTTAGCAAGGAAAATCTGTTTTTCTGTGGTTACTTTTGCTGTACTGGCAGTAAATGTGAATTAGAATTTTCGACTGTAGTTATAAATCCTTGAATGTGCGTTTATTAGAATACTTCTACATAACATGATTTACTGAGCCACATTTATTTTCTTCATAATGTCCTTCAAGGGTTAATTTACATATATTGGGCTGCAGTGTGGGGCCTCAATCTGGACAGGGACACCACCAGCGTAATATTAAGTTTTTTGGGGGGCTAAAGTATGTGCAGCAGCTCCCAAAAATACTTATACAAATAGCCCATGTTTTCTGGGGTCTATAGAATATGACCCCAGGAAAACGTATTGATATCTGTGGCCATGCCCAGAGTTGGAACTTTTACTCTTCACCTTGGGAATCGAGGAACTCCTTATGGTTGTTTTTATGGCTATTTTATGTGATCTGAGGAATGTAAAAAAAAGACTAGCATGTTTGATTTTGTTTGACTATAAATGTTTTATTGGAATGTTTATTGACAAACCCAAAAGTCTTGGCTTTTATATATTGATAGTAACTTACATTTAAATGGCAAGGCTTAAGGTGACAGTGAAAATTAGGTATAACAATACCTTAGAAATTCAATGTAAAAAACTGATTAAAGTGAGCTTATAGTTAGGTGAAATGTCAGCTAAGCATACCCTTTTAAACTAAAATACATTCAAATTCACCAGTTATAGGGGCATATGTATGAATTTCTGGAATAGCGATTACCTATTTTCAAATTTTTGTGAATCGCAAATTGGTAATCGCAATTTACAATGTATCACATATGTTGTCATTCAATTAATGAACTAATATATATCTTCAGTTTGGTATTTAGTGAATCGCAAATAGCGATTACTTAATAACGAATTGCTCGCAATAGCCAATAATACTTCTGTTCCTGTCTGATAAGAATCACATCTACGAATTAGTTCACCAGTGAATAGTGGAAAGGATTGCTGCTGGAAGTGTGAGTGAGAATCCATCCTCAATCTCCCTGAGGGTTTGCAATCCACCTCTAAAATACTTGAAAATGTCACAAAGAGGCTTGGGCCAGAACATTTTAAATAATGTTTTTTTTAAAAAAAAAAGAACTGGAGATACTTATCAAGGAATATGTCTCCCACCACGATGAGTTATTTAGGAAGGCATCCTTTACAGTGCCACATTCTCAAAACACATGGAGGCAATGCAGCAGAAAATTAATGCAGTGGGAGTCAAACAAAGATCCATTGAGGAACGCCATAAAATATGGCATGACCTCAGATCCAGGACAAAGGAAAGCCATCTTACTGAGGTCGGAGCAACTGGACGTGGTCCACAGACTGTCCCACCCACCACTGCACTTGAGGAACTTGTGGAAACAACTGTGGAACTAGAGTCAGTGGAAAGCTTCGGCATCATTGACACATCCGAGATTCCCAGTACCTCTCAAGATACGTTGACTACAAGATTCTAATAACTATACCAAATGCTTCAGAGCCTTTGGAAACGCATTAAATATAGCCTAGGATTGTGTAAATCTGTGTATATAAAACAACAAATATGCATAAAATATGGCCTACATATAAATTGCAGTAAAACAAAATAATCCTTGTACATACAAGGTGCACCATGGGAGATGTACTACATTCACTAGAGGTTGATGTGATTTTTCCAAAGTTTATTTTTCAACACAACAAAATTAAACACACATCACTCAGCCATAGTACAAAACATAATGCCTCAATTTTCAAACAGATATCCATGCCCATGGGAGTGATGTTTCTGAAGGCAAGTGTCTTGAGGATTCCCAAATGCAACTCGATGAGCCACTGGATGATTAGAGACATGACGCAACCCCACAAATGCAACCAATTTTTTTGTTGTTGTTGCATATTTATATAGCGCGAACTCGACCCACAGGTATTGGAGCACTTTACAGGAGCACCGTATTTACATACACATTCAGGCACAGGGAGATTAAGTGATTTGCCCAGAATCACAGGATGTGGACGCGACCCCGAGGCTCGAACCCTGGTCTCCAGCACCAAAGTCGGCAGGTACTCCCACAGCCAACAAATGTATTGAGTGCAGAATGCACACATACTGTTAGCCAAGAACCTGTAGCCAGAGAACCATGTGGAAGACGTAGACATGTGGCCAATACTCCATCCCATGCAAACAGTGGTGAGATCTTGCAAAATGTGCCCGTATTTGGTGGATTGGAGACATCGATGCTCAAAGTTGACTGCAGCAGAGTCAAATAAAGCTAATTAACAGAAAACGCACAATTATTGAAAAAAGTGTCACCACGGGATTAGAAAATATTGCAACAACCCTATCTGATAATCTACAGAACATGAATACATAGATTGATAATCTTGCTGAAGCTATGAAGACCCTATGTATAGATAGAAATACTGAAAATGTACAGCATAGACGTAGGGACGTCAACAGTCTGCCTACATTAATGGATTGACAAGATTAATTAACAGACTTGCAATTGAAACAAGTGTTGTCTAGGCATACTGTCAATCTTCAAGTAGGAATGGGGCACTACAGTGGTGATGTGGCTCGTTGACTCATACAGATAACGAATGCTGTAGAGACATTAAAAACCACTCGGATAACAGGTGCCAGTCAGGTTGCACGTCCTGAGAGTGAGAACCACTCCAGTCTCAGTAGCATTTCTGTCAGTGACACCATGGGTGTGCATTAAACCAGGCATCACAGTGCTGGAGGTGTATATGTGGGTGCCAGCCCTTCTTTTCATAACAAATGTAAATCATAGCCTGAAATCCTCATTTTAAAAATTTAATGTGTGTCTGTACACATATAGGAAACTATATTTCAAAACTCTTTGTGACATAATGTAATATCATTTATTATGCTTATATTCCTAGCAAACACAAGGAGATGATGGAAAGAGGGCTGAAACTTTTCATACACTCACCCCCAGTTACTATTAGATTTGGGTTGAATACATCATCGTTCTTTAGCTCACTTCACCGCCCCAGTTCTGATCCATCCATATGCAAGCAAATCAGCTGATGGGAACAGTCTAGCCTGAACTGCCAACCCAGGTCTTCCCCGGACCGGAAACAAGCATCCTGGGACTGGTTTCAGGGTAACACCCCTCATCAGCCAGGCTAGCTTGAATCCAGTGTCATAGTGAGTAAGGGACCCACATCTGGGAATACTCTGCCAACTTAGGGCAAGCCAAGTAAACACAATTAAATGATGGACGGAGTGCTAAAACTTTTCAAACACTCACCCCCTGTCTCTATCAGATCTGGGTTAAATCCATCATCGTTCCTTTGCTCACTTCGCCACCCCAGTTCAGACCCCAGCCATATGCAAATCAATCTTGACCCTGCTCCTCATGGCAACAGTCCAGCCCTAACTACTGAGCCAGGTTCTCCCTGGACCGGAAAGAAGCATCCTGGGACCGGTTTCAAGGTAACACCCCTCATCAACCAGGTTAGCTTGAATCCAGCGGCAAAGTGAGCAAGGGACAAACATGTGGACATACCGTGCAAACTTATGGTGAACAAAGCAAACGCAAGGAGATGATGGACGGAGCACTGAAACTTTTGAGGCACTCACCCCCAGTCACTATTAGATCTGGGTTGAATCCATCATCGTTCTTTAGCTCACTTCGCCACCCCAGTTCAGACCCAGCCATATGTAAATCAGTATTGACCCTGTTCCTCATGGGAACAGTCCAGCCTGAACTGCCAAGCCAGGTCTTCCCTGGGCCAGAAACAAGCATCCTGAGACCGGTTTCGGGGTAACACTCCTCATCAGACAGGCTAGCTTGAATCCAGTGCCATAGTGAGTAAGGGACCCACGTCTGGGAATACCCTGCCAACGTAGAGCAAGCAAAGCAAACACAATTAAATGATGGACGGAGTGCTAAAACTTTTCAGACACTTACCCCCAGTCTCTATTAGATCTGGGTTAAATCCATCATCGTGCCTTTGCTCAGTCGCCACCCCATTTCATACCCAGCCATATGCAAATCAGTCTAGACCCTGCTCCTCATTGCAATAGTCCAGCCAAAACTGCCAAGCCAGGTCTTACCTGGACCAGAAGCAATCATCCTGGGACCAGTTTTGGGGTCACACCCCTCATCAGCCAGGCTAGCTTGAATCCAGTGGCAAAGTGAGCAAGAGACCCACATCTGGGAATACCCTGTCAACTTAGGGCAAACAAAGCAAACACAAGGAGATGATGGACAGAATGCTGAAACATTTCAGACACCCAGTCACTATTAGATCTTGGTTGAATACATCATTGCTCTTTAGCTTACTTCCCACCCCAGTTCAGACCCAGCCATATGCAAATCAGTCTTGACCCTGTCCCTCATGGGAACAGTCCAGCCCAAACTGCCAAGCCAGGCCTTCCCTGTACCGGAAGCAAGAATCCTGGGAAACGGTTTCAGGATAACAACCCTCATCAGCCCGGCTAGCTTGAATCCAATGGCAAAGTGAGCAAGGAACTCACGTCTGGGCACACCCTGCCAACTTGGCTGGGTCTGAGCTGGGATGGTAAAGTGAGCAAAAGAAAGATGATGGATTTAACCTAGATCTAATAGTGACTGCGGATGAGTGTCTGAAAGGTTTCAGCACTCCATCGATCATCTTATTGTGTTTGCTTTGTTCGCCTTAAGTTGGCAGGATATGCCCAGACTTGGTTCCCTGGGTAGGTATAGTTAGCTGCAGGGCCGGCCTAAGGCATGTGCAAGTTGTGCACCTGCACAGGGCCGCCAAACCCCAGGGGCCGCCACGCCAATATATATCCTTACATACATATTTGCGTGGCGGCCCCTGGCAGGGATTTGGCGGCCTCGGGCCCCCTACCTATACTCCCTGCTCAGGGCCTCCATGAGCCTAGAGCCGGCCCTGTTAGCTGGGGTGGGCTTTACATATTGTAGGTATAGTTAGGTCAGCTGTTTCACAAGAAAAACATTGTTTGTGCTGTTATTAAGTCTGGCATCATTTGACTAAGCTAATATTTGACTAGTTTGTGCATGGAAAGTTTCGGGGAGATTCATCAAGCGGGGACTGAGAAAAACGGTTGTCCCAAAATGCAAAATCCCCAAGCAGTTTCTATAGACTTCTTTAGACAGGGCTACAGCAAAAACAACTGAACTGAATGACACCAGAATAGGCAAGAAGCTAGATCTTGGCACACAGATTGTGCTTTTTGTGATGTGGTGTAAATTCATTCAATAGTTTGAGAAATTAAGATTTAAAAAAGTATAGATATCTGGGCAGTCGGGTCAGCAAGAGTCTTGAGAGACTCTTGCAGGAGCACCAATTCAAAAATAGAGTATTTAAAAAATAGAGCATTCTGATTGGCCCGGGAGCATTATTTCCCTTGGGCCATCTCAATCCTGCAGGAGTCAGACTCCAGTTGGAGCAAGCGCTCTGATTGGTTGCCAGCTACATGAGAAAAATGTTGCTGGCAGCCATTACAAGACAAATGTGACTTAGTCCACTGTCCTGAAATGTAAAATGCAAAAATATATGAGGGGCCAGGTTAGGGATACCCTGCCCCCCTAAGTCCCATGACGGGACCCAGAGGGACCCCCTGGGGCCAAAATAAAAAGAAAAATGACAGTTTCTGCCACATTCCTGCAGGACTGGAAAAAAATAAAGCAAAATGATAGCTGGGCCACTTTCTTTTATTAAGGGGTGGGGGCACATGGACCCCCTTTCCTCAAGGCATTATAGGCCCTGGGGAGCTCACCCCTGGGGCCGCATTCAATAAGGGAAGGGGGGCCGCACAGCTCCCCTCCCAAGTCTTTATAGGACCCCGGGGAGCCCACCCCAGAGCCAAGATCATCAAAAAAGGAGAGGAGAGTCATGTGGCCCCAGTCCCTGAGCCATTATAGGCCTCGGAGAGCACATCCCTGGGGCCAAAATTAGGATCACTGAAACAATATGGGAACCAACAATACTGTGTAACAAAAATGCTGTGTCAAAAATATTGTTTTAAAAAATTATGGGGCATATTACCAAGCAATAGCGATAATTATCGCAATTGCTTGGTTGGAGACAAAATTTTACCGCTGAGCTACGGCGATTTGTATCGCAGATAAACCTTGGTATTACCAAGGTTTATCGCAAATGCGATAAAAAACGGCCGCAATGCATGAATATTGCTGAAAAGTCAGCGATATTCATGCATTACCGAGCTAATGCTCTTAGCCATGCTATCCACCTATCATTGGATAACATGGCTAAGAACTGCTCAGGGGCAGGTGTTAGCTTTTGGAGATATTCGCGCTTAGCACGAATATCTCCAAAAGTTGGTAATAGGAGATAGCGATGTTAGCGACAGTTTCCAGTCGGTAACATCTTGGCACGCCCACTTTGCATGTCATTAGTGATAAATATCACTGACATGCAAAGTGGGGCCCAAGATGGTCGCTATCTCCTACTAGCTGTCGCTAACTGGTGTTAGCGACAGCTAGGTAATAGGGAGATCATTTTATCTCCGCTTTCTTGGCTTTTAAAGCCAAAAAAGTGGAGATAAACCCCCTTGAAAATATGCCCCATAGTTCCCCTGTCCTTATAATGATAAGAACAAAAATATTTCAAAAATATATTGTTTCCCATTAATATTGTTAAAAATAATACAAAAATAGTGTGTATAAATAAATATATATATATAGTTTTGTATAACAATGAAAACTATGGGTCTTCAATGAATTAGGATTTTTTATATCGTAATTGATATTTATATTTCTATACAATCTAATAGATTTAAATATTTGACTATTTATGATGTTTTTTTACATTTTTCAGTCATGAAATATATTGTTTTACATGAAACATTCAATATATTGAGACTCAACTCACTATGAGTTTTATTTTCAGACTAAATATGGTAAAACCATGAAATTATTTCTTCATTCTGATGTTGTATTTCAAGTCTGTTTTTCATTTCATTCAAACTTGTGACGTATTATAAGTATGTACCATGAGTCCGCCCTTTGTTTTGACTATTTATAACTCACCTGTGACTAAGCAATCACATCATGTGATCAAGACTGTGGACACAGTCAAAACGCGTCATGGCGGCTTGTTAAGCTTTATATGTGCACGAATAAAGACACCTTGATTCTGGCACCAGACCTGGGTTCCATTCTTCGTCATTTACCCGATTTTTAATCTTACATCGGTGATGCTGTGGGCGTCTGGCGAGTATTTCCTCATTGTTGTGCACCAGGAAGGCTTTCGGTGGTGCGAGTGGAACCCCTCCCCTTTGAGAGGCTCGGCGGCAGGAAGCAGTGAGTTCCGTGTCGGGAACTGACTTTTACGTAAACTTCGGTGAGAAGTTAGCCGCGGAGAGCCCCTGGGCGCTGCAGAGTCCTGCCACACGAAGGGAATCGGCGCCATCCATATCGGAAGAGCGAACGGCGTAAAGATAGCCCAGTGGAGGTAGGAGACGATGGATTGTCCAGTGGGGAGTGTGCCTTGATTTCGCAAACGCAATCTATCAAAACGCATTTGAATCTAGCGTCTGTGAAATCTATCTTTGGTGTAGTGCAAACACCGGCTACAACTTAACAATGTCCGCGGATGTGCTGCGGAGCAGAGAGGAGGCCGCCGGCCTCGTGTTTATTAGTCCTCTGGCTGGGGGATTGGATATAACATTGCAGACGACAGAAGCTAATGCAAATCCCTCAGTAAGGGATTTATTCAGAAAATTGGAAAAATTGAAATTAAAAGAACAAGCAAAATGGTGGGAGAACAAATCTTTAACAATGTATTTACAGGTGGGCAGAATACCGAGAGGCTTACATTTGAGCCTAGCCCCAAGTTACGAGACGCCTGACACAAATATGCTCACGGAATGGGCAGAAATTATTTTGGAATCCTCTGCTAAATTAATGACTGTGCTTGTGAAATACGCTGAGTCAGACCGCTGCAGACTACAGGCACAAATAGAGGAGCTTGAAGAGAAAATCAGCGCGCTGGGGTCAAGTGAACAAATAGACAAGATGAGGGCGGACATGGCATTCAGGCTCAACAAGGAGGAAGAGATTATAAAGAAGCGCAAGGCTTTCAAGTTCGAGCGTGATCGTTTAGATTACCTCAATGGCAACATTTTTACCTATGCTAAAAGGTATGACAACATAAAGGCACGTGCCATAAAAGCCCGTTTAACGCCACCAAGTACCATTCCTGCCACTCCGTCTTCCACAGACATCAGCTTGTAGTGTAGTTCCTATCTTCCCAATAGGCTCTGCGCATTGGAATAATACCTACAGCAGTAAAGGCCTAGGCCAGACGTTAACTAGGTCTACTACTGTCGATACTAGACTTAAAGTTTTGGGTTTGCCAGCGTAGCTCAGAGTTCGCTAGAAACTTTCTCGAATGTTCAAGGAGGAATTAACTTCCCTGATTAGACAAGAAGGGATTTAGTTTCTGACAACCATAGAACATGACAACTTTGCTCTCCCCTAATCAAGAGTCAATCTCGAGAGTCGTGTGAGCACAAGGCAATTATTTTACTCAGTCAGTACGTGCATTCTTAGTCTCATCAGATTGTAGAGAAAAGGAAGAGACGGGCGTGTTCAATAAAAAGGTGTTATTTATTGATCAGTCTCTTTTCTCGTACAAGAGAAATGGATCGATATTATTGCAATACTTATAGTTAAGTAAAGTGCATACATTAAAAGCAATAGTATAAAATAATACTGTAAAAACATTGATATGGTTTCTGAGCCATATGATGTTTAAAATGATTAAAATATATTTACATACACATATACATTTGACTAAACGTACTCAACTGGTGTTTCTAGATACGCCTACCCCGTGTACCTGACCTAAGTCTAATACGTGGGCGGGAATAGAAAGTTACAGTTTAAGTTAAGTTTGTTTTTGCCAAGTGAATAACTAAAGAATTCTCTGTGAGGGGTTATTCAGTTCTGTACCTGGAATTTAGGATGAATGAGGAATGGTATCTCTTTCTCTGGTCTCGATATTCCAGGCTGCCTGCGAGGGCTGCCCAGAAACACCGGGGCTGGATTTCTCGGCAGGAGAAAGCAGCGCGTCTCTCAGCGCGTCAGGAAGGCGGGGCTGCTGCCAGCGGGGTCTGCTCTGCTCTCGGCTTCGGCAAGTATGGCTGCTCCGTCTCGTCACCACGCGCGTGTTTGCATAGGGCAAGATTGGCAATATTTATACCTTAAAGGTGCCGAGATTGACGTAAGGATGGACATAGATACGTCAATAAAGATGTCATACGACTTGCTCGTTAGCACATTCTTTACTAAAGTTCTCTGTGAAATCAAAACAATGGCCGCACGGATTTTCCAGGTTGTCATAGGTTTGATTTGTTATGAGAACGTCGTATGCCTTATCAGGGGCTGGAGGAATGTCGCTTGTCTAATTAGATCTCAAGCGTTATGACCTAATCAGATAACACGTTCCTGTGCCGTAGTGTGACTGCGTCAGATAACGGTATCTGCATCCTGGGGGCTGTTCTTGCCTCATGGGCTGACTGTTAGTTAACTTGATAGTTAGTTTAACCAGAATAGGGTCAGGAATAGGGGGATCGATTCAGAACCTATAGGAATACATGACACCCACTCCACGCTAACTATGGTCATATTTACTAATCTATGCATAGTATAACATAGTACAACATACTATAGAGTATAGTGTATACCTTACCACCCCAAAATACATAAATGCATTTTGAAATTTTCAAATATACTGAAATATTGCAGTCATATATATTGTATGCACTTAAGCTATGAATTAAACGCTAAAGTAAACACGCATTTGTATACATTATTGCTTATTTGGTATATGAGAAAGACACATGAAATGGCTCTTAATATGGCTATACAGAAAGGAAGTCCGAGACCATTTCATCACATAATAAAAATATTTGTGAACATACCAGCGGGCAACTAAAGTTTATAAAGTATCTAAAAATAGAAATCTTAGTTCTCTAGGAATAGTTTCTTACTTTAAGCAGAAGATAAGTGTCCCGAAAATTTTGTAAAAAATAATTTGGGGCTGCTATAAATTGCTGTCCGTGAACTGGTGGGAAAAATTGTTCATGTGACTTTATTTTCAAAGTTGAAGGCCGAATTCAGGGAACGCCGTGTGCGACCTTGCTCAAAAGTCTCTATTTCTGTTCTGGAGAGAACATCATATCATTAAGGCTTTCGAAAAAACTGTCAACAGCTTCATGGGAAAGTTCCACTAAGTCGGAAATAGGTGTAACCATGCATTTGTGCGCATGATTGTCTCCATTGACATTCTGATTCGCATTGCTGACAGAAGGTCGTACCTGATCGATGCTGCTTTCACCTTGAACTTCACTACTCTTCAATCGTAGTGGTGAAGATTCCACGAATGCCGTCATCAGGATTGGCAGCCTTTGAGGGCAGCACAAAGCGTGAACCTTGGTAGGAACCAACAATGTATCTGCATCCACTGGCGCATCCAATTGTAGCGTCAGACAGGTGTCTAACACGCATTCTTCTCCGCATAGCAGACACCTTAGTACAGGTAAAACACACCTTTGCCACATTGGTCGAAATGATAGAAACCAAGTCATGTTCAGGTCTCTAAGCCGGGAGAGTCCCAGGATTTTTGATATCCGGTCCCGGTATCCAATGGCTAGGATCGTATCTTCCATTGTCGCGAGAGTTTGATCTGTGACATGGGTTGCCATAACGAAAAATAAGGACTAAGAATAGGATTCCTGCAATTAGTCCCAGGATCAGGGGAAGTCCGCCAAAAATCGAATGGACGAAATCTGGAAAAATACCCAGTATGGCTTTGAATGGTGTTAATGCCATCGAAAATACTGTCTTAAATACCTTTGAGACCCCTGTGGTATCAGAAATATTTAAGATTTCGCTCAGGATTTCCGCGAAATGTACGGGGGAATTAGTTGATAATAATGTATGTATCTCTGCAGTCGTCCTTGCGACTTGTAGATCATACGTTTCTTTTGATGACGTGAGCCTTGTAGGCGTCTGAAGAAGCACTGTTTTCATTCTGCTTAAAGTATCTATTCGAATAGAAGTAATTTTCAAATTGGGCCATGCCCTTGCCTCCCTGTCTGGAAAGGAGCTGGGGAACAAAGAACGTCCACAGCACTTGACCTTCGCAGTCGTAGTGACTAGATAAGGAGTCCCGGGCATAAGACTACAACATCTGCGGTCTGCAATAAGAATGTAACTCCCATTATAGAGTCTTTGAAAGAATGGTTCTATTTCAGTTGCAGGTGCGCCTTGCTGGTGACATGAAAGGTTGCATGAATTCCCTTCACAGGCTCCATGCAAACTAATTCCGTTACACAGAAGCGTGCCGCTTAGTGACATAGCACAATTGTTGCCACTAAGAAACACTTTCTGTCCTTTATTACTGACACATGCATGTGAATAGGGCAGGTTCCAAGTTGTTTTAAGGTACCCCTTTCCCAATTTCTCGTACATGCCAGCCTGTATATATTTTTGGCAGTATTGAAACCTGAAGGTTGAGATTGGAATATTTATGATTCCGTGTATTATCCATTCACTGACAGGTCGTTCTGACATTGTCATTGGTAATCTTTCTAGTTTTTCAATGCTCCAGATTGTATAATCAGCACCCTTTTGCGCCATACCGATTTGTCTATCAGTAAGGTTAAAGATTTGGAATAGTGACGTTGTGTTGATTAAACGCCAAGGCACATAGCCTGAACGCAGATTTTGTAACGTCCAGCCAAGCTGTACAATAGAACGCAATTGTGACTGACCATGTTGTAATAACAGTAAGTCTTGCGATAATATATCGATTGCTGAAGACACAATGCTGTCCAATGAAAAAATTCTGGAGGACAGAGTCATTAACC
This sequence comes from Lissotriton helveticus, assembly GCF_964261635.1. Lineage (NCBI taxonomy): Eukaryota > Metazoa > Chordata > Amphibia > Caudata > Salamandridae > Lissotriton > Lissotriton helveticus. The sequence goes on from NC_136072.1 coordinate 115,990,922, forward strand.
CATTGTCCACTACAGAAAGTGATTTTTCCAAATTAATACGGTCAATTTCCCGTATTCTCTCTGCTGTTTCAATTTGAGTAACTTTCCAGGCCTCATTGTATGCTGCATATACAGAGGCTGCTATGAAACGCTTTTGACGCTGTTTGCGTGGTCCCATTATGAAATCACGCAAGTCAGCACCATCAGTAAGTAAAGTTAGGTGTTGCTTAATTTCAGGCAGTGTGGAAGTTTGTAGCCATTGAAGGCATAATTTGCCCACACTGTAGGTTGTTATTATCCCTGGGTGATGTCTTTGGGGATATCTAGGGTCTGGCCTGGTCATTTTGAACCCCTGTGTTTTACTCAGGAATCTGTCTTGACAGTTATTTGTATCTGTAGGCCAGATCAACCATTGTTTCCAATCAGGATGTGTTCTGTTTTGGTTTAATATATGGTTTACGTCTATCTCTTCATCTGTATCAGAGCTATTGCTAAACATTATTGGCTTTGGAATAGACGGTTTATTTAAATTTTGATTTTAGCTAAGCCAAGACAGGTGGTTTGTTGAACAGTGTCATTTAAAAATATCATTTGTTCTGGGATCATGCAGGCTCTAAACAAAGCTTCTAAACCCTGTACTTGCCAATCTTTTGTACCCCAAACACTTTTCAAATCAACATTTTTGTCCCAATAATCAAATCCAAAAGTATTCATTTTTTCGAAGAATGAATCTGAATATATCAATTTTGTGTTGGTTATCATGGTTTTCATCCCTGTCTTGTTTGACAATTTAAAATAAAATGTTTCAGCATTACTTGTGTTAAAACCTGAAAAATATGAATATTTGTCATAAACGGTTCTTGAGCTCCCTTTTGGAGGTGTAGCACAATGTTCCCATTGATTATAATTTAAAACATTTCTAGGTTGTGCAGATTTATGCAAAAAATGGTTACCATAGTGGTTATAGCAATACATACTATCATAATTTGTAGAACCTTGCAAATAATCATGTTTTGTAAATTTAGCAGACATTACTAAGTCAGACATCATGTTATTAATGCTTTCGAAGTCCCAATCATCAGCAAATGAGTTTGGTTTTGCAAAGTCACTCAAGGAGATCTTGATTTGGTGTGGATATTTCAGGATCTCGACCGGACCATAAATTTCATAGTCAGTGTTGTCCCAGGCTACCCCACCAGGTATCGGATTGGCTGTGAAGTTGGCTGAAGAAAGTTCTCTTTTCTCGACGTGTGAAGATGTGTGTGGTTTGAGGACCAAGTTGATGTTCTGACTTGCTGTGTCCATTTTAGCATATTTTCCCTCAATGAAGCGTCCCAAAGTAAATACCATGATGAGCAAAAGTATGAGGATAAATGCACCAAAACCCACCCAAAATTCAATCCATGGAGAAATCAGATATGTTTCTTTCAGTTGTTTCAAAAGTTCCTTAGCTTTGTCTTTAAAGGATTTTGATGATGGCTGTGGCTGTGTCTTTGATTCACTGAAGCCTTCAGAGGAATCATCGAAGTTGATGAAGTACCCGGATGCAGTTCTGTCAATTGTTCCAATTGCTTCAGGATTTTTGTTTCTTGCATTTTCACTTGGTACTTCATTATAGATTGGTGTGTCTCTGCTAAATGTTTTTATTTGGGTTTTCAGAGGTCTTAGTTCTATTGCATTGTTGCATAGTCCTTGTTGTTCTTCTGTAGGCGTTTCGAATGTGATGAGCCTCTTTGTTAGGACCTCTGTACTGGTAGCAAACCTTGGTGTTCTGCTACTTATTGGGAGTCCACTTGGCCTACTGTTTGTTATCGGCCACATGTTGTGGTTTTACCAGGTCGATGGATACAACTCGGTTCTCCTTTTTTCCAGCAAGTGGCGGTAGTACAACTGATCTTGTCCCGTTGACAGACAAGACAGGAACTGCTTTTCTGTAAGAAGGCCCAAATTCCTTCTTTACCGCGATCTTCTCCCTGACTAGATCCCCGACTTTTGGAATCCAGACAGGTCTTGCTGGGACAGGTGGTGATTCTTCAGTGGTTGTTGGCTGTTGTTTCAACTGTATGTTGCTCAGGTCTTTTCTTGTTTTGTTTAAGTCCTGCAAAATAGCCAAACGGTCTTTGACATCAAAGCTTTTTTCTTTAACCACTGAAGTCTGACTGTCGAGGTCAGAGATAATCATTCTAGTTCCAAATTATAATTCGTACGGACTGAATCCCTTCAGAGAATTTCTTGGCAAGTTATTTAGACTACGTTGGACACTTATTAGATGTTTGACCCACCCAGCTCCCGAACCTAATATCCTTTCTGCTATAGATTGCTTTATGCCTTGGTTTTTTCTTTACACCATCCCGTACCCTCAGGAAGGAAGTGAGAAGATTCCCGCTGGGCTGTGCTCATTTGGCCATGTTTCCCCCCCGGCCGGAGGGCTAGAGTGAAAACAATGGTCAAACGTAACATGCTCTTAGCGTATATGCCATTTAGACCCGCAAATCTTTGTATAACAGTCCGGACGTCAGCCGAGTGCTGAGGATCTACATTATAAGTGGAAACTAGCCTGTATATGTTAATCGCAAGCCATTCTTTTTACTGGTGATGTTATCTGCAGTCAGATTCCACCGTATTATATTTTTTCTCTCCCCACTGCGATTTCTGTTGCAGTTTGGGCAGTTTTTTACAAACATGGTATGATGTAGGCTCATGCCTGGCCACCAGTACCGTGATTGTAATTCTTCCAGAGAATCTTTCAGTTTGAGGTGTCCAAGACCCTCACCCATATGTGCGTCTGCGATTAACAAGTGTCTCCTGTCCATGTTTGGAATCACTCTATCCCCCACTCCAGGGATTCGAGCAAAAGGGACGGAGTTTGCATCGATTATGTATGTATAATTGAGTGGATAGTTGATCGGTAACGCTGAGCAGTCGCCTTTTGATGACGTTTTCACCGCCAGCAATGTTTCACCGTCAATGTATTTTAATGTACGCTTTTTTCGAACTACGGGAGCCGATTTAGTGGCTGCCGCTGCGGCTGTTTCAGCCAATGAATTCCCTACAACGTGAACGCCATCACGCTGATGACTCAGTGAGTGAGTCACGTGAGTCTTTGGTAGTTCTTTTTGTAAAAGAGCTATTTGTTCCCAGAGCAGTTTCTGCTTTATTGGTGCATCTGTGTCATCTTTGTAACCGTTTTGAATCCATGTCTGCAAATCGCTGTTATATGATTTGACGCAGTAATATGAATCTGACACTATAAGTGTCGGGAATTCGCGATCCGCATTATCTAGCGCCATTTTCAATGCGATTATTTCAGTTTGTTGTTCTGAATTAATTTCTACTGAGTGTGATTTTGTTAATAGAGGTCTTAGTTTACCTCCGCGCCACACTTCTTTTGTAATCTCACATGTGGGGTTGTATGCTTGTTCTCCCCAAACGGAGGGTTGAGCATGTCCGTCTGTATAGATTACACAGGCGTAATGTCGTAGAGGCAGAATGTCGATTGGCAGAGGATACGTCTTTTCATACTTTAGATTTTTTAATTCTTCTAGTTTTGGATCAAAGTAGTAGTATACTTTGTCCGTTGTGATTGAATTCACCCATTGTATCCATTCCGGATTCAATGTTGTTGTTGGTAAATTACACGGTGTTGTTAGTGCCTCAAAGGCTGATTCTGCTGTTCTGACTGTGATATGTCTACCGTCAGCTATGTCTTTTTCTCTAGCTATTGCGGTTTGAACTGCACGAATGTTTTTTTCTGTATTACTGAAATTCTGTTCAGCTTCTGTATACAAGTGTGATTTGAATGCAATTGGTACCTTTTCTCCCTCATTAGAGGTTAGGTATGTGAATCCGCATCTCCCTGGGATGACTTGAATCACAAGATTGCGTGTGTTATCACGTGTTTCTAATTTTGTTTTAATTAGCATGTCTGTTTGTAAGGATCTCAAAATTTCTGTGTGTGTTTGAGTCCAATTGGATCTTTTAAAGTCTGGTTTAATTAGATCATAAAGGGGTTTGACCCTTTCTGCGTAATTTGCAATGTATGTTCTTCCGAAATTTAGGAAGCCTAGAATTGACTGTAGGTTTTTTAGTGTTTTAGGAGCTTGGATTACGGCACATTTCTCTAGGAAATTGTCTGCCAGGCTTTTACCTTCACTTGATAACTCATATCCTAAGAATAGGACTGTCAGATGGGCAATTCTGGATTTTTTAAAGTTGAACTTGTAACCCTCTGCAGCGAACCCAAGTATTATGGTGTTCACTCTTTTCAAGTGAGTCTCCAAGTCATCATCTGTTAAGTAAATGTCATCGACATAAGATAATGCTTCATCATCATATAGTTGTAGTAATTCTGTTACTCTCGCTGAGAATACCCCCGGGCTGTTCTTGTACCCCTGGGCTAACCGACAGAATTGCTTTTGAGTGCCATTTACTGAGAATGCAGTTAAATATCTGCTCTCTGATGCTATGTTTTGACAAAAGAATCCATTGGAGATGTCCAAGGTAGTTTTGTATTTTTTGCGCACTATGTTATTCATTAGTGCAGCACTGTGTGAGTTTTGCACTGCAAAAGTTTTGCAACATGTGTTACGGTGTCGGTAATCCAAAACTAGACGATATGAATTGTCTGGTTTGGAGACCGGAAACAAAGGGTTGTTCATTTGTGAGGTGCAAGTTTCAATCACCCCCTGGTATTCTAGCTGATCTAGTATTTCATTTACCTGTTTTTTAGCTTCTTGCTTAATTGGGTACTGCCTTTGTGCAGTAGGTTGTGATTTTAACTGGATTTTGTGAGGAGGAGAATCCTCATCCCATCCTACATGATTTTTATATAAAGCAGGTGCTAAGGCCACTGCCCACTTTCTAGCAAGTGTGTATTTTTTATGAATCGGTATTTGATTTGAGAAGGCAGGCATAATTATTTCTTCGCCATGAGGGCACTCCCTGACAAACTCTGGTGGCCGGTCTTTTTCAGCTAGGAGGATATCATAGCCCTTGGAGAGATTATCCCAAAATAGTCGCCTTATTTTCCTAGTCTTATCTCCCTCTATACGTAATGTTATCTCGTATATCTTGTGGGGTTTGCTAACTCTGGTGTCTGCAGTTTCCACTTGAAGATATTCATTCGTGTCCACTGTCTCCAGATGATTCATAAGGACTTTGCGAGCTATGCTCACCTCTGCTGCGCTGTCTAGCATTGTCTGAGCCCACTCTCCGTTTTTCAGTTGTGTCCTCAGTATTCTCGGCATTGTTAACTACCTTGATACTGGCTACCTTCTTTTTTGGAAATTGTAATTTCTTTTTTAGCTGAGCAGGTTCCTTGTCTTTGGACTTGGCGTGCTCTTCTCTTTGTTCTGATCGTCCTCTTCTTTCCGATTTCTGCGAGGAATTCTGAAAAGATTGAGAGGGACGTGTATCAATGTCTTGATATCTATCAGGTTTTTTAATATTATCCCTATTTCTAAGGTTATATCTATTTCCAGAGGGGTCACTCTGGGGTGACCTGTGTCTCTGGTTCGGAGATTTCTCCCTTCGCCTAGGAGACCTTCCTCGGGACTGGAATTTCTTTTCTTTAGGATTGGATTGTTTATTTCCATCCCAGTTCTTTTTTGGTGAATTATTATTAAAAAATATTTTTTCTGGACCTTCAGTCAGTTGCGGTTTTACTGGTATTCCACCTAAACTATCTCTACCTAGTTCTTCATAGGATTTTTCTATGATTCTGGCAATTTCAGCTGGTTGGTCTGCTATATCTGTCTCTTTTAACCTTTGGCGGATCGCCACGTTTGCTGCTTCACCTTTTATATTGGCTAATAATATAGCCGAGACCTGCTTGAAGTCTTTCAGTAATTTCATACCAAGAGTTAAAGCAGGTTCTGGACCGTATTCATCTTGAATTTGTTTTAGCACATCTGGTATCACCGAAATGGATGGAACACCGTGCGTTTTTGTGTAGATGGAAGCAAAGACTGTACCCCAAGTGTCACAGTCCTCTATGTGTGGTGCGATTCCCATTGGGAGACATATAGTCAGAATCCTGTGTTTTTCCAGCGGGGTGGTGTCAGGAAACACCGCCTCTATTTGGGTGATTTTCTGTGCCAACCAGAATGGTATTTGTTCCCGTTTAGCCGGAACTTTACCTAGGCAGGATTGGATGTTCTGTGGTGCGATTTTATTTGTGTTCCCCTGGTGAGGGGTCAGCTGTGGAAGTTTAATCGCTGGCTGAATTGTTGAAGTCCGCATTACATACTGGACTAATTGTCTATGAATTTTTATTAATTGTTTTAGTTGTACTAAAAGATCTGCTGCAGGCATTCTTTCGAAGTCTGGATGTGGTGTATATCCGGCTAGTACCGGCCACGTTGCTCCTGGTCTACCTAAAGGACCGAGCCTTGTAATGTGATTGTTATGTATTAGGGCGCCATCAAATAAGAGCAAATGCTCTTGAAATTTGAGTGGTACTTCCACCTCCTCGAAAGGAGTGTACTCATTAGGAGGTTCCTCTATTTTGTAATAGTGGAAGTACTTTGTTACAGCATTTGCTGCTGGAAAATGTATCCATGAATAGTATACCTCTGTCTGCCGATATTCGTGTGCCTCAATTACGAATATGACTGTGCCACCTCTAGGTGTCAGTCCATTTTCTATAAGCTTTAAGGTTATAGATTTCCTTTTGATGACCGGGATGAGTATTATATCCCCGTCCGCATCTAGTGCTGCAGTATCAGCTGCTGCTATTTCAGCTGCTAATCTAACTGCCTCTCTTTCGTCATCATTGTCTGACATTTTACTGTCAGGATGGTTATTTTGTTTGTTTGCAGATCAGGTTTCTTATGGAAACAGAGATTAGATGCACAATATTTTGGAACAGTGTATCCTTCAACGTTGACTATACCAAGAACCATACATAGGAGTTCCCTCCTGCGAGGTTTTGGAGGATATTACCTTTCACCCACTCCAGACGTCTTTGGAGTATTTGGGAAAAGGGGTCTGAGTGAGAAAGCACGACTGAGTTACTCTAAATGTCTTACGTTAGTTTTATCGCCCTTTCCAAACGCGTTGGGCGCCATGTAGTGTAGTTCCTATCTTCCCAATAGGCTCTGCGCATTGGAATAATACCTACAGCAGTAAAGGCCTAGGCCAGACGTTAACTAGGTCTACTACTGTCGATACTAGACTTAAAGTTTTGGGTTTGCCAGCGTAGCTCAGAGTTCGCTAGAAACTTTCTCGAATGTTCAAGGAGGAATTAACTTCCATGATTAGACAAGAAGGGATTTAGTTTCTGACAACCATAGAACATGACAACTTTGCTCTCCCCTAATCAAGAGTCAATCTCGAGAGTCGTGTGAGCACAAGGCAATTATTTTACTCAGTCAGTACGTGCATTCTTAGTCTCATCAGATTGTAGAGAAAAGGAAGAGACGGGCATGTTCAATAAAAAGGTGTTATTTATTGATCAGTCTCTTTTCTCGTACAAGAGAAATGGATCGATATTATTGCAATACTTATAGTTAAGTAAAGTGCATACATTAAAAGCAATAGTATAAAATAATACTGTAAAAACATTGATATGGTTTCTGAGCCATATGATGTTTAAAATGATTAAAATATATTTACATACACATATACATTTGACTAAACGTACTCAACTGGTGTTTCTAGATACGCCTACCCCGTGTACCTGACCTAAGTCTAATACGTGGGCGGGAATAGAAAGTTACAGTTTAAGTTAAGTTTGTTTTTGCCAAGTGAATAACTAAAGAATTCTCTGTGAGGGGTTATTCAGTTCTGTACCTGGAATTTAGGATGAATGAGGAATGGTATCTCTTTCTCTGGTCTCGATATTCCAGGCTGCCTGCGAGGGCTGCCCAGAAACGCCGGGGCTGGATTTCTCGGCAGGAGAAAGCAGCGCGTCTCTCAGCGCGTCAGGAAGGCGGGGCTGCTGCCAGCGGGGTCTGCTCTGCTCTCGGCTTCGGCAAGTATGGCTGCTCCGTCTCGTCAGCACGCGTGTGTTTGCATAGGGCAAGATCGGCAATATTTATACCTTAAAGGTGCCGAGATTGACGTAAGGATGGACATAGATACGTCAATAAAGATGTCATACGACTTGCTCGTTAGCACATTCTTTACTAAAGTTCTCTGTGAAATCAAAACAATGGCCGCACGGATTTTCCAGGTTGTCATAGGTTTGATTTGTTATGAGAACGTCGTATGCCTTATCAGGGGCTGGAGGAATGTCGCTTGTCTAATTAGATCTCAAGCGTTATGACCTAATCAGATAACACGTTCCTGTGCCGTAGTGTGACCGCGTCAGATAACGGTATCTGCATCATGGGGGCTGTTCTTGCCTCATGGGCTGACTGTTAGTTAACTTGATAGTTAGTTTAACCAGAATAGGGTCAGGAATAGGGGGATCGATTCAGAACCTATAGGAATACATGACAAGCTCAAGGGAAAGCGAGTCGGAGAATGAGGGAGTACAATCTTCAACAGTGGGGTTTACAAAGCTATCCCTGGCCCAGGAAGTGAGCTGCATGTGCCAGGATCGCCGAGATACCCTGAGACCGAGAACAAAGACTGGCGGGCCAAACGCACAAGGATCAACAGGAGACGCAATGAAAGGCGCAAATGCAGCGCCTGGAAAATCAAACAGCGTAACAAAACCACGAAAAGGACGCTGGAACAAAAAAGCTGCGAAGACACAGGGTCAACCGCCTGCTCAGTAATTAATCTCACCTCACAAAAACTGACCAAAAAAGACATTAAAATCCTTAGCCTTGGACTTACTTACTGTCCACCTAGCGATTTCACTTATGCAGACATGAGAATGGACGCGTTTAGATACATCAGGAAGTTGAAATTGAGAAAACATTTTAAACTGCAACCAGGGTCCACAAAGAAAAAAACTGGAATTCCAGATAGCCCTACACTCTTAGAGGCTGGTGATCGCACGGGATTTGAAGAGATTTGGGCATTACAAGAGGAAATATGTCCATCTAGGTCGATGCCACTGGTTACATCTAGAATTGACCAAGCTACATGCAATACTCCTTTTAAGCCTAAATCAACTTTTTTACCAACGATGACACATGACAACCTAGAGGTCTATCAGGAACTCATTACAAGAGACCTCAAGAAGCTATACATTACCACCAATAGAAAACATTCTGTGATCAGCAAAATGAATCAAAGCTACAACAATTTGATAAAAAAACTGGAATCAAATAGAAACATCATTGTCCGTCAAGCGGACAAGGGAGGAAATATAGTTTTGTGGCCACGTAATATGTATATCGAGGAGGCAGAATCCCAATTAAAAGACCAATCATGCTATAAAAGGAGTAATTTTTCAGCGATTAGACTTGCCTGGCAGGACCAGAACTCCAAACTGGTTGCATGGAGAAATGGCAACCTAATTTCAAAAGAAGAATTTGGCTATCTAAAGAAAGAATTTCCGGTCATACCATCGTTCCATTTACTTCCAAAGGTTCATAAAAATATGGACAAACCACCAGGGCGCCCAATAATCTCCACCATAAACAGTTCAACTGAAAACATTTCAACCTACATTGACTATTTTTTACAAGACAGTGTCAAAAATTTGAGATCTTATGTACAGGATTCTTCAGACTTTGTGCGTAAATTGAAAAATTGCAGATGGAATTCTGAATGTTTACTCATCACACTAGACGTAACATCTTTATATACGTCTATACGCCACAATGATGGAATAAGAGCTATCAGCCACTACCTTAATCAACGAGCGATTAATTTCTCTGCTCACAATACTATGTGGATCTCCATGATGAAAATGTGTCTGGAGCAAAACTTTTTCTTATTTAACAACCAAATATATCAACAAATCAGAGGGGTGGCAATGAGGGCCTGTTTTTCTCCCAGCCTGGCGCGCTTGCACATGGGCTGGTGGGAGGAACAGGTCCTCATGGGGCAGCACCTAGACACCATGCAAAATCATGTACCATTATACCTAAGGTACATAGATGACCTTTTCTTGATTTGGCAGGGTTCTATGGAAGGGACAATCTCTTTTGCGGCTAAATTGAACAAGAATGACTTAAACTTAGAATTTACTTCTACAATTAGCACTTCGTCAGTTTGTTTTCTTGACCTAGAGGTATATACAGATTCTGGAGAGTTAGCTACAAGACTGTATAGAAAGCCTACAGCAGGCAATACGGTCCTGCATGCTGCCAGCCAACATCCTTATCATTTGATACGCAGTATCCCATTTGGGGAGATGCTGCGCATCAAGCGAATATGCAGTACTGAGGTGGAGTGTATCAAAGCTCAGGAGGAGAGTAAATTGCGCTTCCAAGCCAGGGGTTATTCAATCAATGTGATACAACAGGCAATTATCCGTGCTAATAACATACCCAGAGATCAGGCATTATTACCCAAGACACTCCCTAACACGGCTGATACAGTCTCATCATCAGGTACTCCGAAAATAATTGTTACCTACAGCAAACAGCATAAGGAAATTCGAAAGATCTTTTCTCGCAATTGGAACCTAGTGACGGGGGATCCTGTCATTGGGGATACAGTGGGCAGAAAACCTGAATTTTCCTTTAGGAAATCTACCTCTATGGGGGACAAACTGGTGAAAAATTATCTAGAACAGCCAATTTCAGACACATTCATGGCTCTGAGGAAGGGGTTCAAAAAATGTTTGAGCTGCAAAGCTTGCAAACAAGGTTGTAATAAGACCCATTACTTGACTCCCTTCAGAGATATTCCTGTAGCTATATCTAAACAACTCACCTGCAAGACAGCATTTGCAGTTTATGTGTTGCAGTGTCCTTGTGAGCTCCGGTATGTGGGGAGTACTCGACTGCCGGCTCATAAGCGCATACTGCAACACATAAGAGCTATCAACACCAAGGACCAGTCTTATCCGGTGGCACGCCACTTTGAAAGTGTACACAATAGTGACCCTAAACACTTGTATTATGTCATGGACTGTGTAATACCACTAAAACGAGGGGGTGACAGAGATGCGTGACTACGGTTACTTGAAACTCATTATATATTAGAACTAGACAGCCGTACCCCCAAGGGCCTCAATGCAACTGAGGATCTTTACACATGCTTATGAATTTGGCTTTAGATATCATCTAATGTCATAAGATAGGATCACTCATGCTAATGAATACTCTTGCTTACACAAATAGGCTGCCATCTAAAAAATGATTTGCAATGTAAATCCAATTTTCTACTCTTATATTTGAGTTTTGCTTTTCTGTTTTCTGATCAAACGGTTGTATTTTTCTTCCTTTTTTCTTATTTGTGCAAATATTCATAAAGGGAGGGGCTCCTCCTTTTCAAGATAATTTAGAATTAAGCACAATAGGATAGAGAAAAGTGAAGATACAATTTGTTTTTAGAAATTATAATAAGCACTTTTGCACTTGTTTTGTATCCTTGCACTATGCCATAATAGCTGCTCTTAGCCACAAAGTGGGATATTCTCAGGGCAACCTTAAAAATTGGTACATGTACTTTTTATAGATCCCCACTTGGGGTTTATTCACACAGTAGTTTTGTATAACAATGAAAACTATGGGTCTTCAATGAATTAGGATTTTTTATATCTTAATTGATATTTATATTTCTATACAATCTAATAGATTTAAATATTTGACTATTTGTGATGTTTTTTACATTTTTCAGTCATGAAATATATTGTTTTACATGAAACATTCAATATATTGAGACTCAACTCACTATGAGTTTTATTTTCAGACTAAATATGGTAAAACGATGAAATTATTTCTTCATTCTGATGTTGTATTTCAAGTCTGTTTTTCATTTCATTCAAACTTGTGACGTATTATAAGTATGTACCATGAGTCCGCCCTTTGTTTTGACTATTTATATCTCACCTGTGACTAAGCAATCACATCATGTGATCAAGACTATGGACACAGTCGAAACGCGTCATGGCGGCTTGTTAAGCTTTATATCTGCACGAATAAAGACACCTTGATTCTGGCACCAGTCCTGGGTTCCATTCTTCGTCATTTACCCGATTTTTAATCTTACATCGGTGATGCTGTGGGCGTCTGGCGAGTATTTCCTCAAATATATATATAATCGGGAGTACTCGGCTTGCGGTGCACGTCAGGATTTTACAGCATCTCCGAGCAATTGTAAATAATGATAATGCCTACCCAGTGGCGAGACATTTCAAAAGTGTCCACAATAATAATTTGGAAAGTCTCAGCTACTTTGTCCTTACCTCTGTGCCTCGTCCTCGTAGAGGAGGAGACAGAGACAAACTACTCCGCCAACTGGAATCCAGAATGATATTAGAGTTAGATACTAAGGTCCCAAATGGGTTGAACACCACTGAGGACCTATATCATTTCCTATAAAGTCACTATACCTTGTATACACAAGCCTTAATGTAACATCTGGTATCAGGAGGCGTTGTGTACTTTTTTGCCTAAAGATTTATTAATGAAGTCCGCCTCCCCACGTAGACCACTATATTCACCAAAGTTAATTAACAATTGTATATACACCCCTTTTTCTGTTTTTTAGTAAGTTGTCTTACTTTCCTTCACCTCGCCCCTTGTATATATTTCACGTTTGAACTTTGAATTAAATTTACCATCACTGTATGTTGAAATATGATGCATGTACAACTACCATATTCAAAGTCAAACAATATTTCATGATTTTGTTTATTTATGTTTATCTTTATATGTTGTTACTCACTAGATGTTGGGTACACAATCCCAGTAATTTTGTTGGGGTAAATATACTATCAGACGTAGGAAAGCTGTTTGGGAAAATAGAGGCTGCCATCAGTAGTCTGATGTCCTCTTAGCAAGCACAGTTAGGTGGGGTTGCCATCTTTTTCTAACGATGTCCCCATCTACTTACAAACAGGGTATGAATTATTTGATTTTTATGTAGTTTTGTATATATTTGTATAGTATTTATTGAGTATCAAAATATCGTCCACTGAACATAGTTTCCCCAACACAGATGTACATATGAAATATGGTCGTTTGTATATAGAGTAAACTGACGACAATTATTTGTACATATATGAGTGACATTAATTTTTATAGGTGTATATTTATATTCCTGTACAGATATTGATTAATCAATAGTGTCAACATATTTAATTTAAAATTTGGGTTAGTTCGTGACACAATTATGATATTTACTTTATTCAATTTAGTTCTTTACTGTTGATATATATAAATGATAGAATCTGTACTACTCTTGCCCTTGAAAACTTTGAGAAATTTGTGACATTAGGCATTCATGCGGTTAGAATCTGTGTCACTATTTTACTTTGAATTTATTCAGAAATCAAATTTTTACTGTGTGTCAGGCAATTTTAAGTCACATTAATTTCATGTGTCTTTGTTTCCCTTTTTTCCCGAACAATTGCCAGAATATATGTAGTGATAGTATGTTGTCCATGTCTATAGGTGTCACATGGTTTGCACACGCAGTTTAAAAAGTTCAGGTGTGAGGGGTTTTAATTGACTGTGATCAAGGGCACCCCGCCCGAAACGCGTCAGTTTTCTTTCTCTGTTAAGCGTTGCTTAATAAAACTTTTGCCTGAATATTGGATTCGTGGAGTTGCCTGCTTTCCTGGGGATCCGGGACGGCAGTCTTGCTTCTTCTTGTTTTCGAGATATATATATATATATATATATATATATATATATATATATATAAATATATTCCACAACGGCAACTCCTTTCGAGACACCACAAAGGACAAAACGGGGATCAAGGCAGAAGGCTCATTTATTGCTGAAAATTGTGGCATAATGCATTTCGACAAAAGTCTTCTTCAGATGCCATTACCAACTTGAAAGAAGGGAAACACCTCGATTTTAACCTTCTTAGCTCCTCCTATGTCGATGGAGTACAGCTGGCCCCTTTTAAATAATACAGTCTATGTCACATGATCTAGTATAGAAGACTACCACTCCCAGAAGCCATCTAGTTCGAAATTGTCTTCTGTGGGGCTTTCAGACGTTTTCATGCTGTGTGTGCCATTTTCGAGGTCAGTGATGTTACCTTCGTATTTTCTTTTGTAAACAGAACGGTCTGCCTTGGGTCCCCTTACGCTTGCCTCCAGTCCTTTTCCCTGCAGGGTCACGGAACATCAGGTCAGTGTCTGTGTTCCCCGTCAGATCCGGGTCGCTTTCAAGCAAAAACCATATGCTGTGGACGTCTACGAGGCGGTCCGAGGTAATATCCAATTTTATTGGGAAGCAGAAAAAAGACCAGGCTTTCCCTCGGGCTCTTCAAAGCGGGTCCTTCTGCACGCGACTGGTTGCGTGCTAAAATACTCCACAACGGCAACTCCTTTTGAGACACCACAAAGGACACAACGGGGATCAAGGCAGAAGGCTCGTTTATTGCTGAAAATTGTGGCAAATATATATATATATAGTTTAAAGTAGTAAATCTAAAATAATTCAATATATCCCATTAATATGATGTTAATTAATAAATCTCACTGTTGTTTAATACTGTATATAAATATATTCTTATATAAACACACTACATATATATCTATATATATGTGTATGTGTATATATTATATATATCTACATATATATATATGTAAGCTCAGTGAAACCACGAGTCACAGGCACTGTGGATGAATATTCCAAGGATTTAATGAAAGTGCTCCAGCCCTTGCTGTGCGTTTCGGCCCCTCTGCCTTGATCATGCATGGGGGAACAGTGATACCAACCAACTATGTACATACATCAGGTGTTAGAAAAAAATAAGCATTGACATAAACAGAGGACTTCCATCTCTGTGTCGACCAACTTGTAATACACATGAGAGCAAAGGTAAACAGTGGCATTCAATATGACATTGAAGTTATCAGTAAGCTGCTGTGTTATACATTTCTACTGGTCAACAGAATTGATGATACAGATGAACTAAAGTACACAATTCCAAATGCTTATGAATGCCTGCCATGAGCCCACACGGGGCATTCTGTAAAGAAAGTAAACACATGTGTATGCATGTATACATACGCAAGTGCGTAAGTCATCAGCACACAAGCAGTAAAATAATACAAATTCACAGCATTAACTATTGGTACTCAGCAGAGGTTCATCCGCTATAGTGGAGGAGCGTTGCACCCCCCCCCCCAGTAGCGAGAAATAAAAGAAAATGAAAATGATACTAAAACGTGGTTTATTATTGTTTTATTTTGTGTCCTGGGGTCTTGGGGGTGAAGACAGGTGGGGGGTTAACAGGCACCCACAGGGAGTGGTATGCACTGTTATCATTGTGCATGACTGTTTGGCCGTCCCTCTGGCGCTGACAAATCAGTCATGCGCACTTTGCATGTTCTCCACCCGGGCTGCATTACAGCCTGGGTGGAGAACATGCCCAGGACCCCAGTCCCTGGGTGATGCTCATAAAATGGCGCTCAGACCAATCACAATGCTGCATTGCAGCATTGTGATTGGTTATGGGGAGCCTGAGTGCTTCCTGACAGAGCAGAGTAACGACGAGGAGGGATGCCAAGAGACTTACCGATAAGCTACATTTAAAAACAATTCTAACCCCCTCAGTCCCTCCCTAGCCCCGATCCGTGCCAGCTGCCACTGTTGGTACTTAATGTTCACAGTACTGCAAACATGTTGGCCAACACCGCGATGCCAGTCCTCCATTTAATTAATACTTAATTAACTTCCCAACCTATCCCCATACAAACCCAACAGCCAGCTACAGCATTATAAATTACTACTAGCAATTAAATAAAAAATTCTAAATCACTTAAAATTGCAAACATTTAAACAAAATTAATAACAATTATACAAACAATATTAACACATACAATTAATGTATAAACTAAAACACATTAAAATAATTACCAAACAATATTTTATTCAACTTTATTAATACATACGATACTAACAACAATGATATTCTTAATAAAGATATTACTTGCCTGAAGAAAATTATATTCTTGACAATGATATTTTTGCATCATGATATTTTTGAATCACAATATTTTTGCTGATATGTCTGTCTCCTCAATTAAAATTATATTTTGCCCAAATGCCTGGAAATTAACAAAAAACAGGGGAGAGGGACTGCGCCGACCCCCTCCCTGAGCCATCACAGGGCCTGGGGATCCCATACCCTGGGATTTGTTCACATGATGTGTCCGGGGAGCCCACCCCCTGGGGCACCAGCCTGGACAGCGAAATCTGTATTTTCACCCGCTTGGCGGGAACATTTTTGAATCTCCCTTCATGCGGAAGCAATCATTAGGGGCCCGATTCAAATCTCATTTGGAAAGCATCGCAACCGAATTGGTTCCGAAAAGCTTTCCAGACTTGGATCGAGGGAGTCCGACCGAGCGCATACGATGCATCCAGATGCTTCAGGATATGATTCGGTCAGGCTCCCATTGACTTCAATGGGAGCCTGTGTTCCGAACGCGAACACAGGCTCCCACTGAAAAAAGGGGTTGTTGGAAAGTATGCACCCTGTGGTGGGCACCCCATGGTGCCTGCCACACTGTGCATGGGTAAGAAGACGGGACCCTTGGGTACCCCCACAGGCCCGATTTGGAGGGCCCCGGGTGAAGGGGGGCCTGCTACGGGCCACCAAAGACCAATTCCGGTAGCCGAATCCGTCCGGTCAAACCGAATCGGAAAGGATGTCTGAATCTTTCATCATACTTGCTCGTTCGGAAACAAAGTATATAAATCAGGATACGGAAGGCTTGTCCTATCCAAATGCCTTCCGGAGCCGATTCGGTCAGCGTGAACGTTTTCCAGTCATCATACTTGGTTGTTTGGAACAGGGAACGAGTCGATCAGTAACAAGAAATCCGGATCGGATTCAGCAAACCCGAATCCGATTCAGAGCCCTTCTGAATGGCATTGGAATCAACCCCAAAGTCTACTGCCAGCCAGTTGGAGCTTTGAAAATGCTGCCGCCAGCTGGGAGCAGACTTTTGATCTGTTTCCCTGCCCGCACTGATGTGGGCAGGGAAACAGATCAAGAAATTACTCCTACCTTTAATACAGAGTCGACCAGATGGCTTGTTTTTGCACTTTCGAGATTCTTGTTACATGTATGGTGGAGAAGAGCGAAGGCTATGAAAAACTGTTGAGCTGGTAAATTGTGATAATGAATTGTGGCACTTTAGGCATTTACAAAAAGGCAATCTGATTGTGATCATTACTATGGTAATCAATGCATCTCTGCTTGTAAATACATTATAGGGACTGTGTTTTAACAGGTTTTAAATGTATATGCTGCTATTTTCCCTTTTTTAATTCTCTTTTTATGATGAAATTGATTATATCCAGCAACTGTGATGTTTTAATTGTTTTTTTTACCTTGCTATGGTCATACATTTGATCGAATAAAATTTTACTTACTCCTACCCATGGAGAGAGCTGCAGAATTAGCTGCTCCCTGGGGGCGGGAGCAATGGTGGATCCTGCAGCATACGGGGAGCCAGCTGGGGCATGGGGGCCTTAAGACTCCACCGTGCCATCCAATGAGTGTATGGTGGGTACCCTGGTTACAGGGCATCCACATTTAAATAATGCAGGCCCTGGGGGAGGGGTCACTAAGCCCACCTCCGCTTTAAAATATATATATGATCATGGAGGATGTGGTCCCCAGGGCCATAATAGGTTCGGATCTAGGGCCACGCAGCCCCAACTCCTTTAATAAACTAAACAGGCCCTGGGGGATGGGATGCCCAGGGCTCAATAAGATCCCACATGGCTGTCCTCTCTCTTAAAACACATAAGGCCATAGGGGATAAGCTTCCCAGGACCGAATTAGGCAAGGGGAGGGGGGCACATGGGACTCTCCCCTTTTTTATTGGTATTGGCCGGGAGGATGGGATCCCCGGGACCTTATAAGCCTCTGGGAGGGGGAACTACATGGCCCCTCCCCTTTCTTCTTGCATTTGGCCCTAGATGGGGTCTCTGGGGCCTGAAGCCAACCTTGCACTATGCATGGCAAAGGCTGTGCTCAGCGTTGCTTGGCTCCCTATTGGTGATTTGGACATAAGCCAGGCCCTGCGGCCAACCCCTGTCATGCATGGCTGAAGGTCTTGCACGTCTGGGTGGGCTTTACATATGGTAAGAAAAAAACTAGAAATTCACTGAAAAAAAACAAAGGTTAGGTGTGATAAAAAAAAAACTTCAAAATTCACTGAAAAAAACACAAAGGGTAAAGTAAAATTATAGTTAAAGGGTAGGTGTGATAAAAAAAACTTCGAAATTCACTGAAAAAACACAAAGGTTAAAGTAAAATTATAGTTAGGTGAATATGTCAGTGACAACATGAACATTATGAACTAAAACAAAACACAGAAATGTACCAATTATAATTAGTAGAGCTAACTATAACTTGTGCCCCTACCACGCACTGCCTGTGACCCCACATATTACATCACTCATGACGTGCAATGACCTCATTTATGACATCACTGATGACATCCCAAATGACATCATTGATTACATCACTGATGACATCATACAATGAGTGAGCTAGTTTGTATATTCTTTTACATAGTGGAGGGTAGCTACGATATTACATTTCCACCTACTTTTGTACATCCTGTGTCCGGGCACTGGGTGTAATTGTTTACCAGATAGATGTGCTTCTAATGCATCATAGATGTGCAGAGCCTTTGAACACATTATAAATCTTTGTATTGAAGAGTGTGTAGATGACAGTTGACGAGTTCTGTTCAGTATGTTCTACACAAGTTTTTTGGCTCTGCAGAAAAAGTTTCCAGCAGGGCAAAGATTTGACGTAGTAGATACTTAGGATTTGATTATGATACTGTTCAGAAGGGCTCCCAATCGGATTTGGGTTTGCCGAATCCGATTCGGAACCCTTGTTTCTGACCGACTCGAACACAGTTCGCAACGACCGATTACGATACCCGGAAACCGTTAGGGCTGTCCGAATCGGTTCTAATAGGCATTCGGACAGGTTGAGTCTTTCGGAGCCAAATTATACAGCTCTATGGACTCAGTTTACGAGTGAGCGATTACAATGAACGATTCGGACAGCCGTTCCGATTTGGTCTGCTCGAATCAAAATGGCCTTCAGAATCTGTCTTTGGGGGCCTGTAGCAGGTCCCCCTTCAACCAAAGCCTTCCGAATGGGGCCCATGGGGGTACCCAAGTTATCCCCCTTTCCAACCATGCACAGTGTACGATTTTCCCCAGCCACCCCTTTCTTCAAAGGCAGACTGTGTTCTTGTTCGGAACGCAGGCTCCCATTGAAGTCAATGGGAGTCCAACCGAATCATATCTGGAAGCATCCGGATGCATCAAAATAACTTGGTCGGACTCCCCCGATCCGAGTCGTTCAAAAAGCATTCCGGAACCAAAACGATCGGAATGCTTTCCGGTCGAGATCGTAATCGGCCCCCAAGTATTCTAAGCAGCCTTGAGTTATTAGAAAGATTTGTCTCAGCATGACAATTTCTACATAACATAGAAGACTGTGTGCACCAGGTACTAACCCATGTATTTGTGCTTGTTTAGCTTTAGAAATTGGTATATCTATAACGTTTTCAGCTCAATATGAAGGCTTTAACACCTTCAGAACTTGGTTATTTTAAGCGAATAGCATCTCTTTGGACAAGTTTTGCGTAGAGTATATACTGTTCTTAGTAGATACATTTTCTCTGGTGTATTTCTCATGAGAGTTTCACTGTATGCAAACAGTGCAGTATAGCGTAAACTTTCTCCATAGAGAAAAACTCTGTTTACAGTATCCACTTTTCTACTCACTTGAACTTCATTTCTCAATGGAGGTTCAGTGAGTGTGAGACATTTCATACAGGTAAAAGGCTGTTCATAGTACGTTATTAATTTTGGAAGAGACGTTGAGAATCTTGAGGGATTTGGCTTTTTTTGAACAGCTGTATACAGATTAAAAACAGTGTGCAACAAGGGTTTCCCATTTATCTGTGGTTGATTGTTAATGTGAACTAGGCTACCTGTAAAGTGTTTGGTGTAGGGACAATGTGGAATAACCCATGCTTGCCACACCCAAGGGAGTTGTGTCTGTGATGACATTAATGATGCTTCATATTATTCTGAGTTATTTTGTACTTCCTATCAGGCCTCTAATGCCCTGCTAGTTTATAGAGCAATGTTTGCAAAAGGAGCTTGGACGATGCCATCTGTGATGTCATTTGACATGAAATCAGTGATCTCATAAATGATGCCATATAACATGTCATGAGTGATGTAATGTGTGTGGCCATTAGCAGTTAATCGGGGTGCAAGTTATAGTTATCTCTGATAATAGAAACTTGTGAATTTCTGTGTTTTTAGTTCATAATGTTAATGTTGTCACTGACATATTCATCTAACTATAATGTTACTTTAGCCTTTCATTTTTTCAGTGAATTTATGTATATATTATGCAGTGGGTAGTTATAGTTAGACCCATGTTTCCATAGGAAATTGATTTTTTTGATTTGCTAATTACTTTTGGCGCTGCATGACGAATCTTCACAAAATTTTCCAAAAGAAAGTCTCCTCCACCTCAGCTCCTTCCTAGAAAGTTTCAGGGTGATCCATAAAGTGAGTGGCGAGAAAAAGGGAGGATCACAGTATGCATTTTCCTCATTACATTTTCCATAGGAAAATTAGACACAGGTACAGCCAAAACAGCAGAATGGAATTACATCAAATTTTGCAGAACCTTAGACCTTGGTCCAGAAAGTGTGCATTTTGTGATTTGGTGAAAATCCATTCAGTAGTTTTAGAGAGATGAAGGTTCAAAATGTATGTATATTTCTCACCCTAGAGGATTTTGCAGAGCAGACAGATCTCAAGATAAGATTTGATTGGCTGCCACCATGTCAAAAAAGATGTGGCAGCAGTCAATTTAGGACTTGGGGACTCCATCTCCTGTAAAAAAACTAAACAAACACAAATGATAAAGTAATCACCATATGTATTATGCTATGATACAGAAAAGTGTTTTTGTTGCATTTTGTGCAAAAAATTATCATGAAACTGTCTTTGGCCATTGACATTAGAGGAGTAAACTCTGGATCATTTACTCTGATTTTGGCATAAACTGTCATAAGTGCATACTTTTCCCTAACTTTTATAAAGTGATTTAAGCTTCCTCTAGAGGTTCCCAATCAACCTAAGAACTGCGTATTAATCTGATCTTTGTGTGGATACCACGTGTCCAATTTGACTTGAATGGAATTTCATATATTTTTTTACTCTCTTCCCCTGCACTTGGCTTACCCCACCCCATTAATTGTTTAAGGCAGGACGACTCATAACCACATTTCACCCCGAGGGGTCAGGCTGCAGGTATACCTTTTCATCCTGGTTTCCAATTCATACGCCGGTGTGTTAGCGCACGTGCTCCATACAACCCAGCGGGCGCCATGTCTTACACGTAGCGCTGTTGTTAGTAGTGAATGAAATTGCTGGAAGGGGCTCAGAAAACAGCGCATTGAAGGATCCGCGGCAACACAATGCCAGCCAAACACTGCAATTATCCGCAGCTGAAAACAAGGCGCGCTTAATGTGTCCACTGGGCCAGGAAGAGAAGGGACAATTATAGGCCACTGCGGCTGCCTGTCTCTTTTTTTTTGTTCTCCCTTTTTGTGCGCTGTTCTCTCGCCTTGCTCCTCTGTTTCATTCTATAATTTGGGACTATTTGCCGCTCCTGTGAGTTGTTTTGGTTTGTGTGGTCAGCCATGTGTGAACCGCTTTGTGCGTCACCTCACCTTTCGCGTAGACGGCGGAAAGTGTACCCGGGCCTCGCGTAGATGTTCTCCGCGGATCCCCACGCGCCTTTGTCTAGAAGAATAGCTTGCACTGAATGCCACGAGCAGGTTGCTATTAATATGACAGCCTGCCCCATATCCCACTGTAATTTATAATGAAATACCTAATCTCCATTATTTTGATCCAAGCAGGCGATCCCGTGGAAAAAAAAGCCCTTTCATCCAGTTCCCAATGGCAGTTACACGAGAAATGGCAAACCAATAATTTTTGTCAAGTTTTATAAGCCAACAGAAATGCTTTTCCTCTGCTGCAGCTTCAAAAGGCACAGATAAAGCTCATTCACTGAGATGAATGAAAAAGCCATCTGGGGCTTTCTTTTTTTTTGACTTCCTCTCTTTTTCTTCATCCTTGTAATCAAATTTGAACAAAATCAAATGGGGCTTTCTATGAAAGTACCTTTTGTTGATCTGAACGAGCTGGTAATTTACAAAATACCCTCCTTTTGTGAGAAAGGCTAAAGGGAGGGAAAAAAAGGGAATGGTAGCTTTTAAAGCCGGGCCTTGGTGGGGACTTTCAGCGCAGTGAAAGCAGCCTGTGTGCAGAGGATGAAACACATTGCAAAGCCGGGCCTGGCAGAGGGTGCAAGGGAGAGAAAACTTACAGCTTGTGTATTTTGTTGTTCATTTCAGGAAGGAAGTGGCATGGCGCGAAAACGTGGACGTGAAACTACCTCTTGGGAGACGCTGCAAACGTGGAACTTCCGTTTTAAGGATGGGAAACACCAAACTTGGATTTTGACTCGCTGCTTGCTAAAGTCTGGGAAGTGTGGATTTTTGGAGCTCTTTTCACCCCCTTTTTATGTGGAACGAATGCAAGCACAGGGGACTGGAACGCATCAAAAATCAGAAAGTCACATGAAATGTATCCGTTTATCTGTTCACATATTTGGGGTTGACAGATTGTCTGCTGGTAGTGGTACTTGCTTCAAATGGCAGAGAAAAAGGACGTGTACACTGAGCATGTGAAGAAAAGTAAGTTTGTCTCTTATATTTTTCACGTACAGCCAGCAATGAGAAATAATGCTTATTATGGTAAGGCAGAGATAGCCTTCTATCAGAGTCAAACTATGCCGATGAATTATTTTTCTTGAATAATGCCTGCTTTCACGAAAATAATGACTTATTTCTAAGTAAAATGTTTTCAGTCAGGTTTGACTTCTGCCAAACATCACTGTGTGTTCCTGGTCATATTTTGAATTTAACTGGGCATGTCTTTTGCAGGACATGAAATCATGGGTGCTGCTTAAACAATTTATCATGATTGGGTCATTCACTAAATATTAAGCTGAAATGATTATTCTGTGCTTTCTTTATGCCTGAGAACTAAACCTGACTTCTGCTGACCCAGAGTACACCCAGTCACCTGTTCAGAAACACTGATTAACATATTTGATGATTTTATGATTTATAAAAGATAACGAACTTTTTTTTACCTCAGGCAAATTAATAATTATTTATTTTTACACTCAAAGTAAATATGTGGTACACACTTTTGAACGCTCTAAAATGGAAAAAACAAAAGTTACTCATAAGCATGCTAGAATTCTATGCTAAGCAAACACTGTTTCTGTAGTGACTAAAACTGTTGTGCAAGGCTGACTTATTGGTAAATACATTTTTACATTCGTCAAATGTAGACCATCCTAGTACATACTGTATATTAAAACATACACACACAGGATTTGTTAGTTGTCGGGGACTGGAGGCTAACAGAACTAATTAATCACCTCCAGGGTCCTGCATTTGACCCCCTGCTTACCGGTTCGAATCCCAAGTGGTTCGTTCAGACCTTCACCCTTTCTCAAGTTAGATAAAATGTGCGTCATTGACTTTAGAAATAATAAACATCTTTTATCCGCCAATAGCTTCAAGAGACCACATGCGGGGTTAAAGAGTGCGCAATAAAACTCGTTATTTTAGCAGAAAGATGCTGAGAAGCAGGAAGTGCGTAACCGGAAGTTTCTATAACGTAAAGCATTTTGGTTTGGCCATGTTTTTGAGAACAGAACTATTCACGAGGCGGAGGCAACATATATTTTAACACTTGCACTGCGCTGTTGGTTTACTGTCCTTTATCTGTGATCTCCAACTAGACTCCAACCTGGTCAGAGCGTTACTAGAGGGCAGGTTTTGGCTGTTCAACGCGTGGCATTTTTCGTCAACTGACTAAAATCTCTTTTCACGTACCTTAACGATTCATTTGCTGCCTCCTAATGACTGATTTGTCAAACAGCACCCCTGAACGTGCTCAGAAGGAATGAATCCTCACAGTGCGGTGATGCGGGTGTATTTGCGTCACTGAAATAGCCAGATTAATGCACCAGAAACAGGGCCACTGAAATTCACAGATTGTGCGGCTGCTGCGTTTTTCGTGCAATTATAGATTTGATGCATTTGCCACATAATCATCTGCCGCATAATCTGCAGATTTTACCGAAAATAAATGTTGTTTCTAACGAAAACGATTCAAAAGTTACTAAAAATGCAACGACACGTGTTGACACGAAGTGGAAGGTTCCATGCCACTGGAATTTTTTTGTGTAATTATAGATTTGATGCATTTGCCACATACTCCACCACCTGCCACATAATCTGCAGATTTTAACAAAAACAAATGTTTCTAGCTCAAATGATTCAAAAGTTACTAAAAATGCAACGGCACATGTTGCCATGAAGTGGAAGGTGTAATGCACAGGTTGACTGGTCACCTTTCTGTTGCTTATTGCTATATTGGGGTGTTAAACTGGTACTAGTGAGGTGCAACCAATGCCCAAACAGTGTAAAAATGTCAAAATAATGAAGTAATACTATCACATAATGTGGTGCTGTATGCTGCAAAATTTGCCTTTTCTTGCCGCATAATTTACTCAATTGTGTTGCATAATTTGGCCCTCCCCTGCAGCATAATTCCAGTGGCCATGACCATGTTAGTGAGACTGTGAGGGGTGTGTAATTTTTT
Source organism: Lissotriton helveticus (assembly GCF_964261635.1). NCBI lineage: Eukaryota > Metazoa > Chordata > Amphibia > Caudata > Salamandridae > Lissotriton > Lissotriton helveticus. Next base: position 116,015,701 of record NC_136072.1, read on the forward strand.
ATCAGGTTAGGCATGTCCAGGTATTACATCGCACAAGTGTCTGTAGCACTGCACAAGATGCTTCCCTGCACTGAAGTAACATAAATACACTGCCACAAGATATGTTGCGGATAAAGATATTCAAATTCAGAAAGCAATGTTCAAGAGTTATGACCCTTTCACTTAGGTCACTCACTAGCTCACAGTCTCACACACACAGATACACTGCTCATTCTCTCGCTCACTCATTAACTCACTGTCTCATTCTCACATACTGGCTTGCACACTCATTTACTCAATGTCACTTTCGCTTACTTGCTTTCGATTGTTTACTCACACTCTCACTCAGTCTGTATTCTTTGCTTTCTGCATTCACTTGCTCACTAGCTCACTCATTTACTCACCCACTGTCTCTCTTTCGCACTTTCTGTCACTCATTCACTAACAAACTCACAGGCTCGCACATGTTATTACTCATATTTTATTACTCATTCCCTACACTGCAGCACATTTTCTATCACTCACTCATTTACAAGCCAACTTGCTCGCTGACTCACTCAGTTTCACTTACTCCCTCACTCATGTGCTCAAATATTCATTCACTCAATCAAGTCAAGTATAAACTTTATTCGGTTATCAGATAAAAACAACCATAAAAGTACAAGTAAATCATCATATTTCAAAAAGGTTATCTTAAAAAGCACAGTTCATAATACAGAGATTAAAAAGTGTGATTCATTTTATCTCTTAGAGACATGCTTGCTCACTCCCGTGCTCAAATTTACTCACCCGCTTTCTCAGTGATTCTTTTCCTTAGAATATTGTTCATTATTTGTCTGATTCAAAGAAAGTTTCATGTACCTAATTTGAAGTGTTGATTATCTTTTGATAAATCGATTACATTGAAAGTTAGCATATGGAGGAGTACTCAGGTAGATGTCAGTCTGCTCTGTTGTAAATTAATCTACCCCCTTTCATCCTTTCCTCATTCCATTTCTTCCTTATTAAGTCTAGCTTGACAAAAACACTTCGGGGCCTCATGTTACTAATCCTATAAAATATCCTCAGAGTGGGCTTTGGTTCAGCTCAGGGGAATAGTAAACCCTTTCCTCATGCCATTGGCTATTTCGTAGATCATTCCATCTCCTACTCAGTGCTTGCTTTGCAATGCATGAAGGCATATTTTTTTATTTTTTTAAACACATTGTATTTGTCTTGTTTCACATAAGCTGCATAACTGTGCAGTCCAGAGGCTTCTGCACACATCAAATACACAATAATAATGAATTTGACTTTTATGAAGATGGACAAACCGCATTTTAACGAACCCCCCAACTCCCCCCTCCCCGATTGCGCCCATGTCACAAAAATACATCCAGTGTGTAACTGCACACCCGACGGCCACCTTCACCACCACCCTGTAAACACAGCCGCGGCCCGTGGAGGGAGTTGCGGTGGGGCAGGCAGGCGGGGCGGTGGAGGGGCAGGGTGGGGGAGGGGGGTGATAAACACCGGAATCTGGTTGATTGCATGTAAGTAAACAATTAAATTAATAAAACGAATTCTGTTCCGTGCCTTGCATCGCAAAATGCGATCATCAAAACACACAAGCGGGACCTTGACATGGGTCTCACATCCTGCAGGCAGGTATTTAAACACAGAGACGTCAGCATCCTGCTGTATTCTGCATCTCAATGCAAACGCACCATGGCCTTGAGTTAAACACAGTTACCATAGTCTACTGCCACAGATGTGTGTGAACGATACTTACTGGAAAGCCATGCACAGTAGGTGTATGGTCAACATGTCCAGATTATGTGTTTTTGTCCATCCCTGACATTTACAACCCCAAAGCTATGTTTATCTGAAATTGTACAGGAAATGCATGGATGAAAGGAAGCTATTCCCATTGGATATACAGAAAGCAAGACAGAACAGGCATTGGCAAAGACAATTGAAATTGATTCTTGTAGATGTAAACAATGTTGGTAAACTATTGACATTCAGTGTCATATCACGTTTTTGCCACTGCAATATGAGAACTCAATTGGATAATTTCCTGTGTCAAAGAGCTCTCTTAGATTAGCAAAATGCGATGCAGGGCGCACTACGTAATTTGCCCCGCCTGCCTGCCCCACCGCAACTCCCTCCACAGGCCGCGGCTGTGTAAACATGAATACAGCATGTAAGTCAGTCCGGCAAGCGTACATGAAAGCATATTTTGACATCTTAAAAGGTACTTGGAAGCCTGACACATTACATTCATTATCTTATTAGACTGTACAGAGAAAACCAGCCCTTTTTAGATAGTTTATCAATGAGTTAATATAGAAGTCAGGCCTATTGTCTTTGCCAATGCCTGTTCTGTCTTGCTTTCTGTATATCCAATAGGAATAGCTTCCTTTCATCCATGCATTTCCTGTACAATTTCAGATAAACATAGCTTTGGGGTTGTAAATGTCAGGGATGGACAAAAACACATAATCTGGGCATGTTGACCATACGCCTACTGTGCATGGCTTTCCAGTAAGTATCGTTCACACACATCTGTGGCAGTAAACTATGGTAACTGTGTTTAACTCAAGGCCAGGGTGCATTTGCATTGAGATGCAGAATATGGCAGGATGCTGAGGTCTGTGTGTTTGAATAGCTGCCTGCAGGATGTGAGACCCATGTCAAGGTCCCGCTTGTGTGTTTTGATGACGTACTCCCATGTTGCAGTTACTTGCGTAGACGGCGCTCTGTGTCTTTCTAACTTCCATACCTTATACCAGGGCTCGAGTCGGGGTACCACGCGGGTGGATGGCGTCCCCCCACGTATTTTACCAGGTGGACGCCGTCCCCCCTGCCAAACAGCTGGACTTCATGCTTTGCCCTCTCTGGGACGAGATCAGAGCTCACAGGACACTGCACACACGCTGGCTTCGCAGATGCAATCGCATTCAAGGGGAGTGCGAGGGGAGGCAATGAGCCCGATGGTGCAAGCCACCTTTCGTGATGTCACTTCCTGTCGTGACTTCACTTCTGGTGACAGCGTCCCCCCACTTCTTTTATTAGGACTTGTGCCCTACCTTATACCAGGTGCAATATGTGATGAATATCTTTCATTTAAAGGGATATGACAAAATAAAGATTAATGGTGAAAATGCAGTGGCCTTTACAGCCTATCCATTAAGGCCAGAGTTTGTCCTTCCTATGGAGTGAGAAATAAATTGACATAGAAAATTGTCACATATATATATATATAATGAAATCTGCCCCCTGAATACACACATACGGATTCCTGGCACATTTTGGATACAATGCTTTTTTTCCAGCTTTTAAATGTACCATTGAGATTGATTCTTGTAGATGTAAACAATGTTGGTAAACTATTGATATGCAGTGTCATATCACGTTTTTGCCACTGCTTTATGAGAACTCAGTTGGATAATTTCCTGTGTCAAAGAACTCTCTCAGATTAGCTTTCGAATGAATAGTTGATGGACAATAGAGGCACAAATTCCGAGGCAATGTCTGAAACGCGTCCTCACATGTACGAGTACATTCATTCACATGTGTGCTCTGTGAGAGTGGCTGTGAAGCAGACATGTGTCTCCACATTTCATCAAGGAAATATACTATCATCACATTCTACCTACTGGATGAAAAGCTGTATTCTGCTTTAATTTGGGGGTGTGCAGTTTCTTTTTTTACCTGACTATTGTGTATTTTATACAAAACGAGAAAAAAAGTGCAAAAGTCATGAAGTTTTTCACCTGAATGCTGGAACCCTGGCAATGCTTGTAATACTGTATGCTCCACATGTTCACCATTTGGTACATTAACATAATTTTTCATAGCTTTCCCAAAAGTCAAGTCAGCCACACACCCTAATGCGCACACTTCCATACAAAATTCAGATTTTGAAGGTTTCAAATACATAGTTTGAAAATAGGGGAGGGTGGAAATTGAAAAGAGAAGTTTTTAGTTATTTGGGGCATTTTGTAACTTACAACAATTACCCTTGGGTTTAGGGGACCACACTTGGGCATTGGTGCAGAGAATGAGGGAAATTCTACCTTGTGTGGCCCATTCATTCAGAAGTACTCAAGCCTACACTTGCGTAATAAAAAGTTTGCACATCCCTCTGCGTAAGTAGGTGGCAGGAGAGAGCATTTCTTTGGGTTACAGTGTCCCCCATACCGTCGCTTGAGGTACTGCTGCTCCTTTCTCTATTAGGACCCATAAACATTTCTGAGTACCCTGAATATTTAATCAGTCGAGCACAGTCGTTTCTTGACTTTCACTTAAGGAAATAGAAGAGGTAAACCACAAAGCTCGCATTAGTTTAAGAAACAGGTCTAAAAAATTCTGGTTTAACATTTTCTGCAGGCTAAATCGTGTGATTCATGTTTTTTTTCCTGGAAATAAATCCTCTGGAAATTCATATTCTGGCTTTTCAAATCTTCGGGTCAATTATTTTCAAGAATATTTTTATAGTATAATAACAATACTTCATTTATCATGCATGATTAATTAAAACCATAGCACACAGGCATGACTAAAAAGGTAGGACGGTTAAAATTAATATCAACTCATCTGTAAATGTAAAAATAAAAAACATAAAACATTGTGTAAAAAGTTAGGACGGTTACAATTAATATCCACTCATCCGTAAATGTAAAGATAAAAAACATAATATACTGCGTAAAAAGGTAAGACGGTTACCATTTATATCAACTCATCCGTAAATGTAAAGATAAAAAACATAAAACACTGCGTAAAAAGGTAAGACAGTTACTATTAATATCAACTCATCCATAAATATAAAGATAAAAATCATAAAACACTGCATAAAAAGGTAAGACAGTTACTATTAATATCAACGCATGCGTAAATGTAAAGATAAAAAAACATAAACCACTGCAAACATGAGTAAAAAGTGATAAAATAGAGCAGAGCTTCTCCTTATGGAGTGATAATTTGTGTCTTCGGTTCTCAATACCACATAACACTAGGCGACCGTCAAGAGGCACTGGTCTCCTAATGGGGCCATATTGATCTCATACCAATGTGGGTATTTCTAAAGGTCAATTCAGAAATTGTTGTCATTTTGAAGCGATCCAGGAAAATGACTGCTGGAAAAAGGCACTCAAAAACTCAAGTAGGTTTGAGAGATCAATATCAAAACGGGTTCTGATAGCGTCTGACAAAGAAGAGTGCCCACTTTAAAGCAAATAAGTGAGTACTGACTATCCTAAGCAGAGTGTTTGATGATTAAATGGTTAGGCAGTGGGTACTGGATAAGAAATAGGTACAGATGTATGTAGATTTGAACAAATATATCTTAATGCAAACTTCTTCACAATACAACATGTGCGATATTAAATGTGGGCTATTTTTGAACCCATATGCACATTCATATAGATGTTGTTACATTCATTCAGGTTGTATATATTATGGGAAGGATCATCCTTTCACTATATACTGTAGTTAACATGGTGCTACAGCTACACTTATACAAAGACCCTTATTCCGAGGGGCTCGGTAACCCCAATAGGGGCATGTACGATCTTCACTGGTGCCATCAGGATTACAAGTTTCCACGTTTCAGCCAGGGACTTTGGCTCCTGAAAACAGCTGAAATCTTTAGGATAAACTCCAAAGAGAATTGTAGGATTTGGAATAGAAAAACCCAATCTTACATGCTATTCTCCAAAAACAGGTAATGGAGTAATTCCACCTTCCTGAGTTTCCAATGACCCTGGAATAGGTTACTCCAGAAGGTGGGAGATAATATCGGGCAAAATTCTACCCAAACTGTGGTGATGCAATCTGCATGCACCTTACCCTGTTCTTTGAACTGGGAGTTGAAATTAGGTAAGAATGCAAGTTGCACATATGCAAATGTGCCAATGTGAATGAATCCCGCCTTTAAAAGGGAGGGATTTAAATCCATTTGGTTGACTCTTGATGCAGGGTTTTTTAATACATCACCAGATCTGAGGACATAAGTACATTACCACATTTAAAGCATGGGATCCTATGGTGATACGTGGAAAAATTAGATGGGGTCTACTACGTCAATTCTTCAAATCTTTCACAACATCTTTATCATGACTTATGTATCCAATTACCCTTTTTATATACTTTGATAAATGTACATTTTTCAGTGCTACCAAAAGAAATGACAGGGATGTGATGTTTTGGTGCCTTCTCTTGCCTATTAGGAGGGGGCTGAATAAATTAGATAGTTGGTGATGAAATTGAATCCTACATGTGATGGGAGGACATAGTGTGCTTCAACAGAAACCTTGAAAGGATATTTTGGGAAATAAACTTCCAAAGACAAGGGGAATTTGGAGTGATCTTTGTTAAATTGCTTGGGTTATTCTGATCTTCTGGAGGGGATTAACAAGGAATACAGGAAAACTATTGAAGGGCTACATAGCAAAAACAACAGAATACTTTGGCAATTTTGTAAACTGGAGAGCATTGTTTGTTTAGGAAGTATCAGAAAAGAGCATCATAATAATGATAGCCTGTAATTGTCTTTGATAAGCCCTAATCCTTTGCCTACAAAATTTAAGATGATTGGATTGAACGCATATTGATTTCAATTCTGAAAAATGGGCCCCACTGTCGAATTTTGGGGGTTAGTAGCTTTTTCTCCTTGGGTAAGCACGAGCTGGTGGACTGTATGACTTTTGGAGAGTTCTGGAGTACCTCATCGAATTCTGTAGTAGACTCGGTCTGCTAAAAACACTTTTGAAATAAAGGCCTACAATGTATTGAGGACACAAGTTAATTCATTCATTCCTTCAGAGAGATTTGTTATTGCAACAATTTTAACCCCATAGGAGGGGCCAGGAAAACCTGCAGCATCTGATTGTTATTTTGGACAACATATCTGATCTGCATCTGAAAAAACATGCATGGGAGGGGAGTACACATCAACATAGAAGATAATATGGAGGAAGTTTCTATTGTCTGTAAACCAAGAATTCTACTTGCCTCTCAGAAAGTAGAATATAAATGACTAAAATGAACAAACGTGCCAGAAAAATATGACCTCACACCCACCAAGATGAAGTTACTCACAAAATGGCTCTACCCCACTGCCTAAATGGGCATGTGGTATGCATGACCATTTTAACTGTCTGGAAAAATCTCATAACCAATCCATGCTCATTCAGCATGTTGTAGTTAGCATGTAAAATATCTCCTAAAGAAGAGCTTTGTGAATTACGATTTAATTAAAACAAAATGAACATGCATTTTTATTTTTTAATACATATATATGTTACCTGAATAAGATTAAAAAATATTAACTATTTTTAGTGTTGGATAGCGGGAGGGTAAAATTTACTATTCCCACTCCAGTGAGTGCAACAGTAGGGAAAGCGTTGGATAGCGGGAGTTTAAAAAGTTACTATTCCCACTCCAGTGAGTGCAACAGTAGGGAAAGCGTTGGATAGCAGGAGGGTAAAAATTACTAGTCCCACTCCAGTGAGTGCAACAGTAAGGAAAGAGTTGGATAGCGGGGGGGGGGGGGGTAAAAATGACTATTCCCACTCCAGTGAGTACAACAGTAGGGAAAGCGTTGGATAGTGGGTAGGTAAAAATTACTATTCCCACTCAAGAGAATGCAACAGTAGGGAATGGTTTGGATAGTGTAGGGGTAAAAATTACTATTCCCACTCTAGTGAGTGCAACAGTAGGGAAAGTGTTGGATAGCGTAGGGGTAAATATTACTATTCCCACTGCAGAGGGTGCAACAGTACGAAAAGTGTTGGATAGCGTAGGAGTAAAAATTACTATTCCCACTCTACTGAGTGCAACAGTTGGGAAAGTGTTGGATAGCAGGTAGGAATAATTTACTATTCCCACTCCACCAAATGCAACAGTAGAGAAAGTGTTGGATAGCGGGAGGGTAAAAATTACTATTCCCACTACAGTGAGTGCAACAGTAGGGAAAGCGTTGGATAGCGGAGGGTAAACGTACTATTCCCATTCCAGAGAGTGCAACAGTAGGGACAGTGTTGGATAGCGGGTAGGTAAAAATTACTATTTCCACTCCAGAGAGTGCAACAGTAGGGAAAGTGTTGGATAGCATAGGGGTGAAAATTACTATTCCCACTCCAGTGAGTGCAACGGTAGGGAAAGTAATGCTTTAATAATTAAATATATATACATTAATTCTCAATACCAATAAAACATTACTAAAAGTTAATTACAAATGATTTATTAATTAATTTATTATAGATACCAATACATATTAATTATTAAAAATTAATTACCTATTAATAATTAATTAACAACAAATTGATTTTAATACCAAAAATAATAAGTAATAAAAAAGCCAAATAATAATTAATTGACAGTAAAGAAATTATCAATACACAAAAAGTATTTCAATAATTACGTAATTACAATTAAATTACTTCCGACCCTATTCCCCTATAAACCCACAACCTGCTCCAAATAATAAATTAATACAATTAATATAATTCTCAATTAATCAATTAAAAAAAATAATTACCCATTAATCCAAATAATTACCAATTAATAATTAATTAACAATAAATTAAATATCAATACCAATAAATACAAATAAATAATGACTTAATTACAATTAAATTACTTGCCACCCTATTCCACTATAAACCCACAACCCGCTCCGAGTAATAAATTAATACAATTCATATAATTATCAATTAATCAATTAATAAAAATTAATGACCAATTAATAAAAATGAATTACCAATTAATAATTAATTAAAAATCAATTATTTATCAATAACAATAAATACAAATAAATAATTACATAATTACAATTAAATTACTTCCCACCCTATTCCCCTATACACCCACAACCCGCTACAGAACTAAAGCGCAAAATAAAATTGAAAATAATTAATAATTCCTAAAAATTAATATTTAATTCACTATAATTAAATTACTTGCTACCCTATTCCCCTATAAACCCACAATCCACTACGGAATTAAATTACGCAAAAATTAAATAACATAAAATTCATTACTTTTAAAAAGTGCAAACATACATTACAAAAATATTACATACTTTTAACACATATACTAACACATAAAACACTATAAAAAAATCGATATTTTTAACAACTATATTATGACTGTCGATATTACTAACTTTGATATTATGAAAATCGATATTTCGTACCTGAATTTCGATATTCTGCACCACTATATTGTTGTGACTCGATATTATGTCCACTCGATATTTTGGCAATTCGATATTAAAAATTCGATATTGTGACTGTTCACCCCAATTAACAACCTAGTCCATGAACTAATAAAATAGATGCAAGAAATTGAAAATACATGGGAAGTTGGGTCCCTAAATCAGAAAGTCATTTTTTAAAACCAGAAATGTATTTGCATTTCAACTGAAATAGATTAGTTGGAAAAGAGCGAGAGCACATTAAACACTGAAAACAGAGCAAACAAAGACAGTAATACTGCAAGATCCCCATAAAATGGGGATCGGATAAATCCTGATGATTCCTGAAGGAAGTATTGAGGTAAAGGAGGGAGCTGTAATCACTTACAAACAAAGCAGGTGCATTGTTGGAGAGACTGCAGTAGATGACAAAGCATTAATAAATGTCAAGGAACTGTAATAAAGGGGGACAATGATAATGAAATATTTTAAGAATGTTAAAATTAAGTTCCCAATGCACCAAGAGACTCATTTGTGAGCACTGGTTTTGATAATGTATACAAAATGCGTATTAATCAAAAGTTGGGGGACACCTAAAGGCAACACATATCAAACCACAATAGACTAGTATATGACGATTGTTGGGTGCTTTTGTAATTTGTGTCCCATGAGATAATTTTACATTAGCAACATATACAGGCCTGTTACAGATGATTATCCTCACTTGTAGGTCTTACATTTGCCCTAGTTGATCCCTGGCCCCTTATGTAATGGTCAGTGATTTCAGTTGTGCTTTAATGGAAGATAATATAAACTCAGAAGAACCTTTGGGTAAAACATAAGAAAACGGCTTGCTAGGGTGGGATTTGCCATTTCAGCACAATTACATTATTGTAAACAGTTTGGGATCGAATGTGAACTGGATCCCACATTTTCAGATATTTTCTACTGGTGAATTTTTGTTTGCCAATGCGTTTAGTGACTAAGGCATGAACCAGATGTTGGAAATGGTCAAATAGGTGATGTGGTAAGCATTGTCATGACTATTTTATTTTAAGGTAAGGTTCCTGAGGAATGTATGACGTTACTTAGCATGCTATTACTTAGCATGCCTTTTCTACAAAGTTTTTACTTCGCAAATGCCTTTACTTAGCAGTATTTTATTACGCATACCATTACTTTGCAAAATGAATTAAAAGCATTAAATTGGCATACTTAGCAGTACATTACTTTGCAGGATTTTACTACGCATAAAGATATTTCTTTTTATTTTTATCCCTACACACCAACACTACACTCCACGCCCCCTACACTTCCCAAAACCCTAAAACACTACCCTACACTACACATACACTACATCAGTACCCTAAACCATAAAACACTTCCCCTACACTACACATACACTACAACACTACCCTAAACCCTAAAACACTTCCCCTATACTACACATACACTTCAACACTACCCTAAACCCTAAAACACTACCCCCTACACTACACATACACTACAACACTACCCTAAACCCTAAAACACTACCCCCTACACTACACATACACTACTACACAACCCTAAACCCTAAAACACTACCGTACACTACACATACACTACAACACTACCCTAAACCTTAAAACACTACCCCCTATACTACACATACACTACAACACTACCCTAAACCCTAAAACATTACCCTACACTACACATACACTACAACTCTACCCTAAACCCTAAAACACTACCTCCTACACTGCACATACACTACAACACTACGCAAACCCTAAAACACTACCCTACACTACACATACACTACAACACTATCCTAAACCCTAAAACACTACCCCCTACACTACTCATACACTACAACACTACCCTAAACCCTAAAATACTACCCTACACTACACATACACTACACAACTACCCTAAACCCTAAAACACTACCCCTACACTACACATACACTACAACACTACCCTAAACCCTAAAATACTACCCTACACTACACATAAATTTGAATTTGAATTTTAATGTATTTATAGAGCGCGCTTATACCGGACCGGTTTCATGGCGCTAAAATAGCTGTGAATCAGTGGAGGCGAGAAAGGGGCTAGGCTATTGCGGATCTAGAAAACAGGAAGGTCTTCAATAATTTACGAAATTCCAGATAGGAAGATGAAGTCCTTAGTGTAAGAGGGAGTGAATTCCAAAAAGATGGAGCTAGCACTGCAAATCTGACCCCCCCGGACTTTTGTTTCTTAAACCGGGGGACTGATAAGAGAGCCTGGTGGGTAGAACGGAGCGCTCTGGTCGGAAGATAGGGAGAGATGGCTTCACAAAGGAAGGCGGGGCAGTCCCTGTCCTGGCCTGGTAGGTAATGCAGCCCAGCTTAAAGAGCGCCCTCTCCCTCACTGGAAGCCAATGCAAAGACTGTAACAGAGGGGTTACATGGTTAGACCTGGGGAGTCCATATATCAGGCGGGCCGCCTGATTTTGGATCAGTTGGAGCCGACGGATCAAATAGGCTGGCGCACCGTTGTAAATCACATTCCCATAGTCAAGGCGCGAAAGCACCATGGCCATGAGGATGAGTTTGAGTGCAGCAGCAGTGAAAAAACGGGACACCTTTCGGATAATACGGAGGGAGAAGAAGCAAGCAGACACCACTGAGTTGATCTGTGCATGGAGAGTGAGCAGGGGGTTGATGAAAATGCCTAGGGTTTTAACCTTGGGAACCGGAAGGGGGGGGCCCGAGGGATGGGGGCCAGAAGGAAGAGGACCAAGGACTGCAACCACCCCCCGCCAAGACTAGTTCAGTCTTGTCAGGGTTTAATTTGAGGTGGTTGCAGTTCATCCAACCTTGGATGAAGAGCATGACCCTCTGAAAATTTGAGGCAGAGGAAGGGGAAGAGGAGAGGTCAAAAATGAGTTGGAGGTCATCGGCGTAGTTAAACACCGAGACCTCCATCTGCTGTAAAGAAAAAATGAGAGGTGAGATGTATAAATTAAATAACAAGGGGGACAGGGAAGAACCTTGGGGGACTCCACAGGTCACCCTCCGAGGTGGGGCGGTGAAGTTGGCCAGATGGACGGCCTGCTCCCTGTCCGTTAGAAAGGAACGGAGCCAGGCAAGGGCCATGCCCCCTATGCCCGCCGCCTCGACACGGGTCAACAAGATGTCGTGGTCCACCGTGTCGAACGCGGCGGACAAATCTAGCAGGACCAGGGCCTGGGGTCGGCAGGTGTCGATGCCCTCCCTTAGTTGATCCATCACCGATACAACCACCTTCTCGGTGGAGTGCAGCGGGCGGAAGCCCGCCTGACGAGCAGCTAGGCAACCCGTGGATTCCACAAAGGAGCTCAGAGACCTGGTGATATGAGCCTCTGAGACCTTAGCCAGGTAAGGGAGGAGAGAAATGGGATGATAGTTAGCAGGCAAAGAAGGATCAGTGCCTGCCTTTTTCAATATTGGGATAATGACTGACGACTTGTGGGCAAGGGGAACGGTACCAGTGCTTAGGGAGTGATTAATGAGAGTAAGTGGAGGAGAGTAGCAGTAAGAGAAAAACTCTTTTAGGACGAATGCAGGACCAATGTCCTGGGGGGAACCCGATTTAACCCGGGCCAGTAGGGGGAGCAATGTGTCTCGAGTCAGAGGAGGGAACTGGGTGAAGGTTGAGGCAGGGGGGGATGTGAGCAGCGGATGATACCGGAGGTGAGGGGGGGATGTTAGCCTTAATGAGGGCAATCTTCTAAAAAAAAAAAAGGAATTGAGGGAATTCCAGAGTGTTTGAGAAGGGGGGATTTTGGGAGTTGCCCTGTCGGAAGCGGCTAGCTCGTGGACTGTGGCGAATATCTCCTTAGATTGGTTCTCCGCTGCCAAGATTCTGCCAGAGAAGTAGTCCGCTTTTGCTTTTAATATGTCGCGTTTATAATCTTTCAATGCCAAGCAATAGCTGGCCTTGAGGAGAGGGCAGTAGGTGCGTCACCACGCACGTTCGGCTCTGCGAGCCGCTAACTTTTTGTCTCTGAGGGAGGGAGTAAACCATCTATTGGCCGCATGGGCACGTTTAATGACCACTCTCTTAAGGGGGACGGTGGAGTTGCAAGCCTTTAGCAGCCAGTTGTTAATGGCTGAAAGTTGAGTGGAAAGGGGTAAGTCACTAAGCTCCGGACTGGAAGCTGCGAGGGAGGAGCAGACCGCAGGAAGGTCCGCCTTATCCCACTTTCTGGCCCAGATGTTTTTGGGCAGGGGGGGTTTGGGTGGACGTCCGAGGTCTACTGTGAAGGAAATAAAGGAGTGGTCTGACCAGGAGCAAGGGGAAATAGTCGGGGGATTGATGGGGATGTTGAAGGTCCAAATTTGATCGAGTTGATGGCCCTTGATGTGAGTGGCCGTGCTAAGCTGAGGGAGAAAGTTTAAGCTGGTGAGCAGGGCCGTGAACTCCTTGGATCTTATGTCTTCAGCTTGGTCATTTGGCCAGTAATTCAGATCCCCAAGTAGTAGAATAGCAGAATTATTCACCACTAGGGTGGCCAGAAGGTCCTCGATAGCGGGTAAGAATTCAGGGGTAAGCTGGGGCGGACGGTAGATCAGTACACAGGTCAGTGGGACCCCGAAAGAAGTGGAACGGACTACTAGGCAGTCCACAGCCGGAATAGCAGGGGAGGGTAGAGTTTGGAAAAAGTCCGCGCGAGTGATCAGAGCGACACCCCCCCCCAGTCTTCCCCCCGGGGCGATCCTTTCTGATGGCCGAATAAGTGGAGGGCAGTATGGACAGAAGACTTGGTAAGGAGTCGTCCCTGAACCATGTTTCCGTGAGGAATAACAGGTCGGGTTGGCGAGAGTCAAGCAGATGGAAAAGCTCGAGTTGGTGCCCGACCGCGGACCTGGTGTTAAGAAGGATCGCCGAGGTGGGGGACTTAGGGTTGTCAGAGGTGCAAAGGGAGGTGTGGCCAGGGCTGGATAGCGGCCTGGTGAAGGAAGGGGAGGCATAGAGCGGCTGTTGGAATAACATGCTAGGCCGTAAAGGTGAAGGAGGGAAATGGCATAGACCAAGTGAAACAATGCGTTCCAGTACTGAAGGTGGGGGGGGGGCGGGGGGGCCAAAAGGATTGGATGGTCGCCGAAGAGTACATAGTTGGTAAATGGGCATAGCGACCGAGCCCGGGCCCCGACCAGCCGCGGACGGGCGCAGACGGGCTTAACTCTGGCGCGACTCCGGCGCGCCTATGTCGCGCCCGCTGCGCTCGTCCGCTGCGCTGACGCATGATGGTAATTTAAATAGTGATGTAATCAGGGGGGTGTGGCTAGGGTGAAGCAGGCCGACTACCCAACCCAAAATGGCGCCCGCAGTCGCCGGGGGTCGCCGTTAACCGGCCAGCCCGCGGCGAATTGCTGGCTTCAGGCAGGCTGTTAGGGTAGGAGTGGCGGCTAGTAGTCAGCAGGGCCACTGAAGGAGATTTTAAAAGACGTTTTCGCTGCTCGTAGTCAGCAGGATGGAGGGGGGACAGGAAGGCAAGTAAAAGTGCTAGTTATCAGCTCAGTGAGACCAAAGTTTGAATTAAAATAATCGCGCTCCAGCAGATGCGCGCGAGCCCTCTGCCACCGGGCTGCAAGCTATCGCTGGTGCAAGGAACAGAAGGGTCTTAAATAGTGATGTAATCAGGGGGGTGTGGCTAGGGTGAAGCAGGCCGACTACCCAACCCAAAATGGCGCCCGCAGTCGCCGGGGGTCGCCGTTAACCGGCCAGCTCGCGGCGAATTGCTGGCTTCAGGCAGGCTGTTAGGGTAGGAGTGGCGGCTAGTAGTCAGCAGGGCCACTGAAGGAGATTTTAAAAGACGTTTTCGCTGCTCATAGTCAGCAGGATGGAGGGGGGATAGGAAGGCAAGTAAAAGTGCTAGTTATCAGCTCAGTGAGACCAAAGTTTGAATTTAAATAATCGCGCGCCAGCAGATGCGCGCGAGCCCTCTGCCACCGGGCTGCAAGCTATCGCTGGTGCAACGAACAGAAGGGTCTTAAATAGTGATGTAATCAGGGGGGTGTGGCTAGGGTGAAGCAGGCCGACTACCCAACCCAAAATGGCGCCCGCAGTTGCCGGGGGTCGCCGTTAACCGGCCAGCCCGCGGCGAATTGCTGGCTTCAGGCAGGCTGTTAGGGTAGGAGTGGCGGCTAGTAGTCAGCAGGGCCACTGAAGGAGATTTTAAAAGACGTTTTCGCTGCTCGTAGTCAGCAGGATGGAGGGGGGACAGGAAGGCAAGTAAAAGTGCTAGTTATCAGCTCAGTGAGACCAAAGTTTGAATTAAAATAATCGCGCTCCAGCAGATGCGCGCGAGCCCTCTGCCACCGGGCTGCAAGCTATCGCTGGTGCAAGGAACAGAAGGGTCTTAAATAGTGATGTAATCAGGGGGGTGTGGCTAGGGTGAAGCAGGCCGACTACCCAACCCAAAATGGCGCCCGCAGTCGCCGGGGGTCGCCGTTAACCGGCCAGCTCGCGGCGAATTGCTGGCTTCAGGCAGGCTGTTAGGGTAGGAGTGGCGGCTAGTAGTCAGCAGGGCCACTGAAGGAGATTTTAAAAGACGTTTTCGCTGCTCATAGTCAGCAGGATGGAGGGGGGATAGGAAGGCAAGTAAAAGTGCTAGTTATCAGCTCAGTGAGACCAAAGTTTGAATTTAAATAATCGCGCTCCAGCAGATGCGCGCGAGCCCTCTGCCACCGGGCTGCAAGCTACACTACAACACTACACTAAACCCTAAAACACTACCCCCTACACTACACATACACTACAACACTACCCTAAACCCTAAAACACCTCCCCCTACACTACACATGCACTTCCACACTACCCTAAACACTAAAACACTACACCCTACACTACACATACACTACTACACTACCCTAACTACACTGCCCCACTTACCTCTCTCTGCCCGTAGTCCCTCTCTTCACCTTCAACCATGGATCCACTCTTCTCCTGCGAAGTAACGGCATATGCTAAGTAAAGGCATATGCGAAGTAAAGGCATGCTAAGTAAAAGATGCTAAGTAAAAGAAGTGCGAAGTAAAAGATGCAAAGTAATGGTTGTTTACCTTCCTGAGACTAGCAGTAACTTAGCTTTCTGTTACAATGCCATTATTTAGCACAGCGAGGGTATGGTAGGGCTTAGTTTACATGGCCATCTTTCAGGTTGTTGCAGGCCATGATTTTGAGCATGAATTCAAGCACTAGTGATGAGTATGGCATCCACCATAGCTTTCACGAAGACATATTTGAATCAAGTCAAGGACTATTGACTGATGTTAATATGGATCCTGTAACCTCTTACAATAGGGATCTGGTGGAGCTGGACAGGGGTAGTCACAGATAAGTGACCTTGCAGTGGTATTGGGCAGCTCAGAGTTTATTTTATGTCCGAGGTCTATCGGGACCTCTGTAAGTGGAGGCTGAGCCAGATGTGACTTTGTAAATCATGGAACCAAAAGAGTTCAGATATGGGCATCCTAAACCAAACTAATACATTTCACTCATGTGACAGGCCAAATAACTAGGGGTGGGCGGATTTTGCGTAGTCGCGCTACGCAAAGCTCTGCGAAACAGTAAAAAATCTCCATGAGCACGCAGAGTTCCGCGAACATGCGGAATTCCTTGTTCCGCCTGTTTGTGATGCTTTATTCCTGTTCGCGAATGCTGTTTGCGTGCTCGGGTGGAAATATCTCACGAACATGCTTTTTGAAAGCACGAACAAGCAAAAAATTCCGCGAAGCCGCGAATTCGCGGAATTTTTAGCAATTCCACGTCTCTGTGGAATGCAAAATTACCCAAATTCCGCAAATTCCGCGAGCAGAACGAATTTACCGCCCAGGCCTACAAATGACTGCATTATGTCACTAATATCATTACCCTTTACTGCACAGAAGTTCCCAGATAAGCTATTTGTAGATAGTTTAGATTCTATTCCTGTTGCTGTACCAGGCAGCAGTACCATTAACCTCTACAATAGATCTCATGGACGCATCCAGTTAAAGTTATGACTACGGCTCCCTCAGTCTTTGGATTCAGATAAAGGTGAACAGAGCGAACTCCCGATCATCTCTTTTTTGATACAAAATGGAACACAGGTAAAAAAACAATCAAATTGACAGCATGATTTCACTATAAGTTTACACATCAATTCATCTAGGTGAATGATATTTGTTCCTTTCTCTGGGCAAAATAAAAATGAATTCGATACTAGTCATTAAAGTCCTACATGTGCTGGATTATACAGGTGAAGATATTTATAGATATTACCAGTCACAAGTGTTTAGAAAGTGCATTTATGGCATGAATATACAGCTCTTTATCTGTTTTCATGTTGAAAGATGGAGCTAGAAGGGATGTGCCCTGGTGAAGAAGAACTGTGGCAACATAGACTGTGCATTTACAGTATGAAGTGCCAGCTCTATTCTGGGTGCACAATAAGGGCATAGCATGGAATATTGACTCCATGCGAAGTGCACAGCACGGAGAGCGGTTTTCATTAAAAGAGCAGCCTCTGCAACCGCTCCAGGCAAACTGCATCTTCTGTTTCAAGATGCACTACTTTTCAAATGTAATTTTGACCATTACTCCTCTGGGTAGATCCCTAAAAAATGCTTCAAGCAAGCAATTCATGAAGGGGGCTGATCCATACAAGCCTTGATTGAAAAGGCTGACCCAAAGCCCACTTTCTCTTAATTCATATAGATATTAGCTCCAGCAACAGCTAATCAGTGGCCGCTGCTAATGATCGTGGGTGGTGTGGCGGGGTGGGGGGAGCAGAATGAAAAAAAAAAAACTTACCTGGGTACTGCCGCCGTCTCTCCTTCATTTTCTGTCCTCTGTCCACAAAGCAGGAAGCACGCAGGCTCCCCGACTCCCTAGCCAATCACAACACTGCGTGATAGCAGCGTTGTGATTGGTCTGAGCGCCGTGGTTCAGCACTCAGACAGGGGCTGTGAGACTGTGCAAGTTCTCCACCCAGGCTATGCAACACCGCCTGGTGGAGAACATGAAATGTGCACATTACTTTTTTGGCTGGCCCAAGATGGCCGGCAAACCGGCATGCGCACTTAGAGTGCCCACCACTCCTCCCCCTGCTCTGGCCATCCCCGCCCCTTCACCTAAGCCAGTACAGAACAATACAATGATAATAATATTGTATTATTATCATTTTACTGCTCCTTTTTGAACTGCTCAGAGAGCAGTGGGGCGGCGCTCATCCACCTTAGCAGAGGAGCCGCCGCTGCAGCTAATGCTGACTTCAGCCACCTCTAAAAACAGTTTGAAGAAGGAGCAGGGACAGGCAGGTAAAAGGAAATATCATCAGATAAAAGTGGCTGATTGTGCAGGTCATCCACGCTTACTAAACTCCATAAATTGTCTGTCAATGTGGTATGTAAAGATTACAAGAGAAAATGTCACAATGCGAAATGACTGTAAGGGAATAATTTCGCACAGGGTGATAAAGAATACAACGTAGTTATAGTAATCGGGAAGAAAGCTGGATGTATTGGATGGTATGCAAAAGAAATCTCTAATGCTGATGAATTATGGGTCAAGAATTAATAGGGGGTTAAGTGGGAACAGTTTCATTCATGAAGCCAAGAATCCTACATGTAGACTATGTGGAAACTATTTTAATCTTAAGGGCTTTTTGTAGGAAGAATAATGTGTCAAGATAGGAAGAGTGTAGGGTAGGCTTCTCCAATGACTAGCTTGTGAGCTACTGGTAGCTCTCCAGCGTCCTGTAAGTAGCTCTCCTGTGTTCAACCCAGCTTACTAAATTTAAATAGTTAGCTCATCTGGATTAATATATGTATACCAACATTTAAAAGAGTGTTTTTTTTTAGATGTAAATGTATGCATCATTAGAATTTCTAAGATGATGTTTGGAGAAGAAAATAGTTGATTTTCCAAAATATATTTAATGCCGATATTTGAGAGATAAATCGTTTTTTTGTTGGGGAGACGTATTACTTATATTACTATCTTGGTGCCAGGGGGTTTGCACCCACAACAAATGTATTACCAATGCAAAGGCATTCTAATTTGACAAACCCTTTTTTACGCCACTGCTGCAACCCTACATGATGCACTGAGGTGATCACTGGTGCTAATCGTGCATAGTAATCGATAAGTAGACTACTGGAGTGCTAGACCTCTCTCTATTTAGATATGGCTTAAAAAGGTAAGTCTTTGTGCCTTTCTAAAGGACAAGATGTCATGGGCACATCTTGGAGTTAGGGAAAGAGAATTCTAGAAACTGGGTGCTGCCCTTTAGAAGGACTGATTCAATGCTAGAGAGGACATGCACTTTCACTTTTCAATGTGAAAGAGAACTTGTTCCTCGAGATTCTTTCTCATCCAGATAGGGTGAGGAGTTAGAGAGGTAGGTAAGACTGTTGTGGTGTAACAATTTGTAAATGCTGCTCCTGTTTGTATTAACATTCAAAAAACTTGTCTTCTACAGCCAAGATTTGGAGGTTTCCAAAACACGTTCTTTCGACACAAATTCTTCAAAAAACACAATCAATACTGGTTTAATAAGGATATGCGTGCCAAGTATTACAAAATCTACAGACCTATCCATTAGAGTTCACGATAAGTTTGTATACAAATCTCAAACCTTTCCAACATAGGTTTCTCTGCTGAAAATAGCATTACTCTCATAAAGACTTCTCCTATTGAGATTCAATATTCTTGGGTTTGAGCCACACCCATTGTCAATTGCGTGGTAGCAAGGATTTTAAAGCCTCATGCATAAAAATCATTTTGCAGTTCCAAGACCTCCAGTTCACAAACTCACCGGGTTTGTGACCACAGTATGCTATGTCCTAATACACGAAAGTTACTTTGTGAGTTGGAAAAGTAATTAATTTCAAATTGCATATAGCTGGGGGTGTGAAAGAAGTGTATGGCTCCAATTTGTGAGTCACAGTTTAATGTATTAGTGGCTTGTGACATCGTTTCTGGGATGGGTTAAAACACAAGCGTGAAGGGAATTGACATGTTTCAAGAATATTTAAGGTGGGGGTGAATTGGACAGCCGTTCTGACCCCAGGACCTTTCAGACCCTAAATGGCCCGAACAAGACAGATGCAACCTCAGCACCCTTCGCCTGTTCCCCATGCTTGACACCTCGAAAGGAGCTCTTATAAGAAAGGAAAAGAATGGAAAAAGGAAGGGGGGCACACAGAGGGGAGCTGCACAAACCTTGATGCACGGATCTTGGGGCATATGTATGAATGGAATTTTTAGTCGCAAACGCTGCGAATTGCAAAAAAGCAGTGTTTGCGACAAAAAATTTGGAAAACGGGATGTATTAGGAAAATCGCATCGCTAAATTAAATTTGCGATTCCTTAATTTTGTGTAAACATTTAAGGAATCGTAAATTGCAATTCCTTAAATGCAATGCAACAAGCACTCAAGTTTTGCGATTTATCCTTAAGAAATCGCAAATTACCACCAACTTCAAGTTGGTGGTAATTTGCAATTTCTTTCACAAAGGCACTTTTTGGCATTTGTGAAGGTGCCATGTGGCGCAAATACATGCCCTTAGGCATGTATGTGCGCCATATGCGCACACATGTTCATTTCAGGGGTGCATCAGGGTGTCCTTATGACACCCTTGCACCCTTGAAATCCTTCTCAATTTGCGATTCTCAAATTGCGAATCGCAAATTGAGAATGACTTCCCATTCATTCCTAAGGGCCTCATGGCCCATAGAAATGAATGGGAAAGTATTCCTTAATTGCGATTTCGCAATTTTCTAATCGCAATTAAGGAATACTAAGAAATCACAAAGCGATTTTTTACATACATCCCGTTTTGCAATTCTCAAATACCGATTCTCAAAAAATCGCTATTTGAGAATCGCACACAGGGATTGTCATACATATGCCCCCTTGTGTTGAAAGTAAAGAGGTGGAGAGGGTCAAGGGGCTTGTCCTGAACAGTGATGGGTTATGAACTATAACGTGCATGAAACAAGGGTAATAATTTGTTGAAAATACCTGATGAAAGAGAGATACCGGGCACTGTCCTATCTGAGCCAGGTACCTCCTCATTTGGGTGTGCTGGCACACGTAGATTGTGACCCCCACCGGTGCATTCAGGGGCATAATGTGCACCAACCCCTATGCGGTTCACCCCACAACAGCATTTTTGCCCCTGCTTCCAAGTCTGTAATGGACAAAGCTGTTTCCACATTTGCATGAGCCCATACCTTTATGCAAATGAGGGAACACCTTATTGTTACCATTCAGCATTAAAATGTGCATCTGCATACTTTTTGATAGACCTGAGGCACATATCCCAATGTCCATGGGAGTCGAATATGTAAACATACATCTTCTCACCTTCAGAGCCCTCTTTACCCTGGCTTTCTCAGCTAAAGGGACATGAAAAACTACTACGAGTCTTTGGCTTAAACCAGGATCTACAAATACATTTCTATGAATAGAAAGCATCCAAAGCAAATAAATGATTAGCACTTTTGTAGTGAGGGCTAGAAGGTAAACAATAATGAATGCCTCAGCACATCAGAGAGGTTTACAAACAATGTCAACTAAGGGTATGCCAATATGAAAGGTCTCACCATGACTAATGGAAGTCCAGCCATAACAGAGAGTACCTTCTAACAGCTAGGAAGTAAAATCAGTATCAACTCTCCATAAGTTAGAATGAATAATCAGTCAGTCAGTCACAGAGCTTTATTCGATCTTTTTAAAATAAAAAGACCAAATCTAAAAATTCCAATACAATATATACACATATATACACATTTAAAATAAGCATTAAACAGTTGCAGTGATCCGGGTAAATTCATATAAACGTTTGTTAAAAAAGCAGTTCAGATTTTAAAATTAATTAATTAGTTGCTGCTACTAAAATGTCGTCCCACCTTTTTCCTCTTCCTAAGACAAGCCCACAAAAATGAGGCAGCAGAATTTTTAATCATTATTCAACTGTCAGGTTTTAATATTTTGTGGAAATGGACTTATGGTCTCAAAACATCAGTTTATTATTTTCTATAATTACATAAGTTTTGCTGTCAAATACAAGCATTTCTAAAACAAAAACGTGTTTCTGCTTTGAAATCCCAGTTTTCATCTAAGTATGTACATATGTGGTTCACAAACACCGTCTTGTCATTTTCATCCAGTACTCTCTCTAGAGCATCCCCGCCCACATGAATGACAGAATTTTTGACCAGGCCCGTTCCAAACACCATATATTTTGTCTTTTTTACATTGAGCTCTTGGCCCCTTGATGTACAAAACCCTTGAAACTTGTCAATTAGGAGTTGAAGCCCCATGGGGGTTTTGGGGATAAGTAGAGAGTCATCCACGAATAAGAGAATAGGAACCTTTTTTTTACCCAGGACAGGGGAATCATTTTTACAGTTTAACAGTACATCCGCCACATCATTCATACATTGGGTGAATAATGTAGGCACAAGAACGCACCCCTGGTGAACACTATGCTCGACAGGGATGCGTTCCGTTAGTTCACCCTTGCTGCCAAATTGGACTCAAGCAAAGTTCTTAGTATGGAGTTTGATCATAAGCTGAAAAGGATTGCTAGGAACCCCCATGTGTGACAAGACCCGCCACAATTTGTTACGTGGAAGAAGGTCAAATGTGGCTCTAAAGTCTACAAAAGCCATGTAAGCTTTTGTTTAAGTATTGTAACATATTTTCCATATAACATGGCAAATCTAAAAATGTGATCGCAGGTCCTGATCTTTGGACGGAATCCAGCCGGGAAGGGGATCATAATGTTATTGGAATCAGCCCAGTCTAGCAGTCTATCAAGCACTTGGTGTGCAAAAATCTTTTGCAGCTTGTCGATCAGGATGATCAGCCTGTAATTTGAGGGGATGCATGTATCATCTTTCTTATAAATAGAAATGATTTCAACTCCCCTCCATGATTCTGGTATCTCACCCCTATATGTTTTCATAAGCGAAATGTGAGCTTGCTCTAGTATGCTCGTAGTCTTCGTTGCAGAAGTCTTGCTCAGACTCTGACCTGAACAGGACTGTCCGTTGCGTTCTGCACCACAGAACCAGGATTCCTGGACCATATCAAGTAGGCCCATCCTATCGCATTATTCTGTGCATGCAAGACTTGTGCAACTAGCACTAAGAGCATACTAGAGCAAGCTCACATTTTGCTTTTCGCCTATGAAAACACATGGGGGTCTAAGGATCATCTCCCCCCATCGATTACACACCCTTCATCGCCCTGAAGAAGTTCATTGTCTAATGAACGAAACGCATTGGCTGGAACTCTTTATTGTCGGATGACATTGAAAATAAAGGATTTATTGATACAACGAAACAAGTCAACATGATTTATTGATAATATCACTTGAGTAGTGCACCACTCCAACTTTAGTTTAGTTCTCCCGTCTGCCTGGCAGCTGGCACCCAAATACGGCAGGTGCAGGAGTTGTATGTGCACACTGACTTGAACTACCTTTGGATAAATTTACAAGGGGTATGGAGCAGGGAAGTGTGGTTACTCTGGTCCGCCGTTGCTCGCCTTCTTCCATTTTCTAGTCAGAATCCATTGTCTTAGGCCCTGATTAAATATTGAGTATAAGTGCAATTTATTGCACCTAATAAATAACTATATCACAGGGTATGTTATTTGACTGATACATTAATAGCATCTATTATGAGTTTCTGGGGATAACATGTGGATTTTGGTGTTTATTCTTTCCCAGTATTTAAGGCATCCAATAATTTTTGAATATGTTAAATACCTTTCAACTTGTAATTCTGACCCATGCAGAACACTGACTGACTCATTATCAGGCCCTGGGTCCTTTAATAATGTGAAAGAGCGAACATGTCTCTACACAATAAATTCCACTTCTTCAGGTAAGTCCACGTTCAAAATTGTTGACAACTCCTCAAGCTTGAACTAGGCATTTATAGTACCTTTAGATGTGAAGAAATGTAAATCAACCAATTCCTTCATTCCATTAAGGTAAAAATAGCCAGTTGAAATGTTATCTACGTTTAGGATGTATTTGAGAAACTGTCCAAAAATACCTGTGTTGATTCAACGAATTGAATTAAACTTTAATATGTTAAATGGATCTCTGATCTAAAAGATGTACAACTAGCCTGTGCAGTTATATATAACACGGAGGTGGAAGGCATTTTAAAAATGAGCAAAACAATAGATAACTGATACAGATAAACCAAAACAATTTGTGCCAAACCCAGGTTAAAAATCAGGCACAGAAGAGAATATCGGCAAGAAAGATTACCAACCAGATAAAGATAAACAATAGGACAGATAGGTAAAAGTGAAAGAAAAAACAAGACATTGAGAGCAAATGGGGAAGAAAAAGTGAGAACAGGAAAGTTATACAGAAAGGAAAATAAGAAAAGGGATAACATTGGAAGAAGGGAGTAAAAGGGTCATCATGGTGTGGGGTAAGAGGTGTAGCCGTCAGTGAATTTGGCGATAAGGCATAGTAAAGAAAAATACACTTCATAGTCTCAATCAAAGTATCTTTAGAATGAGATGATTTTAAACTACTTTCAGCAGGCCATCTGCTCCTAGTGGAACACGGCTACATGACATCATTCAGTCGAAAGATATGGTTAAAACAATAAACATATACATTTTGGTTTATTTGAAAGAGGTATTTAAGAAAAGTTCAAATTTATACCACAAATCCATAATGAAAATGTCATCAATGTATTTCATTAACTTGTTAACCAAAGGTTTGTAAAAACTATGTGCAATCAAAATCACTTGTAACCTAACAAATAAAGTGAGAATTGGTTTATACAGTTTGAAGAATGACCTCTCAATCACTATTTGGAAAGCAGATAAGGGGCAAAATAGTGGTAAAGGGTCTTGGAAAATATGAAGAAAGAACTATTCAATTCAATTCAATTCAATTAATTTATATAGCGCGCTACATACCCAGAGGGTCTCAAGGCGCTTGGAGAAGGGTGGGGGATTACTTGTCGAATATCCAGGTTTTAAGTTGCTTTCTGAATGCTAGGTGGTTCTGAGTGAGGCGAAGGTGAATGGGAAGTGAGTTCCAGGTTTTAGCCGCCAGGTAGGAGAAGGATCTTCCTCCCATGGTGGTTTTGTTGATGCGAGGTACAGCAGCAAGGGCTTGGTTGGAGGAGCGTAGCTGGCGGGAGGGTGTGTAGAAGGAAAGTCGTGTGTTGAGGCATTCGGGTCCAAGTTCGTAAAGTGCTTTGTGTGCGTGGGTTAGGAGGCGGAATGTTATCCTCTTATTGACGGGGAGCCAGTGGAGGTTTTTCAGGTGATCAGAAATGTGGTCGTTACGCGGGATGTCTAGTATGAGTCTGGCTGATGCGTTCTGGATGCGTTGGAGTTTTTTCTGAAGTTTTGCGGTGGTACCGGCGTATAGGGTGTTTCCGTAGTCCAGGCGGCTTGTAACCAGTGCGTGGGTGACCGTTTTTTTAGTTTCGGTGGGGATCCAGCGAAATGTTTTTTTGAGCATGCGAAGAATGTTGAAGCAAGATGAAGAAATGGCGTTGACTTGTCTGGTCATCGAGAGTGAGGAGTCCAGAATGACGCCCAGGTTCCGTGCGTGGTCTGTCGGGATGGGTGCTTTTCCAAGGGACTCTGGCCACCAAGAGTCGTCCCAGGCAGAGGGGGAGGTACCTAAGATAAGGACTTCTGTTTTGTCGGAATTCAGTTTCAGATGGCTGTGCTTCATCCACTCGGCTACTTCTTTCATTCCTTCATGTAGGTTAGTTTTGGCGGTGTGAGGGTCTTTGGTGAGTGAGAGGATAAGTTGAGTGTCATCAGCGTAGGAGATGATGTTGAGGTTGTGTTGGCGTGCGATGGCCGCGAGGGGGCTCATGTATACGTTGAAGAGGGTGGGACTGAGTGAGGATCCTTGTGGCATGCCGCAAATGACTTCAGTGGCCTCTGACTTGAATGGTGGGAGGCGGACTCTCTGGGTTCTTCCGGCAAGGAACGAGGTGATCCATTCCAGTGCTTTTCCCTGGATTCCGATGTTTCTGAGGCGTTGTATCAGGGTGCTAAGACAGACTGTGTCGAAGGCTGCGGAGAGGTCGAGGAGGATGAGGGCGACTGTGTCTCCATTGTCCAGTAGAGTTCGAATGTCGTCTGTTGCTGCGATGAGTGCGGTCTCAGTGCTGTGTTTGGCTCGGAAGCCGGACTGTGAGGAGTCGAGGGATTTGTTTGTTTCGAGGAAGGCGGCGAGTTGGTTGTTGACAGCTTTCTCGATGACTTTGGCCGGGAATGGAAGGAGCGAGATGGGGCGGTAGTTTTTGAGTTCGGTGGGGTCAGCTGTGGGTTTTTTCAGAAGGGCGCTGAGTTCGGCGTGTTTCCAGCTTTCGGGGAAGGTGGCGGAGTTGAGGGAGCAGTTGATGACGTCTCGGAGGTGTGGTGCTATGATGGAATCTGCTTTGTTGAAGATGTGGTGAGGGCATGGGTCTGTGGGGGATCCTGAGTGGATGGAGTTCATCAGGCGGATGGTGTCCTCAGTGGAGATTGGGTTCCATTCATTAAGGATGTTCAAGGGGGGTGAAGGTACGGCAGAAGGTTGGGTGGGTTGGTCTCCGGGTTGGTTGTCGAAGCTGTTGTGGATGTCTGCGATTTTGTCGTGGAAGAACGAAGCTAGGGAGTCGCAAAGGGTTTGAGAGGGAGTGATGTCGTTGGAGTTGGCAGTGGGGTTGGTAAACTCTTTGACGATGTTGAATAATTCCTTGCTGTTGTGGGCGTTGTTGTCCAGTCGGTCTTTGAATGCGGCTTTCTTGGCAGTCCGGATCAGTTGGTGGTGTATGCGGGTGGCGTTTTTGAAGGCGTCCCTGGTGCTGGTGTTTAGGTCTTTTTTCCAGGCCTTCTCAAGGGAGCGACAGAGTTTCTTGGATTTCTTAAGATCATCGTTGAACCAGGGGGCGTTTTTGTTGCCTAGTTTGATTTGACGTTTTTTCAGGGGTGCTAGGTTGTCGGCGCTGTTGGTTAGCCATTGAGTGAGGTTAATGGCTGCTTGGTTGGGGTTCGAAGAGTGGGCAGGGGGGTTTTGAAGAAGCGATGAGGAGATCTGGTCGATGGTGATTTTGTTCCAGTTTCTTCGCAGAGTAGGTTGAGGATGGTTGTGGGTTGTGGTCTTATTGTAGATAAAGTGAACGCAGCTGTGGTCCGTCCAATGGAGAGCTGTGGTGTGACTGAAGGAGATCTGTTTGCTGGAGGTGAAGATAGGGTCGAGTGTGTGACCTGCGTGGTGAGTGGGGGTATTAACAAGTTGTTTGAGTCCGAGGTTGGCGAGATTGTCCAGAAGGGCGGTGGTGTTGCTGTCGTTGCTTTTTTCCAGGTGAAAATTGAGGGATCACTGACATAATATAGATTGACAAAATATAGACTTACCAAAATATAGTCACCAAAATATAGAATGCCAAAATATCGAATTCCTATCTACAAACAGGTAAGTACAAAAATATCGAATCCAAAATATAGTCTGTAAAAAATATAGTCAGTCAAAATATCGAATTTTTTTAAATGTCTTAAAAGTAATTTAAAATTAATGAAATAATAAATATAATTAACTAAAACATACTTAAAAATACTCAAATAACCTTAAAATTAAGATATAATTAATTTAAGTTATTAATAAAAAATGTACAATATTTTACCGTAGGCTAGCAGGAGGGTAACGTTGAATATTACCACTCCAGTGAGTGCAACAGTAGGGAAAGCGTTGGATAGCGTAGGGGTAAAAAATACTATTCCCACTCCAGAGAGTGCAACAGTAGGGAAAGCTTTGGATAGCGTAGGGGTAAAAATTACTATTCCCACTCTAGAGAGTGCAACAGTAGGGAAAGCGTTGGATAGCGTAGGGGTAAAAAATACTATTCCCACTCCAGTGAGTGCAACAGTAGGGAAAGCGTTGGATAGCGTAGGGGTAAAAATTACTATTCCCACTCCATAGAGTGCAACAGTAGGGAAAGTGTTGGATAGCGTTGGGGTAAAAAATACTATTCCCACTCCAGTGAGTGCAACAGTAGGGAAAGCGTTGGATAGCATAAGGGTAAAAATTACTATTCCCACTCCAGAGAGTGCAACAGTAGGGAAAGCGTTGGATAGCGGGAGGGTAAAAATTACTATTCCAACTCCAGAGCGTGCAACAGTAGGGAAAGCGTTGGATAGCGCAGGGGTAAAAATTACTATTCCCACTCCAGAGAGTGCAACAGTAGGGAAAGCGTTGGATAGCGTAGGGGTAAAAAATACTATTCCCACTCCAGAGAGTGCAACAGTAGGGAAAGCGTTGGATAGCGGGAGTGTGAAAATTACTATTCCCACTCCAGATAGTGCAACAGTAGGGAAAGCTTTGGATAGCGTAGGGGTAAAAAATACTATTCCCACTCCAGAGAGTGCAACAGTAGGGAAAGCGTTGGATAGCGGGAGGGTGAAAATTACTATTCCCACTCCAGTGAGTTTAACAGTAGGGAAAGTAATGATTTAATATATTATTAAACATAAATTAAATATCAATACCAATAAAACATTAATTGAAATTAATAACCAATTTAATATTATGTAATAATTAATTAGAAACACAACTACATATTAGTTATTAAAAATTAATAACCTATTCATAATTATTTAGCAATTAATTAATTTTCAATAACAAAAACTAATTAATAATAAAAATTAATACCAATTAAAACTTAACAGTAAATTAATTATCAATACACAAAAAGTATTTTTAATATGTAATTAATTACAATTACATTACTTCCCACCCTATTCCCCTATAAACCCACATCCCACTACAGAAAATACATTAATCCAATTATCATAATTATCAAATATTTAATTAATACAAAATAATTACCAATTAATAAAAATTAATTGCCGATTAATAGAAATTAATTACCAAATAAAAATTAATTAACAATAAATTTAAAATCAATACCAATAAATGAAAACAATTATTTACTTAATTACAATTAAATTACTTCCCACCCTACTTCCCACCCTAACCCACAACCCGCTACAGAATTAAATTACGCAAAAAGTTAAATAACATAAAATTCATTACTTAAAATACATTAAACCTACATTACAAAAATTAATATACACTTTTCATACATATACTAACATACAAAACACTTTAAAAAAATTGATATTATTAAAAAATCGATATATTTAATGCCTATATTGTATACTTCGATATTTTGACTTCCATATTTTGAAAATCGATATTACTTACCTTAAATTCGATATTTTTAACCACTATATTGTGTCCATTCGATATTTTGTCCATTCTATATTTTTACCTCGATATTATGTCCATTCTATATTTTGGAATCGATATTATGACTGTTTACCGAAAATTGAGGTCTCCCAATAGAATGTAGTCCTCGGAGGGAAGGGCGTGTGGGGTGATAAAGTCAGTGATGTCTTCACTGAATTGTGCACGGGGACCTGGTGGCCTGTAGAGGAGGGTGCCTCTGAGTGTAGTCTTGGGGTCGGTGTAGATCTGGAAGTGAAGGTGTTCGGTGCTAGCGAGGTTGACGTCTGAGCTGGTAGAGATGCGGATGGAATTCTTGTGGACGATAGCGATGCCTCCTCCTGTTTGCTTGTAGCGGTCTTTTCGGATGATCTTGTAGCCTTCCGGGATGGCAATGGTGATGTCTGTGGCTGAGGAGGCGTTCATCCATGTTTCAGTTAGGAAGGCGACGTCCGGAGAGATGGTGTCTAGTAGATTCCAGAGGTCGATGGCGTGTCTGTGGACCGAGCGGGTGTTGAGCAGGATGCATTTTAGGTGGTTGGTGTCAGGTCTCAGTTTGGTGTTAGTGGATGAGGAGTTGGTCTTGGTGCCGTCAAACTTGCAGGAGTTGCATGTGAAGGGTCCATGGGTGTGTCCAGGGGCGGCTTGGGCGCAGTTGGGGAGTCGGCCGGGGTTAAGGGCTAGGAGGGTGGAGGCGGCGTAAGTAATGCGGGTGGGGTGGGTGGGACGGGGGCCAGGGGGTTTGGCGCTGGGCGCGGTCCAGGCGCGGACGGGCGTAGACGGGCTTACCTTTGGCGCACCTTCGGCGCAACTGGGGCGCGACCGCTGCGCGTGAACGCTGCGCGAGAATGCATCTGTCATAAATGGATGGAGGGGGGGAGGGGCGAGGGAGGGTCAGCAGGGAGGCGGGGCGGGCTGTGGGGGCCGGGCTCTGAGGCACCAACAACAACAACAACAAGCGTAAGATGGCGGCAGCGAAGGGAAAAACGCAACTGGAGGTAGGCTGGGGCTCAGAAGTTGCAATAGATTATGCTTTGGTATACAAGAACATACTTAGAACTGCACAGCAGAAAGGATATCAAACATTTAGATTATGATGACTTTTGGTATTTAGATGTACAGGCACCTATTGTCCATGTAATATTTTTTTTACTTAAAGTTCACGCCCCATGACTGCTAGCAATATCCGGCATCAGCTATTTAATAGATGAACTATGAAAGCACTTAAAAATAT
Organism: Lissotriton helveticus; assembly: GCF_964261635.1. Lineage (NCBI taxonomy): Eukaryota > Metazoa > Chordata > Amphibia > Caudata > Salamandridae > Lissotriton > Lissotriton helveticus. The sequence continues at coordinate 116,046,376 of NC_136072.1, forward strand.
AATAGTGCAGTGATCCTAAATAAGCCTACATGGTTTTTAAAACCATAGCCAGTAGCTTAAATATTACATTTAGAGCTTGCAGAAAAAGATGTGTTCAAGCATCGAGGGTGCCCAGTGAAGTGAGATAATAAATGGGCAAAGTGGAATGTTTCGAGAGGCGAAATCTGTATCTCTCCCTCAGTAGAATTACGCAAAAATGTTAAGGGCATTGATGCTCTTCCTGTCTAATATTATAATGTGCTGTAATGTAATGGGTAAATATGTACAACTACCCTGTTCAGGCTTCGTTGGACCTGTGACTTGTTACTGTACCATCACAATTGTTTAATAAAAAGAAAATGTAATAAATACAAACAAATATTATAAAATATAAAAAACTAAAAAATAAATTAAAAATATTATGAAAAAAGTTACATATAGTTAGATGAAGATATAGAATACTGATACTGAGGTTAATTTTCTGTGGTAGCTGCTTTTTTATTCACCATGAAACTGGATTGCAAGTGAGTTCCCAGTTTATCATACCATTATCAGTTGAATAGCCTTACTGCTGCCATTAAGAATCTTGCCAATAAAAAATGTGAGGTTATCCAAGCATCAAGAAGTATAGCATGCACTATCTGCAACTCGAATAGCAAAAAGTCTTCAAAGCCAGTAACAAAAATGTCTTTAGGGGAACCCCATAAATATTGCAAAAGAAAAGGAATCGTTTAGTTGTATGTGAAGAGTGATCATCACAGGGGCGGACGACAACAGTCTTGGTAAAAAATTTCCTTTGAAATGCATAGGAGAACAGTTAGTTAACAGTCCATGAAGCACACAATTACCTACTACCAAGATTGGATATTTCCTGTGGATGATCGAATTTACATTTATGGCCCGGATCGGAGATCACACGTCTGAAGAATTTCCTCAAAGGAATCGTATGAGCTTTTCATAATCTTCATTCATCCATCAAGATGAGCGTGCAGAGGGTTGCGTGATGATTTGATACGAATTTAGACTCCATGGGTAAGGGGTTAGCTTGTTGCTACCCATGGTATGCAACAGTAAGAACTAAATTACCAGGAGATGGCCGTTTTAGAACTTACATTATTTTGAAAAATTGTTCTTCTATCTCAAAGGAAGTACATTTAGAGTAGCCTGAAACGATTGGTGGAAGCAACACTTATTGTCTTATATATTTTGAGCATGACATTCACCTGCTTTCCCCAAGAATTAGCAGAGAATTTTTGTGTTCATCATAGGTATTAAGGGGCAGATTTATGAGGCTCTTGCGCCGCAATTGCGTCACGTAATGTGACGCAACGGCGGCGCAAACAATGCGCCCTATTTACAACGTGACGCATCTAGGAGATGCGTCACGTTGGAAACCCCTGCGCCATAAAGAGGCGTTCCTGCGCAGGGGGGGCGTTCCTGCGCAGGAACGCCTCCTAAAAGTGGCTGAGTGAAATCTATGAGATTTCACTCAGTCACTTTCTACGTCAATTCCCTATGCCTGCTTGAAGCAGGCGTAAGGGTGACGCACCATACATTGAACAGGTGGGCCCTGTGCATTGCAGGAGTCATGTCGCACTTGCGACATGACTCCTGCAATGCGCCGCCCGTGCGCCGAGAGATGCGTCACGCATCTTCACTGGCTTGCACCATGGTGCGCCGCATCATAAATGCGGCGCACCATGGGTGGCGGAGCAGTGGCGCACTGTGGCGCATGTTAACTGGCGCATCCCTGGGGATGCGCCAGTTAACATAAATCTGCCCCTAAGTTCCTTCTTTTTGAAGATATATTTTCTGAGTGCAAAAATCTAGCTGATTAGTAACAGATTTTTGCTAGTATCTTCATAAACTTCAGTTTTCTGAGTCTTTGACACATGCAGACATGAGTTTACAGGTGGGTTACTTAAGTGAATGCATGATTTACTGTGTTCCAAACTCCCACCACCCATATTATCTTTACAAGTTCTTCAAAAGTATAACAAGAGAGACATTCAGATCATGAGAAAATTATTTAAAGTATAAATGGCTGGCCTCTGCCAACTATTTGCAGCTCAGCTTGAAATACTGCTCTGGTGTGGGATTTTAGCCCAAAGTACTTCTTTCGCCACAGCATTTTCCTTAAAAAGGAAAACCAACAAGGCCACCATTTTATGGCTACCTTGTCTGCAGTTCTTTTGTTTTTCAGTATTAAACTATCTTTCTAAAACAAACATTAAATGGACCAGTTCCTGGTCGACATTTCATTTTTTGTTATTCTCGAGCCCCGCATCACCATTTTCTGAGACCGCCAGGCTGGCATTGTCAGTCCCAGGCAATAAAATATTATGATTAGGAAGCCCGTCTTAAACAAGACAGGTCTTCCACCCACTGTTGCCTATGGTGGTGTGGTGGCTGGTCTGTCAGTAAAGGATTTCAAACAACTGGTACAGCTGAGGCTCCACTGTTGAAACCTCAACAATTCGCACAACTCTAAATGAAGTGAAAGAAGTGAGAGTTGGGGATGGGGAAATTAGCTAAACTCTGCTCCAGGACCAAAAAGAGAGTAGCAAGCAGGAGGCAGGATGAGAACACATGAACAGGACGCTGTGCTGAAACACCCCCAACATCTATGGAATCTTCTGAAAGTGTAATCTTTAAGCCAAAGGTGGTGATTTGGTGGAGTGTGCAAACAGCTTCCTTACCTATTGAGTAATTTCATCCAAAATGAAGAATATGGTGGATCTTATTAATGCTTTTCCCATTTATGTTGGCAAATATTATGTCAAACTCCCAGTCATCGCAATGGGCCTTGTAATCCTTGCCGAACTGTAGGCATAGCAAAATCACTGCATCTTAGGTTATATAGTCCCTATACTCTTTTTATGCACCAATTCAGGTTAGGTTTCAAATAATAATGAGTCTCTAATGTTTCTTTTAAAAGCTATTATTACTACAATTAGCTGAGATGTTTAGCTGTTACCTTTGTGGCAATGTCATATGTGTTTTTTCATGTGGTAACATACAGCTAGATTCATGAAGCCAAATTGCGATCGCAATAGCTGCGAATTAGCAATTGCGATCGCAATTTCAAAGAAAGGGATTCATGATAGAGAAAAAAACAAAATAGCGAATTTGCAAAATAAAATTTGCGATTCCGCAAATAAAATCGCAGAATCCTGGAACAAGCCCATTTGCGAATCTGAAATAGTGAGAAACCATGGATTCTGCAAAATCATTTGCGAACTCGCAAAATATTCGCAATCGCCATTCATGAAAAATCGCTTACTGCGAAAAACCCGAAAATCGCTATTTGCGACGCGCAATTTAAGGAGAACCCAAACCAAGTGGTAACCAGTAGAGAAAAAAAAATAATTCAAAAAACCGTTAGCAAACTACCAACAGGTGCAGGCCTGACCAAACACACTTAAGGATATGCAGCTGGAGCCTGTGGACTCTCACAATGCCAGGACTCTACATGGTGGTCAGGCGGCAAAGGCTACAGCGAGCAGCACGGAACAGACGTAGGATCCAGGAGCGGATATTCCGTGTGCGGGTCACCCTTCTGGGCCAAACCAGGGAGCAAATTTACGCGAAGTACCGCCTAAATGGGGCAATGATCATCAAGCTGACCGGGACCTGGACCCCCTGATGCAGCACCCAACAAGGAGGACCAATGCCGTTCCCACCCATGCGCAGGTATTGTGCAGCCTGCACCTACTGGCCTCCGGAAGCTTCCAGGGGATAGTCGCTGTCGCGAATGTATGACATAATATCGACCACAAAAATATCGCAATACAAAAATATCGCAACAAAAATATCGAGGACAATAATATCGGGATCCTATCTTCATAAAGGTAAGTACAAAAATATCGAAAAATTAATATCGTAGTACAAAAATATCGAAATTAAAAATATCGTTTTTTAAAATGTATTAATAATAATGTAAAAATAATGTTAAAATACATATAATTTAACAAATATTAAATAAAAACATTAAAACATAATTAAAAAATAAAAAGTAATACATATACATTTAAAATAAATTAAAAACGTAATAATTTAATGTAATTTTTTTTTTTTTTTTCATTTAATTGATTTAAATTAAATTTAAATTTATTTTATTTTTACCCTGTACGCCTGTACCCCAAAAACCCAAAACTGACCCTGAACCCTAAAAATACCCCTGTACCCAAAAACTGAAAACTGACCCTGAACCCCAAAAATACCCCTTTACCCAAGAACTGAAAACTGACCCTGAACCCTAAAAATACCCCTTTACCCAAAAACTGAAAACTGACCCTGAACCCTAAAAATACCCCTTTACCCAAAAACTGAAAACTGACCCAGAACCCCAAAAATACCCCTTTACCCAAGAACTGAAAACTGACCCTGAACCCTAAAAATACTCCTTTACCCAAAATTAATTAACATTATTTAATTACCAATTAATTATTAATTAACAATAACAATAAAGTAAATATATTAGCACATTAGCTATAATTAATTTAATGTACTAATTAATATTAATTTTTCCCAAATAATTAATTAACATTAACAAAAAATTATATATATTAAAAAAGTAATCTAATTAATGTAATTAACTAATTAATAATAACTAATTACCAATTAATTAATAATTAAAAATATGTACAAAATTATATTAATTAATTAACTAATTAATATTAATTAATTACCAATTAATTATTAAATAAAAATATGTACAAATTTATAGTAATTAATTAACAAATTAATATTAATTAATTACCAATTAATTATTATTAAAAATATTTACAAACATATATTAATTAATTAACTAATTAATATTAATTAATTACCAATTAATTATTAATTAAAAATATTTACAAACATATATTAATTAATTAATTATTATTAAATTACTTCCCACCCTATTCCCCTATAAACCCACAACCCGCTCTAATACTAAAACGCAAAATGTTAACAAAATTACTAATTTTCAAACATACATTTCTAAACATATTTAGCAAACATATAAACAACAAAATAAAATACATAACACTAAACAACAAAATTTCGATATTACTAACATACATACCTTAATCTCGATATTCTGTCTGTCGATATTATGGCACATCGATATTCTATACCATCGATATTAAAACATCGATATTATTGTATATCGATATTTTAATTTCGATATTTTGTCTGACTACCGCTGTCGCAGGGGGGATTTCCCAGCCCACCATGTCCCGCTGCCTAAGGAGTTTCCTGGGGGCCATGCTGACCCGGCTACACCACTACATCTCATTCCCCACCAGCCAACAGGACTTGAATGACACCAAGCTGCAATTTTACAATGTAGCACAATTTCCACATATAATAAGATGCATTGACTGTACCCACATCCACATCTGCCCACCAGCACAAACGGAATACATGTATCGCAACCGCAAGTCCTACCACTCCCTCAATATCCAGATGGTGTGCAATGCAAAGACAATCATCACGGACATAGTGGCACAGTACCCGGGGAGCACACATGACTCCTTCATATTCCGGCACAGTGGCATTCACACACGACTGGCCAGGGGAGACTTTGGTGAAGGACACCTACTGGGTAAGTACACATGCCCCACAATATTACACTGTGATAATGTAGCTGCGCAGCACAGGCACTCACCCTCTGCTCCTATCATTCAGGTGACAGCAGCTACGCTCTCCGTGAGTACCTCCTCACACCATACCTCAACCCTGCAACACCACAGCAACAGCGTTACAATGCACCACACATATGCACAAGAAACTGCATTGAGAGGACATTTGGCCTTTTGAAGAGCAGATTCCGCATACTGCACAAGACTGGTGGGGCAATCAAATACGAGCCAGAGGTCTGCTGCCGCATCGTGGCCGTGTGTGCAATCCTCCACAACATTGCTACCAAGCGCAGGATACCTGTAGACATCTCTGGCAGTGAGTCGGAAGGGGACAACCGACCACCTGCACATGTGCGTCACGCACGCGGTGAGAATCCTGCAGAAGGACACAGGCGCCGCAACCAAATCTGCATGAACTATTTCTAGTGCACCCACTCCCCACACACATTACTTAACTCATGCATGACAACATTAATAATGACATGAGTCAGATTAAGTTAGTCAGAATATTTGTAATTGTTACAGCACAATAAACTGGGCATTCTGCAAACTGGTACATGAATGACATATTGCGTCATATGTCTGTTCTTCAGGAGGGCATGCTTGTAGCAGCAGCATGGCCCCTCATGTAAATGTTCTATTGTTCAATGCCGCCTCCGGGCAGATGCTCCCAACCTCCTTTCTCCATCCTCCTCCTGATTAGGCCGTGAGCCAGCAGAGGGCCTGCTGCTGCGGCGGGGTGCTACCACCGGTGGAATGGACTGGCTGCTATGGCTGGATGTAGCCTCACTAGTGTCCTCAGCCCCCCCGCCTGGCCATGGTCGGTAGCCTGCATGCCCTGCACTGCTGTTGACACATGCTCCAGAGCTCTCGCGACATCCTGGCAGTACTGGATCATTTGGACCTGCATGGCCAAGGAGCGTCGCGAGAGCTGGGAGGTCGTGTTCCCAATTATAAAGTTGGACCGCGTGTATGCTGACAGGCGGGTCAGCAGCTGGCGGTGTCTGCGGCGGTTGAGATCCCACTGGCTGTACATGGCCTGTGTGTTGGCCTCCATAGCAGCTGTTATCCTCTCCATGCGGTCTGACATTTGTGCTACATTTCGGACGGTCTTGTTCAGTTGGAGGTGGATAGCCGCAAGATGACGGGCCTGGGTCTGATGCACATGTAGCATACGGCGCTCAATGGAGAGCCCACCTGGTCGCACGTTTTGTCCCATGCCAGCGCGGGAATTGTTAGTGCGCTGCTCCCTCACCAGTCCGCTTGACTGGCTCCTCACAGCCGCAGGGCGGCGGGTTGGTTGGCGAACTGCTGCTGGTGTTGCAAGCCCCACTGGTGGTTGTGTGACGCGCAAGTGGTACTGCAGCGCCTGGTTGCAGAGGGGTGGCACTGGTCACAGGGGCAGGTGGTGTAATGACCGCTGGTGCGGCAGCTTGCCCTGATGGTCCGGGCTGTCGGTATAGACGTGTGTCTCCCTCTGTGTCCTCCGGGACTAATGGGGCTAAATGGTAATTGTGGTCAGACTACATGTCCCACAATGCAATAGCGCTTTAGTGGTGTGCTTTGGCTGCATGACTGGGGTTTGATATGGGATGCTCTGGAGTCATAGACATTGTTAGGGGACAGGGGGTCGCAGTCGCATGGCACAAACCTGGTGTGTCTTGGGTGGGTCGAGAGGAGTCCAGCTGGGTCACACCCACGCATGCCTGCGGATTTATGGTGTCCTCCACTCGGTCCTCCAGTGGTGTGTTCGGTGGGACAGTGGGCTCCCCTCCACCTGTCGCCACACGCTCCCCCAGTCTCTCCGCAATCTTCTCCTTTGACCCCCCTCTGAGGTCATACCAGCATTTTTTTAGCTCGTCCACGGACCGCTGGGTCACCCCCACAGAGTTTACTTTAGCACGGATGCGCAACCATAACCGCCTTTTATCGGCCTCGGGCCCCCTTCTGGAGTCTTTACCGAAGAGCCGATTGTAGTCCTTGCAGACTCCTTCAATCAAAAATTCGAGCTCTTGCTCTGAAAATTTTATTTTCCTCTTTCTCCCACTGGAAGACCCACCTGCAGCTTCCTGTGACATGCTTGCCACTGGGGTGTCTCCTGGTTTACTCCTGTAGGCACACTGGAGGGGAGCTCTGATAATGCTGCTTCCAGTTCAGGCTCTCACTGCTGAATGAGGGTGGAACCTGCCTACTTCCTGGTTGTGATGTCATCACTCTGCTCAGGATGCGACTTCCCGTTTTTGCGATCTCGCAGTTAGCGAGATCGCAATTTGCGATTTCGGTAATTGCGAGATCGCAATTTCAACACGGGTATCGGCCGATTATGCGAATATTTACCGATTTTCGGGGACTCGCAATCGGCAAATTTTCTCGCAAATATTCATGAATGCCATTCTGCGATTTCTTAATTGCGATTCGCTTTTTCTCGCAATTTAGGAATCGCAGAATTTGACATTGATGAATCTGGCTGATAATATGTACACGCTCTTATGAAAAGTGTCAAAATGCATGTGAATATGAAAACAGAATTGTCTTATCTCACAGAACCACCTATCCTGGTAGGCCTGGGCTAAACAGAGGGACATCCATTCAGTCATACAGACATACCACCACCAGTAACATGTGCATTAGACACCAGTCCACATGCTGAATCAACCCCAACACTGCCAACACAGCCAGTGAAGACATCTTGAACTCTGACTTAGCAGTCGCAAACTAGATCACAACTGATTTGCCATTCTCTATTGCTTTTCACATCAGGTATAGATTAGCTATTTTTTGGGTTGTGGGCTTGTTAGTGTTAAATTCAATTTTACCATATGTAAGCCTTTGTTCATGTCATGTTTGTAGTAGGCAATGGCTGTTGCCTCTCACCCGGATGAAGCTGGAATCACCCCTGACATATCCCACACTTCTCTCCAGCTCCTCAGCTTGTTCTTCTAATGAAGTTCACAAATATTCTTGATTCTGCTTTCGGAATTTTTGGTAGTACACTGTTTTCTGGCATGGAGCTTTCCTTCTTCCTTGTTTGTTGTTATCAGTTGCACATGCTTTAGTGCTCCAATCATAGGGCAAAGAGCTTTAAATATTTCAAAGTCGAACACTTAGGGGGTGATTACGAGTTTGGCGGTCTATAGGACCACCAAACCTGTCGTGGGCGGTGGCTACTGCCACACTGGTAGTCAGACTGCCCTATTTTGAATTTCACAGGTAGACCTGCTGCAGGCCCGCTGCAACTGCCGGGGAACCACCGTTCCCTGGCTGTGTTGCAGCGGTGTCAGGTAGTAATATGCTGGCAGTGCCGTTGCAGCACCGCCAAGCATATTACGAGTTTTCTCACTGCCAGCCTTTTCATGTCGATGAGCCCGCCATAAAATTCTGTTGGTGAGAGCCCACCATGAAATGGCTGGTGGTGAGGGAACTAAGGGGGCCCCCTAGTGAATCAGGGTCATGCGGATGCATGCAGGGGGTACATGGTGTTCCCCCCTGTCTGCATGCACACCCAATTCCTGCACTACATGGACTCAACAGGCAGGAGCCTGCTTTGACATTCCCATTGTGGTGCCTTTTTAATAAACACCGCTGTAGGAACGCCAAAGGACGGCCACCTAGACAACGAGACAACTATATAATCTGCTGGGTAGCCAGCCGGAGAGCATTGGCGGTGTGGGAGCGTGGCTGTTGCGTGCCGCCAACTCCCACACCACCAAACTCAGAATCAGGCCCTTAGTGCTTTGTACATCATGCACTTTGCTCATCATTTGAGGGTATCATAACCTTGTTTTTATGATGTTTTAAGACTAGGGGAGCTGGTTTAGGATTGACCCCCTCAAGTCAAAAGCCTTCCTGGACTGGTGCTAGCCATGCCCTATAGGGAAATATATTTGAAAGGGCTATTGTATCTGAAGGTGGCATGGAGGCTGGATATGCAAGGGGGCTATCTTTTGCGATAGCTTGAGACACATTTGATTTTGTTCTGCCAAAAGTGTGCAGCTTAATTATGGGTTTTATTGCCAGATACTTGACAAGGCAAAGAACACTCTATTTTAGCCTTGCACTTGATTTGATCATGGCATTGATGAGTACTACATTGTCTTGACAGATCATATGCAGGGTGATGCTGTGTGAAGTAACACTGGCCACTTTAGGATTTTGTACCAGGGGCTTTAATGAGCACTAAGAAAGAGGACTATTCCTGGTTTCGGTCTAACCAGATTAGTTCATGATTTTTGGTGGATGAGCATGGTATTTGAAGATCAGTAGGCAGGCCTATTAAATGTGGCTTTACAAAGACTGCTTAGGATTTTGAGCCAAGCATCTGATTCCATATTGCAGAGATCATAACACATTTCCCTTGCACTCAAATTCATTAAGTCTTTAGGGAGAGGTAGATTGTTTGGAGGTGGGAGTAGCATGGTTTGGTGTGAGGCAACATGCTTAACCTGAGGAGTTTCCACCAGGTTCTTCATGAAATAATACTGAACGGACTCTGCATTTTGAGTGAACCTGGGGTAATTACTCCTTGCGGGTGCAGATGTGTATGCCTGTGGTGGTAAGCAGGTTTGCTTAGTGTGATAAAACAAAAACTACTTAGAAACTTTGTGCCAGGTGCTTGATTAGGCATTGCAGAGAATGCTTTATCTTATGATTACGTTGGGTTTGAATACAACATCACAATATGGTAAAAGTGAGGCACTGGAAGTTGGGGCAGCTAGGTCTCCTTCTTGTGACATACCAACAATTTGTGTGAGAATTCAGTATCAAACTATTGAATACATATTAAAGTGATTGTATCTGATTACAGCGATAGGGAATAGACTTGTTTAGAGATGAGGTAGTCCACACACAGCCTCCTTGATGGTTTGGCTCCAGGAACTAGATGAACATTTTTAAATGTGGTCAACCCTTGTGACCAAGGCTGCCAGGGCTGTGTGAGACAAAATACATATACTTGATAAAGATGTCTGGGATGGGCAGACTGTAGAGTGGTAGGAGAAGGCATGGAGCAGTTACATCATCGTGTTTTGGTTACACATGAATTACACATGCATTGGTCCCATCAGTAAGCCACACACCATGCACTGGGCATAGCTGCAAGTACATGGAGCATCTGACCAAAGGCATAGTAGCTGCTGTTTACAATATATTTACTCACATGAGAGCATCCGACATCCGGCTTAAGGGCAGAGTCTAGTAAAAGAGGAGATGTCCATCATTTCTTGATCTCATGAGGGGACAGTGCTGCTAGTGGTCAGGAGCCAGTTGAGGATCACTCCACACAACCTGTGGCACACAGGGGCTGCTCTTCAATGCTAGGCGATGAAGTTCTAACCAGCAGTTCAGGACCAGGTGAATTATGGTTGTTAAAGAGGCAATGCGAGAGCATCCATTGAATTCTTCAGTTCCAATGTTCATGCTATATAACACTGCAAAAAAAAAGAAAAATAATATTCATTATTTGATGATAACAATCTTGAAGAACAATTATAGGAAAGTTCCTGACAGTGCAGGAGAGACCAAGGGCTTAGTGTAAACCTTGGCTCCCAGAAAATGTGTTAAATGTTATTGTCTCTGCCATTAGGAATCTTGTACTTCAGGAGAATTTCTATTTTTAGGTGCTGCCCTTTATACACTTTTCTGTTGAGAGGATTACAAGTTGAAAGTATTTAGTTGGAGTACATTTTATATGTGTTAGGTAAATGGTTTATTTTGATGGTTGATGTTCTGTTATTTGCTTTGATTTCTAAATGCTCCAATTTATGTAGCTGTGAGAGTGGAACAGCCTGTCATCCTAATTCCAAACTCTTCCAAGATAGCAGACACAGGAAGACAAAATGATTTGCCCATGGTCACACAATTGTGGACAGAGAGCTAGTGTTCCTTATGCCACAGTCAACTAGTAAACTACTGCACTATTACAGCACCATTAGAGCACATGCTGACTCCGATGTTTAGTTAGTTATTGCTATAGGGTGATATTCATGTTGGTTTGTCAACAGGAGTCTTTTACTCTGTGTTCTTTTTGATGCTTTTTTGAGTCTGATATTTTCAGCCTGAATGCCTGTTTTTATTATCTGAAGGTTCTGAGTGTACCTAATGCATGGTGTTTCTGTGAGTGGGCGTGTCGATTGTGCATTAATTATGAAATCCTGCAGTCATGGAATTTACCGCTGGATTATGGATTTGACACATTTGCCATAATTTGCAGATTTTAACCAAAAAAAGATTTCTGGTGCAAACAGATCACATGTTACTAAGAATGCAGCAACATGTGTTGCTTCACAGTGGACGGCTCTACACAAATGTTGACTGGTCAACTTTCAGTGGCTTATTGCTGAATTTGGATGTTAAACTGGAACTAATGTGATGGAACCCATGCCTAGACAGTATTAGCATGTGTAAAAATGACAAAATAATGAAATGATAGTGTCACATAATGTTACCTTTACGGCACATAATTTGCCTTTTCATGCAACGTAATTTAGTCAAACCTGTCGCGTAATGTGGTCCTCTTCTCTCGCATAATGACAGTGGCCCTGGTTAATGCCTGGCTCACACTTCTTAACAGTATGTGTTTGGGAACTGCATAAGTCAGTGTAGGAGAATTTGCGCCTTTGTGTATATGTAATAGATTGAGTATTGGTATGCTCTATAATGAATATATTTGTGCGTACATGTAAATTGTGTATGTTCTACTTAAGTGTGAATGTTCAGGATTATTTCATAGATATTTTACAGTCACTGGTTGTGCATGGTGTTTCTGTGGTTGATAGCTTAGGAAAGTGCAGGATTCAGTGCTGTTGTATGTGTGACTCTGCTTACATGTTAGAATTTCTGCCTGCGTCCAGGTATTGGTTAATCCTGTGTTGTGGGCTGCTTCATGTGTTTACTTTTCGGTATTTGGAAGCAGACCTGAACATTTTCCCACGTTTGTCTTGCGGTGTTACAGGCAGTCTGTGGATGGTTACCAGGTCATTCTTTTTTTTTAATCTGTACATGACTTGTACTTGCTTGTATAGTACTCTTTACTTTCATGGCCATGCTTGGGTGGAAGTGGTTATCCATGAGTCTAAAAACATAGGCATAGATGCATCAAGCGATATTGCAATCGCAATCACTGCGAACCAGCGATTGCGATTGCAATTTCCGCTCCCGCAATGCAATCCCGCATGTACAAAAGCAGCAAATAGCGAAATCGCAAAACAAAGAATCGCAAAACCATTTGGAAACCCCCATTGCGATTCCTTAACAACGATTACCCACACATTTAGCGAAATCAATAGCGAATTCGCAATTAAATTGCGAAATCGCAAATAAATCGCTATTCCCATTCATCATAAATCGCAAATAGCGAAAATACCATAAATTGCTAAATACGAGTCGGAATTTAAGGAGAAGCAAAACCAGGTGGTAATCATGAAGTCCAATTGGTGGAGAAAAAAAATGGCAAACAAAAAACAGGTGTTGGGTAAATCAAACACACTTAAGGAGACTCAGTAGGAGCATGAGGAAAGTCACAATGCCAGGTCTCTACATCGTAGCATGGCGGCTGAGGCTCCAGGCAGCAGCCCAGAACCGACGCAGGATCCAGGAGCGCATCTTCCGGCTGCAGATTACACTCCTGGGCCAGGCTGAAGAGGAGATCTACTCCAAATACAGGCTCAATGGGGCAATGATAAAGAAGCTCATCAGAGACCTTGACCCCCTGATGCAGCACCCAACACGGAGGACCAATGCCGTGCCCACCCATGTCCAGGTCCTGTGCTGCCTGCACCTTCTGACCTCCGGCAGCTTCCAGGGTATAGTCGCATATGCAGGGGGTATATCACAGAGTACACTGTCACACTGCCTACAGACTTTCCTGGACGCCATGCTGAGCCGGATACACCACTGCATCACCTTCCCAACAACCCAACAGGACTTAATGCAAACAAAACTGGACTTCTATCACACCGCCCATTTCCCCCATGTAATTGACTGCATCGACTGCACCCACATTCACATCTGTCCACCCGCAGAGACCGAATACATGTACCGGGACCGCAAGTCATACTACTCCCTCAACATCCAGATGGTCTACAATGCGAAGACCATCATCACAGACATTGTAGCACAATACCCGGGGAGCATGCATGATTCATTCATCTATCGGCACAGCGGCATACACACCCGCTTGGCCAGGGGTGTATTTGGTGAGGGACATCTCCTAGGTAAGTACACATGTCCACATACAGTATGTTAAGACCATGTTGCTGCGCATAACAGGCACTGACCCTCTGCTCCTCCCTTCAGGTGACAGCGCCTCCGGCCTCCGTGAATACCTCCTCACCCCATACCTCAACCCTGCAACACCACAGGAACGGCGGTGCAATGCTGCGCATATACACACCAGAAATATGATAGAGCGGACATTTGGCATGTTAAAGAGTAGATTCCGCATCCTCCACAAGACTGGCGGGGCCCTGAAATACCGGCCTGAGGTCTGCTGCCGCATTGTGGCCGTGTGCGCCATACTCTACAATATTGCCACCAAGCGGAGGATACCTGTGGAGGTGTCTGGTAGTGAGTCGGAGGGGACAACCTGCCACCTACACATGTGCATCATGCACACGGGGAGAATCCTGCTGGAGGACACAGGCGCCGTGCCAACATCACACTGAACTATTTCTAGTGCACCCATGCCCCTCACACAACATTGCACTCATGCATGCCACATGAATGATTGACATGAGGAAGATTTGTGTTCAAAATAAATCTTTTGTTTATTTAACAAGCTCTCGATGTGCTTTATATCAGCAAACATTTGTGCTACTGTATTGAGACATTCAGGCTCTTGTATCCTGAGCAGGGAAACATCCTTTACAACGCAACTTTTCCACGCAGTGCTATTACAACGCAGGTTTTACAACTAAAACCATTGCAACGCATTGCGCTGGGGGGCGCTCTAGGATAGGGAATAGATTTAATTTACTATCCAACACCTTCCCTAGTGTCCAAGGGGACTGGAGTTGGAATAGTAAATTAAACTATTCACTATCCAGCACCCCAAAGTGCTATGCGTTGTAAAAACTGCGTTGTAACAGCATGCGTGATAAAAGCATGCGTTGTAACGTCATACATCCTACTGAGCAGGCATGCGTGGTTATCTCACCATGGCACTGTCGGAAATGTACAGTCACTGGAGCCTCCTGCAGGACGCACCCTTTCGCCTCTCACCCTCCACGGTGGGAGTGTTCTCTCATGATGCAGCGTTGGGCCGGGAACTGTGGCGCCTTTATGGTTGCACCGGCACAGACAGGCTCCTGAGGCTAGATGTCCCCTCACTGGCATCATCCCCCCCTTGCATGGCCCTGGCCGACCGCCTGTTGGTTCTCCACAGCGGTGGTGACCTGCTCCAGGGCCCTTGCAACATCTGCACAGCATTGGACCATCTGTATCTGCATGGCCAGTGACCTGCTCGACAGCTGGGAAGTGGCGTTCCCAATCAGGTAATTTGAGCGTGTGTAGGCTGATAGCCGTGTCAGCAGCTGCCTGTGGCGTCTGCGTGTGATGTCCTGCTGCGCCACCATCAGTTAGTTGCTCTCCTAGACGGCTGCGGTCAGCTCCTGCACACTCTCAGTGAGTTGACTAATGTTGCGTGCAGTTTTGTAGAGCTGCAGCTGCATTGCTGCCATGTGCTGTGCCTGTTTGCAGTGTACAGCAAGCATCCGAGCCTCAATACCAAGGCCTAAGTTATGTGCCTATTGCTCCATGTCTGGTGGGGTGGCCACAGAGCGCTGCTGCCTCAACCTAGTGCTTGCTTGGGATCGCACAGTTGCTGGGCGTCGTGTCTGCCACCTGGGTGGGTTCTGCTCCACTGCCATGCGTGCCGACTGGTGAGGTTGTGCTCCACCTATGGCTGCAGGGGTGGCCCTGTGTCTTTTGGAAGGTGCTGGTCCAGGTGCTGGTCCAGGTGCTGGTGCTGGCTGGCTCTCTCCCTCCGTCTCATCAGGTGTCTCCAGAATGTGGAGTGTCTCACTGTCAGACGTCTCAGCATCTGCAGCACCTGTGACGTGAATGAGTGATTCAGGCACCAGGGATGATTAATGATATGATTCAGGCACCTGGGATGTAGCAACATGCATGCAGGCTTGCATTCCCTGACTGGCTTTAGGGGTATGTTTCACTTGACTATTCTGACTGTGTGTGGCTATCAGGGCACATTGTCACACTACAGGTCCCACAATGCATTTGGGCGTTTGGGAGGGGCAGGAACTGGATTACTGGGGTTACAAATATGGCTTGCTCTGGGGGCATGGGCATTGTTAGGGGACGGGGTCGCAGTTGCATGGCTCTTACCTTGTGATTGGTGTGTGGCATGGGAGGTGTCCAGTTGAGTGATTCCCACACAGGCTGCAGGGTTGATGGTGTCCTCCACTAGGTCCTCCATTGGTGTGCTCTCGGGGACTGTGGAGTCTCCTCCTCCCGAGGCCAGTCTCTCCCCCAATCTCTCTGCAATGCGCTCCTTGGCACGGCCTCTGAGGTCGTACCACCTCTTTTTTAGGTCATCGAGGGACCGGTGCGTGACTCCCACCGCGTTGACCTTGTCCTTGATGCACAGCCAGATGCGCCTCTTGGTAGCCTCGTGCACCTTCCGGGACAGCTTCCCAAACAGCTGGTCATGGTCCCTGCTGACTCCCTCTATCAAGTACTCCAGTTCTTTTTCAGAGAACTTGATTTTGCGCTTCCTGACTGTTTCACTTGGTCCTGCAGCTTCCTGGGACATTGTGATATCAATATGTATCCTGTATTGGGACTGCAGGGTGTGTCTCTTGGAGCTCAGTGCTCTGCCTCCTTCTCTATCCAGCTCTGTGATCCAAATGAAGCATGAGCAGGCTACTTCCTGGTAGTGATGTCATCATTGTGCTCAAAATGCGACTTCCCGTTTTTGCGATCTCGCAATCTGCAAGATCGCTATTTGCGATTTCGGTATTTGCGAAATCGCAATTTGGGGTTGGGAAACCGCCGATTCTGCGATTTTATAGCGATTTTACCAAATTCACACATGGTGATTGCGGCCGGTTGCGATTCGCAGATATTTACAGATTTTGGTGATGCATCCCATTCAGCGAATTCTGAATAGCGATTCAGTATTTTTCGCTATTTAGAATTCACAGAGTGGGTGCTTCATGCATCTGGGGGATAGTGGGTACTAATCAATGTATTCCTTAGTAATCAGTTTTTTTAAATAATGTATTGGGTATTCTTTTAACTATATAATCTTGATATTTTAACAGTTTTGCTTTTATGATTTTCTGTACAAAGAATCGAATAAAGCTGGATTGACTTGATTTAATTTGAGTCTAGTTCTGAAAATGTACAGATGTATCTGTACTATTTTATTCATGTCTGTTGTAGATGTTAAAGTGTTAACATCTTTGTCCATGAAAATCTCTACTTCTCATCATCAACATCAGGTCCGGACTGGCCCTATCGGGCATTGGCGTTTCCCTGGGGGGCTGGAAAGGTGGGGTCCGGTTTTGGATCAGTGGTGGTCGGTTTTGGAGCGGTGGGCCGTTTTTGTTACTGGGGGCCAGTTTTGCAGAAGTGCTGCAGTGCTGGGGGCCATTTAGTTAGGCAGCAGTGCTTCACACTAGCACCCTCGCCTGCTGTCTGACGATTCTCCCCAGGGCTGGTCCAATAGAATTGTCAGGGCTGCCCTGTGTTCTCACTCTGGCCCTGATCAGCATGTTCTCCTTTTCATTGTTAATATGTTTGCCTCTGTCTGATGGGTGTGAACACAGTCTGTTCCTCTTTTTGCATGGGTGCTAGTAGCTTGTCTGGTTTTCTTACTGCACTTTACACAGGGGCATACCTATCAATAGTGCAGTAGGCTCTACAGCGCCAGAGTCATATGATGTGACTGGCACACTGCACCCCAATGAAGGCAACTTTTAATGTCTGCCAGGGTTTGGGGAGCCTGCTTTCCTTGCTTTGTATTAGGGCCCATAGCACACTTGTTACCCCTACTGGCATTGTGGTGTTTATAGGTGTGTAGGAGAGGGATGTTAGGAGTTTAATCTCTGTATAAAAGTATGAAGATGTGGTTGAATATTTGGATATATAGAGTGAGTTCTTTTAATTAGATTTATGGACTATGGCGTTTCTGTTGAGGTCATTTATTGATACATCTCTCATGAGAAAATTGGTCTAAACTGATTACGTAGGTGTGCAGATCAATGTCCTCATCTCAAATTGATTTGAAAGTCCCTAAGTAAAGCACACCAACATTGTTTTGATGTACTTTCATAGTAGAGAACATGTCTCCTATCATTCCCACACCTGAGAGTAGCTTGACACATAGAACGGTGCAGCCAGCAGCACCCGCCGCAATGTGAAACTGGCCTTTTGCGGTCTGCAAGGTGGCGGCAACATTGTAATTTGAGGTGCGGGACCGCCGCCAATTAGGCGGGCGGTCCCAATCCCCAGGACAATGGCGAATGGACTTAAGTCCGTCCGCCATCGTAATCAGGCCCTTAACTATTACTATCAGGCTAGTCACCACAGAGACAGCTAAAAAATAGATTAAAATATGTCAGATGGTTTTACAATGGGGATCTGTATGAACCTGGATGAGTTCATCAATTTTGGAATCTTTCCAGATTTCTTAATCTTTGGTGATTCTTGGAGCAAATCTAAGAGTTAGTGGATGGGGTTATCTATGTGTACTTTCCATCTTCTTCGTAATAGTAAACACATTTGATATTTCATTGAACTGAGTTTTAAATTTTAAATGTCTGTAGAAGTTATTCTTGTCTAGTATTTATCTAGCTGCAATGCATTTCCTATTGATTTGTATTGTTCTGTCAACCTTCCTTTGCCTTTTGCTTTTTTTATCCTCAGCTGTTTAAGCTTAAAACTTTTATCTCTCAGCCTTCCTTGCTGTATCCTCGGTGGACTGACAGCTGAAGAATTTCTATTATTTTATCAGTTTTGACCAAGGTGGAGAAGATCTTGGGCTGCTCCTGATTATGAGATTTAAGGTGGACGGTTGGGGTATTAGATTGTGCCACGGGTAAACTGTGATTGGAGTAATGGACAAGTGCCTCCTATTTCCTAACAGGGTCTTCAAATGGTAGGTTCTGGAAAGAGGTTTACTGGGTATTTTGTGCCCATGTTTTTCTTTACCTATCTGTCGTTCTGGGATGATGTTTGTAATGCAAACGAGTGCTGCCGGAACATTAAGTGAGTGACTCCTAAGTAGTCAACAGGAAGCTACTGAGGACATTATTTAGAGGTTGGGAGAGTTGGGGCCCTAGTAAAACCTGACTTGGCTCTCATATGTCAAACTTGCAGTTTCTCACCTCATATGTCAGTATAAAGCTCTAATCTGTCAGCTCATTACCTACTGGACCAACTGGTTCTAGTGATGATCATCCGACTCTCCCAAAGAAAGGGTGACCATCAGTAGAATTCCCTCTTGGTACTGCAATGCAGGGCATGGCAATACTGGGCAAGGAAATGAACAATGACACTGATACATGAACTTTGTTTCTTTGTTTTCAAGTAAAAAGCTCCTACTTGGGAGTTTGGGGCTGATTTTGAGTTTGGTGGACAGGGTACTTCCTCACAAATGTGATAAAGCAGCTATCCGCCAAACCCTCGGTGCACCCACTTAATGTAGCATCGGGCACACCGCATCTGTTCATTGTCAAAGATCCCACTAGCATAGTTGAAAGAAAGCTTCTTCCAAAGGCCCATAGGAATAAACGACTCACCCTGGGAGAAAACTCCTGGTATATAGGGGTTATTGTTTTTTGTGTTTCTGAAAAAGCAAAAAAGTTGAAAGTTTGGTGGATGGCCATCAATACTGATTATGGCTGTTTTTGTACACTGAAGGAAACTGCAGTGATGGTGGTTCTCTTCAAAGAACAGAGATGACCGCTGGGCTGGTGGTCATCCGGATGGCGTACAACAATGATGGCGGATTGGTTACTCCATCACAAATGTGACAGATATCCAATCCACTGTATTAAAAGTGCATTATTTTCTATGGAACTTGTAAAATGGAGGATGGCACATCCATCACGTTTTGTGATTGATTAACCCATCTGCCGAACTCTATATCAGGCACACAATGTCCTCTGCCACTCCGACAGATGGTACTCAATAAGTGAAAGCTATACAAAAGGACTTTTTTTTCCAAACCTTTGCAGAGTGGACACAACATGCATGGTATCCACTTAGCAAAGTAGGGTGCCATCAGTGGAGAGTTTGGAACTGGTAAATGTAAAGGTCACAGACTCATAATGCCATATCTCCTTCCCCTGAGAAGCAGTTTCCCCAGATGAGGAGAAGCGGAGTCCCAGGAAAACAGCAGGTATGGGAAAAAGATGAACTGAAGTAAATTGGATGTCCGAGAACTCTTTGAAAGTTAACCCAGATAAGACGGAAGTGTTGCCCATCTCCATCTCGGGCAACCCTTGGAGCGAGAAATTCTGGCCTAAAGAACTGGGCGTACCACCAAAACCGGCAGTTGCGGTTAAAAGCTTAGGCCTACACGTGGACAATAAATTGTCCATGGAAAAACAAATCACCACTGTAGTAGGCACTTGCATAGGCCTTTTAAGACAACTAAGGAAGATCTCTGCCCTTCTCTCATTCCCCACTCTGAGACACGTGGTTTCAGCCACAATTTTGGCAAGGCTGGACTACGGAAACTCCCTGTATTTAGGTTTGCCACAGCGGCTGCTGGACAAACTACAGGGAGTGATGAATGATGCTGCCAGGCTGATTTTCAAAAAACCCAGGACCGCTCATGCCTCTCCCCTGATGCAGGAGCTGCACTGGCTCCCAATTCGTCAGAGAATTGTCTTCAAGGGGCTGTGCATCGCTCACAAGGCTCGGTATGGCAAAGCACCAAAATATCTGAAATCCCGACTATCCCCCTACACACCGGGTAGGACTTTGCGCTCATCGGACGCCACTCTTCTGTCCCAATCCCGCTTCAAATTGACCACGGTGGGGGGGTCGTGCCTTCTCCAACACGCTCCCAGCTTTTTGGAACAAACTGGACCCAGAGCTCAGGAAGGAAAGTAACTTACTCTCCTTCAGGAAAAAACTAAAAACGGTACTATTTAGACAAGCATGGAGCAGATCTTAGGCGTGCAGCTGGTTTCAAGTGAATGTAAAATCCTATCACGTAAATTTGGACAAACAGCGCTTAGAGACCCCTGTGGTTATAACGCGCCATATAAATTAAATAAATAAATAAAATAAACTGGAGAGACAGATAAACATTTGAGACTGCTAATGTTGAATGATGACTACCTAGAGGGCTGACACGATGGATGTTGGATTTCAGCAGCAGCTGGAAGAACAAAAATATAGAGGCCCAGGATCTGCTAAGCAATAAACATAAACATATGGAGCTGCACATATATACCATGGTGACTTATCAGTAAGGGCACCGCCTGAGATTTTAACTAGTCTGCAGGCTACATGTATTAAGCCTAGGAGCCGAACTTAGCAGAGGGAGTAAGACATTGTGGCTGCTGGCTCTCAAAGTGCAGAGACTGTAGGAGACTTCAGAATGCCAAGGACCAATGACAAAAAAAGTGGAAACGCAATGGGAAATGAAGATGGGGAAAACAAGGTGCTGGATGTGAGAAAGGACATGAAGTGAAACAGTGGCATAGAGAACCTCCCACGCAGCTGTGGCCCGTGCAGGTAAGAGGGGTGGGGCTGGGTTGGAAGGGGCTTCCAAAGAAGACCAAAAGGGAAAATTTAAATATTAATTCCTTTTCCCTCTTTGTGTGTCAAAATCCCCCGCCACCCGGCCCCACCGCTCTAACCTGCATGGGCTGCGATGGCCCCCAAATATTCAGCTTAAGTGGGTAATACCACTGGGCCCTATGGAGTGCTGAGTTGTGCCCTTTAATTGGTTGTTTATGAGCCTCTTCTGTCTACAGGCCTGCCGACCAAATTCTCATAAATAACACGGCTGGAAATACAAGATCAGACAGATGTGGAAGGTGGGAACAACACCGAAAGAGAAATGATAAAAATAGGGGCAAACCCCAAGAGGGGACTAAATAGAAAAAGTGAGTATGAGAAAGATATAGAAAAAATAAGGGTTCAATACTAAAAAAGTGTGTAGATGGAAAGAGAAAAGAAAGGGCGGAGAAAGAGTGGGTATACGGATGGAAGGAAACTTGAAAGGAATTCAGGAGTAAGAGTTGAAAGGCAGGTTGGAAGGGAAAAAGGAAGGACAGACGAAGGGTGAAAGGATGAATGGTTGGATGTATGTATTTATTGATGAGTGTATGAGTGAAAGACCAGAAATAGACAGATGAATGGCTGAATTAGGCTCGCAGGAGGATGGATGGAAGTAAGATGAAAGTGAGAAAGGAACTCTTCTAACCAGGGTCGTGTTTGATCACTTTGTACACTCAGTGTGAATAGAGGTATGATTCAAGTGGTGGGTATTTTCAGGTTCTAGCTATTCCCTTGAAGTGAGATTTTGAGAAGCAGCCAATAAAGTGCTGTTGCCAGCCACATATTTGTCAGCTGACCAGTTCTTGTGCTCTCTCCTCTGATCCGGAAACAGAAGTACATCTATTCTCACGTTGGTACAGCGAGCAGCGAACTGGAATTGTTTGCTGCACCCACCATCAAGTCCACATTCCCTGTCCCAGGTGCAAGCCTACTGTCTGCTGCTAGATGCCCTATCCCTTTACCCAACAAAACACTGTTCTTCTTCTCACACGTTGAGGGAAATGCAGTTTCGAAACATGGAGTCACTGCCCGCTAGGCAGAGTAATGTCCCTCTTCCCCATCAGGAGAATCATCCATTGGTTCTTTTCACAAGCTCCTGCACATGTCAATGTTTTGTAGCATTTCACAAGCTGCAGTCAACTTACAACATGTGCCTGGAGTGTATTGTTATCCATTTACAGCAAAAATATACATTTAATTCATTTGTTTAAAACTGAAATCCCAATCCTCAGGTCCGCCAGATGCTTTGGGGTGCTCATCTAATGGGTTACAAAATGATTTGGAAAATGTTCCTTACATTTCCAATTTAAAAAGGATAGCATAAGTGTGACTCCAATAGATGGAAATTGACTTGTAACATATTTGTAATAGTTGGCTTCAGTTTGAAAACAAACTTGATGGTCCTGCTTAAAACCATGCCTTTCAGACGAAAATACACACTATTAGGATGGTGTTATTACCAGGAATGTTTTAAATCTTGAACATGTCTCTGTTTGTCACCCTGCCTCATGGAAAATATATTAAAATAACAAAACTGTGTCTAATGTTTAAAGAAAAGAGTATGTGTTGCCAACTTTATTAACCTCTTGCATGCGGCGTAAATTCTGCTGCTGTGCGGGCAGTTTGAATAGTGGGCGGGATTCGGACGACCTACGGCTGTCCTCCGCACACACCCACCGTGACGCATGATGGCCGGGGGCCGTACCGAGCATGCAAGGGGATAAGTGATGTAGAAAAAAACAAATAAAAAACACTTTGCATTGTTTTTTTGGCATCTTTAGGCTAATATTCACATATATGTCGCAGCTATAACATGGGGTAAATCACCTATAAAAGAAAACAGTAAAACTAAAAATGAAGGTCACTGATTAATTGTCTATCAATGAGGTAAGGAACTACAGGTAAATATTCCCTTAATAAATAAATATGAATTATTGGCAAAACAAAGATCTAAGTAGATACAATTGTAAAGCTTGCTGAATGGGTTTCTCTAAAAATGCAGGCTTGAGAAAGGGAGAGAGAAGTTTGCTTCAGGGGTTGATGGTAAATATAGTTAGAATTAGTTGTACATCATCAAAGCTATACGAAGCTCTGAACACTTCAGCCTACAGACCATGGCCAAATCTGGTGAATAATAATGAATCAGTACATCAGACTTCTTTGAGATTGCACATTAAACGAATGCCACTGGAAAACAAGCATTGGTAAATGCCTTAGATTTCGCCTACGTGATTAATAATAAGCTGGTTTTTGTTGTAAATTGTAGCTTTGTGAGTAGTTGTACAATATAAGTTACAGAAAGCCTGTTAAACTGTTTTGACTTGTATATGTAGAAAAATGCAATATATTATGCTGTTACTAGTGGTATAGTGCGGGTTAATAATAGCAACATTTTTTAAATTAAATGAAAGAGTGAACTAATAGGATACATTGATGTAATAGCAATATTATGTATTTAAAAGGAGTTCTAACAACTTTTGGGACTGGTGTTGCTGAACCATTTAAATCATGACACTGCTGTTTGCAAGGTAACTGCACTTGTGGCTGCCTGTTTAGTAGTTAAATATAGCATAGCTCTTGTTAATTAACTTTATAGTGCTATGTTTATTACAACATTTAGAATTTGATCATAATTACCCAATAGATTAAGGTGAAAAAATCAATATGATAATGCCTACAAAGTGCAAAGAAAGGTACTGAGGCATGAATCATAAATGCCAATAACGTTCTAAGGCTAAAGCATCTGCTTAACACAACTAAGAGGCCGATTCCGATCTGGGTCGGAAGGGCACCAAACGCGATCCGGCTGGAAAAACTATGAGCCGTACGCATGTTTTCCGCCCAACTGGTACAACTTTACGAGCAAGCAAGTACGATGCGAGCTACGTGATATTCACTGACCGAGTCGTTTCCAGGTCCAAACTGCTCCGTACGTCTCGGCCGTAAGCTAACCGTTGCATGCAATGGATGCGATTTACGACTGAGCCAGTACGATGCACGCGTCGGACGGCCTGTGCGAGCCGGATTGTCCGACTTGCAAAACATCTGGGAAGTTGCCTTTGGGGGTCCGCGTCGGACCCCCTGTCACCTGCAGCCCTAAGACTCGGACACAGGGGAAGACCCAAGGGTCTCCCCAACACAGGCATGTACGGTGCGGATGGCACCAACGCGTACCCCCTGTAGGGGGTGCCCTTGTGCGAGACGCACCCATTCAGTCAATGGGAACCCATGTACCAGGCGTACGACCGGCTCCCATTGACTTCTATGGGAGTCCGACCAAACCGAGTCCGGCAGCATACGGCCGTATCGTACTCGCTCAGTCGTACTGCAGGACTCCGACTCGGTCGAAAAACACTCCGGATCTGGCTCGGTCGGAGAGCTTTCCGACCCGGATCGGAATCGGCCCCTAAGTAATAAAAAGCAAGCATTCCAGCATACTGGTAGAAGCTGTCTGTCTTTTCCATGGTTAGAGATCTTATCTTGGCAATGAAGGGGGCTTGAACTTTGTGAACAGATTTAGTAGAATTATTGTAAATGCGTGCAGCCAGGGGAAGTTAATTAAAAAATTCCACAGAAAAGTGAATGGACACAGTAATTTGACTTTGGGAACTGATAAGAGACCCCTTTTAAGGTATAATAAATACAAGAGATTTCATAAGCACAGCGCAAGCACTGTGCAGGTGAAACCTACAAAATATTAAAGTTTCACAGTTCGCCCAACTCAACATAAACTAGACAAGAGTATAATGGATGCTCCAAAAACTCATCAGTGTTAACTTGAAAAACTCATCAGTGTTAACTTAGTGGGTAGATGCTGTAAATGTGACCTGTCCTACAAACATAGTATCATGAAATACAATGAATTCAAGACATGAAAGGTAGGGTATGCATGAATAAAGGTATCTCTACAAATGTAAATACATTTCCCAAAAACAATCACACACCATAAGACATGCAGAAAGTGCTATGGGTTTGTAGCTTAATACTTATTGAACATTATGAAATTGGAAATTAAAAAGATTTTCCATCGTGTAAAAAGGTGTCTTTATAAGCAGGGATGCAGTTCATTAAAGACCAGATGACCAGAGCACACCACAAGACACACGACTGAGGCATGACGAGCAGACACTAAAACCAATACAGCATCAAACAGTCACAACCTACTCCTGGAACAGGCATGTGTGGGTAAGGAGCATGAAACTGTGAGACACCAGATGTGGAAAAGGCCTATATTAAGGTGGGACACACTTTCACATATCTGGGGCAGGACTTCAAAGCGCACACTGCCCATAGTGCTGACATCTGAGGAGGAGGGGGCCAGGCCTTTTAAAACCAATGTGTCTTGCCCGCAGCACAGGACGTGCAGAGGATGTGCCTGGACATGATATGGGTGTGTCGCCTTCACCCCAAAGAAACACCGGAGCCGGGGAGGTAGGTTGAACACGTCATTATTTTCTCGTGTACCTCCTCTAACTGGTTTCCTCCTCCCTACTTCCTCTCTTCCCCACGCCCTTTCCTCCCTTGCCTGTCCTGTCACATACAGGGTCAGGCAGTCACATTACGACATCTCCCCCTTTTGTACAAAGTCTTACTGTGTCTCAGATTATCTTGATGAGGCGTTCCGGCCGTCGAGTTTGTCGTCGGGGTCTCTCAGATGGTCCTGAGGTGCTTCGGTGGTACGTGGGATGATCCTGTCTTGCTGGACTGGAATGGCTACGGTCACTGCTTCTGCTTTGGCTTTCAGAGTCGGTGGACGATTCCCAGGGGTGGCGATCGTTTGTTCCTTGGGGACTGCACTTCTTGAAGTGTGACACATTTCGTGTAATTCTCTTGTGATCACCTTGTGCCGTGATCATGGTTCCTTTCCGGCGGCTGACCTTTAAAGGATGAGCGAGGTAGCGGCTGTCTGCTTTTGTTCCTCGATCTCGTCGAACTACCACCCAGTCTCCTTCTCGGATATCGGTGTGTTTTACATGCCTGCGCTGATCAGCATATGTCTTCATTTTCAGTTTCTTCTCCTGATCAATATTGACGAGTGTTTCATGATCAATGTTCGGAGATCGGGACTGGCTTGCGCTGCCCAGGGTGGGCAGTCGGGTGCGTGGGACTCTTCCTAACATGAGAGTAGCTGGACATTGGTCTATGGTGTTGTGAGGCGTGGTGCGGTAGGCTCTCAGCACTTCGTTCAGTGCTTGCTGAATGTCTCTGTGGGCCAATTCCGCTTGTTGTACTGCTTTCTTCAAAGTTCCCATAAACCTTTCCACCATGCCGTTGGCTTGAGGCCATAGTGGTGTGATCTTTTGATGTTTGAAATCAAGGTGTTTCGCAAAGTCAGCAAATTCGTGGCCGTTGAACAGGGGCCCATTGTCCGACTTGACACGTAGGGGGATGCCCCATGCTGCAAATGTCTTGTCAAGTATTGGGATTACTGCGGTGGCTTTGGTGGATGGTATGAGGTGTGCAAAGGGGAACCGGGAGTATTCGTCCATAATAACAATGATGTACTGGCTTGACTTTAGGGGTCCAAAGAAGTCTACGGCAACTTGTTGCCACACTCCTTCAGGCAGTTCCGACATCCGTAGTGGAGCTGGGGGCTCGTCTCGGCTTACCAATTGGCATGATATGCAGTCCTTGAGGGTGACTTCCACCATTTGATCTAGTGTCGGGAACCAGACGCGTTCCCGTAGCGCCTTCTTGGTGGCGCTTATCCCTCGGTGGCCTTCGTGGGCGAGATTGATGACCCCTTGTCTCAGTCTTTGGGGAATGACGATCCTCCCCCCTCTCAGAATTAGACCTTCACTACTGATGGAAAGTTCGTCCTGTACGTGTTTGAACGCAATGAGCTCACGAGACTGTGGACTTTGATCATCCGGCACATGGCGCCACGAGTTATTGCGAATGCGTTCGGACACAGCCTGAATGGTTGGGTCTTGGACGGACGCTTCCTGAATGGCTGCAAGCGGGACAGTGGGGGGACACGCCGCATCAATGACAAAGTGCAGGTATTCTTCAGCAACAGATGGCGGAGCAGCGGCAGTGGCTTTGGGGTGACGAGACATATAGTCGGCAGGATTCTCCGACTTCCCAGGCTTGTGGACAATGGTGTATATGTAGTCCTGAAGACGGAGACCCCATCGCTCGATGCGAGGAGGCATCTTGGCCTTAGGGTTGCCGAAGATGGTGATGAGGCCTTGGTGGTCCGTGACAATGGTGAAATGTTTGCCATATACAAAAAGGTGGAAGTGTTCACACGCCCAGACCACAGCCAGGCTTTCCTTCTCTGGTTGGGAATACCGGGTCTCGGTATCAGTGAGGCTGCGACTGGCATACGCGATGATGTGGCGTTGGTCGGAGTCCTCTGTGTATTGTGCGAGAATGGCACCAAGCCCGACCGGGCTGGCATCCACGGTGAGCTCCGTACGTTTTTTTGCATCAAAGTAGGCTAAATTGATCGCGGAGCTGACAGCCTTTTTGATCTTTTGGAAAGAGTGGTGGCATGCATCTGTCCATTCAAACGGTTGACCTTGGCGGGTGAGTTCTCGCAGAGGGTGACTGAGTGTGGCAAAGTCCTGAATGTAACGGGCGCAGTAGCCCGCCATGCCTAGGAATGAGCGAAGGTCGCTCACGTCTTGTGGTGTTGGTGTGTCCGCAAGGCCCGAGACTTTTTCAGGGTCTGGAGTCATGCCATCTTTAGAAAATATGTGACCATAGAATTTCAAGTTTGATTTGTGGAATTCACATTTGGCGGCGTTCAGGGTTAGGTTTGCATTGAGTAGGGCATGGCATACTCTATCAAGGGCAGTGTCATGTTCGGTTTGATCTTTGCCATACACCAGTAGGTCATCACTGTAATTGAAGGTGTTTGGTATTCCTTGAATCACACGCCTGATGGTTTCCTGGAAGATTTCGGCGGCAGATGATATGCCAAAGTTTAGGCGTTTATAGCGAAAAAGACCTTGGTGTGTTGTAAACGTGGTGATGTAGCGAGATCTTTCATGAAGTTCGAGCTGGTGGTAGCCCTTATTAAGATCCAGTTTTGAGAAGATGGTGGCTCCGTTGAGACGGGCAATCATGTCACTAATGTGTGGCCCAGGGTGACGTTCTCGTTCGATAGCTACATTGGCTGCACGCATGTCCACGCATAGACGCACTTTGTTATTTTGTCCCTTTTTGGGGACGACTACCACAGGTGATATCCACGGAGTGGGGCCGGACGTGCGTTCAATGATGTCGGTTCTGAGTAGTTCTTGCAGTTCATCGTCAACTGCTTGTTGCAGATGGAATGGTACTTTCCGATGGTGTTGTGCCACTGGCGTTACTCGTTCATCTATATGTAATTTTACCTTGAAGTGGTTTAACTTTCCAAGTCCTTTGAAAAGGTTGGGGAACTTCGCAATGATGTCTGGGGCGTCTTCGGTCATGTAGAGAAGTTCTACCAGTCTGAGCCGTTCCGCCGTTGGCAAGCTGAGTAAGCAGTCGGCTACATCTGGACCTTCTACAACATGAATGTATGCTGGAATTGCTCGGTCTCTATACGATAAGGTGGTGTGAAATCGGCCGAGGCATGGCAGTGGTTTCCGAGACATCCACGTGAATATTCTCACCGCTGCAGGTTCCAGCGCTGGACGAGGCTTCATGCTTTGATATTCCAGGGCGCAGATATAGTTCAGTGAGGCACCTGAGTCTAGGACGAATTTTGCTGGGTGGTCTCCAATTCGGATGTCTAGTTTCGGATATTTCCTCAGGCGGTCTGGATCTGAGACCATGCATATGTACTCATCACTGTCTTGGGATACTGGTGTGTGGGTCACGGAGTCGCTGGACGTTGACCTCGACCGGCGTGACTGACGTGATCTGAGGGAGTGATCACTGGATCGGGAGGAGCTGGTCGAGCGTCTTTCCCGTTCTTTGACTGCCCGTGCGTGGTGATGTGTTGAGGATCGAGGCCGTGATGATCTTCGTCTTGAGCGCGATGATCTCTGTCTCGACGATCTGGTCTGGCAGACGGTTTCGAAGTGGTTGTCTCTGCCACAACGGTGGCATCGCTGCCCCATGGCTGGGCATTGGCCCGAGTGACGGTAATCTTGTCCACATCTGTAGCAGGTCGATGCAGGCTTGTTGGATTTGGCATGTCGTGCTTCCCGTGATCTATGGCTTGTTCCAGGTCTCCGAGATGAAGCGTGGTATGTTGACTTGTTTGATTTCCACCGATCAGACTGGTGTTTCTGATCCTTGTGGGCTTGAATCCTGAATGCTTGTTCCGTCTTGTCTGATTTGTTTGTCTCCATTTTCTTGGCGTGATCTTCCGCCGGATCGTTTATGCGCGTCATTTCTTCAATTTCTTCTAATGAATAGCGCTTCTTCAGCAAGCGCCGTCGCAGCGATTCAGACTGACATCCTGCAATTATGCGGAGCCGTAGTGCATCCTCAGTGTTAAAGTCGTCAAAGCTGCAATGGCGGGCTAGCCGTCGTATGCGCAGTATGAAGTCGCACATTCGTTCCTCTTTCTCCTGGGCGGCTAGATTGAACGTGTACCGTTCGTAGTCAAGGTTGTATTTGGGTAAGAATTGCCGGTCTAGAGTCCCCTTGACATCATCATAAGAGGCTGTGGCTGCGTCAGGCAGCTCCTTGATGATTTGGGCAATATCTTTCCCCACTAGATTTCGCAGGGCAATTAACTTCTGTTTGGGGTCTTGTACTTGCGACCCAGTCATGTAGTCCTCAAAGTCCTCGGACCAGCTTTTCCATTTGGGGCCCATGCTGCTGCCAGAGGTGAGTTCTAGAGGCTCAGGTGGCCTGAGGTATGACAGTCCCATGATTGTTGGGGGCCCCTGAGTCATCACTGCAGGGTTACTTGGTGGGGCTTGTGTCGCTGGTGTCCCTCCTGTGTCGCTGGATGAGCTGGGTTGTACGGACATTCCTTTGTAGGGGTGCTTGTTGCACTTATTCCCAGTTGCCTGACTTTAAAATGGCCGACACAGATTGTGTGCATGGAAGTCTATGAGCGGTGCCAGACCTTAAAATGGCCGCCGTTTGGGACACGTGGCTCTGGCTGTGTAGGGCTATTTCAATTGTAGGAGCGCGCTGCAGGGTGCTTGCTGGTAATTTCAAAGGAACTGCTGTACTGGGGGTTGTCGCTTGACTTCAGGGACTCACCCCTTCCAGTTGTGGCCACAGCGTCTTTCGCGCCTTTTCTTCCTTGTGTTTTCTCGTTTCGCGCCCTTTTCCCGGTCACAGCTACTGTTGGGGCTGCCCGAGGGCGTTGAGCAAGCGTCTTTCGCGCCTTTTCTTCCTTGTGTTTTCTCGTTTCGCGCCCTTTTTCCGGTCACAGCTACTGTTGGGGCTGCCCGAGGGCGTTGAGCATCAGGGTCGCTTTTCCCTGGAGGGCGGCTTCTCCTCTTGGCTCCGCTTTTGGCAGCAACCGGGCGGCGCGTGAGCGCGTCTAGGTCTGCTCACTCACCGCTCCGACACGGGCTGCAGGCTCGATGTGCTCGGCTGCTCACAGGCAGCGGGGTGCTTAAGCGACGTGGGATTTAGTCCTGGGATCCCACCCTCGTCGCCATTGTCGCCTTCACCCCAAAGAAACACCGGAGCCGGGGAGGTAGGTTGAACACGTCTTTATTTTCTCGTGTACCTCCTCTAACTGTTTTCCTCCTCCCTACTTCCTCTCTTCCCCACGCCCTTTCCTCCCTTGCCTGTCCTGTCACATACAGGGTCAGGCAGTCACATTACGACAGGGTGAACCCCGGAACAAGAGCAGACCCTTTATCGGCCGGGGTGGACCACCACAGGACGTGCGCGGGATGTGCCTGGCCACGATACCGGGTGAACCCTGGAACAAGAGCAGGCCCTTCATGGGCCGGCTTGGCCACCACCCTTGGTTGGAAATCGGGCATGAAAGGTTAGTGGCTTCCTAATATAAAGTGTGCTGCTTACAAATTAATTAGATGTTTCAGTGATAAGGTTGAAATTTTGTGCTTCAGCAATTTTTAAGTACATCTCCAGTCTAGGTGTGAGCGAGTTGAATTCTGCAAAGAGATTTAGCTGGTAAAAATGGGGAAAAGGAAGGCAATTGAGGCCCCAATGGTATTGACATCATAAAAAAAAATCAGAAAATCAGCCTTCCATGAGCAATACGCTGAGAGAAATACATGATTTAATTGAGTAAGTGGAGATCATTTTGAATCCACCTACAGCTTCTACTTCTCCTCCCAGAAGCAATAACTGTTGCAAAAATATTTGCGAAAAAGTCAGGCAAACCATGTAAGACATCTAGGCTGCAGAGAAACCCTCCCCCTGTTGCTACAGATGAGTGTGCCATCATGGACCCTCTCCAAATTGAGTCATTGAGTGCAATAACTTCCACCTCGGGTCCCTGCAAACCTACTGTGGTTTGCAAAAGCCGCTTTCCTATGCTGGCTGAGCCGGAATCTGTTATATTCTGCATTCCTATCAATGTAAACAGTTTCCCTCCTATCAACAGCAACACCCAATAAATTCCATCAAATTTCGACATGCTCCAGGCTCTGAACGTCCCTAAACTTAAGCTAGCAGAATGCAAGGCGCAGGTTAAGTCTCTAACTACCCAACTGTCATTAAGCACACCTTGTTTACAACAACTGGCTTCTCTAAATTACCAATCTACCACATCATGCCAATGTGGGGGTGGTGACAGCCAAGGAACAATAGACAACGATTGTTTCCAAATCTCCAAGGGGAAAAAGGCTACTCGGAACACCTCATGGAGTTCAAAAGGTATAAGTCGTGCCACATATAAAAACCCACTTGTTATTCCCCATGGAAGACTTCATTCATTTGAGAAGGGGAATATGCCAACTTTTCCACATTTGCCTAAACCAGTTGCCCGATTTCCATCTGAACGAGGGCCCATTGCTAGGAAACAACTTAGGACCATATGTAGGAAGCCTTATTGCAATCGCAAATGCTGGAATTCGCAAAATTTCAGCATTTGCGATCGCAATTTGGGCAGTGTGCTATGTACCACACAAAAACCCACACGCAAAATAAGGAATCGCAAAATTTGCGATTCCTCATTTTGCAAATGGCATTTAAGGAATTGCAAACTGCGATGCCTTAAATGCAATGTAGGAGGCACCCAAGTTGTGCGATTTTAGCTTAAGAAATTGCAAATTACCACCAACTTCAGGTTGGTGGTAATTTGCGATTTCTTTGAAAAATGCACTTTTTTGCATTTTTCAAAGTGCAGTGTGGGTCACACACATGCCCTTAGGGCATGTATGTGCACCATATGTGCACACATGTTAATTACAGGGGTGCAACAGGGTGTCCTATTGACACCCTTGCAACCTTGAAATTGCATTCTCAATTTGCGATTCTCTAATTGAGAATCGCAAATTGAGAATGTCTTCCCATTCATTCCTATGGGCCTCCTAGCCCAAAGGAATGAATAAGAAGGGATTCCTTATTTGCGAATCTCAATTTGCGATTCGCAAATAAGGAATAAGTGAGATTCGCAAAATATTTTGCTAATCCTGCCTACATTGGGTTTTGCGATTCTCTAATTGCGATTACCTAAAAATCGCAATTTGAGAATCGCAAAACACAAATTACCTACATAAGGCCACTAGTCCCTTGTGCCATTCCAGAAAAACCCTCTTTAAGCCCTTTTGGATTTATGATTTCTGGTTGGGGGTTATATATATGCACAATGTGGCCAGACCTTCATGTGGGGCAATAGAAGACAGAGACCTATCGATTAGTAAAGTGACTAATTGGATCTGAGATGTCCGCAAATGCACTTCAGTAATCCGCTCACATATTGTGAGGGCCACACGTTGCTCAGTATCAGGGGACAAATATGACTAAGATGAAATTCTATTTTCATCTCGAGCCCTGGTTGATGAGTTAATAGCATCGGAGGCCTCGTTTCTATGTTCTGTTCCATGAATGTCTGCTTGAAGTTTAACCCACCCAGGGAAAGGGATGAATACCAACAAGCTAAATCATCACCCGCAAGACCTCCTGGAGAAACCCCTGATCAGCTGTGAA
Source organism: Lissotriton helveticus (assembly GCF_964261635.1). Lineage (NCBI taxonomy): Eukaryota > Metazoa > Chordata > Amphibia > Caudata > Salamandridae > Lissotriton > Lissotriton helveticus. The sequence continues at coordinate 116,079,771 of NC_136072.1, forward strand.
AAGAGTGAATTGATTCTGCATGCAGGAATCCCAGGAGCTTCCGTCACTACCTATCCTCAAATTGGATGATAAGTGGAACATTTTGTCCTGGAATACTGCTGGGCTCAAATCTGAACTGTCAGATCCAAACTGGGGGAATTTCATTGACACATTTGGCATTTGTCCATTTCAGGAAACTTAATGTGTGGAGTCATTTTTTAGATCTGGCCTGACTAGCTTTTGTGTTTAAGCTGTTTCGCAGGGGAGAGGTAGACCAGTAGGTGGGTTGACGATTTGGGTGAAAACTGCATTCAATTGTAGAATTAGAAGGCTTTTCACAAACTCCCCTGATATTCTTGGTTTATCAATTACTTCACCTGATGGTAAGAGTCTTTGCATTTTCAATGTTTACAACAAAAACAATGGTCTTAATAAGGAGTCTAGTACACTTACTGGCCTTGAGTCTTACATTGATTGTGACCATTCACTAGGGCCTTCGACAGCTCCAGGTGACTTTAATGTCACCTTAGAGCCATTCGATAACTCAGATCTGGCCATTACAGAGAAAGAAGATGCCATATTGGGTATTCCACAACTAGACCTTCCACCAGTAGAAAAGACAATCAGCTCATTCTACTCAATTATTGGGGATGTCATTGAATCTAGGTCCTAGAGCCTGTAATGGCCATTACCACCCTGATGTAGTAGGTGCTCACACTTTTAAGAGGCTAAACATATCACACAGAATAGACTATATCCTGCTAGCTCTTTAAATGAGGCCTCATATGAAGTACACAAAGGTCCTTGAAAGATTTGACAGTGGCCACAACACCCTACACCTAATAATGAAAGGGCACCTGTCAATTAACTCCTGTGTTCATAATCTTTCATATTTCGTGGATTTAAGTCTCTTGAACAACAAGCAGTCACTAAAGCGATCCTATTTAAAAGTACAACCAAGAGTAATGCCTCGGATTTATAGCAAAGTGTCAGATAACATTGAGCAAATGAGGAATAGAGGAGATACTAGTGAATCAGTGTAATTGCTATTGAAATTTCACAAACCTTTATTTGATTATCTTTGCAAGTCCTTCACCAGGGAATGAAAAAGACCACCTAAAAAGAAACCTAGTCATCCTTGGTACAACAAACAATATAGTCTAGCGAAGGCAGCCTAAATTTAAAGCTATTAAAGTCAAATATTGGAATGTTATGTCACGTTATGTTATGTTATGTTATGTTATGTCAGTGCTGTTTATGGTTTAAATTTCTTTATTGTTTTAAGTTTGCAACACACAAATATGGCAGCGTATGGTTAGCTACCAACCATCAGAGCTATGGATTATACGGTTGTACCAAGCAAGTCAAAGGCGGAAACTCAACAGTAGGTGCCTCCCCAGTTGGTGTTGCATACAAAATATAACTCTAACCAGAGAAAAACAACCCCCTTGATCGCCCCCCTCCCCCATCCATCCAACTCCCACCTCCCCCCCCTGTGTTCCATGTCCACTACCTAACCTTCCTGGGTCCACACGTGACTCCCCCCTCAAGGTGTCCTTTGGGATTCGGTGAGACGCAGCAGCCGGAGATATCTGGGGCATGTGACCTCCCTATGTCAGTGCTGTTTAAAGCCAGATCTAATTGGGAGCCTGAAGTATGGCACAATCTGATGATTACAGCCAGAATGGAGAATAATACCTTTTTTGGAACATAGTTGCTCATTTGCTCATAGCAGCCATCACTCATCTACCAAAGGTGATTTTCCCCTTCAACCACAAGTGAGGGTTGGGCATTTTCAGGGCTTATACTTGAAACCTGATAAGGTATTAAGTGTGGCTTTGGGTACAGAACTTCCTATGTCTAATCAAATGATAAGTCCTCTAGTTATTACTCTTAAGGTTTCCCTCAATGCTCTTGCCATGATAGTTCTGATTGCATTCCAGGAAATCTGTATGCTTTGGAACCACTTATATGGGGCCCATACCTTAACTTGCTCATGCGTTGTATTTTGAGGTGTGGTAGTTTACCTAATCTTGGCATGATGCAGTGATTGCCCCTATTCACAAGAAAGGCAGTCGCGAAGACCCTTGAAAATATAGGCCGATTAGGCTAATTGACGGCTACAGAAGCACTTGTGCCCCCAAATCTTGGGGAAACTCACTGAGTGGGCCTTTTAAACTGTGTAAGGACACCAAGTCAAGAACTCTCTTTCCAGTCCTTGAATTGTATAATGTTAAGGCTAAGGGGATGGCCCTGTATGGATCAGAATTATAGTGACACATAAAAGAAACAAGGTTAACCGTGGATGAAAACAAATTAATACGGTCCTCATGAAATCTCCCACAGTGTGCTCTGTACCTACTACACATAATTGATTTAGGTGTATATCAAATTTCCTTAATAGTCAATCTACGACCTCTGCTGTATTGACGAAGACTCTGGTCCACAGAGAAACTAAGGGCCAGATGTACGATGGTATTTAGCATGCGCAATCGGGTTTGCGACCCGTTTGCGCATGCTAAAAACCTGTGGCCAATGTGCAAACACTATTTTGCGAGTCACAAATAAATTCCGACTCGCAAAATAGTGTTTAACGACTCGCTATTAGGAAGTGGCGTTCCCTTCCTAATAGAGACCGCAAAGCCATGTACCAATGTTTTGCAACCACTTTTCAAGAGGGTGGTAATGGAGTCGCAAATGGGAAGGGGGCCCCAGGAGACCCCTTCCCGTTTGTGACTGACTCTGAAAATATTTTTTAAGGGCAGGCAGTAGTCCCAGGGACAACTACCTCCCCTTAAAAAATAAAATGAAAAAGGTTTTTTTTTTTTTAAATGCATCCCGTATTTCTTTAAGGAAAACAGGCTGCATTAAAAAAATTAAAACTGCTTTATTGAAAAGCAGTCCCAGACATGGTGGTCTTCTGAGCTCAGCAGGCCACCATCCCATGGAGGGCCAGCCATTCCCAATGGGGTGTTAAATTGCGAGTGGCTCATTAATATTCAAGAGACTCACATTTTGTGTCCCCATTGGGAATTGCAATCAGTGTTCCCGACACTGTAGTACATTGTAAATTGCGCCTCGCAATCGAGTGCAAATTGCAAGGCGCAATTTACAAGGGTTGTACATCTGACCCTAGATCTTTACAGGCTACACCTCAATGTGTAGTTGTGTTCAAAAGGCTATATGAGAATGGTTAAGGTACATTAGAAATATGTTGCGCAGCTTAGGCATAGCTGCTCCTAGGGAATCTCCGGCTGATGCTCATCTGATACCCAAGTCTGTTATTAAAGAAAAATTAAAGGCTTTCTGTGGGAAGAGGAGCTACAAAAATATAAATTTGGAAGCCTTTCAGAATTTTAGATCATAAATCCAATTATTTGAACTGTTTCTTGATAAAACTATGTGTCCCCTAGAGAAGCAGCTGTATATTAAATTTAGATATGAGATTCTCCAATTAATATTTTTTGTATTCAATGAGGAGAGACATGTTGCCACAGTCTTCATGCACTTCTTGTGGATTTTAGACTGAAACGCTCCAACACTTGCATTTTTTTGCAAAATTTATCAAGCTCTGCGCAAGAAATGGATTAAGCAAATCTTTTGCCTTTTAGGGGTCAGACAATGTGAAATGGTGTTGAGAATTTTAAGAACTAATACGGATAATCTTGATGATGCATAATGAATCTCTGGTACTTACAACTCTACTGCTACTATGTGCAATTTATTTTATAGAATTCTTCAATGAATCGTTAGTAGTAATTACTGAGTTTTTTTGGGTAATGATCTGGATTGATTTCTTGTATTTTACTAAGATAAATGATTAGTTGATTTTATATATTGTAGTTGATTTTAAACTTGCTGTGGTATGACAATATGACTTTAATTGCTTTACATACTGTGAGTTTTGAAGGATACTGCATATGAAATATACAAATTGAATTGTATGAAGAAAACATTTTTGACTCTATATCGTTCCATTGTCTAGATTTGTATGGTAGCTAACTCGTATTACTGATCAACAGCCATATCCGCTGGTGTACCTGTACATTCTCAAGGTTTCATTTTATATATTGAATATATTGTCTAGACAAAGTGAATGCTATTTGTGTGTACATTAAACTTTAATTAGGGACAGAGAATATATTATTCAAAATTAAATAAAACACATTTGTGTGGAAAAACAGATTTACAAAAAGTGTTGCTTAAAGACCATTTCATTTTATTTACTATTCCTTCACCGTTATTGTTTGTCAGTCAAATGAGCCGCATTATGGAAAGTTGTTGAGACTTCCAGGGTTTTTCAGACATAGGTGTACCGTATTGTTCTAAATACGCCGCATCCCTGCATTTTTGGGAATGGCGGAGCACGACGTTGCAGAATTTGCTGCAGCTATGGCATCTGCTGACCCAGCCTCTGCTCCCCTGATGGAGGACCACTTGCCAAATTAGGAGATCCATGAGAGGCGTTTGGAAATTCTCCTTATCATCATACGTCTGGACAAGATATCGGGGCATAATTACAAGGAAATTGCGGAGCGCAGAGCTGCAGCAAATTCTGCAACGTTGTGCTCCGCCATTCCCAAAAATGGAGGGATGCGCCTTATTTAGAACAATACGGTGCACCCCTGTGTTTTTCCTAGCGCTAAAAATAGCTGCCTAGTGTCAACACAGACATCCTTGCGCCATATTGCAAGGGTGTCTGTGTTGCAGGAAATTATTGTTTATGTGCAGGAAGGTCTCCCTTCCTGCACATGAATTAGCAATAATGGCGATGTGTTACTTCTATGTGTGCTGTATTTTGCACACATAGAAGTAGCAAATCATCATTATTTAATGATTGTTAATTGGCAGGAAGGGAAACAATCATTAATGGCATTTTGCACTTTGTATGTGAACTGCAGAATGCAGCACACATAGAAAAGGCAAAAGCGAGGAGAAATAAAACTATTTCTGTTGCACCATTCTAACGCCTGCTATTGCATGGCTTTAGTGTTTTGGCGCTGCCTCAGATTTACAGATCCTTGTGAATCTGGGGCAAAGTCAAAAAGCAATGGGTGTTACGGTGGAACGCGCACAGCAACACCCATTGCACGCCCTTTAACGCTAAGTGATGATTGTAAAAGAGACGTATTTAAAAGGCCACTCAAAGTCATGAAATGGAAGGCAGAAACCAATATCATAATCCCAACTGCAGAGCTGAGGCTGGCTCAGCCGTCATTATGGGATTAGCATTCCACACGCCGCCCGAAGCAGAGCGAATCCCCCCATTGGTTTCCCTCCGACCGCTGTCATTGTAAAACGGCGGTAGTAGGGAAACCATCGATGTTGGGAGGAAAGTCTCTGACCAGCTGTTGGATGGCTTTCTGCCCGACGTAGAAATCAGGCCCTAAGTGGGTTGTTAGGTAGAGATGAAGAAGGCAGAGATGTAGAGAACCACAAATAAACTGAGCCCTTGACACCAATGTTCCAGAGTCAGTTGAAAAGAATGTCATAGGATTCAGTGTCCTGGTCAGCAGAAAGATCTAAAAGAATAAGCCCAGCTGTAATGCTGGCATCAAAAATAATTCTGATGTTTTTCGCCTTAACTGGTATTGTTTCAGTGCCTAAGTTTGGTAGGAAACCTAAATGCAAGGACTGTAAATAATTATGTTCTTCGCTAGTTGAAGGTTTGAAGTGCTTTCTGTAATTTTAACAACCAGTGATAACAAGGATATTGGCTAGTAGTTGGAAGCAATAGTTGGATCAGCATTAGGGCTTTTCAGTAAAGGTACTATCAGTGATTTTTTCCAGGAATAGGGGATAGTACCAGAAATCAAGGAAGAATTACATAAGGCTATAAAAAAAGAAACTAGAGTAAGTGTGACTATCGTGATAGGCTAGGCAGGGCGGGGATCTAGAAGGATGATTGGTATTACTATGAATAAAAACGAATTCTAATATTTTGTTTTGAAGTACCTATCCTTGGTTATTCACAGATGTTTTTTGCATTTTGAAATAATGAACAAGGCTGACAAAGAATGAAATATAATTTCAGAAAAATATGTCCCTTATCTTTTCACTTATCACTGCTTAACTCAGGACCTTCATACTTCTCTGAGAAATTCATGCCTTATGCCCCCTCAAGATCACTCCGCTCGAGCACTAAACACCTGCTCGTGGTGCTCCGAGTAAGAAGAGCAACATTAGGAGGAAGGGCCTTATCCCATCTTGGCCCTCGCTACTGGAACGAGCTGCTGCTGCCCCGGAGGCAGTGTCTAGACCATCTAAAATTCCGGAAGCAGCTCAAGACCACTCTTTTCCTCAACTACTAACTCACTAGAGTCACTCCGCTACCCATGTTCCGCTGAAGCGCAGAGATACCCCTTTGGCGGTCGATTCTAGCGCTATACAAATAAACAAATAAATTAATAGACCAACCACCAGTGTGCCTGGTCTTGGGCCAATGTTTTACTAACCTATGAAATTCATGCTCCAGCTATGTGCACCAATAGTATTATTTTGCACTGAAATACTAGTTTATAGTCAACTCTTGCTTCCTCATTCAATTTGGCAAGGCATTCCTGAATCCTGCATTGGAGGGTTTTCGCTCTTCTAAACACTACTGACCTGAGCTAATGTTTGTTTTAGGTCGTAATTTTACGAATTAAGTTGGCCTGTGGATGTAAAGAATGTTTTCACATTTTAATAGTACCTGTAGCAAAAGCATCTATTGAGAGACCAGAGGCCTGAGGACAATTGTCAGAGTGGCATTGTCGGTGCCTCTGTGCTTTTCTTTTTTTCTGTTATTCCTCGGAATAGTTTTTCCACTGCATCAGGTATATTTGCTACACTTTGCATCATAGATTCAAACCATATTCCAATCACTGTGCCCAGTTTTTTGTAGTCTTCTCACCCTGTGGGTTAGTTCACAAATAACCTTGCATTGTCTTGTAAACTTCAAGCACCACATTTTCAAGAATTCTGAAATGTTGTACCAATGCTGCAGCATCTTCGAGTTGGTTCTCAAATTCTTGGCCTAGTAGTTGTTATTATCGGCTAAAGAATGGAGTGTCATCAAGTGACTCTATCTGTGGCAACTGGGGCTGTGTTTTTGACAAATGTAGTTAGTGACTAGGTCAATCCTCTGTGTTGTGTTTAATTATAAGATGAATGTTATTTTTTTTGTCGGATTTGTTGTGTTTTATTATATTTTTATTTATCTTTTTCAGTTTTATTGAATATTTTTTTCAGGTTGTTGGTTATTATAAGAGAATCTGGTGAGTTGTGTGTTAATATGGTATGATGTATATAATTTTATGTTTTTTAATTTTTCTCTTTTTTTAAATATTAAAAATATTTTTCAAGGTTATCATTTTTATTGAGTTATGGGTCAGGCATGCATAAATTAATACACATTTTGTAAAAATTATTATTTTTTAAATTCCATAATTATTAACTTTTAAATGTTTTGGGGGAACGTATAAATTCAGTTCAAGTTGTTTAGGTTTTTAAGAATTGTGTGTTTGAATCACTCTGGGGCCGATTACGCTACAGCCCGTAAACACTCCGACCTTTATCGGAGCCTTTAGGGTCGCATCGTAATGGGCTGGTCAGTTTACGTTCTGACCACCTCATTATGTTGGAGGCGGTCAGAAAATAAACTGGCTCGGAGAGCCCGTCCGCCAGTCGGAATCTAACATGTAATCTCATGGGCGGCCTTTCCGCCCTTGAGATTATAATGCACTGTTTTTGACATGGTTTCCATGCCTGTCTGTTCGTCATGGAATTCATGTTGGAAAGCGTGTTTGCCCCACGGCCTCCGGTTAGAGGCCAAGGGGGCACCCCCCTGTTGATCTCTGCACCTTGTGGCAGGTACCTGGAGGTGCCATCCACGGGGTGCAGGGATGAACAGCACCTCCCATTTCAATTTGGGAGCTTGCATTCCGGCCAGTTTACAGCAGTGTGACATGTTGGATTCTTGGGAGGGTTCAGATTTATAGATATATGTATTTTGGCTCAACAAAATATACATTCAATTTTATAATTTGTTATACTAGGAGTTATTTTTATAGTATAGCGCATTACCACAATTTGTTTAACAAAATGTATTGATATTGTATACAGTATTTTTCATTTTTGGAGTACGTTTTGTTAAATATTCAACTTTAATCGTTGTTTATTTCCTGTTTTTAATTTTCACATGTAGAATCGGTTTTGCAGTATGTATTTACAGTTTTTTTCAAGAAAGTATTGTATTTTGTAGGTTTACTTTTTTTCACAATGTATTTTTTTTAGACACATATTTATCATTTGTTCACTTTTATGACATTTTTAGGTGACTATTATATTTTGTAGACAATCACAAAGCATTTTTACAAATGTTAGCTATTTTTGTACAAAACATATTTTGTAACACAATTATTTTAAACTTAGGATTTTTGTATTTTTTACACATATTTCGCAGGTAAAAAATATTACATATTGCTTACCAGTTTATAAGATTTTTTTGTATATTTTTTGCAAAATTACACATTTTTAAGATCTTGTTATTTGTTCTATAGTTTATAATTTTTGTACTGTTTCCATTACTTTCTAGTTTTTTTATTTTGTTCACATATACTGGTACGGAGGGCAGTGGTGGACTGTGTCTCTTTGGATCAGATAGAAGTATTGTAAAGTAATTTTAGTGATTATTTAAATTGTCTTAAATGTTAAGATGTGTCTTTTGGGTTTCCAGAGATTATACAGTTTGTGTTATGAGTGTAGGAATTACATTGAAGTTCAGGTATGTGTAGTTCATGTTTAACTTGGAATGTGTACGTGTTTAAAATCACAAAATGTATTTTTGTTGTTGGGGTTTTTGGAATATTTTGGGATTCTTGTTTATAAAATGTTGTTTAAATCGTGTTTCTTTTTTATATGTTGTGCTTTGTTATGTATCTAGAAATGTTAATTGTGCATTGATGCTCTTAAAAGTATTTATTTGTATAATTTCAGTTGTATTGTTTTTATGGGCTTGTATATAAATGGTTTTATATTTTTAAGCGTATTTTTAAACATGTTGAACATTACATTTTAAAAAAATTCAAACAAATATGCATTTATAATTTCCTTTGTCATGTCATTGTTTTCTCTGGTTGATATTCTTATCTTTTATAATGGTGTGTATAAAAGCTATGTAGTCTATGTGTGGACATTTATTGTATAGCATAACCTCTTTGCATAGCACTTCATGTGTGCATTATATTTGTTTGGCTAGCTAAGGTTTTAAGGTTTGGGATATGGATTGTTTCATTTGCAGTTCTTGGTGACTTTTTTGATGATTTTGATAAAGTGGTATAGTGCTGGATGATGTTTGCCTATTGTTGAATAAAATAAATCACACAAGTCTTCTCCAGCATTGTTGGTGTTGTGGTGTTTATTCAGAATACTTTCACATACGTTTCACCACTCAATGAGGAACCTGTACAGATGTCTCTGTCCTGAGCAGTGAAGACAAACAATCCAGGAGGCATAGTTACAAGAGTTTATCGCCACAGAAACGTCTTTTTTATGACATTCCTGTGGCAATAAACATAACATAACAGGTGTATTTGTAAAGCGCACGTTCGCCCCAGCAACGGGGCATCTTGGCGCTGAAATAACAGATGTATATTGTTACCCAACTCAATGATACTCATTTTATCGACCTCAAATGGATGAAAGGCTGAGTGGAACCGCCGGGATTTGAACCTGTGACCATGAGGTCAAACACAGGCCCCTACAGTGGAAGCATTAGTCCACTGAGCCACCAGACCCGGCTATAAACCAATTCACCTTATTTACAAGGCGGTGTTAAGCCACTTAAGGTGGCTTAATGCTCCCTTGTGAATATGGCCACCTTTCGCCCACCACTTAGCGTGAAAGGGGCAGGCAATGGGTGTTGCAGTGGGCGTGCCTCCGCAACATCCATTGCTTTTTGACACTGCCCCCTATTTACAAAGGTGGAGTAAATTTGGGACAGCGCCATGATTAAGACCAGAAACAACCTGGTCTTCACATGGCAAAAACGAGGAGAAAATTATTAATTCCTCATCGTTTTGGCTGTTTCTATATGTGCTGCATTGTGCAGCACACATAGAAACAGCAAATCGCCATGAATGATTGTGGTGCAAGGGTGCCTGCGTTGGTGCTAGGCAGCTGAATTTAGCGCTGGGGAAAAGCATTGTAAATACTACGCATCCTTGCATTTTCAGAATAGCGGACAGCGGAGTTAGCAATTTTGACCTTTGAAGATTGCAGGGATCTGTTAGCATGAGCTGAAAGCCATTTTGTACTTGGCAGCCATTTTAGGTAGCCATGCGCTCACCATGTGCTGTTTCCCTCTTCCAGAGCCTTGCACATGCTCAGAGGGGCCTAGCTAGTAGAATGCACCTGCTCTTATGTTATAACTGTCAGGCTATTCTTGCTGATGTAGGGAGCAATGACTCCCCTCCCACTTTGTTGAGCAAGCAAATCTAGTATAACCATATTAGTCATTTTGCATGCTTACATGTGCCAGGACCTCCCCTTGGTTTTATGATGACTAATGTAACCTAAGCATATATAAGGCCCCTGTTTTCTGTACTCCTTAGAATGCCTCCTATAGTTCCTGAGGGTACTGTGTGATGTAGTCTCCCTCATCTGAGGTGAATAAAAGATGTATTTTTGTATTACAGCTTCTGTGTCAATCTCTTCTTTGTTTGGGTTTAAAGAACCAGGTGTATCAGTGAGACCCCTGAGAAGGTTTCTATTTTCTACACCGCATGCCGCCATTCTCTTGTAAATATGCCCCCAAGTGTCTTCAAAGTAGTCTAGGAATGCCCTTATTGTTTCTTCATTTCTTTGTAAAATTTGGAGACAGTGGTACAATTGCTAGTACAAATATTTGTTATTTGAAATCTTTAAAGGTGTACTACTGCACATTTACAGATCATAACATCACATCATTATGTCCTTTTCATCATGCCCCCTAGGAAGTGGCCTCTCGAGAAGTCAACTGTATGATTGCAAATTACTTGAAATTATACCACTCATCACATTACCACCGCTTTCCATATCGTTCCCTTCCACCATAATGTGCAACATCCAAACGTGCAGTGTAAACATATTGATATAAAAGCCTTGAAAACACTAGTTTAGCCAATTTCTCGAACAGCACCTCTGTCAGGAGAGTGGTCAAGGATATGGGTTCAAGGAGCCCATGTCTCTCTAAAACTCAGTCACAGAAAACAGGGTTCTTGCACACTCTCCATATCTAACAGCAGCACACCCCAGGTGCAGTTCTCCATAGCTACAGGCAACCAAACACTACCACATTCCACAGTGGAGAGGTGTGTCTCCTGCAAAAGAGGTACATACACTGCCCTTCAGATACATATATATATATATATATATATATATATATATATATATATATATATACGAAAATCTTCCCCAACAGCAGCAAGAAGTGGAAACCACAAAGAGGATTCTTAGAAGGGGTCTTTTAATGCCACGATAATATATATTGTGCTGTCGGGCTGCCGTTCCAGAGCAGGAGTGTAAACTCAGCATACATTGTGGCCATATGTATGCAGTCTAGGTTGATTTAGGGACTTCTACCTCCCCCTCCCCCTCCATACTCTGTATCTACCAGGTAATGACCACACAAACTCTGGAACCCACATAACAGGTATAGGAAACCCCCAGCTCCCCAAACCCAGAGCAGGATGACAATGGCCAGCCGCCCAAACGTAGGCCTGACGAAAAACAAATGTATCATGCAACCGTTATACACTGCTCAGTGGTAATTGATGCTTGTGGGGGCAAGTAAGCCTCACAAGCAGCATGCACCAATATCCACTTTGACCCAACACCTTCACATCTGGCTAGCTGCATCCCAAACATGCCAGGAACAGACCAAGGAGAGCAAATGAAACCCTCCCACAGCCATCCAATGACCATCATTCCAATTATCTTTAGTACCAATGTAAGGCCAGGTCCCCTCTGGCAAACAACAATAACAATAATAATATGAATAATAATAATGCAGGGGTCGTCGGAGTTCAGCCCACAGCCGGGAGGTTCTCCTTCCATTCACTTATTAGAGTCCTAAATTCCCAGTAGGGCATGGGCATCATGTAACCTACCATGCACCACTCCCCTTCCATGTTTCTGCTTTACCAAAATGCAGTTGGATATTGAAAGCATGTCATCCGCTGTCTACGGTGTCACATGAGGCATGCTCTGTTTAGTGACACAAGTATCATCCAATGTAAAGTCCACAGAATGTTCATCAGAGTGAGCCCTTGCATCTGAATCTGTATTCTTGTAGGGGTTAAGGCTTGTCACCGCCAGAAGTGCTGCCCTTTGTCCTTATCTCCCTGGGCCTTCTTTGAACCCTGAATATGGGCCACACTGGTCTGATCTTGATGTCTCTTCTGTAATCACCGCCACAAGAGAGATGTACCTTTCTGATGCACAGCCATTCGTACCCTCCACCTGATACCTATTGTGCCACTTCCAGGCATCACATTTTCAAGAATTCTGAAATGTTGTACCAATGCTGCAGCATCTTCGAGTTGGTTCTCAAATTCTTGGCCTAGTAGTTGTTATTATCGGCTAAAGAATGGAGTGTCATCAAGTGACTCTATCTGTGGCAACTGGGGCTGTGTTTTTGACAAATGTAGTTAGTGACTAGGTCAATCCTCTGTGTTGTGTTTAATTATAAGATGAATGTTATTTTTTTTGTCGGATTTGTTGTGTTTTATTATATTTTTATTTATCTTTTTCAGTTTTATTGAATATTTTTTTCAGGTTGTTGGTTATTATAAGAGAATCTGGTGAGTTGTGTGTTAATATGGTATGATGTATATAATTTTATGTTTTTTAATTTTTCTCTTTTTTTAAATATTAAAAATATTTTTCAAGGTTATCATTTTTATTGAGTTATGGGTCAGGCATGCATAAATTAATACACATTTTGTAAAAATTATTATTTTTTAAATTCCATAATTATTAACTTTTAAATGTTTTGGGGGAACGTATAAATTCAGTTCAAGTTGTTTAGGTTTTTAAGAATTGTGTGTTTGAATCACTCTGGGGCCAATTACGCTACAGCCCGTAAACACTCCGACCTTTATCGGAGCCTTTAGGGTCGCATCGTAATGGGCTGGTCAGTTTACGTTCTGACCACCTCATTATGTTGGAGGCGGTCAGAAAATAAACTGGCTCGGAGAGCCCGTCCGCCAGTCGGAATCTAACATGTAATCTCATGGGCGGCCTTTCCGCCCTTGAGATTATAATGCACTGTTTTTGACATGGTTTCCATGCCTGTCTGTTCGTCATGGAATTCATGTTGGAAAGCGTGTTTGCCCCACGGCCTCCGGTTAGAGGCCAAGGGGGCACCCCCCTGTTGATCTCTGCACCTTGTGGCAGGTACCTGGAGGTGCCATCCACGGGGTGCAGGGATGAACAGCACCTCCCATTTCAATTTGGGAGCTTGCATTCCGGCCAGTTTACAGCAGTGTGACATGTTGGATTCTTGGGAGGGTTCAGATTTATAGATATATGTATTTTGGCTCAACAAAATATACATTCAATTTTATAATTTGTTATACTAGGAGTTATTTTTATAGTATAGCGCATTACCACAATTTGTTTAACAAAATGTATTGATATTGTATACAGTATTTTTCATTTTTGGAGTACGTTTTGTTAAATATTCAACTTTAATCGTTGTTTATTTCCTGTTTTTAATTTTCACATGTAGAATCGGTTTTGCAGTATGTATTTACAGTTTTTTTCAAGAAAGTATTGTATTTTGTAGGTTTACTTTTTTTCACAATGTATTTTTTTTAGACACATATTTATCATTTGTTCACTTTTATGACATTTTTAGGTGACTATTATATTTTGTAGACAATCACAAAGCATTTTTACAAATGTTAGCTATTTTTGTACAAAACATATTTTGTAACACAATTATTTTAAACTTAGGATTTTTGTATTTTTTACACATATTTCGCAGGTAAAAAATATTACATATTGCTTACCAGTTTATAAGATTTTTTTGTATATTTTTTGCAAAATTACACATTTTTAAGATCTTGTTATTTGTTCTATAGTTTATAATTTTTGTACTGTTTCCATTACTTTCTAGTTTTTTTATTTTGTTCACATATACTGGTACGGAGGGCAGTGGTGGACTGTGTCTCTTTGGATCAGATAGAAGTATTGTAAAGTAATTTTAGTGATTATTTAAATTGTCTTAAATGTTAAGATGTGTCTTTTGGGTTTCCAGAGATTATACAGTTTGTGTTATGAGTGTAGGAATTACATTGAAGTTCAGGTATGTGTAGTTCATGTTTAACTTGGAATGTGTACGTGTTTAAAATCACAAAATGTATTTTTGTTGTTGGGGTTTTTGGAATATTTTGGGATTCTTGTTTATAAAATGTTGTTTAAATCGTGTTTCTTTTTTATATGTTGTGCTTTGTTATGTATCTAGAAATGTTAATTGTGCATTGATGCTCTTAAAAGTATTTATTTGTATAATTTCAGTTGTATTGTTTTTATGGGCTTGTATATAAATGGTTTTATATTTTTAAGCGTATTTTTAAACATGTTGAACATTACATTTTAAAAAAATTCAAACAAATATGCATTTATAATTTCCTTTGTCATGTCATTGTTTTCTCTGGTTGATATTCTTATCTTTTATAATGGTGTGTATAAAAGCTATGTAGTCTATGTGTGGACATTTATTGTATAGCATAACCTCTTTGCATAGCACTTCATGTGTGCATTATATTTGTTTGGCTAGCTAAGGTTTTAAGGTTTGGGATATGGATTGTTTCATTTGCAGTTCTTGGTGACTTTTTTGATGATTTTGATAAAGTGGTATAGTGCTGGATGATGTTTGCCTATTGTTGAATAAAATAAATCACACAAGTCTTCTCCAGCATTGTTGGTGTTGTGGTGTTTATTCAGAATACTTTCACATACGTTTCACCACTCAATGAGGAACCTGTACAGATGTCTCTGTCCTGAGCAGTGAAGACAAACAATCCAGGAGGCATAGTTACAAGAGTTTATCGCCACAGAAACGTCTTTTTTATGACATTCCTGTGGCAATAAACATAACATAACAGGTGTATTTGTAAAGCGCACGTTCGCCCCAGCAACGGGGCATCTTGGCGCTGAAATAACAGATGTATATTGTTACCCAACTCAATGATACTCATTTTATCGACCTCAAATGGATGAAAGGCTGAGTGGAACCGCCGGGATTTGAACCTGTGACCATGAGGTCAAACACAGGCCCCTACAGTGGAAGCATTAGTCCACTGAGCCACCAGACCCGGCTATAAACCAATTCACCTTATTTACAAGGCGGTGTTAAGCCACTTAAGGTGGCTTAATGCTCCCTTGTGAATATGGCCACCTTTCGCCCACCACTTAGCGTGAAAGGGGCAGGCAATGGGTGTTGCAGTGGGCGTGCCTCCGCAACATCCATTGCTTTTTGACACTGCCCCCTATTTACAAAGGTGGAGTAAATTTGGGACAGCGCCATGATTAAGACCAGAAACAACCTGGTCTTCACATGGCAAAAACGAGGAGAAAATTATTAATTCCTCATCGTTTTGGCTGTTTCTATATGTGCTGCATTGTGCAGCACACATAGAAACAGCAAATCGCCATGAATGATTGTGGTGCAAGGGTGCCTGCGTTGGTGCTAGGCAGCTGAATTTAGCGCTGGGGAAAAGCATTGTAAATACTACGCATCCTTGCATTTTCAGAATAGCGGACAGCGGAGTTAGCAATTTTGACCTTTGAAGATTGCAGGGATCTGTTAGCATGAGCTGAAAGCCATTTTGTACTTGGCAGCCATTTTAGGTAGCCATGCGCTCACCATGTGCTGTTTCCCTCTTCCAGAGCCTTGCACATGCTCAGAGGGGCCTAGCTAGTAGAATGCACCTGCTCTTATGTTATAACTGTCAGGCTATTCTTGCTGATGTAGGGAGCAATGACTCCCCTCCCACTTTGTTGAGCAAGCAAATCTAGTATAACCATATTAGTCATTTTGCATGCTTACATGTGCCAGGACCTCCCCTTGGTTTTATGATGACTAATGTAACCTAAGCATATATAAGGCCCCTGTTTTCTGTACTCCTTAGAATGCCTCCTATAGTTCCTGAGGGTACTGTGTGATGTAGTCTCCCTCATCTGAGGTGAATAAAAGATGTATTTTTGTATTACAGCTTCTGTGTCAATCTCTTCTTTGTTTGGGTTTAAAGAACCAGGTGTATCAGTGAGACCCCTGAGAAGGTTTCTATTTTCTACACCGCATGCCGCCATTCTCTTGTAAATATGCCCCCAAGTGTCTTCAAAGTAGTCTAGGAATGCCCTTATTGTTTCTTCATTTCTTTGTAAAATTTGGAGACAGTGGTACAATTGCTAGTACAAATATTTGTTATTTGAAATCTTTAAAGGTGTACTACTGCACATTTACAGATCATAACATCACATCATTATGTCCTTTTCATCATGCCCCCTAGGAAGTGGCCTCTCGAGAAGTCAACTGTATGATTGCAAATTACTTGAAATTATACCACTCATCACATTACCACCGCTTTCCATATCGTTCCCTTCCACCATAATGTGCAACATCCAAACGTGCAGTGTAAACATATTGATATAAAAGCCTTGAAAACACTAGTTTAGCCAATTTCTCGAACAGCACCTCTGTCAGGAGAGTGGTCAAGGATATGGGTTCAAGGAGCCCATGTCTCTCTAAAACTCAGTCACAGAAAACAGGGTTCTTGCACACTCTCCATATCTAACAGCAGCACACCCCAGGTGCAGTTCTCCATAGCTACAGGCAACCAAACACTACCACATTCCACAGTGGAGAGGTGTGTCTCCTGCAAAAGAGGTACATACACTGCCCTTCAGATACATATATATATATATATATATATATATATATATATATATATATACGAAAATCTTCCCCAACAGCAGCAAGAAGTGGAAACCACAAAGAGGATTCTTAGAAGGGGTCTTTTAATGCCACGATAATATATATTGTGCTGTCGGGCTGCCGTTCCAGAGCAGGAGTGTAAACTCAGCATACATTGTGGCCATATGTATGCAGTCTAGGTTGATTTAGGGACTTCTACCTCCCCCTCCCCCTCCATACTCTGTATCTACCAGGTAATGACCACACAAACTCTGGAACCCACATAACAGGTATAGGAAACCCCCAGCTCCCCAAACCCAGAGCAGGATGACAATGGCCAGCCGCCCAAACGTAGGCCTGACGAAAAACAAATGTATCATGCAACCGTTATACACTGCTCAGTGGTAATTGATGCTTGTGGGGGCAAGTAAGCCTCACAAGCAGCATGCACCAATATCCACTTTGACCCAACACCTTCACATCTGGCTAGCTGCATCCCAAACATGCCAGGAACAGACCAAGGAGAGCAAATGAAACCCTCCCACAGCCATCCAATGACCATCATTCCAATTATCTTTAGTACCAATGTAAGGCCAGGTCCCCTCTGGCAAACAACAATAACAATAATAATATGAATAATAATAATGCAGGGGTCGTCGGAGTTCAGCCCACAGCCGGGAGGTTCTCCTTCCATTCACTTATTAGAGTCCTAAATTCCCAGTAGGGCATGGGCATCATGTAACCTACCATGCACCACTCCCCTTCCATGTTTCTGCTTTACCAAAATGCAGTTGGATATTGAAAGCATGTCATCCGCTGTCTACGGTGTCACATGAGGCATGCTCTGTTTAGTGACACAAGTATCATCCAATGTAAAGTCCACAGAATGTTCATCAGAGTGAGCCCTTGCATCTGAATCTGTATTCTTGTAGGGGTTAAGGCTTGTCACCGCCAGAAGTGCTGCCCTTTGTCCTTATCTCCCTGGGCCTTCTTTGAACCCTGAATATGGGCCACACTGGTCTGATCTTGATGTCTCTTCTGTAATCACCGCCACAAGAGAGATGTACCTTTCTGATGCACAGCCATTCGTACCCTCCACCTGATACCTATTGTGCCACTTCCAGGCATCAGTGGGATTTGGGAAGATGTGTGCTGTCCCATCCAGCAAAATCCACAGCTTAGCAGGAAATACGAGGAAGTATCTAAGGCTCACTTTCCTCAATTCTCACTTAACCTCTAAGAAGTAATGCATTTTAGCTTGTACTGCCGCAGTGAAGTCAAGGAACATGGTCACGGCTCAATTATGCACTCAGAAGGGGACAATAGGATGTCAAGACCCAAGTAGTGCAACAGCCTGGCCACCACTGGCCTCTGCAGCCGTCCTGGGGGTCTCGCAGGAAGTTAGTGCACACAGTTGGGGGCAAAGAAAGGGGTAGGTTCAGTAGGGGCCACTTGAGTTTTCATCCAGTTTCCCAACTATGAAATCATATCACTACCCTCTGCTCCATTGGGTAGCCCCATAATTTGCACATTGTTGTTCCGATTTTGACCCTCAGTGTCTTCTGTTATGCTCTATGAGATCTTCACCCTTTTGGTAAGGTCTGCCATTGCTGCAGCAGGGACTGTGGTACCAGTGGTAGCTCACCAACTATCACCTCTGTTTTCTTGACCTTGTCTGCAAGCTTGCAATGGTCCATCGTAGAAGGCCCATCTACGCTGACACTCTGCCTATCTGCTTCTATAGGGTATCTTTGGATTCCGCAATGACACCCACAATTTTTTCTAGTCTGCTGCAGTGAACACCTACTCTGCTCTGCTGCCAGATGGCAGTCTCTCCATTGCGGGCACCCCCTGCAACCCTGTGGTCATACTAGTGTCCCTCACCCTGGGTTTGCTAATCACTGAACCCTCTGCCCATGGCTTCTCAGGGCATTCGTTCTTCAGGGCCCTCCTCAAGAGTTTGAGGCTCACCCTCAAATCAGATGGAATCTGCTTAACAAAGGCCACAGCCAGCAAGTCCTCTGGTATCAGGGCCTCCCCTAGTAATGCCAGCTGTGGCTCGTCTCATGGTGACAACAGGGGGCAATAGTCCTCGCCCACCTGACCATTGCCGTGCATCAGGTCATGCTCTAGGTCCACACCAAGGGCTCATCAATTGGCCTCCAGTGCCCAGGGAGGCAAGATCAGGCAAAACCCCGTGTCTCACCTCATCAGGTCCTGATCATCCTTCAGGTTTCAGGTCTCCGAGTTTGGAGGATGAGCAAAAGAGGTCTGCCCTCTTTGGCATATGGAAATGGAAGCCACCGGATGCCCCCAGACTGGGACGCACCCAAGCCAGTCCTCCAGAGTCCCTTGGGGCCACCCAGCCTAACACGGCCCTTCCTACCTGTAGACCATAGGCCATGTGGCCGCTTCTGCTGATCTCCGGGTGCCGGGCTGCACTCCAAAAGAGAACACTGGTGAAGGGGTTGTTCTGCCTGCCTGCAATCAAGCTGGGCCCTTAGCAGTGCCTGCGGGGCTTACTGCACCACCAGTGGTGGTGCAGACATGTAGACATTATTTTATTTTTATTTATTTTATTTATCTAATTATGTGTTGTTGTAAACGAATCTAGGACTCTAGTTAAATATTCCCGATTTATGCCCTTATGTGGTTATATCAAATCCTATCCTTATATAGGCATAAGAATCATACCCATATTAAGACATAGCCAATTCAGTCCAAATACGTTCTTAAACAAACCAAGCCTCCAGCAGCCCGGGAATTCCCCCTGCTTCTGTATTGATTTGTCCTAGAACTCCTGGAGTCCTGAAAGAACTGCGAGTTCTTAGTGACGTCTTATGTCCAACCTTACGTCAAACTCGGCACCTTCCAGGTATAAATATACCAGCATCTGCCCTAGCAAAACACACGGTGGTTTGGAGCAGATCGGCTATCTACTTGCCCGACGCCCTGCTATAGCGAGTGCCAAAGGAAGCCGACCCTCCCATTGACGCACTGAGAGAGACGCTGTATTCTCTCCTGCCGAGAAATCCAGCTCCAGTGTTTCCCTGTCACCCTTGCGGGTTGCTGGAAGATCGAGTCCTGAGAGAGAGATACAAGACCTCCTTCATTCTATAACCAAGGAACGGAGCTGATTAGACCCTCAGAGAATTCTTAATTCAGATTCTTGGCAGAAACTATCTTAACTCAAACTGCAGCTCACTTACTCCTTCCCACGTACTAGGCTTAGGTTAGGTACACCGGGGTAAGCGTATCTTAGAAGCACCAGTTGAGTACGTTTAGTCATGATTTTATCAATGTATATATTTTATCTATTTTAAACACCGTATGGCTTAGAAACCATACCATGCTTTTACAGTATTATTTTATAATACTCCTTTTAATGTACGCACTTTACTTTATGACAAGTATTGCAATTGTAGCAACTCACTTCTCTTGCATGAGAAATAAGACTGTTCAATAAATAACCTCTTTTATTGAAAACGCCCGTCTCTCTGTTTCTCTGCACTTCTGGTGAAACTAAGCATGCACGATTGACTGTGTAAAATAGTTATCTATTGTTTCCGCGACTCTGGAGATATACTCCTTATTCTGGGGGGAGCAAAGTTGTCATGTTTATGCGGTTGTCAGAAACTAATAGCTTCTTGTGTGCTCGAGAAAGTTTCTAGTGACCTCTGAGCTAGCTGGCATTCACAATTAAGTCTAACATATTCAATAGAGACCTAGTCAACCTAAGTCCTACGTCTAAACTATCGTTTATGTTATTCCAATGCGCAGAGCCTATTGGGAATATAGGAACTACACTACATGGCGCCCAATGTTTGGTAAGGCGATAATTTAACACTAGATACTAAAGTAACTCAGTCATGCTTTTCACACAGACCCCTTTTTCCCGTAAAACTCCAGTAGACATCTGGAGTGGGTAAAAGGTTAATATCTGCCAAAACTTAGTAGGAAAAGATTCCTATGTATTAGTTTTCGGTTTAGTCAACGTTGAAGGATACAGTGTTCCAAAATATTGTGCCCCTAATCTTCGTTTCCTTGAAACTTGCTCTGCAAACTTTCTGTCATCAAAAATGTCGGAAAGTGACGAAGAAAGGGAGAGAGCTAGAATAGCAGCTCAAGTAGTCTTAGATGACACAGCTCTCTAACAAAATGACCTGGATGGTGTATTCATCCCAGAAAATATAAGGAAAACCATAACTATAAAACTTATAGAAAATGGAGTATCATCAAGAGGTGGTACAGTCATATTTGTGGTAGAGGCCCATGAATATCGTCAGACAGAGGTATTCTCTTCATGGATAACATTACCAGCAGCAAATGCAGTGACACACGAGTTCCACTACTACAAAGAAGAGGAACCTCCAGCGGAATACGTTCCTTTCGAGGACGTTGAAATTCCACTAACCTACCAAGAGCATCAGCACTGGTTTAATGGCGCCCTAAGACATCAAAATCACATTACCAGGCTTGGTGCACTAGGTAGGCCAGGAACCACATGGCCGTTCTAGCCAGCTATACACCACATCCTGACATTGAAGGAATGTCAAGCGGAGAACTTTTAGTTCAACTAAAACAATTAATTAAAATACATAGACAATTGGTCCAATATGTCATGCAGACTTTAACAGTCCAACCAGCAATAGAAATTCCACAGCACACCCCTCACCAGGGGAACACAAATAAAATTACACCACAGACTATACAATCAGTCATTGGCAAATTACCCGCAAAATGGGAACAAATTCCGTTCTGGTTAGCTAAAAAAATTACACAAATAGAGGCAGTATTTCCTGATACTACACCTAATGAAAAACACAGAATTCTGACAATCTGTCTACCAATGGGGATCGCACCACATATGGAGGACTGTGACACTTGGGGAACAGTCTTTGCTTCAATATACACAAAAACACATGGTGTTCCATCTATGGCGGTTATACCAGACGTACTAAGACAGATTCAAAATGAATACGGTCCAGAGCCTGCTTTAAATCTAGGTATGAAATTACTGAAAGACTTTAAGCAAGTCTCGGCTATACTACTAGCCAATATAAAAGGAGAAGCAGCATCTGTGGCGATCCGCCCAAAATTGAAATAAACAGAAATAACAGAACAACCTTTTGAACTTGCCAGAATAATTGAAAAGTGCTATGAAGAATTAGGTAGAGATAGTTTAGGTAGAAAACCACTAAAGCCACAACTAACTGAAAATCCTGAAAAAGCTTTATTAAGAATAATCTCATTACTCCAAAAAAGAAGTGGGAGGGTAATAAACAAATCACTCCCAGAGAAAAACAGTTTCAGTCCAGAGGAAGGTCTCCCAAATGGAGAAATAGATCTCCAGGACAAGGGGACAGGTCTCCACAACGGGAGCCCTCTGAAAAAAGATACAACCTTAGAAATAGGGATAATTTAAGAAAACCTGACAGATATCAAGATAATGATACATGTCCTTCTCGATCTTTTCAGACCTCCTCACAGAAATCGTAAAGAAGAGGACGGTCAGAACATAAAGAAGAGCGCGTCAAGTCCAAAGTCAAGGAACCTGCTCATCAAAGTAAAAAGTTACAATTTCCCAAAAAGAAGGTAGCCAGTATTAAAATAAAACATGCTGAGGATTCTGAGGACACAACTCAAGAACGGAGAATGGGCCCAGACAATGCTAGACAGCGCTGCAGAAGTGACCATAGCTCGTAAGATCCTGATGAATTTTCTGGAGACAGTGGACACGAATGAATACATTCAGGTGGAAACTGCAGACACCAGAGTTAGTGTACCCCATAAATTATATGAAATAACATTACGTATAGAAGGGGACAAAACTAGGAAAATAAGAGGTCTCTTTTGGGAGAACCTATCTAAAGGCTATGATATCCTTCTAGCAGAGAAAGACTGGCCACCAGAGTTTGTCAGGGAGTGCCCACATGGCGAAGAAATGATTATGCCTGCCTTCTCAAATCAGATTCCAATTCATAAAAAATACACATATGCTAGAAAATGGGCAGTGGCCCAAGCCCCTACATTATATAAAAATCATGTAGGATGGGATGAGGATTCTCCTCACCATAAAATTCAGTTAAAAAATCAACCTACTGCACAGAGGCAGTATCCTGTTAAGCAAGAAGCTAAAAAACAAGTCAGGGAGATCTTAGATCAACTTGAATACAAGGGGGCGATTGAAACATGCACCTCTCAAATGAACAACCCTTTGTTTCCTGTCTCCAAACCAGACGATTCATATCGTCTAGTTTTGGACTACAGACACCTTAACTCTTGTTGCAAAACATTTGCAGTACAAAACTCACACAGTGCAGCACTAATGAATAACATCATGCGCAAAAAATATAAAACAACATTAGATATTTCAAATGGTTTCTTCTGTCAAAATATTGCACCAGAAAGCAGGTATTTGACCGCTTTCTCCAGTATGGGGGCCAAAAGGCAATTTTGTTGTCTCCCCCAGGGATTCAAGAACAGCCCAGGATTATTTTCAGCCAGGGTAACAGAAATATTACAAATGTATGATGATGAGGCATTATCTTATGTCGATGACATCTATCTTACAGATGATGACCTGGAGACACACTTGAAAAGAGTGAACACCATTATACTTGGGTTCGCATCTGAAGGGTACAAATTCAACTTTAAAAAGTCACGAATTGCCCACCTCACTGTCCTATTTTTAGGATATGAATTATCAAGTGAAGGCAAAAGCCTAGCAGACAACTTCTTAGAGAAGTGTGCAGTGCTCCAAGCTCCAAAAATGCTGAAAAACTTACAATCAATTCTAGGTTTCCTGAATTTTGGAAGAACTTACATTCTAAATTACGCAGAGAGGGTTAAACCCCTCTACGAATTAATAAAACCTGATTTCAAACCAATTAATTGGACACAGAAACTCACAAACTTTTACGATCAATAAAAACAGACAGGTTAACTATAAAAAACTGCAAACACGCGCAAACTAACGCAACCTTGTAATCCGAGTCATCCCAGGAAGATGCGGATTTACGTACCTGACTTCTAATGAGGGAGAAATGGTACCAATATCTTATAAATCACACTTGTACACACAAGCTGAAATGAAATTCCGTTCTACTGAAAAAATTGTGACAGCGGTCCAAACTGCGGTAGCAAAAGAAAGAGCCCTAGCCCAATGGAAGAGCATATCTATTTTAACAGCAGAATCAGCCCTTGAGGCAGTAACAAGACCGAGCATTCCAAATGCTATGGCATTAGATCCAAAATAGATACAATGGGCTAATTCTCGTGCTGCAACAGACGTGATACACGCATTTGATCCCAAAATGAAAAAGCTAGAACATCTAGAATACGAACATGAATGTCCTCTGTCAATCGAAATTCTGCCTCTCGAACAGTACACCTGTGTAATCTACACAGATGTATCTGCACAACACTACGTTGTGGATAAACAAGTTTACAATGCAGCATGCGCAATTGTTAAAGGTCGCTGGCGCTTAGGTCATTTTTTTCATTTTTTTCATTTTCATATGTCTTTATTTCGAATTATTTCATCATAAAAGACTGTACCATACTAAAATACATCATGTAAAAAGAATACACACATTAATTTAAAAACATGGAAGTAAAATGACATATACGCTCTTAGCTTTACATAATAACAAGTTAATATATAAAATGAGATTAATTATCCTTAAGAGACAATCAGAGCATGGCACATAAAATCAATCAATTGCTTACTGTTTAGCCCTAATAATCCATGCCCATCCTAAGAATTTCGCTACGGCGATTACAATAGGTTCGCTCGACTCTGTCCTAATGATCCTTAAGGCTTCCAACCGACCCTAGTACCCATATTACTACAAATGGGTTTAAGCCATTTTGCCCGGGGAGCCGCATACGCCGGGCATTCAAAAAATATATGTGCGATGGACTCCTTACGGACAGGGCACGAGCGGCAAAATTCAGTCTCCTGGCCCTTCCATTTTTTGATAAATGTTCTAGTTGGGAGAGAGCCAACCATCAGCTGATGATAGAGTTTTCTATCGCTAGGCTTAGTAATAGTGTCCCAATAATCTTCCAGATAAGGATCAATTTTAAACTCCAGAAACCGACCGGACAAAGAGGAGGCTGCAATTTGTCCAATGTGTTTCTGGCGGACGACTGACCAGTATATACTTTTAAGTACCTTTTTTGATGGAAAATGGTTATTAACAGGATCAGTCCACAAATTAATCAAGCCCGTAGTCTCTAGGAGGAGTCTGACGTGTTTAAACCAAGGAATATTACCCGAACCCATTATCGATCTGACATCTAAAATTGATTTTGCAAAAAGTGCCAATTCGGGGGTGGCCAAATCCTCCTCCATAAGGCCACTGGTTTAAAACGAGCAATGTCATCTATGGATTGACCTCCCAGATCCATTAATAGTGGCCACATGGGGCTAGAGCAGGGAAGGCCAGTTAAATTCCTTAAAAATTTGTTTTGTGCTTTGACCAACAGGGAAAGGTCCGCAAATCCCCATAGGTCCGCTCCGTATAAGATCGCTGAACCTATCCTGGAGTTATAAATTTTAAATGCGGGACCTATTATTTTCGTCAACGACGATCTCTGCTCTTTGACCAGACACCCTGAGAGCTGGGCAAGCTTGAGGGATAAAGTATCGATCTGGGGTTTCCAACTCATTTTGCTCTCTAGAACAATCCCCAGATAGGTCATGACATTAGTCTGCTCTAACTTAGTATTATTCATTATGACATGACCAACCACAGGTCTGCTTTTTGTAAGGATCATGAATTTGGTTTTAGACACATTAATCTGCAAATAATGATCAAGGCAGAATTTCTCAAATTTGTTCAATGCCGCCTGCAGGCCCACCTGAGTCTAATGAATAACAGAAAGAGGGTTGGCGCTAGAACGCACCCTTGCCTGACACCACGGGACACAGGAAATCTATTAGTGACCTGCCCTTGCTTACCCCAGCGGACTTGTGCAAAATTCGCCTCATGTAGTTTAATTACAATGTTCAGGAGCTCCTGTGGCATCCCCAAATTTCTTAAAACCCCCCACAGTTTACCCTTGGGAACTAGGTCAAATGCTGACTTAAGGTCAACAAAGGCGGCATAGATAGTACCACCACCCAAACTGACAACTTTCCAGTATATCAGAAGAAACCTAAAGACCTGCTCGATGGTGCTTATGCAAGATCTAAACCCAGTCTGTAAGGGTTATAATATATCCTCAAGCTCTATCCAGCTCTGGATTCTGGCCAGGACCATCCTTGCAACGATTTTTTGTATATAGTCAATCAGACTGATTGGACGATAGTTCCCCGGAATGGAGCGGTCCCCCTTCTTATGAATGGGCAAGATCTCGGCTCCTCGCCAGGAGTCCGGGATACTAGCTTCCCTAGCAATTGCATTTCCCAGAAATACAATGTAAGAGATCCAATTCAATGGGTCATACTTAAAGAGATCGGCTGGGATGCAATCCATTCCAGGTGCCTTTCCACTGGAAATCTTTTTCAACGCTGCCTCGACTTCCCTACAGTCAAATGTTATGGCATCTATGTTCGGCGTGGGACCCAGGTCTGTGGGGAGATAATCGCTATCCAGGTCCTGTCCAGAAAACTGCGACTCAAAATGCTCCACCCAAACCTCAGTAGGAACATGGTTTGTCGGAACCTGAGAGTGGAAGTTATTTCCCCATTTGACTATGTGCCAGAACTTAGTTAAGTTTTTCTGTTTACTGGCGACAAGTAGTTCAGACCAGTGTTTAGAGTCCCAATCTTGTTTTGCCCGTTTACGGACTCTACAAAAGTCCAGTCTTGCCCTCCTAATATCGGGCATAATTTTAGATCTAATCGCAAGTGCCAACTTACCATAAGAGGCCCGACACAATTTGTTATACCATGATTTACACATGGGTTGGGCGGATTGTTTATGGGGCTTGCCGGGTTCAGAAAAGTGACTCTAAGGTCATTAAAGAGGTCTACGTGTAGTGTACTTATAATCCCATTGATGGCTTCCTGGGATGCTAGTGAACGCAAGACACCAAGGGCCCGTGTTACCAATAGCCTAATCTCCTTCCGAGCCCCAGAATCGATAACAATCCTCGCCCACCGAACCCTGCGAGTATCATTTGTAAGTAGGGCATCAGCAGTGACTATCACAGTCTAGGTGTTAAGCTTTATGCCTCCGTTTAAGCGGAGATTCATTGCAAGGGGGTTGTGGTCGCTCTCCGGGCGATCCAAAATCACCATATCCTCAAGAGTGCCCCATACTCAATCTTAATGAGGATATAATCTATTCTGCTTGTGTAGAGGCCATTATTGAACGTTGCCCTTCCCATTTTATCAGAGATAGACTGACCATTAGCAGCCCTGAATCCACGCTCTAAGCAGAGACTCGTCCACTGCAGGGCAGATTCCGTCCATTTCTTAATGGGCTTAAGATCAAGGGGGGGATGTCCCACTGGACATCCTCCTCTGTTAAAAGGGTTTCTCCGTCACAATGGAGGGGCTCAAACGAGCAATTGAAGTCCCCGGCAATTATTACATTACAGCCAGGCTTAACTGAATCCAAGAAAGTATCCAGATCGGTAAAAGTTCCAGAGCCACGCCCTCCCGGTTGTCCCCTGATATACACATTTACGATGACGATTTCGTTAAGGTCAGGCTGGACCAGGGTTATGGCAAGAATATCTGGGCTATCTACTACCAATTCAGAGACTCTGAGATTGATTGTTTGTCTAACCCGGATAGTTAGACCCCCTGAGGGTCTGCCTTTTGCCCCTCTAAGTGCTGCTTTATAAAAATGTATGTACCCCTGGCTATATAGGGGGTCCACTGCCCACGTCTCCTGGAAGACCAATATATCATAATTTTCCACCAGGTCTGACCATTCTGCTATGGGCATTTTACTCCTAAGACCAGCAATGTTCCAAGAGATCAACCTGACCAGATGTGAATCGTTGGCTACACGGGACTGGGGTGAGACCATATCCTGATGGGGATCCAAAGCACAGATGTTTACCAAGCTAGGGCAACCTTGTACTATGGGTACAAGAGCCATGATCATTTGATTTCCCTCATCCAGCGTGTTTATCCCTGGTGGCACCACTCCCAAAATTGGCCTAGACTTAGTGCATAACGGGTTTATCTCGTCAGGGACCTCCTTATTTTCCCACCCTGGTGTAACAATAATGCTATCTAATGTTTCTAAAGGGGCTACATTTAGATCCTCAAATCCCACAACCAGTGGTAGGGAAGCAGGTGTGCGCTCAGCCTAGGTACTCCTGGGACATGGAGTCCCTCCAGCGTTCCGGTCAGTTCTCGGTTCGCCCAGCGCTCTCCTTACTCGCGCAGATGTCACACGACCAACAGCCCAACAGTGTCCAGGGCAGAGTTCTTTTCAATTTGCTCGACTCAGCTACGATGCTGGCGCATAGGTAAATTCAGACCAATGGTCACTAAAACTGAATCACTCAGAAACTGTACAGCTCAGCGAGCTGAACTACGAGCTTTAAAGATGGCGCTTGAAAATGCCGATCGCGAATTCCCCACACTAATAGTGTGCGATTCGTATTATTGCGTCCAGTCTTACAATAATTTCATGCAGACATGGATTGAAAACGGTTACAAAGATGAGACAGGTGTCACAATAAAGCATAAAAACTATGGGAACAAGTAGTTCTTTTACAGAAAGAACTACAAAAGACTCACGTGATACATACGCAGAGTCTTCGACGTGATGGCGTTCACGTAGCAGGAAATTCATTGGCTAACAAAGCCACAACAGCAGCTGTTCAACCGGCTTCCGTAGCTACAAAAAAAGCATGCTAAAAAACAAATAGATGGAGAAACCATGCTGGCAGTAAAAGCCTCATTAAAAGGCGACTATGCGGCATTACCTCTAAATTATCCACTCAATAATACATACATAATTGATGCGAACTCCGTTCCTTTTGCTCGAATCCCTGGAGTGGGGGACAGAGTAATTCCAAACACGAACCGGAGGGCTTACTTGATTCAAGAAGCACACATGGGAATGGGTCTGAGGCACCAAGAGATCTTAAAATCTCTAATAGAATTGCAATCACAATACTGGTGGCCGGGGATGAGCGTACAAATTTATAACTTTGCAATGGATTGTCAGGACTGCAATAGAGATTGCAGTTGTGAACCGGACCAGATACCAGCCCAGACACCTCTATTAGACAGCATTAGGCTATCTACACGCAGACATCCACACGGAAAGAAGCGATCCCATAAATATTAAGACGAGATTCATTTGGATGTGGCCCCAGCACTCGGCTGACGCCAGAACTGTTATAAAAGATTTGCGAGTCTTTATCGGCACTTACGCAATTGGCATGCTACATTCTGACCAGGGTCCTGCATTTAGCGCTCAAGCGTACAAGGAGGCCATGGCCAGCTTGAGCATTGCATTGCGGTACTCTAGTCCATTCCATCCTGAGCGAAATGCAGTAGTGGAAAGAAAAAAACGTGACATAAAGCAATCTATAACAGCAAGGGTATTAGGTTCGGGTGATGGGTGGGTCAAACATCTAATAAGTGTCCAACGTAGTCTTAATAATCTGCCAAGACATTCTCTGGGTGGAATCACTCCGTATGAACTTTTGTTTGGTACGAGAATTATAATCGAAGACCTCGATAATCAGACTTCAGGGGTGGAACGAAAAACCTTTGATATCAAAGATCGTTTGGCTGTTTTACAGGACTTAAATGAAACAAGAAGTTGTCTAAGTAACACAAAGCTAAAGCCAACGACCACTGAAGAAAAACCACCTGTCCCAGCAAGACCTGTCTCGATTCCAAAGATTGGGGATCTTGTCAGAGAAAAGATCGCGGTGAAGAAGGAATTTGGGCCTTCTTACAGAAAAGCAGTACCTCTCTTAGCTATCAGCGGAACAAGATCAGTAGTACTACTGCCCCTTGCTGGTAAAAAGGAGAACAGAGTGTATCAATCGACCTGGTAAAACCACAATCATGTGGCCAATAATAAGTAGTAGGCCCAGTGGACTCCCAAGAAGTAGCAGAAGACCAAACCTTGCTACAATTCAAGAGGTTCAAACTGAGAGACTAATCACTTTTGATAAACCTTCAGTAAATAAAGAAGGACTATGCAACAAAGCCATGGAACTTGTGCCTCTTGAAACCCAAATTGCAACAATTCATCATGAAACAACTGTCTACAATGATGTAGCCTCTGACTATACTAATATGACAAAAGAAGAAGAAACTACAAAGATTAATAAGAATCCTGAAGCAATTCCAACAATTGACAGAACTGCATCTGGCTACTCCATCAATTTCGATGACTTTTCTGAAGATCCAAGTGAACATGAAGAAAAGCCAGCAAATAAAACTTTCAAAGAAAAAATAACTGAAGTCTTTCATCAACTTGGAGAAACATATCTGATTTCACCATGGATTGAATTGTGGATTGTGTTAGGTGTACTTTTCCTCCTACTCTGGCTAATTTTGGTTTTAAGCTTGGGAAGAATGATTGATGGAAAATACAGTACAATGGACACAGCAAGTCAGAACATCAACTTGGTTCTAAAGCCTCACAGATCTTCTCACATTGAAAAAAGAGAACTATCATCAGTAAACATCACAGCCATTCCTATACCTGGTGGTGTAGCATGGGACGCTACTGATTACGACATCTATGGCCCGGTTGAACTCTTGAAATATCTACATCAGTTCAAGGTTTCTTTAAGTGACTTTGTATCACCTAGCACTTTCTCTGATGATTGGGACTTTGAAAATATTAATAATATGATGTCAGATTTAGAAATGTCAGGAACATTTACAGAACATGATTATTTAGAAGGTTTGTCAGATTATGAAGAAATGTATTGCTTTAATCATTATGGGCACCACTATTTGCATAAATCTGCTAATCCTAGAAATGTTTTTACTTATAATCAAAGGGAACATTGTCCAACACCGCCAAAAGGCAGCTCGAAAACATTTTATGAGAAATTCCCATACTTCTCAGGATTTAATAACACTAATCCAGAAACGTTTTATTTTAAGATTTTAAATAAGACAGGAATGAAAAACATGTTGACAAATACTACATTGATATATTCTACAAAATCTTATGAAAAAATGTCTACATTTGTTTTTGAATTTTGGAAAAACAACATTGAGACAAAAACAGTCTGGGGTACAAAAAACTGGCAGGTACAAGGTTTAGAATCATTATTCAGACCCTGCATGATTCCAGAACAAATAATGTTCCTGAATGACACCATTCAACAAACAACCTGTCTCGGCCTAGCCAAGATAAAAGACTTAAACAAACCGTCTATCCTAAAGCCCATACCTGATAGTAACAGCTCTACAGATGTGGAGATAGACGTATCCTATATTTTACACCTAAACAGAACTAATCCTGATTTGAGAAAATGGTTGATCTGGCCCACAGACACTAATAACTGTCAAGATAGATTCCTGAATAAAACACAGGGGTTCAAACAGAACAGGCCGGACCCAACATATTCCCAGAGACAACATCCCGGGATAATAACAACATACAGTGTAGGAAAACTGTGCCTCGAATGGCTACAGAAATCTACACTACCTGAAATTAAGCAACACTTGACTTTACTTAAAGAAGGTGCTGACTTGCGAGATTTCTTAATAGGACCTCGCAAACAGCGTCAAAAACGTTTCATATACGCCGGTATATACGCTGCTTACAATGAACCTTGGAAAGTAACACAAACTGAAACTGCTGAAAAAATACGAGAAATTGATCGTATTAATTTGGAAAAATCACTGTCTGTAGTGGACAATGGGTTAACGACTCTGTCCTCCAGAATTTATTCACTGGAAAGCATTGTATCATCTGCTATTGATATAATAGGACAGGATATGCTAATGTTACAACATGGCCAGTCCCAATTACGTTCTATTGTACCGTTAGGCTGGACGTTACAAAACCTCCGTTCAGGCTGCGTGCCATGGCGTCTAATCAACACAACGTCATTATTTTCTATCTTTAACCTTACAGATAAACAAATCTCTTTGGCACAAAAAGGAGCAGACTATATGGTGTTGAGCATTGAAAAACTAGAAAGATTACCATTGACAGTTTCCGAAAGACCTGTCATTGAATGGATAATACATGGCACAATTACCATTCCAATAAATACTTTTCAGTTTCAATATTGCCAGAAGCACATACCAGCGGGCCTGTATGAAAGGTTGGGTAAAGGTTACATCAAGTCAACCTGGAAACTACCTTACACACATAGATGTTGGAGTGGGGGGAAAAAGAGGTATTTCTTAGTGGTCACAACTGTAAAAACTCACTGAGCGGTACACTTCTGTGTCAAGGAATTAACTTGCATGGAGCCTGCAAAGGTTCATCAAATAACCTTTCATGCCACCTGCACGGCACCTCTGCTACACAAATAGAGCCTTTTTTCAGACAACTTTCCAACGGCAGTTACGTTATGATAAGTGACCGCAGCTGTTGTGGCATGGTGCCAGGAATGGCCTATCTCGTCAGTGTAACTTCCAGGGTCACTTGCTGTATGCAAGTATTGTATCCAAACAGCAAACCAGACAAGGAGGTAACGATATGGCTTTCTCTGAATATCTCTTCTATTCGAATTGATACTTTAAGCAGAATGAAGTCTATTCTTTTACAAACAACTGTGCCATTAACCTCGTCTAGAGAAACGTATGATCTGCAAGTTGCAAGAACAGCAGCAGAGATACATACACTACTATCGACAAATTGCCCCATGCATTTCGTAGAAATGTTTAGTCAAATCTTAAACATGTCTGATACCAGTGGCATCGCACATGTATTTAAGATAATTTTTTCAGGACTATTAGCACCCTTTGAAGCAGTCCAGAGCATCTTCCCGAATTTCGTGCACTCTGTGTTCGGCGGCCTGCCTCTCATCTTGGGACTCGTAGCAGGAATCTTATTTTTGTTCCTTCTGCTCCAATATGGCAAGTCCAGCCACAGACAAAACTCAGGCTACAATGGAAGAAACGCTCCTAGCAATGAGATACCGAGATCGGATTACTAAAGTCCTCCGGTTGGCTCGGCTAAGAGATCTGAATACTACCTGGTTTCTTTCGTTCAGACCAATCTGGCAAGATTGCATCCTACCTATTCTATGATGCCTGCTCTGCGGAGAAGAATGCGTGTTAGACGTCTGTCTCACACTCCCATCAGCAGTACCTATGGATATCGATACTTTGCTTGGTTCGGTAACGTCTCATGCAACGTGTTGTCCCCAGCGGCTACCTATTCTGATGACGGCATTCGTTGAGACCTCACCATTACGATTAGGTGGTGCTGAGGTACGAGATGAAAGCAGCACACAGGTACAACCTTCTGTGACCATTTCTGATCTAGACACCGATGACGGCAATGCTTCTCACATATGCACTATTTCTACTTTTTCGGACATGGTCCAACTTTCACCTACTGTTGTAGACGAATTCTTTGCCAGCCTATCTGAGTTAATGTTCTCTCCTAACAACGAGAATAGCTTTTGAAAACACGAGCACACAGCGTTCCCTGAACTCTGAATTCGACCTTCAGTTTTGATAAAACAGAACTTCTAAAACACCATTGGAACTATTTTTTTCCCTGAAAGTGAAATAATTTTTTCCCGTTCCCATAATATTTACCTTTTTGGCACATGATACTTAGCCTCTAGCACATGTACAGTCTTGTATAAATATGTGATGAAATGGTCTTGACCCTCTCTTCTGAATTAAGAGCCATTTCATAAATGTAAATTTCGTGATTCATTCAGTCAACATTCAAATGTACAATATAAGCATTATCTGAATGATACCACTGCTTACGAAAACGTACAGTATAATACTCATTTTTTCGTGTATATACCATTTCAAATGCATTTTATGTATTTTGGGGTGGGATGGAAAACACATGCATAGTTATATGTTTAAAATTGCTTAGTTTTTAGTAATGATGGACATTATACGTGGCGTGGGTGTTGTAAACGAATCTAGGACTCTAGTTAAATATTCCCGATTTATGCCCTTATGTGGTTATATCAAATCATATCCTTATATAGGCATAAGAATCATACCCATATTAAGACAAAGCCAATGCAGTCCAAATACGGCAAGGCTACTCCCATAGACTCCTAGAAAGCACAACGTGTTCTTAAACAAACCAAGCCTCCAGCAGCCCGGGAATTCCCCCTGCTTCTGTATTGATTTGTCCTAGAACTCCTGGAGTCCTGAAAGAACTGCGAGTTCTTAGTGACGTCTTATGTCCAACCTTACGTCAAACTCGGCACCTTCCAGGAATAAATATACCAGCGTCTGCCCTAGCAAAACACACGGTGGTTTGGAGCAGATCGGCTATCTACTTGCCCGACGCCCTGCTGTAGCGAGTGCCGAAGGAAGCCGACTCTCCCATTGACGCACTGAGAGAGACGCTGTATTTTCTCTTGCCGAGAAATCCAGCTCCAGTGTTTCCCTGTCACCCTTGCGGGTTGCTGGGAGATCGAGTCCTGAGAGAGAGATACAAGACCTCCTTCATTCTATAACCAAGGTACAGAGCTGATTAGACCCTCAGAGAATTCTTAATTCAGATTCTTGGCAGAAACTATCTTAACTCAAACTGCAGCTCACTTACTCCTTCCCACGTACTAGGCTTAGGTTAGGTACACCGGGGTAGGCGTGTCTTAGAAGCACCAGTTGAGTACGTTTAGTCATGATTTTATAAATGTATATGTTTTATCTATTTTAAACACCGTATGGCTTAGAAACCATACCATGCTTTTACAGTATTATTTTATAATACTCCTTTTACTGTACGCACTTTACTTTATGACAAGTATTGCAATTGTAGCAACTCACTTCTCTTGCATGAGAAAGAAGACTGTTCAATAAATAACCTCTTTATTGAAAACGCCCGTCTCTCTGTTTCTCTGCACTTCGTGTGAAACTAAGCATGCACGATTGACTGAGTAACATAGTTATCTATTGTTTCCGTGACTCTGGAGATGTACTCCTTATTCTGGGGGGAGCAAAGTTGTCATGTTTATGCGGTTATCAGAAACTAATCCCTTTTTGTGTACTCGAGAAAGTTTCTAGTGACCTCTGAGCTAGCTGGCATTCACAATTAAGTCTAACATTCAATAGAGACCTAGTCGACCTAAGTCCTACGTCTAACCTATTGTGTATGTTATTCCAAAGCGCAGAGCCTATTGGGAATATAGGAACTACACTACATGGCGCCCAACGTTTGGTAAGGCGATAATTTAACGCTAGACACAGTCGTGCTTTTCACACAGACCCCTTTTTCCCGTAAAAACTCCAATAGACATCTGGAGTGGGTAAAAGGTTAATATCCGTCAAAACTTAGTAGGAAAAAGATTCCTATGTATTAGTTTTCGGTTTAGTCAACGTTGAAGGATACAGTGTTCCAAAATATTGGGAATATAGGAACTACACTACAGTGTATTGTGAACTTGACCCGAAGGCATCAGAGCGCTTTACAGGGTTAGCACATTAGCAATTACATGAGGTGCATGAGGGGTACACAAAGACACACAATACATTGTGAGGTAGATATGGAAGCATAGCAGTCGTTACACGCTGTGCAAATGGGGTATGTAGGAAAACGAAAATACAAAAAACATAGTGATGATATATAAAACATAATTACAGTAGGTGCAAGGATTTGTGCAAAATATGTACTGTGGTAGAGTGGTAGCACAGTAAAAGCTGCATGAGGTGCAAATGTGGTAAATAGTAGAAGAATACAAAATATATGGTGACGATATATAAAAGGAGATTACAATAGACACAAGGGAAATGAGGACAAAATAGTCCAGAGGCAGATGTGCTACAGCGCTCCAGGCATGGGGAAGGTGAAATCACAGTTTTTTCCAGAGGTCTTGAAGATCAGGTTCATTGGAGGGTAAAAGGTAGGAGCATCAGGCAAGGTGGTCGGTTTAAGCAGGAGGGTTAATGTATTTGTTGAGAAGTAGTTTAAGTTTTTTTCTAAAGTGAAGGAATGATTGATTGTCATGTATGCCCTGCAGCTACGAATTCCAGATTTTCTTCACATTCCCGAGAATGAGCAGGAATGTTGTTTTTCTTTCTTGAATTTGGACTGAATCAGGAGTTGGGTGTTGTAGCTTCGAAGAGGTATATTTGGATCAGATTTTGATAGTATGCTAGGGAGGTAGGATTGCTTTTTATTGTAGAGAGCTTTGTGGGTTATGCAATTTTGACTATACACCTCGTCTCCAGTGGTAGCCGGTTGAATCTCCTGAATGTGGGAGTGATGTGGTCAAAGTGACTCTCCCCAGAGAGTAGTCTGGCTTCTGCATTGAAAGTAGCTTACAAATGGAGGAGGTGTGATTTAGGGGAACCCATTATTGTTACGTTGCTGTGGTCAAGCTTGGAGAGGACTAAGGTCTTTAGGTCTTCGAGGGGGATGAAAGGTTTGACTTTTTTAAGGTGCCTCAGTGTGTAGAAATCCCTTTTTGCTGAGGCGTCAATACGTTTTTCATTTGCAGGTCTCTGTCAAGTTTAATCCCTAGATATTTAGCACAGTTGGAGATGGATAGTTTGCAGTTTAATGCAGTGAGGTTGTCAATCCAGATGTGAATAGGGTAGGACTTATCTTTTGGTTGGATGAAGAGGAGTTTGGTTTTGTTGGAGTTGAGCTTAATGCATTTGCTGGTCAGCCAGGATTTAACTGAGAACAAAATAGGGAAAGTGTTGTATTGCAGAGGGATAAAAATTACTATTCCCATTCCAGTAAGAGCAACAGTAAGAAAGGTATTGGATAGCAAATGGGTAAAAATTACTATTCCCACTCCAGTGAGTGCAACAGTAGGGAAAGTGCTGGATAGCAGAAGGGTCAAAATTGCTATTCCAACTCCTGTGAGTGCAACAGTAGGGAAAGTGTTGGATAGCGGAATGGTAAAATTTACTATTCCCACTCTGGTTAGAGCAACAGTAGGGAAAGTGTTGGATAGCGGAGGGACAAAAATTACTATTCCCTCTCCAAAGACTGCAACAGTAGGGAAAATGTTGGATATCGGAGGGGTAGAAATGTAGGTAGGTGGGTACTCACGTAGATGCTGAAGCGTGCGCATTCGCATCCCTCTATTATGACCTTATTGAAGAGACAGGACTAGCAGGATTTGGTAATCACAGCAATGCCGCCTCCCCTCGTCTCTCTATTTATCATACAGATAGAGTAGTCTGAGGGTAGAGCCAAATTAGGCTCAGCTACCATATCTTCATTGAGCCATGTCTTGGTCAGAAAAAATATAGCTGGGGTTTCGTCAATGATTAGGTCATATATTTCGGCGTGATGTTTAACTAAAGATCTCACATTCAGCTGCAATATTTTTAGCCGTCATAGGGGAGACGTGGCAGGAGAGAAAGGAAGGGACAAAGGTTTGAGAAGTGCAAACATGCCGCACGAGCAGCTGGTAGGGCCACTCAGAGGGTGTAATGTGGAACTATTGCACCGATGGATTGGAGGGTTCAGAGTTAGTAGGGCCTCTCTAGAATAAGTACGTCTACCTGGCGGTTTTCGGCCAGCATTTCTGGCAAGAGGTGACGTGCTGGTTGAAATATATGACCTTATCATTGACGAAACCCCAGATATATTTTTTCTGACTGAGACATGGCTCAATGAAGATATGGTAGTTGAGCCTAATTTGGCTCTACCCTCAGACTACTCTATCTGTATGATAAATAGAGAGATGAGGGGAGGCAGCATTGCTGTAATTTCCAAATCCTGCTACTCCTGTCTCTTCAATAAGGTCATAATAGAGGGATGCGAATGCGCACGCTTCAGCATCTCCGTGAGTACTCACCTTACCCTTTCTGGGATATTGATATATAGGCCACCGGGAAATGCTACAGGTTTTAAAAATGCACTCCTAGAGACAGTTGGAACGCTTGTTGTGGGAACTGCTAATTTTAGCATTTGCGGCGATCAAAATCTCCATTTTGATCTTACTCAGGACCAGACTATCTGCGGCCTGCTTGCAGACTTAGCTGCATTCCAACACTATCAATTGGTCGCAAGCCCCACACACAGAGGGGGTCATCTGTTAGATCCCATATTTACGAACATTGATGCTGCAACTGTGGCGCCCCCACCCCTGTGGCTTGGACTGACCATCTACTGGTCGAAATGACCTTCCCCATATCAGAACCGTTATGTAAGAACGCCCAACGATCTGTTTATAAACGACCTTGGCGAAAGCTTTGACTAGAAGACTTCCATGCACTCTTAACAGTAGACCCTTTGGGTCCTTTTAACAATGCAGAGGCAGGTTATGAGATGTTCTGTGCCTGGATTACTCGGGCGCTTGACTCCCTTATCCCGGCGACCTGGTTTAAGGGTTGCTCCCAGGAGTCTAGCCCCTGGTACAACGAAGCCTTGACTCTACTGAGTAAGGCGTGTAAAAGATATGAGCGCGAATGGAGGAAAGACTATGATCCTGGAAAATAAGGACATTATCTGGCTAAACTGAAATCATATCATAGAGCCATCTGTAAGACGCAGGCGTCCTACTATGCCACCGAGATTAAACTTAGCCCTAACCCTGCCAAACTCATTTTTAAAGTCTTAAAAGATCTTAGTGCCAAGAAAACCTCGGTGCCTATAACTACTTCCGAATTCCAGTGTGAAAAACTAGCCTCCTTCTTCATGGAGAAAGTACATGCAATCTACCGGTCCTTTCCTTCTATGACCACTTCCCGTACTTATACTCCCCCTAGACCAGGGCCAGCCTCCAGCCTTACGGTTATCCCAGAGATTTCCAATGAAGAACTGAGTGGGCTGAGTGTGAAAATTAAATCTGGCTCTCCTGCCGATCCACTAAAGCCTGCTCAGTTCAGGGATTCCTCCTTGCTCTGTCTGACGCCTTTGTGCCAGATAATCAACTCCTCCTTTTCGTCCGCCATGGTGCCGGCAAAATGGAAACAAGCCTGGGTTTCTCCCATTCTTAAAAAACCTACCTTAGACTCTACTAAGCCTGAGAATGTTAGGCCTATTTCTCTTCTTCCCTGGGTGGCGAAGATGGCAGAAGCTCATGTTAACATCATACTCACCAACTTCCTGCTTTCCAATAACATTCTGGATGCAACGCAACATGGCTTCCGCGCCGGTCATAGTACAGAGACTGCACTCCTGGCTATGACGGAACACCTGCGGACCATCCTCGATTCTGGTCAAATGGCGGCACTGATCACGATGGATCTTAGTGCCGCCTTTGACACAGTCTCGCATGGTGTGCTGCTTCACCGTCTGGAGGAGGCAGGGATTTCGAACCTGGCCCTGGAATGGTTTAGATCTTTCTTGACAGGAAGATCTTTCTGTGTCTCCACCTCTCCATTTCTATCCAAGGTGCAACCTATCGAGCAGGGTGTCCCCCAGGGCTCGGCATTGAGCCCCACATTGTTCAATCTTTATGTTCAGTCACTAGCGCCAGTCGCCAGGCAGTGGGACCTTACAATGGTCTCATATGCGCATGACACGCAGCTGGTGGTTGCACTAACTGAAGGTTCGACCCTTAATGTCTCCAGGTTCAAAAGCCGCATGACGTGGCAGACTGGATGACGTCTAATTGTTTGCAATTAAATGCAAACAAAACGGAAGTACTGCTAGTCGGCAAGAACACTGACTTGTGGGGTGACCACTGGTGGCCTAATGCTTTGGGTAAGGCCCCGGAACCTAAGAAAGAAGTCAAGAACTTGGGGGTGTGGATGGACTCCTCTCTTAGTTTCTGCATCCATACTAAAAAAGTGGCTGCCACATGCTTTGGCATTTTACGAGGTCTTAAACCTATTCCGAAATTCTTTGACAGCTGATAGTCCAGTCAACTATTCTTTCTTGCTTGGATTATGCCAGCTCCCTGCTTCTGGGGGCCAATCAAGCTGAGATTTTCCAGATGCAGTGTATTCAAAATGCGGCAGCCAGAGCCTTAGTAGGTCTCCCTCGGGTCTGTTCCACGACCGATACTGTAAAAACAGTTTCAATCGGGTCGGGGACAATCGATATTTGCCCGGCGGTATTGCCTCTGTGACCCTCTAGTTATTTAAATCAATGAAGAGGCAGGCGCTGGAGACTGGAAGGCAGGAAACAAGGCTTTTATTCTCTCCGGAGGAGAACACAACGAAACGGACAGAAGGTATCGTTCAGAGGTGCTCTAACGTACGTTTGAGGCCTGGCCCCTTATATACAGTGTTTTATGGTTTTTATTGCAGTTTACAAATATGTGACAAAGCTTTGATATACGGAAAGACATACCCGGAATCCCCCTTTGGGGCCCGTTCCCACACACATTTACAGTTGAAATCCCCACCCTAATCACAACAGGTGGTGAGCATCGCGCAGCTGGATAATCCGCCGATTCACGGGATGAGGGGAGTCTGATTGGATCTCATGGGGTGGGGGCTTTGATCAACCCGGGGATTTCTTTGATGGGGGAAGCTTTCTATTGTACGGGGAGGGGCGAGGGTGGTATCGGCAGAGATGGGTGTCGGCTTGGGAACGGGGAGGACAAAACGGGCACACGGGGAAAAAAGGGGGTTTGCATCTAAGGGCCGGAGATCATGAAAGGAAAGCAGGGAGGTGTCGCGCTGGGAACAGGATGAGGGCCGGGGGCAGAGCAGCGCCGAAGAGGGGTTTATGACTCCAGGCAGGTGCAAGCAGGGGGGTGGTCAGCGGGCAGGCTTAGCGAAGGCAAAGGGCTATGTCAGGGGCCAGCGGCATGCAAAAGGGTTGGTTCTGATCGGGGCATTTTAAAATGGCGGGCGCGCACGACAAAAGTGTGGCATCCGGGGAAGAGGCAAGATGGCGCAGATAATGTTCACCAAAACGCACTAATTTTCCACAGTCCCTCCTTTAACATATTCAAGACATCTTGTTGGTTCATTTTCTACTCGGGTCTATTGTGGTGAGCATGAGAGAGAGAACTGTAGGAAACCCAAGATAAAGAGTTGTAAACAATACATTTTGAGGTTTCTAGTTTTTAGGAGGTGCACCTATTTGATGAACTTTGATAAATTTGTTCAGCAGGAAAGTCATAGGAATGAAATACAAAAACGGCGAGCAGCAAGTACATATCATAACATAAACTGGCAGGTTAATACATATTTCGGATTCGGGTTGGAGCAGGATCAATGCAATGGTGGCTGGGAGAGAAATGAGGCGTAGAAAAAACGGTGGTTTGAGGATGTCAAATGTTCGAAGTTTACGAGTTCTCGTTGTTCTTTGTGATCTTTCGTTGGCGCTGTTGAGCACCGGCGGTGGAGCTACAAGTCCGGCTCTGTTCTAAGTTCTGCGTTGCAGGGCACGACCCTTTCCTCGCGTTTCTGGTCGGAAAGGTCCTTTTCGCCCTGTGTCCTTTGAGGTGATTGTCAGAAAGTTCCGATGGAAGAAGAGCGTTCAAGACAGTCCATAGGGTAGGTCAGAGGAAAAAGGGGATGGAGCAAGGCCAAATTAGGAACAAACTAGGGGAACGAGAGACTTCAAATAGGCGGGCGTGTGACGGAATTCGGAGAGCGGGGACTTGTCGACAGGCACTGGACGTCGAGCAGGGGCATTAGGTCGACCCTTTCTTTTCATGCTGTCGAAAACAGTGCCTCGTCCTGCAGCTCTTTTCAGTCGTGGTCTCGCCTTGGCTAATGTCGCAGGTGTCCCTTAGTCTGTAGTCGGGCCTCGTGCTCCCACATCCGGTCCTT
Organism: Lissotriton helveticus; assembly: GCF_964261635.1. Lineage (NCBI taxonomy): Eukaryota > Metazoa > Chordata > Amphibia > Caudata > Salamandridae > Lissotriton > Lissotriton helveticus. Next base: position 116,121,446 of record NC_136072.1, read on the forward strand.
CTCTCCTCCAACAGCAGTACCCTTAAACAAGTTTGAAAAGACAGTTTTTTAGAAAATTTTCGGATGAAGATAATCAAAAAAGTCTATTTCTCTCCCAGCTCCAGGCAAAGAATGAAAATGTCCGTCATTTTTAACGTTCACAACCGGCATATGAATGACCGGTGGCGGACCTGCTGGATTTACTATGACCTTCCTTCATAATCATTTATTACAGGCATGACGGTTCATCTGATGGTAACCCACCTTCGGGAGACAAATCTGGCAAAGATATGCCGTTCTCTAGAGTTTCACATTTACAAAAGGGTACAGTGAGTCGTCAACATGGTACTACACAGGTATTTTGCTGAGAGACGAACATGGCTAAACATTTCCTTTCTATCGGCGCATCCTGTTTTTCAGCTACTGCGAGGTTCATTTTGACGATTTCTTTACCTTGCTCTAGTCTGTTAACCTTGTAAAACATCATTCTGGGTCCTACGTAGCCTTTTACAGCCCGGTTACTTAACTAGGAAGGACAGGGGTTTTATGGGAGACAACCAGGGACATAGACAGGGGAGGCAACGGGGGTGATCGTTTTTCTGGTTTCGGTATTGCGACGATTCGGGGAGGGGAGGGTCGCGTATTCTGAGGTCCTTGTTTTATACTATAGGAGCCGTTGACATGTAGTTCCCTTATTTCGGGCCAGATTAGGGAACCTCTGTTGTCTTACCTGTCCTTTCCCTTACGGCCCAACCTGGGTTTATTGACTTCTAGCGGAAAAGGAGAGGTAATGACGCGGCCTCAGGGTGATTGCATTAAAGACAAATGTTTGTGCAAATACTGACGGTATTTTGAAGCCAATTAGGTGGTGTGCTAGGGGTGGCGATCTGCCAATTTCGGGGCTAACCACTCGGGAGAGTGGTAGTGCAAAAAGAGAGAGAGAGAGAGAAGAGAGAGAGAGAGAGAGAGAGAGAGAGAGAGAGAGAGAGAGAGAGAGAGAGAGAGAGTGAGAGAGTGAGAGAGTGAGAGAGAGTGAGAGAGTGAGAGAGTGAGAGAGAGAGAGAGAGAGAGAGAGAGAGAGAGAGAGAGAGAGAGAGTGTGCAACGGCAGGCTAAATAGTGCACGTGCAACGGAGAGGGCGGCAGTGCATTCAAGAAAGGCTATTTAGTGCATTACACAGTAAAGGGTATTCACGAGTCCACGTTAGAATCTTGTAATCATGCAGTTTGAGCATTTGACAGGGTAGAGGGGACGTGCTTTGGGAAAAGGAAAGAAGAAAAAAAGGAGGTACCATTTTGTCGCACTTTCTCGCATTCTCGGTCCTTTGACCAGTTGGGTCAATGCTTCAGTCACACACACACACACATTCCCTCACAGTTTCGCATCATACGTGACATGGGTTCATTCTTCCGGTCTGGTTTAAGAGTGGTCACTTTTTATCAGGTTGTGCTAATTTTTCGGGCTTGTTCGATACGTGAGTAGTTTGCAGGCGTGCTTGGGCACTACCCTGCGGCGCTAGTCCGTTTCGTGTATTTGGACATGGCAAGGTCTCAGATCTTCGCCACACCTCGGCTGTAATTTCTGACGTAACCTGCAGAGGGAGGAAAAGAGGGGGGGTGGGGGAGACAGCATTCGCGCGCATTCAAATACATGGATTCATAAGTCCTTTACTTACCTCTTACTCGTCTTTTCCTCCTTGGGGCAGGGTCCCCGGGGATATGGTTTTCGGAGTCGGGGGGGGGTAGTGTGTTCATGTAGGGCGTGTGCGGGGAAACATAAAAAGGAAACCAGAGGTGCCTAGTGCGAGGTATCTAGTCAAAGGATATATCTCACTATCGGGATCCTTAAACCTCTTTCGACGCCGTGGCGTTCTAAAGTTCTTCGGTTCTTGGGTCCCTGCTACTTCGGAACGTTGTACTTTACAATATTTACATTATTTCATTTCACCCTCCTTTTACATTCCCTCATTTACACCATTCGTTTTACCCATCCTTGGAAGTCACGGTCTTCCTCTACGCGAGAGTTCATGAGTCAGTCGCATACTTTTAATGCGGAGCGTCGGGTTGTCGATCCGATCCGTCCTCCAAGGCCGGGCAACCATCTTCCTTTAACCTTAAAGAGAGAGCAGAGTAGGGTGCACAGAAAAAGAACTTTCCTACCCATCCCATATTGTTTTAAAATAAAACATGCAATACCCGTCCATAGTTTCAAAGACTTTAATTTGCAAATTCATTTCAGCATATGGATTAGGAGGGTGTGGTCGTATTTGGTCGGTCGTGGCAATGGCTAAAGTGCGTACAGTGGGGGGCGTCGTTTGCGACAGTAAAAAACATCGGAAAGTTTTATTCATTCATTTGTGAGAGACTAAAACGTCTATTAATTGGCTGGGGGTTCGGGGGCATATATTTTCATAATTTAGAAACATAATCATAACAGTTGTAATCAGATTTCCTATATACATACCGTACGCATGTATCGTAAATGAGGTTTACATCAGTTATAAAAATATAATACATTGTATATTCGTAATCAACGTTTGTAACGGGGATCTTTTCATACAGTTCGTCGAGTGAGCTCTCCTTGTCTTTTCTAGCCAAGTGTACAAAGGATCACAAAAATCTCAGAACATCAAGTTTATATTAGTGCGAAGGAACACCACGAGGTGTTCGTAAGTTCCGATTGATACCAGCGCCATTTTGGGCGGGGCCGGCACAGTCCGGAAGCAGCATCAGGGGGAAATGTTTTCATTACTGGCAGTTTGGACCAGAGTCCTTTTCGGCGGTTCTAGAATTCACGCTAACAGAAGGTGTGGCAATGTCATGTTTGTTTCGTTGGCGATCGAAGCAGCCGTCCCTTACCGGAAACCTGCTAAGGCCGAAGGCTCCGCCGGGGACCTTTGCATGATCTTCAAGGCTGCGGAGATGCTGTCGGAGATGGGGGCTCGTGCTCCATGGGACAAATGTTCGAGTTGTATGGCTGGCCAAAGTTACTCTAGTGGCCGGGACCCGCCTTCCAGCGGATCCAAACGCCATTTTGAGGCCCTACAGGGGCCACTCTCGTCGAGTTTGCAAGAATGGAAGAGACCCTTTGGAGTGAAGGGAAGAGGTCCCTGTTTTGTGAGAGCGGGACGTTCAGCTGGGGTGCAGCTGTGATGCCCCCACCTGGGGGGCGAGGGAGGCTCGTTCACATCGTCTCCTTCTCCCGGTGCACTCCATGCCGCTCCTTTTCATCGCCCTGCATGAAGGCCTCTCCACATCCGGTGTTCCCCAAGCGTCACCATTGTACGTTCGGTGCTGCGCAAATACTGGGGTGCCACCATTGTGTGTTCGGTGCTGCGCAAGTACTGGGGTGCCACCATGGTGTGTCCGGTGCTGTGGAAGTATGGGCACCATCGCCTGACTGGGGGTGTTCGGCGCCGGGCTGGGGGGCTGGGAAACCTCCTACCGGTGGAGGTGGGAGAGGCTCGTCCGCGTCGCCTCTCCCTCCCAGCCCAACTTGGACAAATTGTTGTGGAGGTACGTGCAGGACATCCCGCCGTCCAGGACTGCTGCGGCCGTGACGGAAGAGAAAAGGAAGAGGTGCCTCGCTCTCCTCTTGACATGTGGCGGGACTACCTTAGTCTTTCCAGGCCCGTTGCGGCCGGCCAAAGAGACATGTGGCGGGACTACCTGCAAATGCCCAGGCTGCGGGCTCCCGCCTCTTCTCCGGCTCCCCCATACGTTAAGATTTCCTGACCAAGAGTTGGCGGCGGGGCTCGCCTTATATGGGTTGCCGTTGGTTGGGCGTAGCCGTAACCCTACCCTATTTTGGAAGGTTCCAGAATGGGGGGGGGGGCGAATGTTCTGTTTGACTTTCATTTTCTACAGTTTATCGTTATTATTCCTTGTTTGTTGTGTTAAATTAAAAGTTCAAGTTTATTAATGTTCTACGGATTTTGTTTTATCATTTCTTTCTTTCCAGGTTGCTTTTATGCTAAGTTTCTGCTAACAGGGGTCGAGTAACACGGAAACACGTGTAAAAGGGATGACGCAGATTTGTACATTACATACACACGAACTCAGACGGGGGACAGTACAAGTACGACATACAAAGACCCAAGACAAATATAAAAACAGTTATCGGTCATAATTATCTCTTTCCGTCTGTAAGTTTTTAAACGAGGCTGGGTTCCCGTCTTGACATTGCCCGACCTAGGAGAACTTGATCATGCCGCTGAGATTTTCCTGGCGAAATCTGTGCCATCGGGCATAATCAAACGTGGTGGTTCTGTCTGGCCTGTCTATGTAAGTCGGGTTCTTCTCTGTCTCGCGCCTTTTCTCGTACTGTCGGTCTGTCGTTCCTGTCGGTCCTCTGCTCCTACTCACGCTCAGTAGAGTCGGGCATTGGGCTTTCCAGTGTCCGACATACCTACAAAAAGCGCATTGGTCTGACCCTAAGTCTGGTCGTCCTTGGTATAGTGTCGGGGGGTAAGTTGTGGGTAGCGGTGTCCTGGGGTTGTCCTGTCGGTATATTTCCCTACTTGGTTTATCCTCGTCTTTTCTCTGTCGTTTCGTAGCCTCTCTGCGCCACATACCGAGACTGTCGAGCATAATTGGCGTCGTCTTATTATTTCGAAGGGCTATTTCTAACGTTTCTATTTTATCAAGGTCGAAGGATCCTGCCAGTGGCCACTGTTTGTCTTGGCTATCTTCGGTATACCTGTGCCATAATTTATTATAAGCTATGGTAACTAACCCATAGTTTATGAACATGTCCTTATTAGGGGTGCCTTCTAGTGGAGCCATATGGTCCACCTCTAACACCCGGTCCGGGCTAAACAGGCTATTTATCAATGGGGAGAAGACAGACATGACGGCTCGTAACGAGGGACTAAAAAGTCAGCACTGCCTATCTTATCACTAGGTGCAAAGACTAGACAGAATATTTCTATTCTACGTTGTTTGCAGGCAGTGAATACCTCATGGATCCCAAAAAAAACCAATAGACCAACAAAATAACAATGGGGAGAATGAGTAGGACCGCAAAGATCTGCGTCACCTACCCTTTTCACTATCTGCAAAAAGGATGGTCTCTTCCCTGCTTGCAGACAGAGAATCTCCAGGAAACAATAGTTTGTGAACAACAGTTCAGTTTCAAGCAATTATTGAGTGGGGGAGAAAAAGAACAAGCACGGCTGCTACCCTACTTATCCTCCACTGCTTGCAAAGGGAGAGAGAGCCTGTTGCTTCTCCGTTTGCAGACAGTGAATCTCTAAATAAAAATAAACAAGGCAATACTAGTATTTTTTTGACAATCAATCAAAACAAATTCTTTTGCAATTTGTCGTGGCAACACGACCTTACCCGGACCATGTGGACAGTTTCTTGTCTTCCGAATCCAGCGCCCGATCGTCCTCTTTTTCTCGTATTTCTCACGGCACTCCTGATGGTTCCCAGTCAGGACCGTAGATCACTCGAGAGAGGTCTGTTCGGAACTAGTGAAGTTCGGATGATCGGCTGCCAGACGAGGGTCTATTGGGCAAGAGCTCTCCCGATCGTTGCAGTCGTTCACTCTGTCGTCGGGACCTCTCCCACTGGATCCACGAGTCGCTGATGGGCCCCACGCTTGGGACGCCAATTGTAAAAACAGTTTCAATCGGGTCGGGGACAATCGATATTTGCCCGGCGGTATTGCCTCTGTGACCCTCTAGTTATTTAAATCAATGAAGAGGCAGGCGCTGGAGACTGGAAGGCAGGAAACAAGGCTTTTATTCTCTCCGGAGGAGAACACAACGAAACGGACAGAAGGTATCGTTCAGAGGTGCTCTAACGTACGTTTGAGGCCTGGCCCCTTATATACAGTGTTTTATGGTTTTTATTGCAGTTTACAAATATGTGACAAAGCTTTGATATACGGAAAGACATACCCGGAATCCCCCTTTGGGGCCCGTTCCCACACACATTTACAGTTGAAATCCCCACCCTAATCACAACAGGTGGTGAGCATCGCGCAGCTGGATAATCCGCCGATTCACGGGATGAGGGGAGTCTGATTGGATCTCATGGGGTGGGGGCTTTGATCAACCCGGGGATTTCTTTGATGGGGGAAGCTTTCTATTGTACGGGGAGGGGCGAGGGTGGTATCGGCAGAGATGGGTGTCGGCTTGGGAACGGGGAGGACAAAACGGGCACACGGGGAAAAAAGGGGGTTTGCATCTAAGGGCCGGAGATCATGAAAGGAAAGCAGGGAGGTGTCGCGCTGGGAACAGGATGAGGGCCGGGGGCAGAGCAGCGCCGAAGAGGGGTTTATGACTCCAGGCAGGTGCAAGCAGGGGGGTGGTCAGCGGGCAGGCTTAGCGAAGGCAAAGGGCTATGTCAGGGGCCAGCGGCATGCAAAAGGGTTGGTTCTGATCGGGGCATTTTAAAATGGCGGGCGCGCACGACAAAAGTGTGGCATCCGGGGAAGAGGCAAGATGGCGCAGATAATGTTCACCAAAACGCACTAATTTTCCACAATACCATCCGGAGGCTTCATTGGCTCCCTATGGCAGAGCGGATTCAGTTAAAGACGTTATGTCTTTCTTTTAAAATTCTGATATTCTCTACACCTATTCTGCTCTGCAACCTATTGACCCCGTATGTACCTTCCCGTGCATTACGTTCTCTCGGACAGCACCTGGTCACGGTTTCCCGGGTAAAACGTTGTCGAGGGGGAGGTCGCTCCTTCAATCAATCAATCAATCAAAGCATTTATATAGCGCACTACTCACCCGGAGGGTCTCAAGGCGCTGGGGGGTGGGGGGTCCGCTACCGCTCGAACAGCCAGGTCTTGAGCTGCTTCCTGAAGGCGAGGCTTCCGCTACCTGGCAGCCAAACAGTGGAACTCGTTACCGGTCCATATATGAGAACTGGAATGCCTGTTGGATTTCAGGAAGGCAGTCAAAACTCACCTTTTCCCCCTAAAATAGTCTATTTTGGTCACTGTTATGTCGGGTTTCGCCGTAGTAATCTGTTCTTTCAGCTGCTGGAAGCGCCGGGATGCCCCTTTGCTGGGGCAGCTTTGTGCTATACAAGTTGTTATAACATAACATAACATAACATAACATATTTACAAACAAAAACATTAATTAAAACATAAATGTATTTATTTTATTTCCTACCCTATAACACCACACCAATAACAAAACACTTCAACATTTTTTATTAATATTATTTACATAATTAACATAATTGATAATCAATTAGAAAAATATTATTATATAAAAAACTATTAACATTAATTGACTACACAAACCTTAACACTATAAAATCCACAACACACACCTAAATTAAACTATAAAATAATAAAACACAATTAAAACTTATTTTAAAATGTAAAAAAATTAAAACTAATATTAACAACTAATAATTACATAATTAAAATGTATTTAATACCCACCCTTTACCCCAGTAAAAGTGAAAACAACACACACAAAAATAAACAATTTTCCAAAATAAATATCAAATAATTAACATTAATTAACAACTAGGGGGTCTATTACTATAGCGGGCGGATCGCCACTGCCCGTATGGCGATCAGCCCGCCATTCCGTACCCACCCACCCACCATTTCCCCCCTACCATAATACCACGGCATGGGGGACCACGGTGGACGGAAAGACCGTCTGTCGGTTTTCCACCCGTCGACGAGTCGACCGGGTGGAAAAGGGGTATAATATGGTGGCGGTGTCTGCAAGACTCCGCCATCCTTATTATAATGAAGGCGGGGATGTGCCTTTCCATGGCAGCGTTGCCGCCATGGATAAGCATGCGGTCTCTGCATGTGGGGGCCAGTTGCGGGCCCCCAGGGTGTTGGGGTGCACATGGGGGGTACCTATGGTACCCCCCCTGCATGTGCATTCACAATGTGGCAGGCACCGCGTGGTGCCTGCCACGTTGTGCACGCAAATGCAAAACATGCCTTTTTTACATTGCGGCGGGTGCTGCTGAAAGCACCGCCTGCCGCAATGTAAAAAATGCTGGATGTGCCCGCCTGTGTGGCAGGTGCATCCTAATCTGCATCACGAGACCGACGCACATATGGCGGGGGGTCCCTTTTGCCGTTACGAAAGTCTGCCCGCCATCATAATAGACCCCTATATATTAAATAATTAAACACAAATTACTTCCCACCCTTTACTCCTATAAACACCACAACACACACCTAAAATTAATTACACAATTACCATAATTAATTACCAATTAATTAATTACAATGAATTATCAACCAATTAATAATTCATCAATTACAAATAAATTACTTCTCACCGTTTACACCTATAAAAAACACAACACCCACCTAAAATTAATTACACAATTACCAAAATGAATGACCAATTAATTATTTAAAATTAATTAACAGCCAGTTATTAATTCATCAATTTAAACTAAATTACTTCCCACACTTAACACCTATAAGCACCACAACACACCTAAAATTAATTATACAATTACCAAAATTAATTACAAATGAATTAATTAAATTTAATTAACAACCAATTATTAATTCATCAATTAAAAATAAATTACTTCCCACCCTTTACACATATAAACACCACAACAAACACCTAACATTAATTACACAATTACCAAAATGAATAACCAATTAATTAATTAAAATGAATTGACAGCCAATTATAAATTAATTAATAATAAATTACTGTACACATTTAACACTAGAACAACTCAATTAAACAAATCTTAATAAATAAATATTAATCAAAACATTTAATATAATTAAATTACTTCCCACCCTATTCCCCTATAAACCGACAACCCGCTACGAAACTAAAAACGCAAAATTCAAACAATTAAAAAAAGTTAATATCATTAAATTACTTCCCACCCTATTCCCCTATAAACCCACAACCTGCTACGGAACTAAAAGTGCAAAATTCAAATAAAAAGAAAATTCATAACTGCTCAAAATGTAACACATATATTAAAAATACAAACAATTCTTAAATAAAAAACATACATCACATACATATAAAATATATACTAAAATACATAACAATAATAAAAACGATATGTTTAACAACTATATTTTTGCAAATTATATTACTTACCTCAAATTGATATTCTTGCCCTCGATATTAATGACTCGATATTTGTGCAACTCGATATTTTTTCCTCGATATTCTGTCTCTGCACCGTGACAAAAGATTCATCTGCATTCTGATAGCTTTCCTGGGCGGAAGGGGAAGAGGTAGCTCACACTTACATTTGAATAGGCTGTGCCCTGTCCCCACACAAAGGGCTGATTACCCCCGCAGACAGGACTGGGATGAACATGATTTTGTGCACTTTAGTTGGCTGCTTTGAAGTCACCCCCTACATCAAAGGCACTTTTGGGTATAAGGAGCGGGGCTCTGACACTAGCAAATCAGTACCCTACTAGACCTGGGAAGAACTCTGTTTGAGTAAAGACAGCTGTGCTGAAAGGATTGCAACTTTGCTATGAGTGCTCTGAAGAACTGCTTCTCTGTTCTGCTGAGCTAACCTGCTGCCTGCTGATCTCTGCCCTGCTGAGGACAAGGACTGGACTCTCTAATTTGAACCCAGAGTGACTCCAAGGGCTTGCTGGCTTTTTTCTTTTTTAAACATGCTCCACCACCTTTCCAAACCGCAAAAACGTTACTTGTTGAAGGGAAACATCCTTTACAACGCAACTTTTACCACGCAGTGCCTTTACGACGCAACCATTACAACGCATGTCATTACAACGCATTGCGCTGGGGGGCGCTCTAGGATAGGGAATAGATTTAATTTACTATCCAACACCTTCCCTACTATCCACGGGGACTGGAGTTGGAATAGTAAATTAAACTATTCACTATCCAGCACCCCAAAGCGCTATGCGTTGTAACAGCATGCGTTGTAAAAACTGCGTCGAAACAGCATGCATGGTAAAAACATGCGTTGTAATGTCATACATCCCTTGTTGAAAGCCTGCATGGGGTGCAGACAGCCTGACAACTCGACATAAACTGCAGCCAACCGGAGGATTTTGACTTTCACAAAACTTTATTGGCGAAAGGTGTACACCACAACGAAGGTTGCGATGTAGGAGTGAAGCTCCAAACACAAGATGGAGGCATGCATCAAATGACGCCGCACCGGATGGCTAGCGGCATCAGCATGCAGCAAAACATCCACAACAGCAAGGGACCTGAAGAGGGTGCACACATCATAGAAGATAGCATGGAGATATCACAGGATTGGTAAGGCTGCCTGCGTTGAGTGAATGCGCGCGGTGAAGAGCTCATGCCACAATTCAAAAGTAGCACAGCAGTTGAAGGGGCAAACGTTAAGGGGCTGGAGTGATAATTGTACACACGATAACAGCTCACCCAAAAGTCCTCAACAGATGGCACTTGGGCATTACACCACAGGTTCTGAGGCATCACCAACCTTCACATCTTTAATCACACCAGGGGTGCTGGTTTTCCCAGCACACGTTGTTGCTGCCAATTTCCCAACACACCTGGCCGTTGCCAATTCCTCAGGGGTGCCGTAAAGTTGTAAACTCAGTATGCTCTGCATCCAATTCAGTAACCTCTCTCATGACTGTAGTAAGGACACATGCCAACCATTAGTAAAAATAGTCTACTTATGGCCAACAACAGGGGTGGGGTGCTTCTTCAAGTTATCGCCATACACACGGTCATCTTGTGGGTCAGCAGGATGAAAACAGCTTACTTCTTCTGCGGCACACTGCGCTGGTTGAGGCTGTCTGTTCAATTAGACACTGGTGGGGCTACCAGTCGCAATTCTTTATCCCAGGCTCTCATCTTAGTGTGCAATTACTATATCGTCTTGTCTTCATTTCAAATTCTTCTTTGTTTCATGTGACACTTCAGATCTTTTGTGGCCTTGTATTAAACTTTCCTTCATGCTTGGGTCTTTTTCGCTCGTCGCCAGTGTTAAAATGAAGGATTGTACATAGACAAGTCTTGAAGATAAAAGTTATGGATTTATTCATCAGGTTATTTCTTCAGTTACAGGTAACAGGAAGATGCTAAGATCCATATTATGCCTTACCAGGAGCAGCCTCCTTGCTGCTCAGCATTTCCACTCCATCTGATCCTTACTCAAGCATAAACACTCCGAAAATCCCAATGACCTCACCATTGTCTGAGCAGCAAGGCAGAGTACAACAATAGGGAGGATACATTAACCAACAAGTAGATTATAACACATTTCCCCCCTCATAATGATTATAGAAAATCAAATGTAGGCACAGAAATCCTGGTTTGTGGAGGTGTTGCCCCAGTATTACATCCAGATTTGAAGAGCTGTATTAATCCTAAACCCAAAAGATACTTGGGGATCCTATTCTCTCCTACAATCCAGGATCTGTATACACTTAATTATCTCCCTTTGCTCCAAAAGGTCTTCTCTATGTTTGTTCGTTGGGATCCATTACCCTTAACCATTCTTGGTCGCATCGCCCTGATTAAAATGTCAATTCTTCCCCTTTTAAACTTTTTATTTTCGACTCTTCCAGTATTTCTTCCAGGATCTTTTTTTTTGCGCGTATAGAATCCATGTTTTCTAAATTTGTCTGGGCAAAAAAAATTGTAGAATTGACATACGGACATTATATGAAGAAACCGAATATGGAGGCCTTTCTTTACCAAACTTAAAAGAGTATTATAATGCATACTTTGCGTTTTATTTAGATAGATTCAAAGATACAACTCCAGGCACTGGTTTATTCATACATTTTTTCGTTGACCTAATTTCTTTAGAAATTCAGATTCCTTCCCCTCTCCTTGTGCCTAAATCACCCAAATTTTTTCGATACAAGATCCTGAATTGGTTTTTCAAACGACGGGATGCCATGATTAAGAAATATTCCCTTCCCCTTTTCAATTTAACCACTCCCCTAATAGGTGCCTTGACTTTTTTAAGGATTAAAATGGATCCCTCAGTTATTATAAAATGGGGACGTGTTGGGTTTAAAACGTTAACCGATTTTATGTGGCATGGGTCTTGGCTATCTGTTAATGCAATGTCATGCCTAATTCCCGATAATTTCTTATTAATCGGGTCTTATAGGGTGATTCATGAATCTTTGGTACAACTCGATCTTAGTCATATTAGTACCCCATCACAGCTGGCAGAAGATCTTTTTGTTAATGTTTCAATAAAGAAACCTGGGGAATGGAAGCATTATTTGGCACAAAATCGAAAGGAAGAGCTGAGTGCCAAAGTTATACGTAAATGGCATACACAGGAAAATTTAGTGTTACCCATCGTTATATGGAATACTATTAATAAGTTAAATTTCGGTTCACTACAGGGAGCTAATTGGAGCAGAATGTTTTTTTTAGTAAATGGCTTCTATATCGCACCCCTGCAATGATTGCCAAAATGTACAACAATACGTCCGCCAATTGCTTTAGATTCATTCATTGCGATCAAGCTAATTGGTCTCATATTATGGCCCACTGTCCAAAAATTCAGTCTTTTTGGGAAGACATTTTCAATTTTCTTAAAACTTATTTGGCTATCCCGATACTTTGTACTGTAAATTTAATACTGTTTGGCTTCGATCCAGATAGTAAATTCTCAGAATTTTTGGCTAAATTGGTATATATTGCAATGGCTGTTGCTAGATCTCTGCTATTACAGAATTGGCGAACACCGCAGGTTCCGGTGTTTCAGGCGTGGTTTGATAAAAGGAGAAGGGTCAGGAAATATGAACAGATGTACGCAAAACGGGTGGGGGAGGTAAAAAAGTTTGCAAAGATCTGGGGAGTGTCTTTTGAGTAACCTTTTCTTTTTAGATTATGTTATGCTGGCAAGAATGACCATGTATATTTGTGAAGATTTTTTCTTTCTGTATTTGATTTAAGAAAACTGCAATTCACTCCAATAAAAAAAAATTCAAAAAAAAGAAGTAGATTATAACATGACCTCTCCAGTCCTGGGCCTCAGAAGCAGGTTCTGCATCTGATTTCTGCAAAAAACGTTCGCATTGCCTCGATTGTTGAGAATTTCTGCCACATCCTTCGAAGCAGACGCAGGGGTTGCTGAATGACGAAGGATCCACAGCCAGTGTTGCTTGACTACGACGCTTGTCGCAGCTCAATGACAAAGCATTGCAATCACTTTAATGGAGCTTGATGATAACACAGGCTCAACTGAGGCGCAGTAGACTCTCATCATCGATAAAAGTTCCATCCAGGGTATTTCTTCAGTGGGACATGTCTGTGTCCTGTAATTGGCCTGCTGTCCACAGCGGTCCGCCCAAACTTTAGCTTTGCATTGGTCCCTTGTAACATTAAGGGACCTTTTGACTGCTAGTGACTTCTAAGCACTATTTTTTGTTTGTTCTTTAGAAATTCATATCTCGACTTCTGCTTATTGGATCTTTGTCATTTTGGTCTTCTTGTTTTACTCAGATAAATATTTTCTGTGTTTCTAAACCTGTGTGGAGTCTTTTTTCTGGTGTTTTCTTTGAGTTACTGTAATTTAAGTGTTACACAAATACTTTATACATTGCCTCTTACGTTAAGCCTGACTGCTCTGTGCCAAGCTATCAGAGAATGAGCACAGGTTAATTTAGGGTGTGTATCAAACTTACCCTGACAAGAGGGGTGGTCCCTACTTGAACAGGGGGCAAACCTCTGCCAACTAGACCCTCATTTCTAACACAGAGGCATTGGAAATTGGACCTCATGCTGCTCCAGATGAGGCAACACATTCTTTTCCTTAATTTCTTAAGTGCTGATGGTTTCCAAAACTCAGTATTGAGCTCTTTTTAACATTTGGGTCAGTTTGTGCTTATGCCTTCATAAACTTTTTTCACAAATGATATCCAAGCCAAATATGTGTTTTTTCCCACCAGTTAGGGATAGTAAACAAGCCCAGGGTTTGTCATTTTCCCTAGACTGAACTGACAAAAGAACTTGAAAATGTCAAATTGTTGTGTAGTATTTAAAAATGGAAAAAATGCTGTGTAATAAAGTGTGAATGGTACGTTCAATACAAAATGGCACCAACGGAGTTGGTGGAGTTTCGGCCAATCCGCGTTACACATACCTACACATTTAATGCGGAGTTCCAGCCAAACTCCTCCAACCTCAGTGTGGCAGAGTTTTTTCTGGCATCCACCAGCTCGCCATCGGTAAGTTGGTGATCGTGAGTGAGAATTGCCATCCCCTTGTATGATTTTTGGGCGCTCCGAGGGCACCTGATGAGATTTTTCCAATGCGGGAGGTCACAGGCTATTGTGTTCTTTCGCGTCGAGAAAGCTGCTGCTCAAGTAGAAAATCTATTCAAGCTGCGTCAAAACCAACTCAAAGTGCAGCGCCTGGTGGCATGCAGCATGGTGCTGTTCACATTGGTTTTTCAATGTGGAACAAGCTCCTGCCCCTAAAAATCAGCACGAGCAGCTCAATGTGTTGATTTCTGAGTTTAGAAATAGGATTCATTGGTTCTTACTCTTACATTTTACACAGCACACTCTCTTTAGGCGCCCAATGAAAATATTTCCCGTTCTAGAATTCGAAAGACGCAAACAGTGTTAAAAGATGCCCTATCGTGTAATTCTTTATGCGGTGTCTGAATAGTCATATTCGGTTTGCTTTTTTAATGTTAAAATGTCTAATTCCGCACAATATTTCAACATTTCAAATGTATTACTTGTTACCCCTTCTTTAAAAGAAATTTAGTAAATTGCTTTTTGAGTTTTAACTACCTCACATGAAAAATTTTGAGAATTTGTATTTTCTATTACAGAACTTACAAAAGGAGCTAAATATTCACAACAAGGCAGCCGCAAAATGCAATGCGAGTCTATTTTGTTGACTACCTATAAGCAGGACCACTTGAATAATGTGATTTTGCGACTGCGTTGTTTTCTACAGAATTGTATGCCATATAATCCACCATCTACTGTATAATCTGTGGATTTTAGCTAAAAACATTGTTTCTAACTGAAATGGTTTTAAAAAGTTACTGAAAAGGCAGCACCACGTGTTGCTATGCAGTGAAAACCCATCACAAAGGTTCTCTGGTCTCCTATCTGTTGCTTATTGATTTTTTTGGGTGTTCATTAGGTACTAATGGGGTGACACTTTTAACATGTATAAAAATGACACAATAATGAAGTAATAGTCTCACAAAATATGCCATATTATGCCACGTTATTTTCCTTTTCTTGCCACATAATTTAGTCCACTCTTCCACATAATTTAGTCCTCTGCTGCCTAGATATTCTATTGCCCCTGCCAATAAACCATTGTGACTTGTTGATTATCTGTAACACCTACTGAAGGCAGCAAGTGGAGATTAAATGGATGCATGGGTTGTGGCGGCCCCCTCAGTATGTCTAACTGTGGGCGGGGATAAGGTTTTGTTTCGCCAGAACTTAAATATACCACCTTGAACAACTTTTTTGTTGTGGATGAGCAGATGGGAGTGGGTCTGCACATCTAAGATCAATCAGCTTATTATTAGTTGAAATAATTTTCCTTTTGCTTTGATAAAATATCTGACAACCGTTTTAAACATTTCACGGACACATTTATTCAAATAAAATGAAATGATATACGTTAACGAATTATTTGACTTTTAGAAATGTTTTGACACTTTGGAGTGATAAAACAGAATCTGTGAAAGTAACAGCTACCGTATATTGCATGAAAACAAGTAATATGCTTAAGTTTTAAGCTCTTTTTTGATACATTCCCCTATTCCACACACACCTAGAACAAACAACACTCATCAGAAGGATGTACATTACTTAAGTGAAAGCGTTTATCGACGCTTCTATGTTCTCATGTGAACATTGCAAGAAAACAATAGTCATCCAGCAGGTGTCACTATAGGCAAATGTAAAATGAAAAATCAAGCTGCTGACAGCATCCTGCCTTAATTCTACGGCTTCCCGCTTCAAGGCTGTTCACTGAAATTATTTCCAGATTCATTTTTCATGAAAGCATTTATAATTTGCTTCCGAAAAGAGAGGCCAAGATGATTTTCTTTTTATCTGCAAAATATTTTTTAATTTGTCTTAGATTCTAATTAATCATAGGCAGGACGTATTTGAAAAAAAAGAGGAAACTTGCGGAGCCTCGCAAACTTCTTAGATATTTTACATTTTTTACTTTTTCAGAAAATGCTATTGTCTGCTGGGATGGTTGGCGCTTTCATAGAAAGAGTGTTATAAAGGAGTGTAAATTTAGAAATGATCACAATCCTCCGATTTTTAGTTTGTGTTTTTGGTTGACAGCATGTGTTAGGTACAGTACAGTTAGATGGGATGCTTGCTGTATTTGGAATGTGAAGCGACAAAATGAGGCAAATTTCAGCAGAGGAATGCCAAAGCGCCAATTACGAAATGCGGGCCTTCTAGCCCTTTGTTTGGTAGTAAAAACAGGAATAGAGGAGCAGTAGGGCCCTCTATTATTCCAGGTGACAGTACTTGCAAAACTTGTACTGTGCAAAACGGCAGGTGCAAAATGCCAAACCATAATGGACAAAATATATATTGTGATTTCAAAATGACTTTGTGACAACAATATCCACATTAAAACACGAGGAAAAGAGGGCGGAGAAGGCGTGCCCCCTCTCCCGCGCTAATTTAAAGGATATGTCCAGTGCTTAATTTGTAAAAAAAAAATACGTGTCTTGGCTCTCATAAGGAAGCCACTGCAGCTTGCACCACACATTGCCCCTGCCATGCAGCCAATGATAGTAACAACGCAGCAACTAATCATCACACACCTACAATGTGACAATTCAAACTATTTCATGCCCCCAATGCTATAAGAAATAGGTTGGGTGGTAGGCAATAGTAATATTTTGTGTATATTTATTTAATATTTAACTATTGTTGTGGTCATCTGTAAATTAGGCAGACTTCGCCATCTTGTGGCAGACTGTCGAAAGCTTTGGTGTTGACAATTAAGTGCCATTGCGAGCATCAGAAACCCCCGGCTCAAATTAAGCACTGTGCAGATTCACAAGCCCCTTGCACCTCTTTTACGCCACCGTTGAGTCACTTTTGTGACGCAGCGGTGCAGCAAAGCCAGCGCCATGCTGCGGGTTATTTACAACGTGATGCATCTGGGAGATGTGTCACGTTGTAAAGCCCTGTGCCACATGTAGGCATTCTGGCGCAGGGCGGGGCATTCCGGTGCAGGAACGCCTCCTAAAAGTGGCTGAGTGAAATCTACAAGATTTCACTCATCACTTTTAGGGCCATGCTGCGTCAAAACCCTGCGCCTGCTTGAAGCAGGGGTAAATATTGATGCAGCATGTTAGAGATAGGGCACCCCCGAGCCTCGCCGCATTTCTGCTGGGGATGCGTCGCGTATCAGCCCATCCGAGCACCACGGTGCGCCGCATTGTAAATGCGGTGCATCAGTGGTGGCGCACGGGTGGGCAGATGTGTCGCAACTCTTCTGGCACATCTCTGCTGATTAGATCACCCCCAGATCAGTTGACTGGGGGTGAGTGTTTGATTTGCTCAAACGCTCCGTCCATCATCCCCTTTTGTATCGCTTTGTTCGCCTTAAGTGTGGCAGGGTATGCTCAGACGTGAGTCCCTTGCTCACTTGGCCACTGGATTCAAGATAGCCTGGCTGATGAGGATTATGAATCCGAAACTGGTCCCAGGATGCTTGTGTCCGGTCCATGGAAGACATGACTTGGCAGTTCGGGCTGCACTGTTCCCATGAGGCACAGGGTCAGACTGATTTGCATACAGCCATGTCTGAAATGGGGTGGCTGAGTGGGCTAAAGAATGGTGATGGATTAAACCCAGATCAGTTGACTGGGGGTGAGTGTTTGATTTGCTCAAACGCTCCGTCCATCATCCCCTTTTGTATCGCTTTGTTCCCCCTAAGTGTGGCAGGGTATGCTCAGACGTGAGTCCCTTGCTCACTTGGCCACTGGATTCAAGATAGCCTGGCTGATGAGGATTATGAATCCGAAACCGGTCCCAGGATGCTTGTTTCCGATCCGTGGAAGACATGGCTTGGCAGTTCGGGCTGCACTGTTCCCATGAGGCACAGGGTCAGATTGATTTGCATACAGCCATGTCTGAAATGGGGTGGCTGAGTGGGCTAAAGAATGGTGATGGATTAAACCCAGATCAGTTGACTGGGGGTGAGTGTTTGATTTGCTCAAACGCTCCGTCCATCATCCCCTTTTGTATCGCTTTGTTCGCCCTAAGTGTGGCAGGATATGCTCAGACGTGAGTCCCTTGCTCACTTGGCCACTGGATTCAAGATAGCCTGGCTGATGAGGATTATGAATCCGAAACCGGTCCCAGGATGCTTGTTTTCGGTCCATGGAAGACATGGCTTGGCAGTTCGGGCTGCACTGTTCCCATGAGGCACAGGGTCAGACTGATTTGCATACAGCTATGTCTGAAATGGGGAGGCTGAGTGGGCTAAAGAATGGTGATGGATTAAACCCAGATCAGTTGACTGGGGGTGAGTGTTTGATTTGCTCAAACGCTCCGTCCATCATCCCCTTTTGTATCGCTTTGTTCGCCCTAAGTGTGGCAGGGTATGCTCAGACGTGAGTCCCTTGCTCACTTGGCCACTGGATTCAAGATAGCCTGGCTGATGAGGATTATGAATCCGAAACCGGTCCCAGGATGCTTGTTTCCGGTCCATGGAAGACATGGCTTGGCAGTTCGGGCTGCACTGTTCCCATGAGGCACAGGGTCAGACTGATTTGCATACAGCCATGTCTGAAATGGGGTGGCTGAGTGGGCTAAAGAATGGTGATGGATTAAACCCAGATCAGTTGACTGGGGGTGAGTGTTTGATTTGCTCAAACGCTCCGTCCATCATCCCCTTTTGTATCGCTTTGTTCGCCCTAAGTGTGGCAGGGTATGCTCAGACGTGAGTCCCTTGCTCACTTGGCCACTGGATTCAAGATAGCCTGGCTGATGAGGATTATGAATCCGAAACCGGTCCCAGGATGCTTGTTTCCGGTCCATGGAAGACATGGCTTGGCAGTTCGGGCTGCACTGTTCCCATGAGGCACAGGGTCAGACTGATTTGCATACAGCCATGTCTGAAATGGGGTGGCTGAGTGGGCTAAAGAATGGTGATGGATTAAACCCAGATCAGTTGACTGGGGGTGAGTGTTTGATTTTCTCAAACGCTCCGTCCATCATCCCCTTTTGTATCGCTTTGTTCGCCCTAAGTGTGGCAGGGTATGCTCAGACGTGAGTCCCTTGCTCACTTGGCCACTGGATTCAAGATAGCCTGGCTGATGAGGATTATGAATCCGAAACCGGTCCCAGGATGCTTGTTTCCGGTCCATGGAAGACATGGCTTGGCAGTTCGGGCTGCACTGTTCCCATGAGCACAGGGTCAGACTGATTTGCATACAGCCATGTCTGAAATGGGGTGGCTGAGTGGGCTAAAGAATGGTGATGGATTAAACCCAGATCAGTTGACTGGGGGTGAGTGTTTGATTTGCTCAAACGCTCCGTCCATCATCCCCTTTTGTATCGCCTTGAAAAATAGGGGATGGAGCAAACAGGGGTTTGCCTCAGTCCATACTTTATACATATTTTTGAAGAGTGCATAGTGTGTACATGATTCGGAATTTTAACAAAAAATTATTAAATACATTTTGCTTGCAATCATTTTGCCGTGTGTAATCCTTTTTATTTTACAGAGTATCCGAATCCATTAATATGTGTTTTTCTGCTTTATGCGCTTTTTATTGAGAGAAACGAAGGAACCTTGGTTTGTCTCCAACTTATTTTCCTAATTCATATTTTAAAAGTGGAGACTTACTGTAACCGAGGGCTGGAAATACATCCCAAAGAAACTTCGCCTGCTGGACGCAGAGAAAGCCTAAATTGAAATATCGGGCAAAACGCTTGATAATCAGTGAAGAAACTGATTCCCTCAAGTTATTCCTGAAAATCCTGTAATGTGGAATAATTATGCGCCTCTTCGAGTTACTGATGTCCCTCATGTTAGTTATTTCCGGTGGGGTGGGCTAAGACGTTTTCAGGCAAGGTCAAAGCAGGCAATTGCCACTGGAAAAGTGGAAATTTTCTTCAACATTGTAATTAGGGCTCCCGGTTTTATGTTTTTTTTTAACATTTACGTCTGTATTTATCCATATTTATTTTTTGACTATCTTATTAGTATTTATTCGTATTTATTTTGTGTTTTAAGAGTAAATGAAGTGGCAATATGGTATATTTCCACATTTATTTAGCTGATGAACATGCACTCTTACTTTGATGCCTGTTGCGCTTTAGCAAATTAAGCAACCAATGTAGCAAAATACTACACCCACATGTAAATATTAGCATTATATACAAATGTATGTTAACATATGCCTGTATTTAAGGAAATCTCATTCTGCTTTTTAACTCCCCATGCTGTCTATCTGCTCAGATACTGGCTTGGAGTTCATGAAGAGCGGTGTTGAAAGTCCCTGTCAAGAAGCACAATTTTCTGTATTTTTCTGCTTTTAAAAATAAATACAGAGAGAAAACATAGTGTTTTGTGTCTGTATTTATGTGAAAATTAGTAAAAATGGAAAACTGGGAGTTGTAATGCATCAAGAATATTCAATTACCACATTATAAGCAATAAAACTGAACGCTGTTCTCAACGGGGTCCAAAAAATATTTCTTGTCCATGGCCTCCAAAATCCATAAATGACACTAGGGTGAAAGAAAGGAGAGACTAGGTAGAAAACTTCTATTAATGGGACTCCTTCATAGTTGAAAAGGGCACAAATCTGATACTTGTGAGCAGTAATGTTTTCATAGAGTGTTTACGTTATTGTATAAAAATTAAAGCATAGGGACTAATAGGACATAAATTATGAAACAAGCATTGGCACAGCCAATTGATTGGGCTTTTATTCAGCAAAAAGGTTTCAACAAGCTTCAGTAAGACATAGAGAGCATAAACTACACAAGCATCATCAGTGCTAGCTTCAAACTATCCTGCAAAGAAATGCATTGTGGGGATCGAGTATGGTGTGCAAGAGTATGTGTGTGAGAGTGATGCTGAGCGAAGTTGTCTGGTGGATTGGTGTGAGTGAATCCAGTGATTGATGAATGCGGGTTCCATGTGGAGAAGCGACTTAAATGTATGTGCCAGATGTTTGAACTGGCAGTGCTTCTGGATGTAAAGCAAGTGTAGCACTCTTAGGAGAGGTGTGGTGTGGGTTTGGTGCGGGAGGTCAAAGACGAGTCTGGTGGCGGTTGTATGGATCGTTTGATGTCTGTAAAGAAGATGGGCTGGGATGCCAGCATAGAGTGTGTTGCCATGGTATAATCTACTTGTGATTAGGTCCTGTGTAACTCTACATCTGGTGTCCAGTGTAAGCCACTTGAAGACTTTTTGTAACATGCAAAGGATGTGGAAGCATTAGGAGATGAAGGCGTTGACCTGGGACTTTATGATGAGGTTGGCGTCCAGGATGAGGCCTAGGTTCCTAGTGTGCTCTGTTGGGGTACATTCATGCCCAAAATCACCCAGCCACCAGGTGGAGTCCCATGGTGAGCTCTTATTCTCAAAGATCAGCACTTCACTTACTTCACTTTTGTCAGTGTTGAGTTTGAGGCAAACCTGCTGTACTTGGGGGTACCGGGGAAAGCTATTGGGCGACTTCAAGTACTGCAAAACGCAGCAGCACGCTTGATCCTCAGGCTGCCCAAAAGGGCGCCTTAGAAGATGGCCCGGCAGAAGCTACATTGGCTTCCTGTGAAGAGCAGAGTCGAGTACAAGGCTCTTTGCACCTGTCATCGAATTCTGAATGAGAGGGCACCTCGACCTCTATACAAACTGATTGAAGTCTACGAACCTGCCCGAGCGCTCAGATCTGCGGGTAGAGGACTGTTGAGGACCCCCATGGTGAAGAAAGCTCGTATGCGAGGTAGATCCTTTAGGTATTTAGCGGCACAGCACTGGAACAAACTCCCAGTAGACCTACGCCCGGAACCAGCAGAAACGAGGTTTCGAACTAAATTAAAAACCTTGCTCTTTGCCAGAAAATAGTCTGCCTGGTAGCTATTCTCTGCTCTCTGCCTCTCCCACTGTCAGCGCGGGGACACGCCGGTGTGCGTAACTCAGCGCTCTACAAATGCCCCTATTATTATTTTTTTTTATTATTTTCATCCAACTGGTCACGCTGGTCATGCACTGTTTGAAGTTTGTCATGGTGGTGATGGTGTCCTCTGAGAAGGAAAATATTAGCTGGGTGTCATTGGTGTGGGAGATTATGTTGATTCCATGGGGTCTGATGATGTTTGCCAGAGGAGTCATGTAAATGTTGAAAAGTGTGGAGCTAAGTGATGATCCCTGTGGGACTTCACCAATGGGGTCCTTGGATTCTGATGTGAACGGCGAAAGCTTCACTTGTGTTTTTCTGGTATGAAGGAAGCTATAAATTTGAGTACTGGCCCTTGTATTTCCATCTACTGTGTGTAGTCTGGTGATGAGTGTCTGGTGGGAGATAGTGTTGAAAGTGGCAGAGAGGTCGAGGCAGACAAGGGCGGCACTCTGTCCTCATTCGAGGATGGTGCATATGACGTCTGTGGGAGCGATGACAGCTGTTTTGGAGCTATAGTTGTTTCGGAATCTTCGTTGCGAGTTATCCAGGAGTGCTCCCATACTTCTTTCAAACAAAATTGTATCCTACATGTGTGCCTTGGACATTCACTTGTTACAGGAAAGGCTGAATAACTGAACATGGAGGCATCACGTTTTTGCCTTGAAAATTGATATTTTTTTTTCGATGTTGATATTGAAGTATTTAAACTGAGGTGTGCTGCCTCCCAGGGAAACATGGTAACCCCAGCCATATCTGAAAACTAGACACTCAGATGGGTCTATAGAGGGGTCACTTGCAAGTATTCTGCTACATTACCGTCACCATAATGGCAAGGAAACATCAAACATGGGCAAAAATAATGCATTTTTCTAATATTTCTATAAGGTAAAGTTCCATAATCTGCAGCGATTTACAAAAGTTCCTGCCAATAATTATTTCACAATTCTCCCAAAAAACGATACCCCACATATGTGCTAGACAAGAAAGGCTTGAAAATGCAATGCAGACATCAATATTTTACCTTGAAAATTTACCCGTTTATGCCCCTGGGCTTGGCCGTCATCCTTGGAAACTTACAGAACCCATGCATTCCTGAAAAGTATACACCAAGAGGAGTCCATGTTGGTGTGTCCTCTGTGGATCCTACTGCATTTGTTCTTACCAAAAATACTGTGCAAATGTGAACCTTTGGAGATAAACAAGCATTCACCTCCGATTCACCTCCGATTTCTGTGAGGGAAAGTTGCAGACTCTGCAGTGATCCACCAAAGTCTTACCACCTAATATCCCTACATTTCTCATGATAAAAACAGTACCTGGCTTATTTGGGTGAGCCCATCACCCACAACAGAACCAATCAAACAGTGTATGAAGCCAGTGCGGTATCAATGTCTCCACATGGTTACAGTTTTGGTCAATTCCAATGATGTTCATTAGGTTCACCCACATGTTGGCACCCACATTTCAATCAGGAGAAGCATTTAAACACTGGAAGGTAAGTCTTTGTCCACTGGATGGAAGGGCCAGAGTTTTCTGCCACATAAATACTCAAACAATACAATCTTTGACCCACATGTTGATGTTCGCAGGGATTTCTGAGTAAGAAAACCTGCTAGGATCCACCTAATCTATACTGCCCTAACTTCTTCAGGGTGTCTAGGTTTCAGATATGCCCAGGATTGGGAGGATTACTTAGATGATGGCTGACAGAGTCCAAATAGTTCAGCAAGAGAAAGAAATTCTTCAGGAACCCTATGCAACATTTACTGCAGTTTATTACAATCCATAATTATTTTTCTATATCGCTTGTTCATTGCTCCCACGGACAACATTTGGGATATTTTGCATTTATTTATCACTCACAATTAGAGTATAGAACATGCAAATTTTTTTTATTGTGATGCTGAAGTAATAATAAAGTGTACAGCATTGCATTTTAACTAACACTGTACAGCCATGCTCTGATTGTGATCTCTTTCTTTCTTGGGGTAAGAAGTGGGGGGCAAGAAGGAATGATTCAGCGAGTTGTTCTGACTTACTTTGTGCAGATTTATTACGTTTCACTTTGGGTTCTGTTATTTGCAAAAAGTCAAAAAATGGTTTTGGTAAAAATAGAACACACCGCTCCCGATCTTTCTCAAAAATATATCCTCATCTAATTTGAATTTAGTGGAGCAAATTGTCTGTTTGATGCTGATAACTTTACTGTAATAAACATTACAAACCTGCATGGCTAATATTTGTATCACGTTAGCGCCTAACACTTTGGCGCTATATTATACAATTTTGTTGTAAATAAGTTAGGTAAGCAGCAGGACACGTTTTCAGGTTATTAAGATATATTTATTAAGTTAGATAGAAGAAAACAGCAGAGCAGTAAAACCTCACAGCTGACCAGACCAACTGCCAAGGCCAAGTAAGAATATACAACAAATTTCCTGTATTTCTCCTTGTTTACAGAGAAAAAAATGCATTGGATGTCTGTATTTAGGTGTCCCAGTGTGCGGTGAAGATGTTGCTCTGTGCATGAATTCACTTGAAACAAAGTTGTCAAGGTGCACAGACTGTGAAACAAAGATAACAGAGTCCTCCTGAGTATCTACAAAGGCGGAAACGTAAACAAAACAGAAATTGATTCTTGGAGAAATCACTGGGCTGTGTTAAATTTCAATTTACAGTCATTGCTCGGTCTGCTAAGCACAACTGTGAAGAGAGAGAAGGGAACCGGTTTCCAAAGTGGAAAACTGGTGTGACCCTATCCTTTCACATTATGCACAACATGTTCAACGACTGCGATTCGAAACTAAGGCCATAATTGAAATAGATTTTTTTCTGAGTTAAACAATATTCTGGCTGTAACTTAGTCCAGCTATCTCCAGCACAGATTTACTGTTTGATGTCAGTTTATACTTTTTAAAGGCTATTGTTTCTTCACAGGACCGGATAATGTCATTGCAATATGTTATTGCAGACACGTTTGATAGGCTGTTGCCCTGTAATATTTATGACTGTGGGAACAAGATAAGAATGCTAGATTGACAATCATGCAATAATCATGCACTTTGATTCCTTTCACTCTCCTGCAGCTGGAGAGCCTTGAGGAAGACTGTATTTACTGTGTTCTTCTACAAACATTGATGATTGCTCCTCGTTGTCTTTACTTTTACAATATAAATATTTGTCTGTCAAGAGGACAGTATCTCACTCCGGCTTCTCACTTAAAGGTAGTACTGAGGCCTTTTGGAAACATGCAGGTGAGATGATGTGACTCAGAGGACAGGAAAGGAGGCTTTTAAAGACTTGATTAACCAATACATAATGGCAGGAAAGAGGCATTTCCTACTTGTGACAGAAACTGAAGCTCGTTTACAGTATAGAGATATACAGTAAATCCATGTTGGAAAGAGCAAGAATGGTGGGGGATAGGACTGATCCAGTGAAAGGCCAGGGATACACATTTCACAATTCAACAAACTTTTAGCAAATGAGCCCATATACACATTCAAGTTTCCTGGCTGTTTCGCTGGGGGTCAAGTTTTATATTCACTTTGATCTTGATTAGTCAATGCCTAACTAATCTTCACAGATCAACACTCTTCCTTTGGTCAATGGACCATTAGTCGAGTAATTGATGGTGATATTAACACATTAACTAATTGACTTATAACTCTTAATGAAATAACCACAGACTCTGGGTAAGATTTAATGGATTTTATCTAAATCTCAGTCATAAGTGAATGCTCATCTGCACAAATCCACAGTGCAAACTTCATCAACTTTCATGGGAGAGAAAATTCACTTATCAAATACATTTAATTTGCAGACTAATTCAACAATTCAATGCATTGGGAGTGGATAGATGAAGAGACAAAAGACACAATAAATCAAACATTTGCAACAGATTTTCAAATTTAAGACAGAATAATAAGTACCCAATGGAGAAACTGGAAACCCAACCCTTTGGCCAAAGGACTGGTTGAGGTCTCTTGATTAAGAATCAGGAGACAAAGACTATAGGACAGGATCAGGATAGGATAATACTTACTAAAACTTCTCTAGAACCCAGGCGCACCAGAGCGCATCCCTCTCCTACTCTCTCTCCCTCCTTGATATTCTTCTGCAATCTTTAATCTAATCAGGCTGTCTTTCAGGAATTAATCTTCCCAGTCTGTTTTCTTCTTTTCAGCAGCAGCCCTCACCGACACCTCACTCAGCATCAACGTCAACCCCCTCTCAACTTAAGTCACTCTAGTTATACTCTTTATTTCTGCATGTCTCACCCTCAAACGTTGCAAATATTACTGGATCATGGACTCTGATTGGGCAAGGGCAGGGGAGGTGTCATCACCTCATTCTGTCATACTAAATTTCTTAATGAACCCTTTTGTTTAACAAACCCTTCCCATTTAACTTATTTATTTTTCTATTCACATCCGGCACAATATTAAACATTATATGCACAAAAATATTTTTCATAATTATTTTTATTGTATTAGTGTATCCCTTTTGGGTGGGTCCACATGCACTTGGAAATCAGTGTCGGCTCACCCTGCCCCATTATGCCCTTTTTATGTTTCGCCTGCACAGTGCTTGCCGTGTGTTTGCGAAATCTGTTGTATTTAATATAAATCTTCAAAGGGGCTTACATCCCACTGTTGCTTTTCATTGGTTCCTGTGCTTGTCACTTACTTATCCACCGTTTCTATTGGCTATAGCATACTATTTCCTGTTGTTCCTCATGTGCTTCTCTTTTCTCAGTGCCACATGACCCAAGTATTGTTTTCATCCTCTTTTGTGGAACTTCTTTTATGTTTAGCCTGCACAGTGCTTGTGCTGTGTTGTTTACGTAATCTCCCCCTGTTATGCTTTTATTTCATGTCACCATCACAACATTTTCAGTCCTGGGGTTTCTGTCATGGTTGCCGCAGCTTCGCGCAGCTTTTCAGGTGCGGCGGCCGTGGAGCAAGTCGGGAATGACTTCGGTGGCGACGGGCAGGAAGCGCATGCGTTTCTAATTGATGCAACTTCCTGCCATCGCGACCCCTACCTGTGCTTCCAGTGTTCTCATCCATCTCTCACAAAACTGAGTCAATTTTGCCCACATGTTATCTTGTTTTAATATATAGCGCAAGCGTGACTCGAAGGTACTGAAGTGATTTACAGGAGCGCCAGTTACATTACTGGTTGAACTTTAATAAATGCAGTAAAACGTTTGCTGTACAGCCTAGCTTTCGATAGGCAGTATGCTGTGCTGGAGCTTTCAGTGTTTGTGCTCACCCTCCTTCACAGGCAACTTGGGCTTTCTTAGCAATGGAGGCTCGACCCTACAAAATCCCTGGGTTGTATGACATCAACACTGTATGACTGGCAGTGAACTCTGCCAATGACCCTCCAAGGTTTATCCACCCGTACATACTTAGCCTAATCAGAAAAGGTAATGGGCATTGCAAGGGCGGGCTTCAGTCCCCAAACTAAACGTGGGAGAGAACATAGTTTTAGGTTGTATTGGTGTTTTGAAAGTGTAAACATAGCTCTGTAGCAACAGCGCTCTGTACATTACATTGTGCAAGCTCAGGCATGTCAATTAGGCATTTTACATATTTGAATTGCACACTATCATTACATTTCACATATTTATAATTGCATTAGGTTTTACACATACTTATAATTTCAGTCACATGGAGATTGTATTTTGCTCAGAATCACATACTTTTACACCCTAATGATATCTCTAAAATAGGTGTGCATTAAACTGTGTGAATGTTCGATTTGAACCAATCTATAAGTTGAATGTGAATGTGTGCACATTGACATTCTTTCTTTCACTTGTAATGGATAGCAATTTGCCCAATATATCTTATTGATTTTAAGTGATGATGTAGTTGTCCTAGAAACTTTGGAGCTGTCTTATGTGAATAAAGCATTAAAATTGACCTGTGTTCTACTGAGAATATTCAGGCACTCCAGTAAATGTAATTTGGTCTGCAGCTTGGAAGTACTGGTCCTCCCTGCTTAAGTATGTGCTCATGCTCCTAATTCATAGTACTTGAGAAAATGGTAGCCTCACATGTCCTTCCCTGTTTGGCAGCTCCTTCCTGGCCTCTGAAGAAAGTTTGAGAGCCCCACCATACTGATTTCCAACTCTGAAAGAGGCATGAATGCTCTGGTGCACATTCAGGCTTGGGTCTGTTCGATGGGACCCTCATCTGACTTCTTTCCACAACCAGGGATTCATCACTGGGAGTGAATTCTGTGCATAAGCCCTGAAATTGCATACTTCATTATGTACAATTCAGGTGAATGTGTTTTTGCCAGCTTTCGCTCTTTAATTTGACTCACATGTGGTGAATGGTTTCATTTTTGTTGGGAACATCCCTACTCAATGAGGGCAACCCCCCTGTAAATGGACCAAGAGGATTGCTGGTGGCATATTCTGTATTACTTAAGGGGCAATGAGGCTTCTTCTGTAGCACTGGTTTGTACTGTGAGGGCACAACATTTTTAACCATAAGTTTGCTCGTCTTTGAGTGCTTGATGCACGTTATGCAACTTTTACTGAACCATTTTTTTAAATAGGTTTCCTAAGGATCCATCAGTTTGTTCATTTCATGTATGTTCTTTCCCACATCTGCACTACTCTGAGAGGACATGTTAAGTGCATTTCCATAGTTTTGAGTGGTGTAATCACCTCATCTCAAGACTCTGATAAAACGTGGATTCCTCAGAAACATAATTCTAAGATAGCATGCCTACTGGATTTCTATGATTTAGAGAGAGCATGCTCACTGTTTCTTCAAAGTTCTGTAGTCACACATTCAGTGCACCTACTTGGTTCTTCGAGTGCCAAGTGCATCTCCATGTTTCTAAGAAAGAATGTTTTCTACAGTTTCTCCAAGACTGTGAGCGCAATAGCATCCCTGTTCAGTGGTTCTGAAAGAACATGCTCAGTGCACCATCATGGTTCTAACAGTTTACCTGTAGAATCTCTGGCAGAGCATGATCGAAACATTTTCACTGTTCTTAGAAAGCATGCTATCAGCAAGTCTATGATTTAGTTGGGACATGTCTGAGCATCTGTTCAGGACTATGAAAGCTTGCACTGCATCTCGGTGCAGGAGCATGATATGTACCACTGCAGCCCCTGTGGTGCAACGGGGCTTCACCCTTTAGATGGTCCCCATTCAGTCTCGGGACTATGAATATCTGTCACATAAGGCAGTATCATAGGCCTATTCACATATTCGACAGGAGGACCTCATAATTTTGCGTTACGATACTTTCTTGTTTTTAGAGAGCATACTCATTGCATAGCAGTGGTTACTATAGACTAGAGCATGCACACTGCAGGCCGATTCACAAAGAGCCTCCGCATTTGTGGCGGAAGTTCTGTGGTTGTCACTGGATCTCCACACTCGTGGCGGGATCTCTGCACTGAGAAAATGCAGTTTGGAGATCCCACGGCAAGTGCGGAGATCCTGCCACGACTGTGGAGCCTCCGCCACGACTGCAGAGGCTCTCTGTGAATCGGACAAAAAATCTCCAAAGTTCTAAGTAAATATTCCAAGTGCATTAGAAGAAAATATACCACCAGAAGATCCACTCAGCTCCACAGGTGTCTTCATGATTAAATGCTATTTTTTATACAGATAGATGACTGCACTGACAGGTAATCTCTACGGAACCAGATACATTGAAAAATAAAACAGCAGCAAAAGATTCAAGTACCCACATTATGCATAAATGTGAGTTCATACGGTCAAATGACAAATTATTGACCACAGAACGATCAACCTCCACATATCTCAACTCCCAAAAATTGATTTGCTTTATATCATTAAGGTAAGCACACATAGTGAAGTATAGACTTACTATTGCAGTGCCACATTTTCTTGCCAATGTAATGCAAGTTAATAATTTGGAGTTGACCTATGCACAAGACAATATTTAAAACTCAATATTTTGGTACCACACCATTTCAGGCTTATAATAATAAGCAGCTTAGAATCCTTGACTTTTCTGCACACATCACAACTTGGCAAAATGATTCCCCGGTGAAGTGTCACTGAAGTACAAGATGATTTTAAAACACTAATTGTATGTATGCATAGGGTTGCCAGTTTGCCTGCAATGCCTTGACCTTCTTTTTTTCAATTTAGAGACCAAAGCACAAATAAATTGATATTTAATAACATTCCATTGGGGCCCTTAAGGTGAAAGTTGAAAAGAGACAGACTCTTCCGTGCAGGTTGACCATGTGGAGCTATAGGGACATGAAGCAGTTGAGGAACAGATGCGTACTGTTAAAGTGTGAGCAATTCCCAGATTAATCTGAATGTTCACAGTCTTATATACCTTGGGGGTAATGTCATTTGGATGCCAATGGATTGTAAACTTAGCCCGTTAGGGTGTTTAGGATTCCCCTCCACAGGGCTTGCGCAATGCTTGAGAAATCTATTGTATTTAATATACATCTTAAAAGGGACTTACATCCCGCCTTCACTTTTCATTGGTTGGTGTGCTTGCCACTTACTTCGCCTCCGTTTTTGTTAGCTGTAGGATACTATTTCCTGCTGTTCCTCCCATGCATTTCTCTTATCATTGTCCCACGGCCAAATACTGTTTTCATCCGGTTTTGTGGAACCATTTTTTGAGGTTTTTTTGTTATGTATTGCAGTGTACGTGTTTTTCAAGTGCTGATATTTCTGTAAGGAGGCTTAATTGGTTAGTCAAATGTTTTTGCCTTCGGATCAAGTGCCTTTCACTTGTTTCTGTTTCACTCCGCGCTGTAGCTTACATTTCTTCCATGAGGCTTGGAACACATCGTGCTCCAAGCCTCACTTTCAGCCCTGCGCCCCGCCACCGGTTTTTGCCTGCAGCTTTCTGATTTGCTGATACAGGGGATATTGCTGCAGGGCACAATATACAAACTTGGCAGCAGCTGCCTCTGTTATTCTCGTAGGATGCATCTGGCATGGTGCTTGATTTGTACAAAATTGGTTACTTACCTGGTTCGCAGCACAGGTCTGTGTCTATTTTGTCACTTCCTCGATACAGCCTAAACGTGTGTCTGTCTAGTGGTGGGTGCTTTCTATAAGTGAAGCAGACAATTATAGCACTTTGAATGTGGCAGAAGGCAGGTACTACATACACTATAGAAATTAACCAAATTGCTTAAAAAAAGGAAAAAGTGGGGGATTGCTTGCCCACCTCCTGTTGGGTTTGCGCCTCTATTAAGTTCAGATGGACGGGGCATGAATAAGACTTGATAATATAGCCAAGGGGAGAGAAAAGAAAATTTGTTAAACAGAGTTGCATTGAGAGCAAAGGTTGCAAAATCCAGCAAGACATGTATATTATGTCAAATAGTAGAATACATAAAAAAGTGCACTCTGTGACAATATTTCACTATAAAAAACAGGCCAATAAACAGTGTCTCACCCACTGGGTGGTGTCATAAAGGAAACCCAGAGATGGGGGCAGACTTTCTCAAAGGTAGTAGAAGAATAACAAAAAGGGGGCTGTGATCAGCTCTGCGGTTAAGAAGGCATGCCTACATTTTTGTTGCCACCGGGTTGACATGCCATACAAAACCTAGGAGACATTCTTTAAGTTGAAGTGATCTACAACATTACAGACACACCACTCCCATCTTTATTCAGGTACACGCTTCACTAGCACCTTTTATGTTTACTGTTATATCTAGAAGGCATTACTTTGTGGTCTTTCATTTCTCCATTTTCCCCTTCTGTGTTGATGTAAGTTATATTTGTTTGGTGGGGCTGTAGAAATGGCCTTTCTAGTGTGCCTAAGCTGGCTAGCTCACTGAAAATATGTCATATTTAGTATTTCCATTCATTGACACATTGGCTACTTTGATGAGCTACATGTAATATATTTTTTACTTCTCCACTGACCTATTATTTCCTGGTCTATGCACCTTACATTGTGTTCTCCTCCTCTGATTGCTGGCCATATGCTTAGCTAGAAGTATGTGTTCAGTTTCAGTGAAGGTGCAATAGGTATTCTGGAAGAATTCAGGGCCCGATTCACAGAACTAACTTAAGACAAAATCCTAAACTTACTACTTTTGGTATTCACAGAAGTTAGGAATTTTTCTTAAGTTTGTCTTAAGACAGACTTAAGACAAAATCCTAACTTAAGTCTGTCTTAAGTCTGTCTTAAGACACATTTAAGACAAAATCCTAACTTCTGTGAATACCAAAAGTAGTAAGTTTAGGATGATGTCTTAAGTTAGTTCTGTGAATCGGGCCCTATGTTTTTATTTAATTATGGCACATTGGAAAAGTTCAGGTGCAGCGTGTGACCTGCAATGTAGGTAGGAAATGTTACTATTTAGTAAAAGCCCAAAATGTCCATATAGATATGAGCTCTTTTACATTTTTGTCTCGTGAGAATTTTCTCCCTTAAGTTAAAATGTCTTCATAACTAGATTTTATACAAAAGGCTTTGCAGATATTTATTTGGTCAAGAATCTTGCCATATCCCACTGAATTGTTGACAGCTGCTAGGATTAAGGGAGTACTTGAATTGTCTGTGCAGCAAATGATTAAACCCACAAAGGACCCATATGGTGGAAGATGGTTTTCTCTATGAAGCAAATTCACAGCATATAGTATCCTCTCCATGGCTCTTCATTACTTGTCCCTGTACATGTATCTTGTGATCAAGGTCACTTAGTGCTGAAATGCGTTATGACCAGGAAACTGAAAAATAAAGGAAATCGCACTACTACAAGTGGAGTTCGTGCTCTCTTTTCTCACCAAAAGGAAGTGAAAGGGCGTGTTTGGATGATTCTGATGTAGATACATATATATTATCTACTGGCGGTCGCGAGTAGATAGTCATAGTTAGGACCTAGTTTCCATAGGAAAAGCGTTTTTCTTTTCCCAATAATTTTTCAAAACTAGTGGGGCGTTCCGGTCAGCTCCTGTCCTGAAAGTTTTGGGGTGATTCAGTAAGCGGGGGCCGAGAAAAAAGGGGGGTCCAAAAACATGTTTTCTCCATGTTATTTTCCATAGGAAACTTTAGACACAACTACAGCCAGAACTGATGAACGGAATTACACAAAATATGGCAAAAGGGTAGCCCTTGTTTCAGAAAGAACTCTTTTTGTTAAATGGTGGAAATCCTTTCAGTAGTTCCTGAGAAATGTTAAAAAAAGAGGTCGGAAAATGAATTTCCCATACGAAACTTTAGACATGGCTACAGCTCGAACTGCTAAACGGAATTACACCAAATTTGGCAAAAGGTAGTTCTTTGTTCAGAAAGCGCCCTTTTTTTTAAATGGTGTAAACCCTTTCAGTAGTTGCTGAGAAAATCTAAAAATGTGGCTCCACGGACCCTCCGGACCACAAGCTTTATTCTAATTGGCTGTCAACACTCCAAACCAGAAAGTGTTGGCAGCCATGTGGCGCGTTTTATTCTGAGGGCCCCTGGGGGCCAACTAGCCCACCAAGTACCTCCAGTAAGTGCAACAGACCTGCGTTGCAGAGAGGTGGTCCAAGTCACGCCCCTTTTTACACCTCTCTGCAACGCAGCTCTGTGATGCTTACTGGAGATACCTGGTGGGCTAGTTGGACCCCAGGGACCCTCAGAATTCAAGGGACCTTAATACCCCAACTTAAAACGTGCCACAGGCGTGTTTGCACAGTAGTGAAGGAAGGGGCGGGCCTGAGGTGACATGTGTGCAAACACGCCCTGTGACGCGTTTTAAGTTGGATAATTAATTCCCCTTCAATCCCGAGGGCCCCTGGGGGCCAACTAGCCCACCAGGTATCTCCAGTAAGAGCCACAGGTCTGCATTGATGAGAGGTGGTCCAGGCCACACCCCTTCTTACACCTCTCTGCAACGCAGCTCTGTGGCACTTACTGGATGTACCTGGTGGGCTAGTATGGATTCAAGGGGACTTAATCCCCCAACTTACAACGCACCAGGGGGGGGCGTTTGCAGAGTGGTGGAGAAAAGGGGCATGGCCTTTGTCTACCTCTTACCAATCCAATTGTGTGGGGCTTACTGGTGGTAAAAGGTAGGCTAATTGGCCCCTAATGGACCCCCAGCAGTGAAGGGGACTTCAATCCCCATCTAAGAGGGCACCAGGGAGCACGTTTGTAGAGTGGTGGGCAAAGTGGGCGTGGCCTGGTACGAGTACTTACAAATGCTGCTGTGTGGGACTGACTGGAGGTAATAGTTTGGGAAGTTGGCCCCCAAGGATGTCCTTGGGGGCCAATTACTCCTCTTGGTACCTCTAGTATGTCCCACACAGTGGGATTGCTAAGACGTCTTAGGAGGCCATGGCCCCCTTTCTCTACCACTCTGTAAACATGCCTCTTGGCAGACTACGGGATGGGGGATGAAGTCCAATTTAGTCCTGAGGGAGTTTGGGGGCCAAGAATCCCTCCTGGTACCTCCTATAAGTCCTACGCAGCGGAATACCTGAGCGTTGGTTGGATGCCCAGCACCCTTTCTCCTCCACTCTACAAACGCGACTGCTAGTTAAAGTAGCATATTTCTGCACCTCTGACTTAGAGGTAGTTTTAATTCCCCTGCCCTATTATGAACTAGGGCCTTACAGAGGAGGTCATGCTAATCACAGGGGTGCCCCAATGCATACTGTTC
Source organism: Lissotriton helveticus (assembly GCF_964261635.1). Classification (NCBI taxonomy): domain Eukaryota; kingdom Metazoa; phylum Chordata; class Amphibia; order Caudata; family Salamandridae; genus Lissotriton; species Lissotriton helveticus. Next base: position 116,156,147 of record NC_136072.1, read on the forward strand.
CCTAGTGCATGTAGGTGTTTTCACTGTATTATAAGTGTCTTTTAGCATAGTACTGGCCCTAGGCCTGGTTAGTCAGAGTCAGTTACCACCAGTACCTGTCTAAAAAAACAGTGGAGGGGGCGTGGCTAGCGGCCATCGATGGCGGCTGCAGCTTGAGGAGGCTCCTGAGCGGGTAAGGCTTCCCGTAAACATCCGACATATTTATCCGGCTCCTACCAGTGCCAGACGGGGCGGAGGAGAACCGGGATCCATGCAGCACCCAGCGGTGTGGGTTTGAGGCTGATTCGGCACGTCTGCGACCCCTGAGCCGCCACTGAAGCCCAAGCACCGGTGAGGCCTGTCATCTCCCAGTAAGCACCGGAGCCACAGTGCCCCTGAGGCCGACCGGAAGCTGACTCCCGGCGGTCACATCTGGCCGGAAGTGCCGGCTGGCCATAGAAGTCGAGCTACTCCGTCCTTCTTCTCCCCAGACACCTGGTGACGCGAGCGGAGCTCCGCGACCCCCGACAGCGATAACGGGGGGCCGTGGACACCACCTACAGCCTCCACGAACACCGAGCACCACGAAGGAGGTACCGCCATCTTAGGCGCTGGACGCACGTCGCATCCCATCAGTGGCGGCCCCCCCCCCTGCTTGGCGGAGGTCGGTCCCGGGCCCCGGATGTCTGGAGGGGGCTCCGCGACCCCTTGACTTCGCCCTGGGAGAGGTGGGCACCGGGGGTGTGACTTTCCTTCCCCCCCTACTTGCCTGGCGGACACGTGCGAGCGGACACTGCCTTGCACACACCTGGAGGGGGGCCACGCATTAACGGCGGCGGGGCCACACCTACAAGCCTGGCTTGACCCACATCTTGCTGACCAGGGGCACGGAGCATCACACGGATTGGCCAGGGCGGGAAGCCACTACACCTGACGCCATTCGGAGACACGGCGCCCCACATCCCCTGCTGTGACGGCTGAGGTCCAGAACTACCGACGAGTGCACGGGCGGAGTACCCGTTAACCCTCACGACGGACCTTACATTTCGGAGGGTGTCCGACATGTCACAGAGAGGCCCCAGACAAACTGCCGCCCAGGCCAGGTTGGATAAATTTGCGTATGACAAGCACTCCCCACCCCAAGACCAGTGCAAAACGGGGGGGAAGACGATGGAGTCGGAGGGCACCAAGAAGGCCACTATTGAGGATGTCCTGGCGGCGTTGGCGCAGGTACAGGCGACGGTGGGTGCTACTGCTACTGAGGTCACGCTAATCCGGGCGGACCTCCACAAGATGTCGGAAAAGTTCAAGCAGATGGAGGTAGTCACCAAATCCCTGGTCGAGGATGTATCGGAACTGCAGACGGCGATGGAACGACTGCAGACGGATAACAAACTGCTTCGTGACAAGTTGGATGACCAGGAAGGGCGCTCCAGACGCAACAACGTCCGAATTTTGGGAGTGCCGGAATCGGAAAACACGGGTGCCATGGATCTCTATGTGGAGGAGTTGGTTAGGACCAAGCTCCAGCCTAAGGGACTATCGAACTTTTTCTCGGTGGAACGGGCCCACAGGGTGCCGGGGGGGAAGCCTAAGACTGGAGGGCCACCTCGGCCAATACTAGCAAGACTGTTCAATTTTCGAGACCGCGACACCATCCTGCAGGCCGCACGAGTGGCACCGGCCATCCAGATCCAGAACTCGAGGATAGCGTTCTTCCCGGACTACACGGCGGAGGTCGCCAGGAGGAGGAGGACATTCCTAGAGGTCAAGAAAACATTACGGGAAAAAGAACTACAGTACTCGATGCAGTTTCCGGCCCGGTTGCGGGTGGTAGCAGACAAGAAGGTGTGGTTCTTTGACACCCCGGACGCTGCCCGGGACTGGTTGGAGGGATGGCACACTGTGGACCGACAGCGCAAATCATCCAGGCACCAGAACGACCGCGGAGGACACCACGGGACTGGCTCGCAGTCGTCCGGCCGGAGTGGGGCAGAGGGATCACACTCGCATGGACTTGCAGGGAATGGCGAAGAGGAATGACTCCCACTCGGACGAGGGCCTCACTAACAACTGCTGATCGTCGTCACATCACCTGGTAGCTGTTTTTTGGACTCTGGCGACACTGCCCCAGAAGCACGCAGGGATGCCGCCTGCTCAGGGAGATACTCTCCCCCCTTACACGCAAGTACTCTGGTTGTGGGATGGGTAAAGCGCTCTGCTCAGTTGGGGAGGCGGGCAGTTGGAAGTCCGTTAGGCAGGGATGCAGGGAGGGGGCAGTTGGGAGGGGGGGGTTTTGTTATTGTTAGGAACATACATGCACGGTCAAGGAAGGTAACTAGGTTTCCATATGTGTTTAAACGAGACGAGAGTAATGAACAGGGAGATGCAACTCCCAGCAGAGCCTTTGAGGGTGGGTCAACCCCGGGTGGGGAGGGGGGTGTCCCTCGTGGGATCCTCCTGTTTTCTGGTGGGCGGAGGCGCGCCCGGTACCCGGGTCACGTTTCTCCTGCACTACACTGCCGGCCCCTGAATACCCAATGGCAGATACGTCCAGTCCTGTGAGGGGAGTGGGGGATGCTGAAACGCAATGCCCGGCCTTGCGGGTCATGTCCTGGAACGTGAGAGGGCTGGGGGACAAGGTTAAACGGGGTTTGGTCCTTACCGCGATCAGGAGACAGAAACCCATGATAATACTGCTGCAGGAGACACATTTAACAGGGGGGGCGGTCAAAGCCCTAGATAGACGAGGGTACAAGATGGTAGTTCACTCGGACTTTACGTCCGGATCCAGAGGCACCGGCATCCTGATGCAGAAGAATACACGGTTTATCCCCATGCTCACGAAAACTGACGATCAAGGGTGCTTCGCGGCCCTGCAGGGTCAGTGGGAGGGAAAGCTCATCACCCTGGTTTCAGTATACATTCCCCCAGCGTTGCACTCAGTACACTTCCCCAAATTGGGTGAGTTTATTCTGGCCCTCCCGGAGGGTGAGATTGTCCTTGGAGGGGATTTCAACGCAGTCCTTGACACACAACTCGATAGATTCCCCACACAGGTCCCCGCGGGGGGATCCCCCGCCTCCAACGATTCTTAACTGCCATGGGCCTGGTTGATGTTTGGAGACACCTCTACCCTAACACTGACCGATACACCTTCCACTCCTCAGTACATGGGAGTCTGTCGAGAATCGACCTTTTCTTAACTCTGGGGGATGGTCTCCGACTCGCGGAGGAAATGACGATTCATCCTCGAGGGATCTCGGATCACTCTCCTCTTACACTCACACTTTCCTCACAGACGAGATCACGTAAACGACTGTTTCCCATACAGGCCGCTTATCTCAAGGTTCCCCAGGTCCGCAAGGTGCTCAAAAAGGTGACATCGCAGTATTTACTGAAAATATACACTCGGTGCACTCCTCCGAGGTACTGTGGGAGGCTTATAAGACAGTTCTGAGGGGGGAAGCCATAAACACAATCACAGGGTACAGGCGGGAGCGCTCCAGAGAATTGGACAGTATAGACCTGACCTTGCAGGACCTAGCAGAGAAACACGAACAATCCCCCACACCCTCCACCCTACACGCACTGACATTACACCAGCAGATCTATAACGACCATCTCCGTATGTATGTCAAGGGTCAACTGCAAGACACCCAGAATAGGGTCTACGAGGTGGGTAATAAGGCCGGGAAACTGCTGGCGTGGCTCGATAAGCGGGAAGGGAATTCTAGGGGGGTTCCGCGTCTGAGGGACGCAGATGGCACACTGCACACCAATCCAGAGCGAATTGTGGACCTCCTTGCAGACTACTTTGAACAGGTTTACACCCCTGTCCGGGTGGTCACCTCGGAAATGGCCAGAGACGCACTAGCGCCGATCGCAGTCCAAGCACTGTCCCCGGAAGCATCAGGAGAACTGGAGGCGGATATCACCGCTGAGGAAATACACTTAGCTATTCAGGCCCTGAACCCGGGTAAGGCCGTGGGGCCCAACGGGATACCGGTAGAGTGGTATCAGGCAATGCCGGAGGCCCTTAGTTTACATCTGCTGGGCATGTTCAGGGAATGTCAGGAGAAGGGTGCGCTCCCGCCTGATCAACGGATAGCAACTATAGTGACCATCCCCAAACCGGGCAAACCACCTGAGGAATGTTCCTCTTATCGCCCTATCTCACTGCTCAACGTGGAAGTGAAGGTACTAGCCAAACTCCTGGCGACGCGACTTTTGCCCCACCTATCTTCTCTGATACACCCGGACCAATCCGGGTTTATGCCACACAGGAACACGGCGTTGAACCTGCGACGCCTACATGGCGTGCTGGCTAAGGCTGACTCGATAACGTCCCAGGCAGTAATTTTGGCACTCGACGCCAGGATGGCCTTTGACCTGGTGGAATGGGCGTACCTGTTTGAGACGCTGTCGCGCCTAGGGTTTGGGCCCCGCTTCATTGCATGGGTCAGATTGCTTTATACAGACCCGGAGGCTAGAGTGATGGCTAATGGCCATGTCTCTCGGAAGTTTTCCCTGGGGAGGGGTACAAGACAAGGTTGTCCCCTCTCCCCCTTGTTGTTTGCGATCTCACTGGAGCCCCTTGCCACGCTCATCAGAACCTCGCCCCTACTTAAAGGCATCTGCTGGAGGGAGGGGTGGGAGGACCGGCTGTCCCTCTACGCGGACGACATGCTGGTCTACTTGTCTAATCCCACTGACGGAATTCCGGCCTTGTTACAACTTTGTGATGCCCATGGCAGGATCTCGGGGTATACGCTGAACTGGAATAAGTCGGAACTGTTTGTCCTGAGGGGACAGCCTCCAGCCCTTGACCCGAGCTGCTCTCTACGGGTGGCAGGTTCATCGTTCAAATACTTAGGCATCCATGTCACCAGGGACCCTTCAGAATTCGTTGAAAAAAATTTGAAACCCCACGTGGATAGACTCAGACGAGATGTTAAGTTCTGGTCGGACCTTCCTCTGACACTCTTGGAACGGGCCGCACTTTACAAAATGATGGCTCTGCCCAGGTTTTTATATGTCCTCGAGAACACGCCTTACCCGATAGCCCCCAAATTCTTTCAGACGGTGGCGGCACTGGTTTCCAGCCTCCTGTGGGGGACCCACCCTGCCCGTATCGCCCAATCTAAATTACACAGAGGCTGGTTTGATGGGGGTATCGCCCTACCCAACTTAAAATTATACTACTGGGCAGCGCACCTTAAACCCATCAACCACTGGCTACATGCTTCACAGGGTGAGCCGGCGTTCCGGACAGACAGGGGGCAACTGGGCTTGGATAACATGCTGGCTCCGTTATACGACCACCGCAAACTTCGCTCCTTAGTGGGTCCCACTAAATTAACGGTTGCAATCTGGCACGCAGCGACAGCTGTACTTGGATGGAAGGGAGTGATCACCAGACTAACCCCGCTGTGGGACTCCCGAGTCCTCGGTCACTTGAGAAACAGTAAGGGGTTTTCACATTGGGACACGATAGGGATCTCCACAGTGGAAGATCTTTGGGAGTCGGGCGGGGTGCTGCCCTTCAGTAGATTGAGGGAATTGTATGACCTCAGTGAGAGGGAGCTCTACAGGTACATCCAGATAAGACACGCACTACTGGCGGTACTGCCTGCAGACACCGTACTGCCGGAATCCGCCCCATTAGAGGACCGTCTTCTTACTGAATTCATGGTGAAGCGCGCAACGTCCCTTGTTTACCGCAAACTACTTAATAATTCACCGGACCCGACACTAAAATTAAAGGCGAAGTGGGAGGGGGACATTGGTGAGATGGACGAGCATGAATGGAGTGAGGCGCTGGCATCGCCTAAGGAGGTCGGAATCTCATCGAGATTACGACTAGTGCAATTGAAGATAGTACATAGAGTATACTACACTAGAACAATGCTACATCATATTCACAGGATCGAACACCCTTACTGCCTTCGTGGGTGCGGGGAGGAGGGCTCATTCTTCCACACCATATGGGATTGCCCTCGAATTCAAGAATATTGGAGACAGATACTACGGACAATCTCGCAAACACTAGAATTGACACTACTACCCGACCCGAGGAGGTGCCTCCTCAATATATGGGAACCTACAGACCTCACACGACACAGTAGACTCTGGGTCACGGTGGGATTGGCAGTAGCGAAGAGAGATGTCGCGCAACGCTGGGGGGTTCCAGAAACACCGTCCAAATCACAATGGTGTCTGAACATGGACAAGACAATGGTGACAGAAAGGGCAGTCTACTCTAGCCGCGCCTGCCCGGGGAAATGGAATAAAATTTGGTCCAGGTGGAATACGTATAGAGGGGAGATCTGTGACCCTTTGCCAGAGGATGACCCTGAGGACTCGGATGGAGAGGGGGAGGAGGATTAGATTGATAAGCGGTGTGTGAGATTGAGAGGCACGGATTTAGATGGGGAGACAACTGTACCAGCACCCCACAGAGAACTAGGGCCAGGAGGACATGGACGTATGCATTACTGGCCCGCAGGATTAGCTGAAGGCTTCCCTACTGCGGGATAGGTTGCCACCTTAGAAGGATCTGTTATGGGAAACCACAGGGAGATACTTCCACATGATCAATGTTGCACTAAACCTGACCACACTCTTGTTCCTAAAGGTTATTTGTTTGTTTGTTTGTTTGGTTAAAAAACTGGGAAATCAACGGCCATCACTTTCTGGCTTACCGCTCGAAATGCCAAGACCTGTGACTGTAACGGTTGTCAAACTACTGATTTTGTTGGCTGTCTCTCTGTAAAATGTATAACATAACTCTACCACCATGACTGAATGTTAGCGGCCGGCCCAACGGGTTGTAGGCATTCTGCAGTGTAATTGTAAGATGCAATAAAAGTTTTTGATCCCAAAAAAAAAAAAAATAAATAAATCAATGAGATGTCATGTGATCAAGGGAGGGATCTCTCGAAACGAGTCATGGGCAAAATAAAATAATGCACTAAGAAAAAAAAAAAAAAAAAACAGTGGAATTCCCCCGTTATAGTTAGTTCAGTTAACTATAACTTGCCCCTCCGCAATGCACTGCTGATGACGTCACATATTACATCACTCCTGACATGGTCAGTGAAATCACTCATGACATCTCAAAATACATCACTGATGACATCATTCAGTGACTGTGTGTTTCTGTAAAGTTTAAATATGTTTGATATATATATATATATATATATATATATATAGGGAAAGACGTATTGAAGAATGAGTGGGTGTATAAGTGTCTGAATGGATGATTTAGTAGGTGCGTGACTGAGTCTATAAGTGAGTGATTAAACGTATCTTACTGAATGCTTGGGTTAGTGACTAAACTGTGTGAATGTCTGTATCCATCTGTGTGTTGGTGTGTAAGCGGCTACATGGGTTTGTGAATAGCTACATGAGTGTCTATATGAGTTATTGATTGGTTGTCTGAGTATCTGTATAGGTGCCTGAGTGTTTGTGTGGGTGGGGTGTGTGTGACTCTGAACATAGATGTGTGAGTGGCTGATTCACTGTGTGCATGGCTTCAAGAGTGCATCTGTGATGGACTGTATGGGTGGGTGAGTGTGTGTATGGGTGTGTTAGTGAGTGAATGTATATCTCAGTGGTACATGTGTGAGTAACTACATATGTGAAAGTCAGTATATATGTTTGTTAGAGTTTGTTAGAGTATTTAAATGGCTATAAGTGAGAGTGTGTGATTGTGAGAGTGGTGGTATGGAGGAGTGTGTGCTGGTATCAGTGATTGTATAAGAGCGCCACTAAAGAACCCTCCCAGCAGACCCAGAAGCAAGAAGGCATCCTGGTTCACCGACGACCTCAAGGACTCCAAGAAGATCTGCCGCACCCTTGAGAAAGCCTGGCTCCTCGACCGGACCACCGACAACATGGCCGCCCTCAAACACGCTACCCGCAAGCACCACCAGCTCATCCGCACCACCAAGAAGAAATCCCTGAAGGAACGACTGGACAACAACGCCCACGACAGCAAAGAGCTCTTAACTATCGTCAAGGAGTTCTCCAACCCCAGCACCGGCACCAACGACATCACTCCGTCACAAGACCTCTGCGACTCCCTCGCCTCGTTCTTCCACCGCAAGATCGCCGACATCCACAACAGCTTCGGCGCCCCACCCACGCACCCAACCGTCAAACCAACGCCCCCCACCGCCACCCTTCGCACCTGGACCACGGTGACCACCGAAGACACAGCCCGCACGATGAACACCATCCACTCCGGATCACCGACCGACCCCTGCCCACACCACGTCTTCAACAAGGCCGACTCCACCATCGCATCAACACCGCCACCTTCCCGGAGAGCTGGAAGCACGCCGAGATCAGCGCCCTCCTGAAGAAACCTACAGCGGACCCCACCGATCTCAAAAACTTCCGCCCCATCTCGCTCCTCCCTTTTCCTGCTAAAGTCATCGAGAAGATCGTCAACAGACAGCTGACCGCCTTCCTCGAGACGAACGGATCCCTCGACCCCTCGCAGTCCGGCTTCAGAGCCAACCACAGCACCGAGACCGCCCTCATCGCAGCCACCGACGACATCCGGACCCTGCTCGACAAGGGGGAAACAGTGGCCCTCATCCTCCTGGACCTCTCCGCTGCGTTCGACACGGTCTGCCACCGCACCCTAGTCCAGCGCCTCAGCAACATCGGTATCCAAGAGAAGGCACTGGAGTGGATCATCTCGTTCCTCGCCGGAAGAACACAAAGAGTCCGCCTCCCCCCGTTTCGCTCCGAGGCCACCAAAGTCATCTGCGGCGTCCCGCAAGGATCTTCACTCAGCCCCACCCTCTTCAACATCTACATGAAACCTCTCGCAGCCATCGCACGCCAGCACAACCTCAACATCATCTCTTATGCCGGCGACACCCAGCTGATCCTCTCCCTCACCAGAGACCCCGACACCGCCAGAACCTGCCTACACGAAGGGATGAAAGACGTCGCCGAGTCGATGAAGGACAGCTGCCTGAAACTGAACTCGGACAAGACGGAAGTCCTCATCCTGGGATCTTCGCCCTCCGCCTGGGACGACTCCTGGTGGCCCCCAGCCCTGGGCACCGCACCCAAGCCAACCGACCACGCACGCAACCTGGGCTTCATCCTGGACCCCTCCCTCTCGATGACCAGACAAGTCAACGCCATCTCCTCATCGTGCTTCAACACCCTGCGTATGCTTCGCAAGATCTTCCGCTGGATCCCGACCGAGACCAGGAAGACTGTCACCCAGGCACTCGTCACCAGCCGACTGGACTACGGAAACGCCCTCTACGCCGGAGCCACAGCCAAGCTACAGAAAAGACTCCAGCGCATCCAGAACGCCTCCGCCCGACTCATCCTGGATGTCCCCCGACGCAGCCACATCTCCAGCCACCTGAGGAACCTGCACTGGCTCCCCGTCGACAAGAGGATCACGTTCCGGCTCCTCACCCACGCACACAAGTCTCTCCACGACCTGGGCCCCAAGAACCTCAACGACCGCCTGACCTTCTACACGCCCACCCGCCAGCTACGGTCCACCAGCCTCGCCCTCACAGCCGTACCACGCATCCGAAGAGCCACCGCCGGAGGAAGATCCTTCTCTTACCTGGTTGCCAAGACTTGGAACTCCCTCCCCATCCACCTTCGGCTGACCCAGGACCATCTCGCCTTCAGGAAACAACTCAAGACCTGGCTGTTCGAGCAGTAGCATACCCCTCCTCCCAAGCGCCTTGAGACCCTCCCGGGTGAGTAGTGCGCTATACAAATGGCATGATTGATTGATTGATTGATTTGTATGAGTAAGTGAGCTGGTGTGTGTGTAACAGTATAGGTGAGTAAATGGGAGTGTGGTTAATTATTTGCATGACTGACTAGGTGTGTGAGTACCTCTATCGATGAGTGGCATATGATAGTCCTGTACTGAGTGACCGTAAGTATGAGTGACTGTACGGGTGAGTGAGTGGATGTGTGTGTAGACCTAAGAATTAGTGAGTGGGTATGCAGTTATTGGTGTTGGAGTGTCTATGGCACAGCTTTCCAAACTTTTCATGTTGGTGACACACCTTTTCAACAATCTTCATATTGTGACGGTAATGCGAGTGAGCTCAGAGAGCAAGCCCAAGAAAATTTTGAAAAAATAGTGGGCAAATGGTGCATTTTCAAGCAAATTTGAGAAAGCAGTAAGGTTAATAAAGCAATGTTGAATCTGTTCTAAAAAAGACAGTGACTGGCAAAACTGGGTGTAAGCAGGGTTAGGTTTGTGCCTGAAACAAGAATATAATCATGCACACATTGACACATGCCCCAGTGATTTACGGCACAAAAAGGGGGAGTGCACGCACTGCCAACCCTTTCAACCATGCACAAAGTCCGCATGCTGCCTTGTTGAATCAGCCGGTCTCTGAGCATTACACTCACGTGGGACCGCTTTCCTCATCGCAGCGCGCCAAAAGGCAACAGAAAATAAGACGAGACATATGTTTTTCCATTCAGCACTTTGAGGTAAAATTAACTGGATATAAGAGATAAGGACAAATGCATATTTGTCATATAAATTGTAAATATCAAAATGTATTGGGACACAATATATCACGAAAACCTTTACTTGATTTAAAAAAAATATGAGTCATAATATAACACACATACATTTCTAAAACATGTCCTTTATGAGCAATAATATGTCATTATGTGCAAGAATGAAAAACGTTGAATAAAAACAACAGCACTTACTATTTTATTGAGATGAATGAGGTGAATAGGATGAACACAGCTGGTCAATATTTGGTGGAATATTAGATAAAGACACTCGCATTTCATCATTAAGCATTTTCAAGCTTCCACTTTTCAGTGTCATGTTTTATTTCAGCTAATTTTTCTTCAGAAAGTGAAACAGTTCACAGTTGCAGTTAAAAGAAATGGATTTCTGATGCAATCATAGTCTTTGATTTCAACATTTGGGAAGTAATGATGAAGGTTCTCTCCAAGCAATGTTAAATGGTCAACAATCAGGGGCTGATATCACATTTCAGCGGGCAATCAGCAGTTTTGGAAAACATTTCAAAATTTTCATCTTTCACTTTGCTTTCCCAAATTGCTCTTTTGTCTCTCATAGCACACAAATTACAAAATTTGATTAAAAACAACAGCACTTGTCCTACTATTTTAATGAGATATATAAGGCTGATAGGATGAACACAGCTGGTCAATATTTGGTTGAATATTTGATAAAGATAATCGCATTTCATCATCAAGCATCCACGTTTCAGTGTCTTTAAGTTTGTCGTAGTTGAAAAGGATACTTCACAAATGTATGTGGTAGAAAACTGCAAGAGAATATTTTACGCTTTTTTACCTATATTTGGATGCATTTTTGTAACACGAATCCAAAAGCTGTCTATATCACCCTCTGCATGCATCATGAACATACTTCGATAAATTTTTATTTCAGCTAATTCTTCTTCTTCAGTTAGTAAAAAGTTCCCAGTTGCAGTTGAAAGAAATGGATTTCTGATCCAATCATAGTATTGGATTTCAACATTTGGGAAGTAATGATAAACTTTCTCTCTGAGCAATGTTAAATGGTCAACAATCAGCGGGCTGATCTCATTTTTCAGCTGGCACTCATCAGTTTTGGAAAATATTTCAAAACTACCTTCTTTCACTTTCCTTTCCCACATTTTTATTTTGTCTCTCAAAGCACACATTTTATCTACTGCTTTTAAGATAGTTTCTCCTATTCCTTGCATATTGGTGTTAATTTTATTCAAATGTTCAAATATGCTAGCAAGATATGCCAATTTTGTGCACCAAAGTTTTTTTAATTAGATTGCAGAATTCGTGTTGCTGATTTTCCTCAAAAAGTTTAAGCATCATTTCCCGCAATTCGTATACACGACAAAGCACGTGACCTCTTGAGAGCCAACGATTGTCTGTGTGCAGTAGGAGCTTTTAAATCTTGCCCCCATTTGTTCACAAATATGAGCAAATATTCATGATTCAATGTAATTGACCATTTGAATCCCTTTGTCCATAACTTTTCTCAATTCATTTCCAATGGTTTGCGCGACTACTGCCTCGCGATGTAAAAAGCAATGAGTAAATATGATATTTTCACTTTCTTTCTTTGCTAAAGCTATAAAACCTTTTGTTGATCCAACCATTGAGGGTGCACAATCTGTGCATATACCACACAATTTAAACAGCGCATATTGTTTTCCTTAATGAAGCAATCTAAAGTTTTAAATATATCCTCACCTCTAGTTCTCAATGGTAGTTCTAGGCAACACAGGAATTGCTCACTAATTCTGTCATACAGACTGCTTCCTTATAGATTTAGAAAGCTCAAAAAGTATTCTACTGGTTTTTCTGACAAATTGCTGTGTTTTGTGGTAAAATGTAATTTTCATTTATTTGGTACCATACTTTCATTTGCAAGTATTTCCCCACAAACTAAACACTGGGGACAAGGATGGTTTTCATTAGCAGAAAACGTGAACCCCAGTTTCATATAAGCCTCATTATATTAAGGAGGGTAGATTTTCCCTTCACACTTCTTATGTCATGAGACAGACCGCACAGTTGATTCTTGGGTACTTTGCTCAATAGCTGCTACATTTTGTTCTTCGCCAACGCCATGTTCACCAGCTTTTTGGTTCCTAATTATAAACGTATCCATTTTGAGTTTCTGTTTGCCTTCCGGGAAAATGAAGAAATGTGGAAATCTAGAGATAGGTAGAGCATGAGATACAACGTTTAACATTCTTACGCCTTGCTTACAGTCCTCATTCTCTCTAGTAACATTTCAGGATTTGAGTAGTAGATAATCATGTGAAATCAGAGCTCTCAGCATAAGGTGGGAGAGAAGTAATAAATGCATTGTCCCTGGCTCGGACAGACTCAGGATGCCAAGTGAGCTGTCCAGAACCCACAATTATACTCCATCCTATATTAGAAGGCCTTTACATTTTCATGCCATGGTCTTCCCCGCCAAACTAGATTGCTTATTTTCCTAAACAAGCATTTGCAATGCAATAGGTCGAACATTTGCGAGAGTTTGAGCTATTGGCATTGCAAGTGACAATACCTTTTTTTGTGTGTTTTGAAATTCTGTAAGTGGTGTGTAAACTCGCACTTTAAACTTATAGTGCTTGCTTAGGAGAAGCAAGGCTGGCAGTAAAAGAGGCACAGTTACTGCCAGCCTTGTTTTTTGTAAGCAACAGCTATGAGTACAAAGTGCATGTTTACGCACCACTGGCAGGTTTCCTAACATAAATAAAAGGCATTGTCATTTACAATGCTAATAGATCAAACTCTCGCAAATGTGAGACCTATTCCATTGCAAATGCTTGTTGAGCTCTGAGACAGAGGCGGCAGCAGCTATAGGAAGGCAGGTGATGCCAGGCCATGCATTTTAAAAGCAGGAAGGAGGAGGAGGTAGCTGCAGCCAAAACAGACCTCATACTTTGAATGCTCAGCAAATGTGGCAAGATAAGAGCAAGATTTACAGCCCTGTTTACAACAGAGCTCTGTGAACTAGGAGCACTGGACTCTCATGCTCCAACTTAAAGAAAGAAATAGTGCTCACAAGCTCTCGGTGACAATACATGTAACAGGGGGCAGTCTTTGAAAATGGGCTGAGCTTTTAAAGCCCATATTCTGAATACAACATGTGAGACCTAAAAACAGCCTTTGCCTCTGGAAAGGCGCTGGGGGCCAAAGCCAGAGAGTGGCCCCTTAGTGCTGCTGCTAAATACTGACCTCTGGCTGCCATCATGAACGCAGGCAAAGCCTGCACAAGAGCAAACAGCATGACAGCTATGTGCTTTATCTCTTCGATAGTTATGAGACTGCTAGAGGACAGACAGGGGTGCTGGGAGATAGAAACAAGCTGGACATAAGGAGCAGAATCGAAACAACAGCCAACATGAAAGAGTGACAAAGGCAGCATGGATAGCGCCACATTGTCAAATGAGTTACTTCTATGCTCTTCCTCCCTAGAGAGGGCATTGTATTTTATTTTACCTACATTTTAGCATCCCATTGCTAACAGAGGCCCAGGAGCATAAAGGGATTTACCCAGAATGACATTAGGATTTAGTCGATGGGCCGGTATTATAGTTTAGTTTCATCGTGCAAAAGTGGCAGCACAGGGCATAGAAGAAGAGAAATATAGAATAAGAAAAGAGGGACATGAAGAGATGGAAATAGTCAGAGATTTCAAGAGTTGGTGTGGAAAAATAGGGAAACAGCTTGCCACTGAAAGTGACAGAGGAAGGGATGTAGAAGAAAAGAGGCGCAAGGAATGTACTTTGCCTGCACTGGTGCTGCCTGCACAGGTTCTCTAATGCCATCAAAAAAGCACGCAAAAGCAGTGTTTGAAATGGAATTGTAGATGTAGAAGTACTCTTTGCCCAGGAGTACAAGTGTGATCTTTGGAAGCCTGTACTCGCCCATTAAAAGCTGAGAAGAGCAAGTACTATCTCCCTCTCAAACTAAAGAAGTGCAGGTACCCAGTACCTGTGAGCACTGGCTCATTTAAAGCACTACTCAGAAGAGTTACTTATAAGGAAAATGAACAGTGGAATTAGGAAAGGGGCTCATGTGAAAGAGAACAGAGACAGGTGCAAAGCAAGTGTCATGGGAAAAAAGTGAGGTTTTCTCGGTTAAACTTGTAGAGAACTGACAGAGAGAGAATGAGTGCCACAGTAGAAACTGACAAAGTGGGAGAAACAGAGGGGCTAGATTGGTTGAAGCAAGTTTTTCTAGGAAAGAGGGAAAGAGTCAAAGAGAAAGGAGAGGAACTAAGAGGAAAAAAGAAAGACTAGAAATGACGAGAAAGACAGAGAGAAAGAAGGAATGTAACTTGCGAAGATAAAAAGGAAAGGTGAGTCAAAGAGAGATAGATATAGACAAAGGGTGGCAGAACGATGAGAAGGGAGAGGGTGACCGGAATGGGAGGGCAAGGTGTTAAGTGTCAATGGAAACGTAGGTGTGATAAATGGAAAGTATGAGTGAAAACTGATGGAGAACAGTTGCAAAAACTAAGAACGCAAGAGAAAGAGTAGAGCGAGGTAAAGTGAGAGAAACAATTAGACTGAAAGAGCAAAATATAGAGGTAGGAAAGGGAAAATATTTAATATTCATCCTCACACTGAGAGCTGGGGGTAAAGCCTAGGGGAGCTCTGTGTAACTGAACCATGGCTATCAGAGGCTCAGCATGATCAGTGGCACCAGGGCTCAGGGAGCGAGCGTCCAATTAAAATCATAGCAGAATCCACACTGTGAAATTAAACACACTAAAAAGCAGTTTTTATTTTGCAGAAATATTTTTAAATCAATTTAATGTGTAAGGTTAAAAAATGTGTCTCAAATTGTGTAGAAACATGCAGAGATGTTTCTTTTCCAGTAATAAATATTCCTGATATATAATGGTGTCATCTATTTTACATTCTGTTTGCTGTAATAGTTTTATAACACTGTAAGTGAGGGTAAGATAGACTAAATAGGTTGGAAGTAATAATAATGTTAATCTATATATATGTGTTTTTGTGTAGTGCTTGCTACTTGGATCTGGCTGTTTGCGCAGTGCAGTGTTCACGTTTTTATTTTCACTCACCGACCTTGCCATGATTGCATGCCCCATTTCCCAGCAGCCTACCACTTCCTTTGAAGACTTTTTCAGGCAGATTTGGGACCTGATTTTGATGGTTATCTCGAGGTTCTTTTTTCTATACTAGCCAGAATGGTAAAATACTTGTCGGGTAGCGACCCTAAATTGATGGATAGATGGTATTTATCACACCCGTTCAAATCTGATACCCAGGGCTTTGACCTGCTCAAATCTACAATGGAGGGGGTTGGGGCTAGAGGAGGGGTAGTTCGATCTTTAAACCATTACCAACCTGTAATTAGAGGGTTTGTTGAAATCCAACCCACTTGTAAATGCAATCCCAGTGCGGCCTAAATAGAGTTTTAAAATTTCGAAGATTTGGCTTATCAAGCGCCTGGGGAGCAAAGGCGGCTCCGTGGTCTCTGTGTCGGAAAGGGAATAAGGACGTGCGCTCAGCTTCTCCTTCCTCCGTGTACGTCGCTGTACTGTACTGCGTCACTGAATGCAAGCATTTTCCCTAATATGCCAGCAACGTTATGTCATCGTCGCACGACACACCCACACATGGGAGGCGACACAGTACTGTGTCTCGACATACACTTTGGAAAGCTCTGGTCTATGTTTTTGAGAATGGCAGTTTGTAATTTAGAGTGGGTATATCAAAAGTTATATTAGGGTGTGAGAAGATGCATGAAATTATCACGTGGCGTATGTCATCAGTGATGTCATTTAAGATGTCATCAGTGATGTCACTGACCATGTCATGAGTCATGTAATATGTGACGTCATCAGCAGTGCATTGCAGGGGCATGAGTTATGGTTAGCTGAACTAACTTTAACGGGGGAATTTCACTCTGAAACCTATGGTTTTTTCAGTACATTTCTAAGGTTATTTTTAATACTAATTTCTAACTATAACATGCCTGAAACCTATGTTTTTTTCAGTACATTTCTAAGGTTATTTTTAATACTAATTTCTAACTATAACATGCCGGAAACCTATGTTTTTTTCAGTGAATTTCAAAGGTTTTTTTAAATGCTAATTTCTAACTATAACGTGCCTGAAACCTATGGTTTTTAAGTGAATTTCTAAGGTTTTGTAAATGCTAATTTCTAACTATAACATGCCTGAAACTTATGTTTTTTTCAGTGAATATATATATATATATATATATATATACACATACACACACATACACACACACACACAGACACATACACACACACACACACACACACACATATATATTACCCACTAGCAGTCTCCCATATTTCCATAGGAAAAGCGTTTTTGACTTGCCTATATCTTTTCTGTCGTTTGATGAATCTACACAAAGTTTTTCCAGTGCTAATGGAAAAGGTTATGCGCATGGGGCCCCCCTCTTAAAGCACTTAGGGCCCAATTACCACCACCTCCAAGGGGCTTTATTTACATAATGGAGGGGGGGCAGCGTGGACCCACTCCTGGGCTTACTACAACCTTGGGGGACATCACCTCCACAGGGCAATACATTTAACAAATTGGGGCTTTGACAGCTCCCGCCAAGTCAGAGTAAACACTCTGCTTCCAGCGGGCAGGAGCTGTCAAAGACCTCCTGCCCGCTGGAAGCGGAGGTTTCATCTCTGTCCCTGCCTTCAGAAATGCGAGCAGGGAAAGAGATACAACTATTGCTCCAACACGGAGGGAGCTGCATTTCCAGCAGCTCCTTGCCTGCAGCAGCATTGATGTCTTCCGCAGCAGGCGGGAGATGGCTGGGACTGGAGGGGCCTTGAGGCTCCCCTCAGGGTCCCCATTGTGCACACTGTGTGCTCTGGCTGGGACCAGGGCATCCAGAGACACATGGCTGGGCCCTGGGGGATGGGGTCTCCGGGGCCAATATGGGCCTAGGGAGGGGGTATGTTTGGCTCCCCTCCACCATTGAGTTAAGGCTGGGCCCCATGGGATGTGGTACCCAGGGCCGTATGTGGTCAGGGAGGAGGCCACACAGCCCCCCTGCCACTTTAAAGATTATATTTGGCCCTGGGCAGGTGGTGGTCCCCAGGGCCCGGGGGGTCTGCGACGCAGTAGAAAATGAGCAGAAAAGGCTAAACAGAGGGTAGAAAAAAACAAGCAGGAAAGGCAAAACAGAGCAGAAGAGGGCAAAACAAAGGGGAGAAAACCGAGCAGGAAAGGCAAAACAAAGGGAAGAAAAACTTGCAGAAAAAAAACAGACCAGAAAAGGGCAGAACAGAGAGCACTCAGACACTCACAAACCTACTCGGAGACTCATGCACCATTCACAGACCACTCAGAAACTCACATACCTAATCAGAAACACACCCACTCACAGACCACTCAGAGACTCATGCACTCACTCACAGACCCTCTCAGAGACTCACATACACACTCACAGACCCACTAAGATACTCATGCACTCACTCACAGACTGACTCACACACTCAAGGTGGCACTTGCAAGACCACTCACGGACACACCTACTCACTGGCCCAATGAGACACTCACGGATACACTCATGCATCTACTCAGAAACCCATTCAAATTCATGCACCCACTCACAGACCCACTCAGACACCCATGCATTCACTCACAGACTGACTCACACACACATGGAGGTACTTGCAAACCCACTTAGACACTCTCAGACCCACTCACACACTCACTCAGACACTCATGCACCCACTGAGACACCCACTCAGACACTCATGTACCCACTCGTAGATGTATCCAAACACTCACGTACCTACCCACAACCCAGTGATACACTTAAGCAGCCACTACCAGGCCCACTCACACACCTACTTACACATCCATTGAGACACTCATGCACTCACTCACACACCCACTGAGACAGTCATGCACTCAATAACACGCACTCTCAAAGGTTACAGATTACAGTTAGGAAAAAAAGTGAAAAATCCTTAGAAATGTATAAAAAAACAAAGGTTACAGAGACGTTATAGTTAGGAAATATAATTTAAAAAACTGTAGAAATTCACAGAAAAAAACAAGGTTTACAGGGATGTTATAGTTAGGCTCAGATTTCACTTGTAAAAAACATAGAAATTCAGCAGTTATAGTTAGCTGAGTTAACTATAACGTACACCCCCGCGATGCACTGCATATGACCTCACATACTACATCATTGATGACATGGTCAGTGACATCATTGATGACATCACTCCAACTCAAATGACGTCACTGATGACATCATCCACAGAGCCACTCACATGCCCACTCACATACCCACTCACATACCTATACCAGTACTCACACAAGCAATCACCAGCCCATGGAGCCACTCACATATCCAATCACTCATACTGTAACTCATGTACCCACTTACTCACCCATACAGCCACTCATGCACCCACTCACTCACCAATACTGCCTCTCACAAATCCAGTCATACTTACACACCTGATCATACACCCTTACAATACCCCACACACCCATACAGAAACTCACACAGCCACACACTCACCCATAGAGTCACTCACACTGCCACTCAATCACCAATATAGTTGCTCACACATCCACTTACTTACCCATACAGCCACTGACACAACCACTTACTCACTCACTCACTCCCTCACCCATACATCCACTCTCACAGCCATTGAGTTACCCACATAGCCACTCACACAGTCACTCACACACCTATGCAGCCACTCATGCAGCCAATAATATACTCATACAGCTACTCAGACACCCTACTCACTCACCCATACAGCTACTCACATACCCACTAACACATCCATACAGCCACTCACACACCATGCAGCCACTCAGACATCCATTCACACACTGATACAGACAGTCACACAGCCACTCAGATGAGATATGCTAGAAACAGTATGACTAATTACAAGTACAGAAAGAATAGTAATGTAACTTATGATGTAGCTTAGTATATATTGTTAAGTCTTAGAAACCTTTACAAAACACACTCATGAGATGAGCTCATTAGTGATGCCAATTGAGATGTCATCAGTGATTTCATCAGTGATGTCACTGAAAATGTCATGAGTGATGTAATATGTGAGGTTATAAGCTGTGCATCGAGGGGGTGTAACTTATAGTTAATTCAGGTAACTGTAACTGCTGAAATTATATGGTTTTGTGATATATATGTACAAGTCAAAGTAAGCTTTATTCAAAATCACAAAGGGAATCATAAAAGCTGAAAGGTACATCCATAACAAAGTTTAAAAACCAATATAAAAGTTAAAACTGCCATGCATAAAAAAAGTTGTCAACTGCACAATCAATAACATTTTACCATTGACACTTCAGGGGGCCGAGATGAGGATGTAGTGGTAGCAACAGCATGAACCAGCACCAGGCCTTGTGGCAGCAATGCCAAGAGGATGGTTTTGAGGTCATTGAGGAACCCAGCTACCACTCACTGGTGTGCAGCCGTGGCAGCCGCTCTTTCCGCATTGGCCCGTTCCATGCTCTCCATGAGCCTCCGCATGTTTCCAACTCATGGGCTAGCTCGATGGAGCCACTCTGAGTAGTCAGTCATTCTTGTCTATGAGTCAGGACTTTGGCGATGTCAGCCACGGTTCGTTGGAGAGCATGGAACGGACTGTGGGTGTCCATTAGGGATTGTGAGTGCTCCCTGATGGGACTTAGACACCCACGTATGGCATCTAGTTTGTCTGCCATGCGGTCAAAGCCCATCAACACCTGTTCAGCCAGCTTCTTCTGGCATCCCAACACATGGCGTTGGAAGGCCATGTGTTCTTCGTGGGGGTCCTGGGAGGCAGCCATGGTGGTTGGTGCTACCTGCTGTGTGGTCTGTGCAGGGGGTGGGGCGCCCTCGTTGCAGCTGGGCTGTCCTGCTCCTGGAGGTAGGCTGCGGAGGCTGTCAATGAACTCTTGGCGGGCATCAGAGTCGAAGCTGTGGTGGTCCTCTTTGTCATCAGAGAAGAGAGGGTCAGGCTGCTCTGCAGGAGGTGTTGATTGTCCCTCTGCAATTTGAAGGGCAGATGCAGTTTAACAATGTGTTCACATTTGTGTTGTCGCATTGTACATGTTTACATACAGAATCAGGGCCAGACTGGCTACCGGGCAGTTGTGTGTGCTGCCGAGCTGGGGACTAAGTTCGTTGATAGGGACCTGCGCGTGAAAAACGAAATTCGTTTTGCGTTTTATATTTCAATGCGCAAGCAGGTCCCCATCAATGAAAACAGCCCCCACCACAGAGAAAATAGCCCCCAGCTCGGCAGCACACACAACTGCCCGGTAGCCAGTCCGGCCCTGTACAGAATGCATGACTGTGTACATCGTAGCTGTTTGGGAGGAGCTGCCTATTTGATGGGGGACAGTGGACATTTCTACGACAGACGTGTGTGTTTTCGTACTTGCACATTGTCGTCTCACATTTCCCTGCAATGCCACTTGTGCTTGGCCAGTGTCTACACCCAGTTGGCACCTGTTGTGTCCTGTGTTCTGTTGTGGACGTGTTGCGGTTTGTGCCACATTGTTGTCAGTGTTGCTGTGCTCTTTATGTTATGTTTGTGTGCTGCATTTCGGAGGGTGGCCACTGCTGCTCTGTTTTGCTGCCCCGTATCCCTTTCCGGCAGTGTTTCTTTGCCTTCTGTGCTTATACAGTTCTGAGATGTGTCATACTTGGGTACATTGGTCTGTTGGTGGGTGTTGAGGGCCTAGGGCATGGTTTGTCTGCGGATGTGCTCTACTTAATTGGGCATGTGTGCAATTGTGGCCATCTCCCCTGTCCCCCCAGTCCCTGGTCGTTACTCACCATGTTGCTGTTGTGTCCGGTCATGTTGAGCAGTGTCAGGTCCCCCGACTCCAGTCACTGCCTCCCCACTGATGACTGTGGACACCATTTCCTCCATGTCATCCATGGCGAGTTTCAGCTTGGTTTTGCGCTTGACGTCATTCCAGTGCCTCTTTGCCTCTTCCATTGTCCTCTAAAGCACTCCCACTGCATTCAATTTGTCCACGATGGACTGCCATAGTTCATTTTTGGTTGCCAATGACAGGTGATGAACAGTAGTTGATGGTGTTCGACCACCTCCGTTATCAGGATCCTGTTTTCCTGTGGACTGAAGCGCTTCTTCCTACTCTTCTTCTCCTTGGCCTTCCCTGACCCCGAGGTCCCAGGCAGGTCCTCTGGGGGCGGGGGGGGGGGGCTTGTGGGGTTCTGGTTCTCCTCCGTCCTTGCGCCGGCAACGTCCATTGTGCTTTGCTGTTGTTTGGCATTTGTTTGTCAGTTTTTATTCTACTTTTATGGTGGTTTTTCCCACCTGGCACATGTGACTTCCAGGCATGTAGCTGGTTTTCACTAATTTCAGTATCGTGATTGGCCTCATCGCAGCTTTTTTTACGTTCATGTTCCGCATTTTTGTGGCGTGGCGTTGATTTTAACGCAGTTAGGTCACACATTATCTGGAGAGTATCACATGGTACCGCCGTGATGAGAATGCTTGGTTAACACAGCGTAATTTTCCTGCGATACACTGTCATGTTGGAAGCTGCGTTAAGTAACTTTTGCGATGGTTATTACACGTTCTTGAGAATATGCCCCAAAATCTTTTACCAAACTGCCATATAAAAGCTTGCTAAGACCATCAACAAATTTACCTTGCTTGTCAAACACATTAACTTTAATTTATTTACAAGTTATTTACATTCTAATACTAAAATATATTATGATGAGTGTTCTTTAAGTTTCCTGCAAAACATAGCAATTTACTAATTTGAGTACATTTGTGTCTATTATGGAGATTACATAGGATTCCAGACCACCGATGGACACAGACAGTTTCCACTGAGTCATTATAGAATTTTATTTAAATGCTGTGCTAACCCCATCTATACGCATGTAAACATGTATAATATAGGATTTACACATCTATACATCTCATGCAAATCCGTATAGGCACTTACTCCTATCATGAAAAAGAGTAAATATCCAATTGCCGATGGGACTGGTATGTATCGCAAATTTGTGAATACGTACTAACCAACTGGATTGTAAGCTTTCACTCATCTCCACCCTTGAACACTCCAACTTTCTCCATACTGAGGAAATACTATGCACAAGCAAATCCACTGACAAGTAAACTTTACCTTTTTGTAAATAGCAAACATAGTGCCCCCATAAACACTGCTAGGTTTTCCCTGACATGGAAATACGATGTTGGCACATCTGACCTGAATAGGGTGTACAATCTGACATCTGTTGACTGTGTTCCTTCGGCTATCAGTCAATGGTGTAAGCCAGCAGTACCAACAGAGGGGCTTATTTAGTATTTCACTCAACATGGCACAGCAAGGAAACTTGCTGCACTGCATTGTGTGAACGGAAGAGAGGATAAATGCTCCATATTTATAAAGATATGGTGCATTTCTGCTCTCTCCTTGTGTTGGCACCCTGTGTGATGCCTATACCTATGGATACACCCTTGCACCGTAGTGCAAGTGTGCCTTCTTCAGAAGCAGGATTGTTTTTGTGCAGGAAGGGATACTGTCACAGGCTTTAACTAATCAGTTTCCCTGTCTGGCCACAGCAAGTGGTACTTTCCGCAGTTAGCACTTAAGAACTATGATGCAAACTAAAATGATTTCACATAAAAAATAGTATTCCTGTAGTACTACATCCACTATTCATACATACATTTGTCAATCAGCTCAAAGGAAGAAATATGACTTACATTCAAACTTTTGTGACTTTGTAGTATGCGGATCATCAAAATAAAGATTAGAAGACTAACTGTGAATGTGGACTAAGGATGTAAACTATTCGGATTAAAATGAGTTCTTGATAATTCTTAGTGAGGAGCACTTCTTTGGGGTGCATGAACATTTCAAATACTTTGACTGCATACAAACATATTGTATCGAAAGTGGAAAATAAATTACCAGCATTATAGTTTTATAATTAATCATCTAACGTAGCAATATAGTGATATACATATAAAGGTCCATACCATAGCATAAAACGTTGCCATTTTATTTCTACATATATTGTTAAGTTATACTTAAGCAATATTATCCAGGTGGGAGGGTACTCTCTGGCATTTATTTACTGGAGCAGAGTTAGAGGACGCAAGGCAAAGTAGAGGGCCCTATTCCACCCGGATCGTAGCTACCTGGGAGTTCCCCCTCTGATCGATTATATTGCTATTGCAATCAAAATTTTAACATTGGGGTGATTTCACAAAATGTCTGTTGAATGGTGTATTTGTCATGGGACTATTTAAGAGGAAGCTTACATTAAGCACAGCTGCTGGATTTTTTGGTGATAAGGTTCTTTCCTTTTTGTTCCGTTTAAGTCTATTGTGGTGAAAAACTTGTTTTAAGGATGTCAAAAAGATTGGCCAGGGACGGGAGGTGTAACCTCATGGAACAATGAGAGGACTATATGACTAAGCTGAACGCTGTACTGACCCCAGCAGAATTATGCCCAGATGTCTGGATGGGGGCAGTAGCGGTCTGTGGTGGAAGTAGCTGCTGGGCAGTGACGTGGGGAGGGGGAGGGGCCGGCTGGGGGTTAGTAATCTATGGATTATGGAGGATTACAGGTAAATAAACATATAAATAAATAAAATGAATTTCATTGCGAGCACTGCATCCCCAAATGCGAAATTAGTTCTATTTATTTACATGTTTACTTACCTGTAATCCTCCGTAATCCATACGGACCCACCCTGCCCCTCCCTATCCCCACATCACCACCCGGCAGCTACTCCCACCACCGACCGCTACTGGATGGGAGTGCTCGGGAGATGAATGTCCCTACTAAGAAATGTTCCATTATGTATAAACCAGTTATGAGCTTAGAGATGAGATTTTGCACGAGGGGAGTAGGTTTTGGGCTTGGTTGCTTGGAATAGATTAATTTATTGCCTGACTGTATCCGCTTTCCAGTACCCCTTGAGGCATATGTAAAATTATCACCTATATGTTACTGTGCATGTTTACAATTTTTTTTTCTCTCATATCCGGATTTTGGATAGTGTCTCTCGGCACTGTGGTGACATATATTTCACCAGACTTTACCTGCTAATTGCTGGAAATATATCCTGATATACCCAGGCCTTTGTTATGAATAAAATCAATAAACCTTTTTATTTTAAAAAGGGTAACAAAAAGCTGCACATAGAAAGGGTAATAATAGATGTTATTCACAATATAAACTATTTGTTAGTGGTGCCATACTAATTCAAGGAAATTGTGGTGACTTTTCTGGTGAATTCATATTCATATATAAGTAAATATAATTAGAGACCGAGAGAGCCTATAAAAAATATTACACTGTATATCGTATAATGTATATAAATATATCTTATATATATTATAAATGTAATTAATTGACATTTTTAAAATACATAGCATTGTAAATCAGAGAGAACAATGAGGCTATTATTTTAAAACCATCAAAACTGTCATGAGCTGCAGAAGACTTGGAAAACTTAAAATATATTACGTGAACAAACGAAAAGGCTTATTTATTTCATAACTTGTAGTACCTGGGGAAAAAACAATTTTCATGTTCTTTTTCAGCCTTCTACACAGGAAGGTGAGTGTCTCTGAAGCTGTTTTGGAGCATCGTTTTTCCTAGTACAGGCAGATTCTGTGAGACAGATTAAAAATCCAGTTTTCTATTACAGCTCTGTGATAGTCACAGGCAGCTGTTAAGGGAAGAAGACATAGTAATGAGTTGATGCTGTAATGAGGCTTGTCTCAAGAATTAGCTATGAATTTCCTGACTAGATACATTTTGATTGGTTAGTAACTCGTTGATATCTACTAGATAACAACGAGTTAATAACCATTCAAAATGCAGCTTTCTGGTAGTGTACAACCACCTGCTTCATCATTCTAAATAATATATTTAGGATTATTAAGTGGTATTGTATAATCACAGTTTGAAACAAAAGTTGTTTCCCACTGTTGTGATGTTACAAGGGGACATTCTTTACTTTTCCCATGATTCCCGTAACTCACATGGGTTTATGGAGAACAGAGTGGAGGTACGAAATGTAGGTTTTTGGTCTCCCTTGCATCTTCTTTCTACTCTCCCAGGTCTCCACACACACATGCATGATGCACTCTCATATGAGTGGAGAGCTCAGCTCTGAGCAAGGAAGGAAAGCACAGCGGGTTCTAGTAGTAGAAATGGGGCCATATCATTTATTTTGTAATTTTGGGGCTTATTTTATTTATTTATTTTGTGTTTTCTATAGCGCAAACATGACCCAATCCTGGGTGTCAGAGCGCTTTACAAATTCATCAGCAATCGGTTTCGTTCATCGTTTACAAATTTACAATAATATACATATTAAGTTTTACTAGGTGACCACTTAGGTTATAATAGTACATGAAATTCTTGCATATAAAATGTAATAACATCGCTAAAGAAAACGTGAAGTCAGAACTCGAAGACAGTTACAAACCAAACCAATAACCATGTGGCTCAATAGAGGTACCTTCTTTAGCCAGCGTCCCTGAGTCTTGCGTATGGACATGGGTATCCCACCAGGTCTGACTGAGGTCCATAGGTGAGACTTGGTGAAAGCCCGATGACTTGTGCTATCTCTGGAGTCATTACTCAGATAATAGCTGTCCAATCTCCTGATTATCTTCACTTATTAGAACAGCTGAAAATATTTGCTTCAGGAATGACTAAACGGTCTCAATGGAGCAGAGAGAGAACCCGTTTAGTTAAGGGAGGAATTTACTCATGAGAAAAGACTTAGCCTATTTTTTGAATTTCAAGACCGAGGTGATTCCTCTGATATTCGGAGGCAACGCATTCCAAATTCTTGGCAAAGCTCCAGAGAAAGCTCTGTCGTACGTTCTTTTCTTCCTGAAAATTGCTGGTTTCAGTAGGAAATCACCTGCCCCCTCGAAGATTGAAGGCCTCCAGAAATCGTAATTTTCTGGGCAAGGAAAAGTGGTGTTTTGTAGTGTAGAGCTTTGTGTGCAATACATGCCATCTTTAGCTGAATTCTTGCCTCGTATGGTATCCATTAGAGTGCTTTAAGATGTGGAGTGATGTGGTTAAATTTTCTTGTACCTGTTACGAGTCTTGCTGCAGCATTCAGGCAGGCTTTTAGTGGAGCTGTTGAAATCTTAGGGAGCCCTGATAGAGTTGTGCACCCATACGCAATCCTTGAGATAACCAAAGCTTGGACAGCCGTTTTCAGGTCAGCAGTGTCGATGAACGGTTTCAATTTCCTGAGATAGTTCCGATGGAATCTGGCATTTTTTGCAATAGTGTTGATGTGACCTCTCATGTTGCTGGTGAGGTTATAGACACATGAGTGGGGGGATGGCTGGCAGAGCCCAGATATTATCTTAAGTCAGTTGGGCTGAAGGAGGAGACTGAGGGTTAAGAGAAGGTAATAAGGAAAGGTTGTGGAACACCAAATCATATTTTTTCTATTTAGATGGGAAGAATCTGAATATGGAGGATCGAGGGGATTGATGGAAGAAGGATAGGTGTTTTCTTTATTCTTGAAAGGGGAGGCCATGTTATATAAATCTCCCTCGTTACTCTTCTGCTCCTGCATAGATATTGGCAGCAGGGCAGATGATTTTGCCGGGCTACACATAACATCAAATTAAAGATGTGCATAAAATGAATAAAGGGGATGTTTTTCATCTCAGGGTTGTGAGTGACATAAATGGAAACTCGAGCTTCGTTCTTATTTTGATGTATTTTAGAACCAATAGGTGAAAAACATCCCCCTTATTCACTGTTACACATTTATAATTGTATATGTCATCAACTGATCAATAACATATACACATTCAACCTATGTTGCACTGGAAGAACGACAATGAAAAATATATATTCTATTTTGTGTATGTTTGAAATTCAGCAGAAAAGCCTTGTTGCAAAATAAGGCATTTTAAAGTAACTATATGCACAGTATTGAGCATTTAACAGTTGCATAGGACTAATAGAAAAATAACACAGGAAGAGGACAAGGAAGGAAAACATATATTGATACAATGTTGTAAATAATTAACAAAAAACCTGTTAATCCTCAAAACACCCATGATGCATTTTACTTCTAGGAAACATTATTTAAGTTAATGAAATTTCGGAGTAAGATCAGCTTGGTTCAGCTATTAAGATGACTCCTGCCGTTTTATAAAGAATATGAGCGTCAAATAAAAATGTGGTATTTTCCACAAGCATGGGACTAGTGGTTCTTTGAATTAAAACTCTTAGCTAAAATAACTTACATACATGTTAACCTGGTACTTTTCTAACTCCATACTTGTATATCTGTTCTTGCTTATTTTAGGACACTACTTGAATTGTTTAATAATATCAATACTGAAAATAATGAGAGTTTGACTTTGGATATACACCACTTTTCTCTAATTGGATACTAATATGATAGTAATCAAATTCGTGGACTAGCTCTGCAGGACAGCAATACGGATTAAGTGCAGTAAAACAGGTACCATACTTGCATCTTTAGCTGTGTGCTATTAGCATCAGAAAGGTTACTGTCGTTTTGAACATTGCAAGTGGTCAAATCAATGCACACACTGAACGATTTAACTCTTTTAGTGGGAAAAGTATTGTTATGTATGGCTGTCCCTGTAAGCCACTAGTGCAAATACAATATTTAAAACTGGTTATTTAAGGCTATGATGTAGTAACAGCAGACCTTACAACTCATATGCTACTACTCCTCACCTACAGGTCACATAGTGAAGGGGCATAATCACACATTGTGCCTGAAACCCTTGCACAGTAACGTTTCCTGCTCAGGTGTGAGTGCTCGACACAGCTGGGCTCCAATTGAAATCGA
Source organism: Lissotriton helveticus (assembly GCF_964261635.1). Taxonomy (NCBI): domain Eukaryota; kingdom Metazoa; phylum Chordata; class Amphibia; order Caudata; family Salamandridae; genus Lissotriton; species Lissotriton helveticus. Next base: position 116,184,549 of record NC_136072.1, read on the forward strand.
CCCTGGACATTGGGGAGGCAGCAGATGTGTACCTGATTGTGGGAGGAGGAGGGTAGCAGTGGCTATTTAACAGAACAGGGGGTGCAAAGCCCCACTTGCCATGGCTTGCCCCACTTGCCATGGCTTGCCCCATCACCTTTCTCTGTACACTCACACAGTGATAAATATTCTTAGGATAACAGGTCTAGAACAGTGGAAAACTACTTTTGCTTTCCAAGCTTGCTATGGTTGCACAAAGGTAAGCCATGATTCTCTGACAGGGCTCTCAGACAGAATGTCAGTGCAGTCATGCCTTAGTACAGTTCTAGGGCTGTGGAGCCTGGGGAGGCACAGAGGGTGGTGGGGTGGTTAGCCAAAGTCCTTGTATTTTGCTTACATTTGGGACAGGGAGGAGTGGTCATGTTATATGTGGCTCTCCCATTACTCTTCTGCCCCTACAGAGGGACTATACATAACATAAAATTCTAGATGGATTAACTGTGAATGAGGGAATGTTTTTCACCTCACTGTTACCCAATTACAATTATATATATGGATTCTTTTAACGGCACCATTAACATCCCACATTGAATAAACAGTACTGGAGCCAGATTCTACATTGTGTGTATACATGTTCTTGCAAATCACAATTACATTGTTAAAACCTGTATACAATACTCAATTTTTGGAGGTTCTTACTGATGTGTTGGATTATGTTTTTTTACAGAATGACAATCTAGATACATACAAGACCAGAAATCACTTTTGTTTTGCCTCTAAAACATGGACATAGCCAGACCCTCACTAGCTCAATAATATCCATACTGCTCTAGTAATTTCTGCAAATCATTGCTAGTGTCATAAAACTAAATATTATGTCTGCCATTTGGGGAATAGCAGTCTGTAATACAATGAAGGATCTATTTTTTTCTGGTCACACAGTATACAGTACAGTACTCCTTGCATCTTGGAATGTAGGATAGGTTGGATGAGGACAACTTGTAAAACTCACATGGAGGAACCGTAAATGCTAATGTTGAGGTAGGTGAAGTCACAGTGCAAGCCAATTCTATTTGCATCTTTGAAGAATTGTAAACAAGGACAAGTAATGAAACATTTTAAATTTGGTATTCTAATCTGAAGTTGATAATGCTCCATTTCATTTTATGAACAAAATAAACTGTATTGCACAAGTTGAGACTGAAAACAGAGAGTGAAAAACCAAAGCACTAGACTAATTAGTGTATTGTTATGTTAGTTTCTGTACCTTCAAATGTTTTTATCTTGCTACTGAGGAACAAAAACATGGTAACCTTCAGTGGTGGTTTCTTCGCTAAGACGGAGACGCGTTGCTCCACTGCCATTCAGCATTGTAAGAAAAAATAAAAATATAAAAATTCAATGTTATTTTAATTTTTTTTTTCTTGTTGCGGGCACGGCAGCTTTGGGAAGCATGCAGGGCTGCTCTGCTAAAGGAACAGGGGAGGGGAGGAGTGGTTTTCACTCCCTACATGCGCATGAATGTTTGGCCGGCCGTCTCGGGACAGCCAAACATTCATGTGCACATAGCATGCTCTCCACCCAGGCTGTATTACAGCCTGGGTGGAAAACATGCACACGACCCCATTCCACGTCTGAGCACCCAACCACGGCGCTCAACCAATCACAACGTTGCATTGCAGCATTGTGATTGACTCAGGAGAGTCTGGGTGCTTCCTGGATCCTTCCTGTTCCAGTGGGAGGAAGGAGTGAAGAAACGCACCGAGGAGGATATGACGACGTGGACAGGAGTTACGTTTTACATTTTTTATTTACCCCCTCCCCCAGCCTCTGCAGCCTCTCCGCACTGCCATCCCTGATCAGTGCTGGCCGCCACTGGTACCCTTACAGTTTTGTTGTGGTATTTGCAAACACCACGCATTACAGGCGCACAGCTCATAGTAGGGTATGACAGATTTTTGCGTAATTGATAGTTTATAATGTGGTACGTTTCGTAATTGTCAGGAGAGGAAATAAATCCTAGATGTTCTTGGTAATTCAATTTAAACATTTGATTGTGTGGATTATTGACAACAATATAAAATGCATTACAACCATACAATACCGTTTGTCAGGATGAACACTGAGTCTTAAATTTACAAAAAACAGAAACAAGGATTAGTCAAATTTTCACAAGAGAAAACCAAACACAAAAATCCATATAATTAACCATGGAGTTAAGGAGATCCTCATTTTTACTCACTGCTGAATATTCAACTATATTTTTATAAAACTTGGATCACAAGTCCAAGTACTTTCTGCAAAACAATAGTATATGAGGAAGAGTAGACTTTTTGGGGAATATTTATCAATGAGCTGCGCCACCTTTGCACCACGCAAGAGGGCGCAAGGGCGACGCAACAAGTAAGTCAGATTTATCAAGCCATGCGAGGCCATTGTGCGTGGCCCTCCACGGCTTGAAAAATCGAGAGTAACACAGTGCAGCGCAAATTGCTGTATTGCGTTACTCTGCCCCATGGAGGTGTTCCATGGGTGGAGCGTGGCTGTTTCCATGCATCCACCCATGGAGTTTGGCGAATTGCTATTTTTACCATTAGTGGTTGACCTGGGAATGCGTCAAAAAGCTACGCCTTCCCATGTGAGGCATAACGAGAAGAAATATTTTTATTTCTCCTCATTGTTTCCTCTTTCTATGTGTGCTGCATTCTGCAGTACACATAGAAAGAGGAAAATGCCTCAGAGGATTGTTTTTGTGTCCCCCCCTGCACAAAAAAAGTCCTGTCTGCAACGCAGGCACCCTTGCAGCATGGCGCAAGGGTGCCTGCATTGGCACTAGGCAGCAAATTGTGTGCCAGATAAAGAAAAGGACAGGACTGAGTCGTATCATCTTAAATGCGGCGCATTCCTGCCCTTTCTCATAGCGCAGCAAGGTGGATTGCTGCACTGCATGAACGCTTAATAAATGTGCCCCTTTGTTTAAACTGCTTGAATAAGTGCAAACCTTTTCAATTGTTACTGTCTGCATATTTTAACCCCTTCCACGCAGGGCTAATTCCCCTGTGGTGCGGGGGGGGGAGGGGCTGCACGCGGCGCTGCGGTACTGATGAGGAGTCCAGCTCGTCATGCTGCACAGTGGAGCTGTGCTCATGACGAACGGGACTTGTCATGACTCCGCACACTCCTTTAGAACGCTCGCACATGCGAGGAATTCGCCACGCGTGGGAGGCGCCACAGCAGCATGACGAGTCCAGCTCGTCGTGAGGACACGACCACCGTGCAGCATGACGAGCTGGACTCGTCATGAGCACAGAAAGTGGAAAAGGTGGAAAAGATCCACGTTTCAAAGCCTTAACCCCTTCGACGCTCATGACGAGCCCAGCTCGTCATGGAGTTTCCATTGGTTTCAATGGAAATTACATGGGAATCAACAAATAGGCTTAGCATCCAAGTGGTTAAAAAGGAGTCATTTGTTTCTTCCCACATGATCTAAAAAAAACCTTCATATAAGTGTGTAATATTCGAATCAGTGTATGCTTGTTATACACATCACAGACGTTTTTGTTTCATTCAAGATCCCTACCTGGTTACAACCAAAACTCTTACATGCCTTTGTACTATAATCCAATCCAATCCAAAAATTCTTTATTTCGGTCTACAAGACCATAAAAGATACATAATATATACATTTTAACAACACTTAAAAAAGGAATTAGAATTGTAAAAACACATTTACATAAAATAAATAGCGAGTCGTTCCAGACATGATGAGGGAGGAAATATACATTTCATAATCAGGAGAAGACCATACATGAATTATTAAAAAGCAGAGTCCATGGTTATAAGGACAAATTCATAATTTAGGGTTTTGTGCAATTAACAGTGTTTTCCTGATAAGCCACATAGCCATAATGAATTTCGCCACAGCAAAAACTACATGGGGCAGAGTACTAGTTCTTAAAACTCTATAAGCATCTATGCGGCTCCTGAAACCCAAGTTCCTGCATAAAGGGACCAACCAATATTTCCTAGGTCTGTAATATGCAGGACAAAAGAAAAAAAGATGGATTTCTTCCTCATCATGGGAGTTACAACCCGGACAGGATTTATCATCCCTCTGTAGCCATTTGGAGGTAAAAGTTTTGATGGGTAAGGTGCCAAACCTCCACTGTATAAACAGCTTCCTGGCAAGAATTGGGAAAATAATATCCATAAAATCCTCAAACTTATAAGAATTTTTGGATTGCAGGAAACGTTCAGTTAGGGTGCCGTTATTGGTCGAGGTCATAAGTGAATTGAGACTTTTTTCCTTGTAAATTTGGACTAGACGTTTCCGGGATAACCTTTGGCAGCCCGATGCTGGAGCTTCCCAGAGTTCAGACAGATTTAAATGGTACAGTTCCTTCTTAACGAAGGCCAGCCAAGGGATTCTGTCTCGTTGATTCAGGGCCAATACATGGGTAAGATCACTCCTATAATGTTCAAGCTCGCTGGTGGACCAGAGCCTGTGCCAGAATCTTACTGGCTTAGACTCCAGCTCAGCAGTGATAGAGGGTAAACCCACGTCCAATCTCAGAGGAATCAAGGGTGTACCACGGGGAGAGCCAGTAGGTGTCTGAGAAAGGTGTTTTCTACTCTGGCGAGATCTAGACCTGCTCTATACCCCCATAGCTCACTGCCGTACATTGCGGACGATTTGGCTTGCGCTTTATACAATTCCAGTGCTGGACTTATAGGTTTGAAGGTTGAAGTATTTGCAACCTTCAGGATAGCACCAGATAATTGGGACAACTTTAGCCGGGATTTCGCTATCTGGGAGGTCCCAAGATAGGTTCTCGTGCAGAGTCACCCCCAAATATTGAAAGGTTGTAACCCTTTCTAGGCTGCTGTACACAGGGTGGGATATGGTCTTCTCTTTGGTGATGGGTTGAAAATCATGAATTTGGTCTTCTCTGTATTGATCTCTAGACCATGTTGACTACAGAAAAGACCAAATCCATCCAGAATCCTTTGGATCCCCATCGGGCTTTTGGAAAGCAGGAGGGTGTCGTCGGCAAACATGATGGCTGGCACCCTCCTACCTGCCAGAGAAGGGGCGTCATTATCTTTTACGTCCTCAAGGTAGGATATAACACTGTTCACAAAGAGGCAAAACAGGGTCGGCGCCAAAACGCAACCCTGCCTTACCCCCTGAGAACAGGAAACCTTGAGGACAGCGCTCCATCCCTCCCACACCTAACCTGCGCATAATTGCCATTGTGGGGCCTAATTATGGCATGCAGGAGCTGGGTTGGTACACCCAGCTCCTTTAGGACCTCCCATAGTTTTTTCCGTGGGACCAAGTCAAAGGCTGACCTCAGATCCACGAACACCATGTATAGCCTCCCCCCCTCAATCCTCACCGTTTTCCAGTACAGGAGGATGAGGCGGAAGATCTGGTCCATGGTGGACGTGTTCTTTCTGAAGCCAGCCTGGAGGGGACTAAGGATTTCGTTTGCCTCCATCCAATCAAGGAGCTGGTCCAAAAGGAGACGAGAGAAGAGTTTTTGGGGCACGTCTATGAGGCGAATCGGCCTGTAGTTGGCTGGGAGAAGAGGAGAGCCCTTTTTGTAAATTGGCACTATCTCTGCTCCCAGCCAAGTGCAGGGGATTTCCATACCCCCCAGGATGGCATTAAAACGAATAAGGAGGTACGGGCCCCAAATTTCAGGATATTGTCTGAAAAGATCACCGGGCAACCTATCCAAACCCGGGGCCTTCCCCATTGCCAATCTCTCTACTGCACCAACTACCTCACCAAGAGTGAATTCTAAACCAGATACAGGAGTGATTATATCATCAGGAGCCACTTCATTGTCGGGCAATACTCTGTCCTAGTACAGTTTGCCAAAGTGGGCTTCCCATACAGATGGCACAATATTTGGCTCCACGGCAGCTTTAACCTCTCCCGTGCCGTTATTCACCAGGGAACCCTTATCTGACCCTGCCTTGATATTGGCAATTAATTCTTTCTTGGCCTTTCGACAGGAAGAGTTGTACCAAGCTGAGGTGCGTGTCTTTTTACACCGTGGAACTGCCACAGGATAGAAAACCTCTGATAGGGAGCCTACTAGATTTGCGTGTATCTGGCCCAGTTTGAGATTGAAGTCCGTGGATCTAGACTGATTAATTAATTCATCCAATTCCACAAACTTCGGGAGTACAATATCAAAGATTTGATTTATGTTTTCTTCGGTACTGACTATTTTCCCCCATTTTACCCTGCGCCTGTTAGAGCTAAGGGCCAGATATCCCGGGTCATCCTTGTGATTAATAGATAGCGAGTCAGCAGAAGGTGCTGGATGTTTCAGGTCTAATATAAGAGCGTTGTGGTCACTATCAGTTCTGGGAGATACTCTAAAGTCCTGAACCCTGGACCATGACCCAATGTCGACAAGAATGTAATCCAACCTGGATTTGTGACCCTTCCTATTGAAGGTGCACGATGAGGGACAATCTGACGGAGTGCGGCCGTTACAAGCCCTCAGTGCGTAGTTTAAAGTGAGGGGCATGATTTGCACAACGAGTGGGGACCAGGATTTGGGGTAGGGGGATGAACATGGTGGGACACCCCAAAAATCATCTTCGGTGGTAAGGGCACCCTCCCTTAAGCCTTCCAGGGGTTCGAAATGGCAATTAAAATCTCCGCCATACTATAATGTCCAAAGATGTTTGAACTCTTTGCAACAAGAGGTTCTCTAGACCATGTTTATTTAATAGCTAATGCAATTGTTCCAACCCATCTGCCTTACTTATTGTTTTCCCTCCCCCTGTTTAGAGGTTTCTTATTTTCCTGCTCTAATGATGCCCTGGAAGTGGAATCTGAAGAACCCTCCCATTTTTTCAAGGTTAACTTCCAGCCTTCTATGCAAAAACCCCTAGTTTATTAGAGATTTCTGACAATGGAGTTCCAGGCTAAAGAGCCTAATTCCTCCCCTATGGTTTACCATCCAAAAGCTTATCTACTCAACAGCAGCTTGCTAGCACCCCATAAATCAACTTCATCTAATACTTGTGGGGCTTCAAAGCAAATGCTTTGAGTATCAGGAACACTGAGCTCCCACCATGCAAATAGTTAAAGCAGTGCAATCCCCTAAAAATGTAAACACAGTTTACGTTACCCTTAGCCAAGTACTTTTACAAATATCCCTTCCTCCTTACAGTCATTAGCCAAGCACTTTTTCAAATATTTCTCCCTTATTACAGTCATTCCCAGATACACATGACTGAACCTCCTCCAATTCACCAGTCTCCATCTTCCATTCCTACTTCAACCAACTTTTACCAAAAGAAAACATCGATATATGTGCCAAAATGTATAACTAGGCAGGTCTTCACCTAATCCGCAAGTGAAAGTACCTGTGTCTTGAGTACTTGAGTACTCTCTGCATAACGTTTAAAATACCTTTATCATTGGTTACTCTACAATGTGTGCCCTCGCATCCCCTTATTTTGGCAGATAAGGTACATCGACCTCCAAAAATGGAGGCATATTTGCCACAAACTAACTAGAAATGGGGGTAGGGGGCAGTCCAGTTTTGCCTCTCTGGGATGGGATCACTTCAGTGGTGATTGGCCTAAAAAATGTTGCAGTAATTGAATTATTAACTAACTAAAGGGACTGGGCTTAGATTTTTCAAAGACACCAAGGGAAAAGAGGCCAAGCATTGCATCAATTTACTAACCATTATAAAAGCTTGCGGCCACAGAAGAAAACTGCACAGTGCCACACAAGGGCCACTGCATCTCTTGGTAATAACCACCAAAACTGTTATTCTGCTCTGCTTCCCTCATTTTCTTTGTGTATGTCCACATTTGCTAAACTATTTTACAGTTGCCTTATAATTGACAACTAAGAGGTTAAGGTGATTGATCATAAAATAAAAATGGGATTCATTGTTAGTTTCGGAACTTGTGACCTTTACTCACTTTTCCTATTGGGACCGCCATGGTGTGCCTAACAGACCTGGACAGGTAAAAAGCTGGTGATCATGGCATCAGAAGGTTTAACTTAAAGAGGGTGGGTCTCTCAAAGGCATAATTATTTCTTGGTGTTCTGTGAAGAAGGGTTTCCCCAGTATCAACAGCCGCGGTCGGTAGGGGAGTACCTGCCGGGGCGGTGACGAGGGGAGGGGCAGGGTGGGGGTTAGTAATGTATGAATAATGGAGGTTTGCAGGTAAGTAAACATTTAAATAAATCAAACGAATTTTGTTGCGCGCACTGCATCCCCAAATGCAATGCAGTGCGCGCAACAAAATTCGTTTGATTTATTTAAATGTTTACTTACCTGCAAACCTCCATTATCCATACATTACTAACACCCACCCTGCCCCTCCCCCTCCCCATGTCACCGCCCCGGCAGGTACTCCCCTACCGACCACGGCTGAGTATCAATTCTGCCATATTGAAGACAGCCGTCCCACAACCTATAACTGTGGTAGGGCAGTGATAAGAGAAACAAAATGAGTGTGATAAACCCATCCTCTCTAATGTGTACTAAAAATAGATACATTCTACAGGATAATCAATAGAGATCTGGTCATTCTGAAATCTATTCTCAAAGGATGTGAACAAAAAATACTGCAAAAAGTTGTGATAGAGTTCCAAATTCCCAATTTTCCAAGGTGTGTGTAAAACACAGAGACAAATATGAAAACAGGATTTTCATCTGGCAAAAATAATATATCCGAATATTATTAATAAATGTCTAAAATAATATAACACTGGCTATGCATACTGCATGCTATGCGTTGATTTTCCATCTGGAAGCTTTGTATATGGAAATTCACATTTGGATGACTCCAATTGTAATTCCAAGCATACACTTAGACAAAATATCATCCGGTCGCAATAACTTAGCTTTTTAGAAGTATATGTGTCTTACCGCTGTTTTAGATGTGAATTTCTCCTGAATTTCCACTCCCTAATCACAAACCATTTTCTGTGTATGGTATAGACCAGAAAAACTGAGTTGCGAAAAAAACATGAGAAACATTACTGGACTGAGTTAAGAGTATAATTTCCAAGAAGCTTTTGGAGTCTGGTTCATAACTGTCCTAAATATCAAAATGGAGTAAAGTATGTTCACCCTGTTTATGAAGAAGCAAAAGTTCCACTACTTGAGGTAGAGCCTTTGTTCCTGATTCCTGTTTGGGGCAGAATGTGCTTGCAATAATTCCTGTTTGTTGAGGGATCAGAATTCTAACCACAGTGGAACTTTTTGTGTGGGTAATTACCAGGTCCAATAAGCTTTGCATCCTGCAATTTTTTCCAAGTCAGTTTTGGCAGGTTAACTTTGCCTAACTTTACTGGAGGAAAAGGCCTAGTAATTACTGAGACATGCAGAATTTGGGGAAAATACTTTTGGGTATAGAACAATGCTGACACCACAAACTGAGTACACCATCTCCCAAAAAAATCACATTGATACATGAGCACTCATTTCTGTGATAAACAGCAAAACAAAGTAATTACTCGACGTTAATACACAACAGTCTGGAGGGTCCGAAAGGGGCAAGTAGAGGAAATGGAGAGACCACACTGACATATCATGGATGCTCCATAGCAAATGTTAATTGTCACTTTTATAACCTTTTGATCTGTAAAAGAGCTAAAATATCACCTCTAATAAAGATAGATCAAGATTGTGAGTAGCAGTTAATTTCTGAGATTTTGGCTTTAACTAATGATCAAGGTCAAAAAGTTGGTTACATTTAATTCCAGATTTTCATGGCAAGAACTCATACAGAGATATTTGCAAGCCCTTTTCCTGTCAAAAGGGGTGACCCCTGAATTACACTTTAGCATGGGAGCTTTTTTTTAATGATGTTCCAATATGGGTGGCTTCTGTTAAAAAATTAGAATAAAGAGTGCTATTGGAAGTAATTATACAGTTATAAGTGAAAGTGAAATACATAAAGGTTGTTAAGATTGTCTTGGGTGCCCCAATGAAAATGTAAGGCAGTGGTACACTGCTCAGCACCTGCATCCTGTAATTAAAACGAATTATGTGCTGGGCAAAAGTTAAATGCAAATCCCAAATGTTCCCCTTCTTAAATTATTTGAGGATCTTTGTTATACCAAAAATGTATAATCACCATTACAAAAATGTCTTTTGATGATGTTTGGGTTAAAAACGTGGGGGCATATTTACAAGGAAACTGTCGGAGTGCGGCGTTAAGCCAAGATTGCATGCTGCACTCTGACAGTTTCCAAAAGTAGGGATGCGCCGTATTTACAAGAATGCAGAGAACCCCTGCGTTTCCGATAGGGCTGGTGCTAAATTTGGTTGCCTTGCGCCAGCGCAGGCAATGATTATTCATGTGCAGGAAGGTGTCCCTTCCTGCCCATAAACAATAAGTAATGTCTATGTGTGCTGTTTTATGCAGCACACTTTGGAGTTGCAACTCGTCATTTTTTAATGATTGTTTATGTGCAGGAAGGGACACCTTCCTGCACATGAACAATCACTAGTTGCGATTTGTTATTTCTAAGTGTGCTGCAGAATTCAGCACACAGAGAAACAGCAAAAACGAGAAGAAATTAATCATGTCTGCTCATTTCGCCAAGATAGGACCAGGTTTTCTCTGGACAGCGTAAACAAGTGATGGGTGGTGTGGCAGAAGGCCCACCGCAACACCCATTGCCTGCCCCTATCATGCTAAGTGCTGCGTGAAAAGGGGTCTTATTCACAAGGCGGCGTGGCTTAACGCAACCTTGTAAATAAGACGAAGGGCTTATCGCCACCAGTATGTCACAAAAAGTGACGTCCTGGTGGCGATAAGCTCTTGTAAATATGCCCCTAGGTTTATTAATCCAAAATGTATCTCTAAAATGTGGGGCCAAAATGAACAGAAATATTCCTACACCATTACATAAAAAAGTGACTTAACCATTGTGAGGAGATGAAATCTGTTCCAGTTGGGCTTTGTGTAACAATCTTTCTGTTCACAAACCCTGGTCGAAAAAGTCTGTAAGCACTCCAATTTTGCAACTCACAGCATTTGCAACATCAAAATAGGTTAGTACATTATGCCCAATGTTCCTCTTTCTATCTTAGAAAACAATGACCTACCTTGATGCAATTAAATATAAAGAATCAGTTAATCACCTCTTGAATTTTCGCAAAACATACTATGGAACTATTTTTACTTTCTTTCAATGAACCATGTATACTTGCAAAGGGGAGGTTGAACATATTTTTGCTTTTTGAAAATAGAGTTATAGAGAGAGAAGAAAGCTTCAATCTTTGTTCTCCTGCTCTTTGGTTTAAGACATGTATGGTTCAGAAACTCTGAATGTGCTATGTTATTTTTTCTTAGAGCTAAGGTGACTACCAAGCTTTGTAAATTGCTTTGGGAACATGAGTAAAAACAGGCGAGAGAACTGATTATATACATTGATATATCTGAACTAATATGGTGTATCTGTTGCCAGAAATGAATGTAAAGATATATTTGTTTAGATCCTAATGGCAGTAAACATCTAAAGACGTTTTATTATTATCTATCGATCCATGATTTAAATATCAAAAGTCTTACCATTTAAAAAGTTCTATAGTTTGATAGCAAAACATACTTAAGAAGGATGATTTATAATCATTGTGTATGATTCCAGAATTTACCAACTTGACTTGTGCATTTGCATAGACTCTTCTAATGTACTTATGAGCCTGTGTCTATAAGAATTATTGACCCCTTTCCTTGGCACTGTTTCATTTGTTTTCTGTTGTCATCACATAACAGAGACCATGATTCTGTTTCTTGTTTCATATAGTCATAATGCATTCTTGCGATCCCCTAAGGGTGAGGACCAATGGCTCTTGAGATCCATCTTCACATATCTCAAAGTGTCCATGCAAGGAGAGGTGTTGCAAACAGCTAAGCTACCTTTTGTGTAGTCTTCATTTAACATCTCCCTGAAATTGCAACTTTTCTGCAAGCCTGTTAAGAACCAAACTAAAGCACTCCCATTAAAAGATGAAAGAGTAATCCTTTCTATACCTCCATACTGTTACAGCAAAGGTAGGACAGATTGTGAATAGTAAATGATACTGCTTCAATGAGTCATTTGATTCTCTTTGTATCCTGTAAATGTAGTTGAATGAACTGCGAGGATCCTGAATGTGGACCAACAATTGATGCACTTAGTCCTATCAGAGCGCCCAGTCAAGTCTGCATTTGAGTGTTTTCTTGAGTGGTCCATCTTCAATATCTACACGATCTGCAGCTCTATTTGAGCCTTCTGTGGAATACAGTTTCCTAGAAGAATATATCTGATTTTGTAATTCAAGGTAAGATTTAACCTTGGCAACGTTTACATCAGACCCGTGGCTTGCACTATATTGGCCTATTTTAGGCGGTGGTTTGGATAAAGACATCTGTAGTGACCTTTTTACTTAGATTTGTTGGTTCCACCTTACAGAGACTTGCATAAAGACAGGATCAGGGAAAGGCTTGTGAACCATGTGTTTAAAGAATTTTAAGAACACGGAATTCCACCACAAAAGTGGTGGAATAAACTGTCCTCCAAAATAACAGTCCCCCGCTCTATTGGGAGTTTGATTTTGGAAAACAGCTAGCCATTCGTTCCAGGGTAAAAGATAAGCCCAATGCATTTTGTTTTTATATGATTCATTTTTATAATAATGATTTTTCAAGTTCCTCTTGCAGTTTATTTGTAGACCTTTTTTATTTTATCACAGGTCTATAAACAGGAGCAGGGGGGTGCAAGTGTCACGAATGTGGCTTTTCTTAAGCTGAGGTTTTACTGCCAAAATGAGGGATGGACTAGGGTGTAGCGTTGTGCTACCAAGAATGACGCTACACGATAATCAATGATCACGAGCTCTTTATTTCACTTCTTCTCAGTTCCCCGTCCCTACTCTAACTAACCCTTTCGTGTCGCCGCTCCTCCTCTTCCTCTGTCCCCCTAGCTCCGCCCACTATCAACTAGACTGCACACAACCCTACATCTCGCCCTTTGTTAACAAAATAGAAAATGAGGTCTGACTTGGTCATAGTTCTTCGATCAGCCGTACAGGTCGTGGAATATCTCATCTGGGTCGTAGAATCACACCTCTCTCTTCAGGTTCAGCTTCAGTCAAAGTCTCAGATCCCTGTCCTGCAGCTGCACTGCCAGATCTCTCGGTATTTAGTATCTCAGTCATTTTGTGGAGAGCATCTTTAACAGTAGGGTTGCACCGCTGAAAGTGCGACGCATTCCTGGTAATTCTCCTGTTCTCTGACTCTGCCGTTATCATTGTACCTTTCTGTTGAGTGATCAATAAGGGTTCAGCTCTGAACTTGCAATCTGTCTTTTTCTGCTGTTCCTGCTTGACTAGCACACAGTCCCCCTCATGCAGAGATGGAGATCTGACTCTCCTCCGAGTGTCAGCGTAGGATTTCATTTTGTTCTTGCGCTCACGGTCAGCTACTACTATCTCCTCATGTGTTCTTGTTGGTGATACCGGTCGCAGGGCCCCTTCCCACATGGGTATCCGTGTTCTGATCGGTCGTCCTAGCATGAGAGTGGCAGGACATTTTCCCGTGGTGGCATGAGGTGTCATTCGATATGCCCTCAAAACTTCATTGAGAGCCACTTGTAAGTCCTTCTTGTCACTGGTGGCTTGCTGGAATGTCTTTTTTAAAGTGGCCATAAATCGCTCCACCATGCCATTGGCCTGAGGCCATAGGGGAGTGATCCTGCGATGCCTGAAATGTAGGTGTTTCGCAAATTCTCCAAATTCGTGACCATTGAAAGGGGGGCCATTATCCGTCTTGAGGTCTTTAGGAACACCCCAGGCAGCAAACACTTAATCCAACACCGCAATGGTGCTGGTGGCACTGGTAGATGACACAAACTGGGCTATCGGAAATCTGGAGTACTCGTCCATTATTACTAAGACATATTTGCCCGATTGAATGGGTCCATAAAAGTCCATGGCGACCTCTTGCCATACACCACTGGGTAACCTTGACATCTGTAGGGGCGCTGGAGGATCTCCTTGATTAACCAATTGGCACTGGGGGCAGTCTTTTAGAGTGAGCTCCACCATCTGGTCAAGTAGCGGGAACCATACTCGCTCTCTCAGCGCTCTTTTTGTGGCGACCACTCCACGGTGACCCTCATGGGCTAAATTGATGACACCCTGTCGGACTTGCATAGGAATGACGATCCGTTGATCCCTCAGTAGGAGCCCCTCTGAGCTGGAAGATAGTTCTTCACTCACATGCCTAAAAGCCTGCATCTCTTGGCGGATGCGTGGATCACACACCTCCTCCTCACTGTCATGACGCCATCGATTGGTCTGCAATCGGCGCATCACTTTTTGAAGGATGTCATCTTGAGCGGTGGCTTCACATATTCCCTCCAATGGAACCGCCGGTGGTCTGGCCTGGTCCACAACGAAATGTATGTACTCTTCCGCCACAGATGGACGTGACGCCTGTGATGCTTGAGGGTGTCTCGACATTTAATCAGACGGATTCGCTGATTTTCCTGGTTTGTGCACTATGGTATAAGTGTACTCTTGCAAACGCAAACCCCAGCGCTCAATTCGAGGTGGCATTTTGGCTCTGGGATTCCCGAAGATGGTCACTAGTGACTGATGGTCGGTCACTAGCGTAAAGTGTTTGCCATATATAAAAATGTGGAAGTGCTCGCACGCCCACACAACCGCAAGGCTTTCCTTTTCTGGCTGGGAATAGGCTTTCTCGGTGTCCGATATACTTCTGCTCGCATAGGCAACGATGGGCCTCTGGTCTGTCTCATTGTCAAACTGAGCTAATATGCCACCCAATCCAACAGGGCTGGCATCCACCGTGATCTCAGTGTTCCTCTTAGGGTTGAAGTATGCCAGATTGTCCGCTGACTCAACTGCACGTTTGATTTCCTGGAAGGCCTGCTCACATTGAGGAGTCCAAAGGAATGGCTGTCCTTGTTTGGTGAGGGCTCGTAACGGGTGACTGATGGTGGCATAGTCCTTTATGTATCTGGCACAATAGCTTGCCATGCCCAGAAACGATCGAATGTCGCTCACGTCTTGTGGACTTTTGGTATCATTTAGGGCTATCACCTTCTCAGGATCAGGCTTCATCCCGGCTCTAGAAAATACGTGACCAAAGAATTTAAGAGTGGATTGATGGAACTCACACTTGTCTTTGTTGAGCGGAACAGCCCTAGATGAGTGGCGAATGTTGTTATGTATCGCGATTTCTCATGTAGTTCCAACTGGTGGTAACCTTTATTCAAGTCTAATTTGGAGAAGACTCTCGCGCCATTTAGTGATGAAATCATATCGCTCAGGTGGGGTCCTGGATGACGCTCCCTTTCAATGGCCGTGTTGGGAAGCCTCATGTCCACACACAGGCGCACTTTCCCGGGTGTGCCCTTTTTTGGCACGATGACAACTGGTGACACCCACGGTGTTGGCCCTTCTGTCTTCTCAATAATGTCTGTTTGCAATAACTCTTGAATTTCATCTTCCACAGCTTGTTGAAGGTGGAAGGGTACTCGCCTGTGATGTTGTGCGATGGGATGTATTCGTTCATTTGTGTGCAACCGGATCTGGCACTTGTTCATTTTTCCGAGTCTGGTGAAGAGTTTAGGGAACTTGTGTATGATGTCTGGATCATCACTTACTCTGTACAAAATTTCGAACAGGCGAAGACGCTCTGCTGTGGGCAAACTGAGGAGACAGTCAGCCTCCGGACCTTCAATTACATGCATATATGCTTGCACAGAGGTGGTTTCGTGCTTGAGTGTGGTTGCAAATTTCCCCAGGCAATGGAGAGGTTTCTTCTACATCCACGTGAACACTCTGACATAGGCCGGGCTCAAGGTGGGTGGCGTTTCATTTTGATGTATTCAGTCACAGGAATATAGTTCAGTGAGGCCCCACTATCCATTACGAACTTGGTTGGATGAGCTCCCACACTTATATCTAGTCTGGGGTACTTTTTTAATTGATCTGGATCAGCTACCATGCAGACATACTCATCAGTATACACCGATTCCCGAGATGCTGACCTGGATCCTCTGGATGGAGATCTTCTCTCCCATTGAGACCTGCGAGATTCTCTGCTGGAGTGTGAGGAAACAGAGGATGACTCTGGATGATCCTGAACTGCCTTCACATGATGCCGCCTTGTGTCAGGGCGAGACGATCTCGACGTCTCCTTCATCCTTTCCTTGCGATATTCTCCACACATAGCCTCAAAATGATTTTCTCTTCCGCATGTTCAACACTGCTGACCGAGTGCTGGACATACATCAGTGTGCGGAAAGTTGTATCCGCACCAATAGCATTTGCGGGGGCGATCTCGTTTCTTGTCTCCACGGCCAGACTCACGGCGTCTGCGCCCTGTGTAATGTTGACGGGACGATGTCCTGGATGTCCGGTGTCGATCTCGAGAGCGTCTGCGAGTGTCCTTGGCTTGTACCTGATGCACTTGTTCCCGCCTCTCACCATGTCCCGTCTCCATTCTTCTAGCATGTTCTTCTGCTTGATCATGTACCCGGGTCATCTCTTCAATCTCATCCAGGCTGTGACCTTTCCGTAGTAGTCGCCTTCTGAGGGTTTCTGACTGGCACGCTTCAATTATCCGCAATCTTATGGCATCCTCTGTGGAGAATGTATCAAACTCACAATACCGAGCCAGTCGTCTCAGTCTCATTATAAACGTACTCATCAGTTCCTCTTTTTCTTGACGAGCTTGATGAAACATGTACCTTTCATAGTCCACATTTCTCTTATGTAAAAATCTTTTGTTCAGGGCATCTCGCACCTTTACGTATGATCCAGTTTCAGCAGGTGGCAATTCCTTGATTAACTTACTGATTTCTTTCCCGACCAGATTTTGCAATGCAATTAACTTCTCTTCTTCATCCGTGACCTTTGATCCTTTCATATAGTCCTCAAAGTCCTCCAACCACTCCTCCCATCTGGGTCCCATGCCCCCTCCAGCTATGAGGGCCAGTGGTTCAGGAGTATGCAGATTCGAGACACTGGTCGTGACTAGCGTGACTGCTTCCGCATTCGCCGCGTTCCTTTGTGGTGACGTCGACATTGTTGATTTCTGTTCCTTTGCTTTTGCTTATGCTTCATTTCTTTTGCTGTTGCCTTTGCTTGTTTTCTTTCTTCTCTTGCATTTACTTGTGCTTGTTTGCTTTTGTTCGTGCTTGTTTCTCTTTCTTCTCTTGCATTTGCTTGTTCTTGTTTACTTTTCTGTTGCCTTTGTTCGTGCTTGTTTACTTTTGCTGTTGCCTTTGCTCGTGCTTGTTTATTTTTTTGCTGTTGCCTTTGCTCGTGCTTGTCTATTTTTTGCTGTTGCCTGACTTCAAGATGGCCACCCTATGCTTTGAATAGGGATTGGGGCTCACCGCCTGACTCCAAGATGGCCGCCGCTATGAACATCTCGCTTCCCACGAGATCTCAGGCTCATTCACTCTTGCAGGCTCACGCTTCAACCGGGACTCACCGGCGGCCGGTCCCTGCAATCGGCAGCACCTCCACACGCTCCGTGGACCCTGGAGCAGAAGGTAAGATCGGGGTGGGCTCCCGATCTTCTTTAATCCTCCACACCAAGCAACCTCGCGCATTCGAGGTGGGCCCCACAATCTAGCGCTCGACTGCGCAATTCAGCGGGGGCAATTTCAGCGCTGGCTAGCGCTTCACTCACTGGGCTTCTCCCGCTTGGGCTCCACGCGATCGGCTGATCGCGGAGCATCGAGCGCTTACCGCTGGCCGGACACTATCGCGACGGCGACTTTCTCGGTGTGCTGTCCGGGGACGGGTCACTCGTTGTCGGGGTTTAGGGGTGGCAGACTGCACCATCCCACCCTCGTCGCCAGCTGTAGCGTCGTGTTACCAAGAATGACGCTACACGATAATCAATGATCACGAGCTCTTTATTTCACTTCTTCTCAGTTCCCCGTCCCTACTCTAACTAACCCTTTCCTGTCGCCGCTCCTCCTCTTCCTCTGTCCCCCTAGCTCCGCCCAACAACAACTAGACTGCACACAACCCTACATAGGGGAGATAGGTTGTGTGAGTTCAATTGCCTGCACCAGGGGGGCTGCCAAATGGCACAAGCCCAAGAGATTGATTGCTAAATTGGATCTGGTGGATGTATTGGAGTATTTTCGGGGTACTGGGCCCCGTAAGACTACATTAAGGGAAGTTGGACGTGGGTCATTTATAGCCTTATAGCCACTTGTGGGACACCCCCACGCCGCACGGCCACCAGCTGCTGCGTGTGCCCCTCTGCTGTGCCCTCTGCCTCGCTGCCTGCCTCGCTGCCGGCTGACCCTGCCGTCGTTTGCTCTGCTCTGTTTTGTCATCCATTTGTGCTTGTTTTCTTCCATAGTTTTTCCCCGTGACAAGCGTATCTTTTGTCAATCATTTGTGCTTGTTTTCTTCCATAGTTTTCCCCCGTGTCAAGCGTATCCTTTGTCAATCATTTGTGCTTGTTTTCTTCCATAGTTTTTCCCCGTGTTAAGCGTATCTTTTGTCCATCATTTGTGCTTGTTTTTCGTAGGTTTGCCCGTTCTCCTCCCTGTTTCCCGCCTTCCTCGCCGCCCCCCGCTTCCCGCCACCACCGCCGACCCCGCCCCTTTTTTCCTTCTGTTCCCTCCCCGCTCCCGCCTCCCAGCTGCTCCGCCCACCCGCGCACTTGGCCTTATATGGCGACCGTGCGACACAGGTGAGTGTGACCCACTTGTGGGACACCCCCGCGCCGCACGGCTACCAGCTGCTGCGTGTGCCCCTCTGCTGTGCCCTCTGCCTCGCTGCCTGCCTCGCTGCCGGCTGACCCTGCCGTCGTTTGCTCTGCTCTGTTTTGTCATCCATTTGTGCTTGTTTTCTTCCATAGTTTTTCCCCGTGTCAAGCGTATCTTTTGTCAATCATTTGTGCTTGTTTTCTTCCATAGTTTTTCCCCCGTGTTAAGCGTATCTTTTGTCAATCATTTGTGCTTGTTTTCTTCCATAGTTTTCCCCCGTGTCAAGCGTATCTTTTGTCAATCATTTGTGCTTGTTTTCTTCCATAGTTTTTCCCCGTGTTAAGCGTATCTTTTGTCCATCATTTGTGCTTGTTTTTCGTAGGTTTGCCCGTTCTCCTCCCTGTTTCCCGCCTTCCTCCCCGCCCCCCGCTTCCCGCCACCACCGCCGACCCCGCCCCTTTTTTCCTTCTGTTCCCTCCCCGCTCCCGCCTCCCAGCTGCTCCGCCCACCCGCGCACTTCGCCTTATATGGCGACCGTGCGAACGCGCAGCGTTGACGCGCAGCGGGCGCGCCGATTGTGCGCCGAAGGCGCGCCAAAGGTAAGCCCGTCTGCGCCGTCCGCGCCTGGACCGCGCCCAGGCCGACGGAAGCCGACCCGACGAACCTACAATGCCGCCGATCTCATCGCACTCAACACCGGCCGCATCCCAGGATGTCATCGAGCCGCCCCGAGGCACACCCACGGACCCTTCAGCTGCCACGCCTGCAAGTTCACCTGCATCCGGACTCACCCTGCACCAGCACTCGCCAAGCCGAACATCAGCAGCAACCACCTCAAGTGCATCCTGCTCAACACCCGCTCCGTCCACAGACACGCCGTAGAACTCTGGAACCTCCTCGACACCACCGCCCCTGACGTGGCCTTCCTCACCGAGACCTGGATGAACGCCTCCTCGGCCCCAGACATCGCCATCGCCATCCCAGAGGGCTACAAGATCATCCGGAGGGACCGCACCGCCAACCAGACGGGAGGAGGCATCGCCATCATCCACAGAGACACCATCCGCATCACGACCAACACCGACGACACCCTAACCACCGCTGAACACCTGCACTTCCAGATCCACACCAACCCGAAGACCACCCTCAGAGGCACCCTGATCTACCGACCCCCGGGTCCACGCACACGATTCAGCGAGGACATCGCCGACTTCGTCAGCCCGCATGCCCTCCCCTCCGCCGACTACATCCTCCTGGGGGACCTCAACTTCCACCTGGAGAACAACAGCGACCGCAACACCATCAGGCTGCTCGACAACCTCGCCAACCTCGGACTCAAGCAACTGGTGACCACCCCCACCCACCTCGCCGGACACACACTCGACGCCGTCTTCTCATCCAGCAAAGACGTCACCTTCAGCCACGCAACAGGACTCCACTGGACGGACCACAGCTGCGTCCACTTCACCTTCAAAAGAACGACGATCCACCACCACCAGCAACAGGTTGCCCGGAGAAGCTGGAACAAGATCACAGCCGACCAGCTCACCACTTCCCTGAGCCAGCACCCTCCCGCCAGCTCAGCGAACCCCAGCCAGGCCGCCGACAACCTCACGAAGTGGATCAACAACTGCGCGGACGAACTCGCCCCTCTGAGAACCCCACCCAGCAGACCCTGCAGCAGAAAAACACCATGGTTCACCGACGAACTCAAGAGCTCCAAGAAGAACTGTCGAGCCCTCGAGAAAGTCTGGAGAAGGGAACCAACTACGGACAACATGACCACCCTCAAGCTCGCCACCCGGAAACACCACCAACTGATCCGTGCCACCAAGAAAAATACATACAAGGAACGGCTGGACAACAACGCACACAACTGCAAGGAACTCTTCAACATCGTGAAAGAGCTCTCCAACCCCAACGCCGGAAACAATGACATCACCCCGTCACAAGACCTCTGCAACTCCCTCGCGTCCTACTTCCACAACAAGATCGCGGACATACACAACAGCTTCAGCAACCAACCAACGCAAGCCACAACCGCAACAACGCCACCCACCACCACCCTCCGCACCTGGACTCCGATCAGCACCGAAGACACCATCCGCACAATGAACTCCATCCATTCCGGATCTCCGACTGACCCCTGCCCTCACCACGTCTTCAACAAGGCCGACGCTGTCATCGCACCCCATCATCAACACCTCCTTCGACACCGCCGCCTTCCCTGAGAGCTGGAAGCACGCCGAACTCAGCGCTCTGCTCAAGAAACCCACAGCAGACCCCACCGACCTCAAGAACTACCGTCCCATCTCGCTCCTCCCGTTCCCGGCCAAAGTCATCGAGAAGACCGTCAACAAACAGCTGGCCGCCTTCCTCGAGACCAATGGATCCCTCGACCCCTCACAGTCTGGCTTCCGAGCGAACCACAGCACCGAGACCGCCCTCATCGCTGCCACCGATGACATTCGAACTCTGATGGACGACGGAGAAACAGCGGCCCTCATCCTCCTGGACCTCTCCGTGGCTTTCGACACTGTCTGCCACCGCACCCTAGTACAGCGCCTCGGCAACATCGGGATCCAGGACAAGGCACTGGAATGGATCACCTCCTTCCTCGACGGAAGAACACAGAGAGTCCGCCTACCACCGTACAAGTCAGAGGCCACCAAAGTCATCTGCGGCGTCCCTCAAGGATCCTCGCTGAGCCCCACCCTCTTCAACGTCTACATGAGCCCCCTCGCGGCCATCGCACGCCAACACAACCTCAACATAATCTCCTACGCCGACGACACCCAGCTGATCCTCTCCCTGACCAACGACCCCGCCACCGCCAGAGCCAACCTGCACGAAGGGATGAGAGATGTAGCCGAATGGATGACGACCAGCCGCCTGAAACTGAACTCGGACAAGACGGAGGTCCTCATCCTGGGCTCCTCGCCCTCCGCCTGGGACGACTCCTGGTGGCCCCCCGCCCTGGGCACCGCACCCAAACCGACGGACCACGCACGCAACCTGGGCTTCATCCTGGACTCCTCCCTCTCCATGACCAGACAAGTAAACGCCGTCTCCTCGTCTTGCTTCAACATCCTGCGCATGCTACGTAAGATCTTCCGGTGGATCCCCACCGAGACGAGGAAGACGGTCACCCAGGCCCTCGTCACCAGCCGACTGGACTACGGCAACGCCCTCTACGCCGGAACCACCGCCAAGCTCCAGAAGAGACTCCAGCGGATCCAGAACGCCTCGGCCAGACTCATTCTCGACATCCCCCGACGCAGCCACATCTCCGGACACCTGAGAGATCTGCATTGGCTCCCGGTCAACAAGAGAATCACCTTCCGTCTCCTCACCCACGCGCACAAAGCCCTACACGACCAAGGCCCGAGCTACCTCAACAACCGGATCAACTTCTACACTCCCAAGCGCCTCCTCAGATCAACCAGCCACGCCCTCGCCGCCGTCCCCCGCATCCGAAGAGCGACAACAGGAGGAAGGTCCTTCTCCTACCTGGCCGCCAAGACCTGGAACTCACTCCCGACCGACCTGCGCCTGACCCAAGACCACCTCTCCTTCAGGAAGAAGCTCAAGACCTGGCTGTTCGAGCAGTAACGGCACCCCCCCCCCCCCACCCAGCGCCTTGAGACCCTACGGGTGACTAGTGCGCTCTACAAATGACCAGATAGATAGATAGATATAGTTGCATCCAGGTAACTACTGAATTGGTGTCTTGCTAGGGAGATAATTGAAACCAATGCCTTTTCACTTATGGGGGCCTTCCCTCTGTGTAGAGATAACCCTCAAACGGAGTCTGATCACATTAATAAGCATTCTAGGGATGGGTTAAGAGTGGTGCGGTTTCTTAACCTCTACCGTGCTAGCGGGTTTTCCCGCTGTGCGCTGAAATTTGAAAATCGCGCGGTTTGTGACAAAGCCAGCTCGTCATCCGCGTAGCGCAGGTAACGCCCATGACGAGCTGGCTTTGTCATCAGCGCTGAAGGGGTTAAGCATCCAGAGGCTACACTTTGTGCTTTATCAAAAACCATCTATAGGTCTTCTTGGGCTGTTTAAGTAGTGCTCCGGGCGACACTCTTCCTGATTTTTTCAGCTATTATGTGACACTACAATTAGGAGCCAACTATTGAAACCCACTACCTCAGTGCCTGAGTATTCTTGTTGGTTTGATGCTAGATGCTCAACCGCTAATCGCAATTTGAGGCAGAAGTTGTCCAGAACCCCCAGAGATGCAGGGGCTCTAAGAGATGTGAGGCATGCTTAAAAGTTGGTTCTTAAAGAGAGGAAGCATACCATGTTTGTCAAGGATTGGGATTCTCTTGAGCATGCGGCTGCTCACAAGTACAGCAAGGTATTCTGTGATATAGTTAATCATCTTCGTCAGCGAGATGCTCCTGCTAACCATCTTTTGATGGGGACTTCTCCGGACAGGATTGGGTTAAGCATTTTACTGCGATTTATCACATGCATGATGATATAGAATGCAGACACAGAATAGAGGAAATTCTAGCAGATTCGCTGACTTTTCAGGTTACCCTCCAAGAAGTCACGGTTGCTTTTAAATATAGTTTAAATGTTAAAACCCTGGTCCTGACAGGATTCCTATGGATTTATTCAAATGTAATCCTGATCAATGGTCTCACCTGTTGACTCCGGAGACCTCGACCCTTTCTACCATTGTATCTGGTTTATAAAAGAGGACAGAAGATCCATGTCATGTTATAGGCCTATTTCACCTATTGCCAGCTCTGGGAAGATTCTGGAGAGGGTTATTTTTAAACGTATTAAGGATTAGGTCAATGACGACAATATTCTGTCCAGCCATCAGTATGGCTTTCGTCCTGGGTTAGATACAGTGGAGCAGTGCTTGAATCTACATCTGATAGTGAGCAAATACACTGTCGCAAGGCGATACCCACTGGAGATTGCCTTTATGGACCTGCCATCAGTCTTTGATAGGGTGAAGAGAAGCAAATTGTGGTTGATTCTGCTTAATCTTGGGGTTGACATTTCTTTTGTTAATTTAATGCAATCCCTACGAGAGAATTTGAGTGCCTGTGTACAGTATGGCAAATCAAGAGAACAATTGGACATTTTTCCCTTAGATAGCGGGGTGTATCAGGGGTGCATTCTGGCACCCATGACATTCATTATTTACATTAATAATATTTCCACTCAGTTGTCTGTTTCAGTCAAGGATGTCCCTAGGATTGCTAATTTCCCCGTCCCGGCATTATTATATGCAGATGATTCAGTAATGATGACCAGGACGCCCTGGGCTTTGAGCTCGTTTGTTACATTTATGAGCAACCTAGACATGAAGATCAACTTCAGGAATTCCCACATAACGGCCAGCAGCCCAGGGCCGAAAAGCTGGTCTTCCTTGGTGATGCATCAGCAATGCTTAGGCTCGGTGCACAATTTTTGCTCTCCGGGTATTATATTCGATGCCGGTAATTCCTGGCAACTACAGGTAAATACCACACATGTGAAATTTCGAAGGACGGCAGGTTCCTCATTAAATTTGGCTAGGGAGGAGGTAAGGAGCACTATATCCCCATTTTTAAGGATCTACAATCTGCAATGTGTTCCCACAGCGACCTATGGGGAAGGGGTGTGGGGCTATCATAATTCCTCCGCTACACAGACAGAGGAAAATAGGTTCTGTAGGCGACTATTGAATGTACCACCCTCTAGTTCTAATTTTATTTTGCATTCTGAGCTTCATTTGGACAATATTTCTTACCTCATTAAGTTGAACCCTCTATTGTTGTGGGTGAATTTATGGACTAATAACAATGCCCCTTTCAACAAAGAGGTTATACATGGCTTTTTTGGTCTGGATAATGGCTTGTCAATTCCTTGGTTAAACTATATCAATAAGACTCTTCCTGATATTGGTCTTAGAAAATTGTTTTCCGTGCCAGAGTTCATCTGCAAGATAGAGAAGAGGCTGATTAAATCCTGCTTCGAAGAGTTGGCTTTCTCCCTAAGAAATGATACTGCTTTACACCAGAATTCTGTCCAGGATTTTTAGTTAATTTATCGACAGGAGTATCCGCCCCATATTTAAATTTGAGTTTACACGCTGGAAGAGGTCATTCTTTTTCTGCCTCAGGCCTGGCACAGTTTGGCGCTCCCTGTGCTTCCCTGGGGAGCATAAGGTGTGGGACTCTAAGCTGCCCCCCTGCCCTTGTGATGGGACGCCAGTTCAGTCATTGCATTTTATCTTCTTTTGCAATATTATATGGTAATTTTTAGGTCGAGCTGGCGTTGGAGCGCAAAGCGCTCCCGCCAGCGAGTTCTATAGTCACCGTGTTAACTGGCAAGGGAGATAGAGATGTGCACGAGCCGCTACTGGCCTGTGCACGAGCCGATTCAGCTCTGTGAACGCGCACGTCTCGGGAAGACGTGATGCGCCCGAGCCGCCTCCCGCTTGTTTCAATTCCTGCTCACCTAGGCGCAGAAACAAAATCACGGTAATGGTCCATTTCTGGTCCACAATGATTCAGATATTTCCACCAATGACGTGTTTGCTGTCTGAAAAGAAACGTTTGCTGTAGAAACTACTAACATTGGTTCTAAACCTTTGGGGGAAGCCTTGTGCTGGAGTGTAGTGTGTAGGACACATCCCACGAGGCAAGGCGCTGTCGGATGTGAATGGTTCTTATTTTAATCTTTCCATAAGAACATCATTTACTCCAATCACTTGTAAGTGACAATTAGCCATTTCTTGGCAGCATGTAAAATCAAGAAGCAAGTGGCCCCAGGCCTCTTCCGGAGACCTGAAGGGGTTGAACAGCATGTGCTCTCTGCAAAAGAAAATGCCTGCGGGGAAAAGACAGGACAAGCTGGGCAGCAATTCTGCTGACATTTTATTTTGTGGCACAGAAATTCTAATGGGATATTAAATAGAGTAGAAAGAGTATGCCCCTTGGCATTGTGTCTGTATGTATTTTTGTATGTATGGTACTCATGTAGCCAAACCTATCTGCAAAGCAGCGGAGAGCTGAACAGTAAGAGGCAATGGATGCCAAAGATAGTACGAATGAAGTTTACAGAAAGGGGGAGTGCTACTTCTAGAAGGGTGTAGGAAGTCAAAATTATGGTAGGGGGTGGGGGCAGTTTTTAATAGGAGTCTGGTAGCCCAGGAGGTTACGCAGGGTAGAGATGAGTCTTTAGTTTCTTACAGAATTATATGGTTGATGGAGTTTGCTGGATGCGTAAAGGATGGATGTATTTAAAGCTGCTGTTATTTTTTTTGTCAAAGATTTATGGTGATTGTTTTCCATTAGGTTACTGCGCATCGTATAGTCCTACATACAGTCTGCTGCGCACCCAGTGTTCCCAGTAGACGCTGGGCACATCTTAGCAGCTATAGAGCAAGAAGGCTCCAGGCTTTACCAATGTCGCTAGCCTTCTATATTACTTTGTGAGTTCCTCTTCGAAACCGTCTACAATACCTATGTTTCAGGCACTGCATTTAGAAATCATGCTATATAATGTACGATGTATAATGCCTCATAATGTTTTTTTTTAAACAGACTATTATTTTTAAGTTTCCGCAGAATCCCGCTTACAAAAGGTTGGCTCATGTGTTGCAATCGCTCTCTGATTTAGGGACTTTACATTTTCTATATTTTGGGCAAAATTATGGCATTTGTTGGGGCGAGCCTAGTTGGGATGAAATGCCTTTGTTCTTCTAGACTGCAAATCTTGTACTATGTGTTCAGATGGCTGTAGTTCCCATGCATCGTGGCTTTACATCTTCCTTGATACATATTTCAGACGCAAAAAGAACAATTGATGGACAGAATGCTGACCAATGTCAACCATTCACCCCAGTACAGAGATCTGGGCCTAAATCCATCATTTTTTTTGCTCCCTGTGCCATCTCAGTTGAAACCCAGCCATATGCAAATCAGCCTTGACACTGTTTCCCATGGGAACAGTCCAGCCCGAACTGCTAGGCCAGGTTCTCCCTGGACCAGAAACAAGCATCCTAGGACTGGTCTCGGGGTTTCATCCCTCATCAGTCAGGCTAGCTTGACTCCAATGTCAAGGAGAGAATGGATAGGCAAACAGAAATATTTCTAATATTTATGACAGATTTGCTAGTGATATTATCTTGAGGTGATTTTATAAACTCTGTGGAAACCGCACTCAGAGCATGTGCCGTACCTGCGGCAGAAGGCTACTTTGGAGAGCTCAGGGACGCTGGGTAACAATCTGGAATGTCTACACCTTACTTTCAAAATTTAAGACTAGAGCTGGCATTTTTGAGAGGCAAAGAAAATAATTCCCATATCTGATTGAAGTAATATTAAGTGAGTGAAAACGTACATTTTTTTTCCTTTGTGTTGACGCCTCTCTCTTTTGTCGTAATTTTGCTACTATGTAATTGTTAAGCACTCTTATACCCTTTGGGTCATGGTCGCCCTATATAAAACTCTGAATAAACAAAATAAAAAATGTTGTTGCCAAAATGGGTATTTTGTTGAAATCCATACTTTTCCCTTAGTTACTATTTGATGTGAATGTGGAGATGTATTTTTGCTTTTGAATTACGTTTTGTGGTCAATCAGCAACAGCAGTGAGTTCCTCCCTGTGGCATCAACCTGAATATGTCAGTGAAGCTGTGCAAGGGGCAGGCTGCTGCATATCTATTGCTCCTCTGTAGTATGTTGTATTGCTGCATAACTTTTATGTTACATGTATTGTCCTGAATTTTGGCAGGCATAGCCCTTGATATGGGCCGCAAGACAATTGACAGGAAGAGATTAGCCCGTCCTAAAATGCAGAGGGTCTTTCAGCAAGAGAACTAAGGGACCATGTTAAATCGTGATGGTTCGCTGTTTCTCCACCGTAGCGACAAAGTAAATTATTCTGTCGCCTTAACAGAGGTGCCACCAGTCAAGTTTAGAAATACCCGCCGGCCCTGCAGACATT
Organism: Lissotriton helveticus; assembly: GCF_964261635.1. Classification (NCBI taxonomy): domain Eukaryota; kingdom Metazoa; phylum Chordata; class Amphibia; order Caudata; family Salamandridae; genus Lissotriton; species Lissotriton helveticus. The sequence continues at coordinate 116,212,249 of NC_136072.1, forward strand.
TCTAGCAGTGGCAAGAACCACCATCACAACAGTTACGTCAATGCATTGTAAGTTTGACTGTCGGAGCCATACTGCAAACTTACAATATTATTTTTATTTTTATAAAGAAAATCCCAGACCAGGATTTTCTTTTTGAAAATAAAGTAATGCCCCCTTCAGTGAGAGGGGCACGGAGCACTTTTCAATGCCCCTCCCCGCCAGGTTTTTAGGTTTCGCCTGGCGTCCACTGCGCAGGCGAAATCTTATGTTAGACAGTACGGGGCTTTGTCCCGCCTCTCTCTTCCATTGGCTAGCTCCGTAAATGGAGGCTAGCCATTGGAAGAGATGGTTGTCAATCACTCTTTCCCCCGTCACAACGCGATTCGTGGGGGTTTCTGAGTCTTTTTTTAAGTCCCGCCCCTTTTCTCTCTGTCATTGGGAGGTAGGCGTTTACTCATTTCCCCCGACCGCCGCCCGCCGGAAGAAATCATCCAGAAATCGTCCTCGGGTGAGTGCTTGTTACTTTAGAGTCGCGGGGAGCACGTACAGCCTGGGAGGTAATAGTGCCTTGTTCTGTTTGTGGGGACGGTGACCCCACATGGGGTTTTCCCTGGCGATAAGCGAGCCCAAAACAGAATCACCTTTCTCCCAAACACCTCTACTTCTCAGTGTGTATCTGTTCACACTGCTCACACTACTCTCTCAACCGGGTCTCCCTCTCCTATCTAGTTTGGCTGGAGTGGCTGATTTCTGTTTAGAAGCACCATTGGTGCTAGTAATATTTTTGCCTTCTAACGGGACCCGCTCCCACCTCCTTCCCAGGGTCATCAGGGGTCCTTTTATGTCATCTCCTGGCTGCTGCTTCTCGCAGATTATAGTGTTTTTGAGGCTTTCCCTGGCTGACTTTCCCCAAGAACGAGCACAAACTGATCCCGCTCCCCAGGAAGCCAGTTCTCGCAGAAGCGCGGCAGCCCCAGCTGAGCCACGATGCACGAGGAGAGCTCGCGACCGGAGCTAACTAACAGCTGTTAAGTTCCCCCGTTCACCCTTCAGCTCCTTTACACTTGTCCCACCATTGCAATTTCCAAGCAGTGCTATCTGCACTTTTCCTCCCTAAAACACATGAATTCCTCAGCGAGTCCTCTGACACATTTGTAGTTACATTTTTAATAAAAGGATCGTTGCCAGTCATCGCAAAATCAGTTCACAGGACATGGAGGCGCAACAGCAAGAGGTAGCCTTCTGCTGGATCTTCCTGCAGTAAGCTGAACGTTCACCCCCTGTCCGCAGAAGAGATGACTAAAGGTGCCGTGGCTCTGAAGCCTCAGCTCTGGAAAGGGTTTCAGTCCACGAGTGAGCATTGCACAGGGCAAGAGAACCTAATGACAGTGGCCACAGCCAGATTACTGAGAACTGGATATGTTCTCTAGCACTGGCTTTTGAATCCACATTCTCCTCACAGTGGAACCGCTGGTGTATATTGACAGAGCATAATTAACTTCAAGTTAATAGAGCAGCCTGGCTTCCTCACTCCGGCCTTCCCAGCTCCAGCTGATTAACCCAGAGCGAGGTATTTACCACGTGTGGTAAATACCTCGTGTTCTTGAATTATCAAATGGCGCATGAATTGTAATGTGCAGAATCTGTTTTTACCACATAATTTCACGTTTTGCCACTTTTTCTCGGTCTTGTTTCACTGGAAAAAAATTGGCAAGCGCGGCCTCGTGGAATCTGAGGCCGTCATTATGAGACCCCAGTTCTTGGTGTGATATTTATTGCTTCTGATCAAATCTGACGCGGCTGAGTTGGAATTTCAGTTACGATAAATATATATTGCTAATTTTTGGGTAATAAGGTGGACCTTGGAGCTTACTGCACCAAAATCTGCATGCTCCAGTAAATACTGAGCTTTTTCCTCCAATATACATCTGGAGTGTTGACCTGCCGATATTTATAATAAAACTCACAATTTTGATGTGCTCAACCGCAGTTACCACACATATCACAACAGGCCATGCCTCATGTTACTTGTAAGGAGTGCCCAATAGTGACTGGATTTGATGGAGACTGCCAGTGGTATTTCTCTGATTTGGTAAGATGACGTGTCTGACAAGAACATATTCCTCAGATGAGAGAAAAACTGAAGGAATAGAGTGTTTGAAATGGTGCAATCTAGGTGGGGTAGGGGGCTGAAAAAATGTTGGGCGAAAGGGGTTGAAGGAAGGTGGGACCCGAGGAACCGAGGGACCAGTGCAAAGAAGATCAGAAAATATCAGGCATAAGGGACTCCATGTGCTATATAAAAAGGATATCTCATACGTTGAGAGGCAGAAGAGTATTTTGGTTTGTTAAAGTAGCAGAAGCATAGGGCCCGAAGCCGGCGGATATCTGTGGTTTCTATGTTTTGTGAATGAGGAAATGTGTGATGTAAGCAGGACCATTCACAAAACAGACTGACATGTACTCCGGTGTCCGAAATAGATTTGATACATTTATTAATATAAAAAGTGGTTACGAGACAGCAATAGCTATAGCTGTATGTGAGTGTGTCCTTTTTTCCGGGAGATCCCCATATCTGCTTGTCTTACTGCGCCATTTGTGGTGGGAATCAGCCCCTACAGCGTCGGTGCCAGAATTTCAGGAATGCACGGTCCAGGAATCATAGATTTCCTCATTGGCAAAATAGAACGTCGCACACTTTGCTCTCCGATATTGAGCTTATTGTCAGCACGTTTCGGCCTTGTGAATAATGCTTTGGATCATGGCAACAAATGAAATACTATTGCATTGCATTATGGGATCTTCTGTTGTAGTTTTACAAATTAGACCTTATAATTCATTTACAAGTCCAGCCTTTAGTATGCCAGCATTCTTTCCCCCTATTGTTCAGGGTGAGAAAAATGAAAAACACTGTCAGTCAAAACAAGTTTGGAGCAAAAAAGTTTTTTTTGCATTGTGTGGGGTTCTGTCTGTGTGTGGGGTTCTGTGTGTGTGTGGGGGGTTCTGTGTGGCTCTGTGTGTGTGTGTGGTGCATGTGGCTCTGTGTGTTGCTCTGTGTGTGTGGGTGCAAATGCAATAGGTCTCGCATTTGCGAGAGATTAAGCTATTGGCATTGTAAATGACAATGCCATTTATTTATCTGTTTCAAAACCAACACATAAATAAAAATGTTGTCATTTACAATGCCAATAGCTCTAACTTTTGCAAAGGCGAGACCGTTGCATTGTAAATGCTTGTTTTCTTTTATTTCTTTAACATATCATGAAACCAATGGCTTTTAAAAAGTGTAGCAAGGCATTATAAAATTGACAGTCACTTGATCCTCCTTTTTAAAAACATGAATCTGCTGTAGGAAGTCTAGGGAGTGGTAGCTGTTTTGAAAATGTTTTGATGTTTTTTTTTATAATGGTTGTCAATGACAGTGTTTGGGAGCTGTACTGGGATTATATATTAGGCACAATATGGTGATTTGTTCTGTCTATTTTTATCTCTATTGAAGTTTTTTTTATTTTAACTTATGTTGTTGTCTTTGCACTGTTTTTATCCTGTTCTTTTTTTCAATATCGAATAGAGATTTTTTTAATTGAATTGGATTTTGGAAAACTAAAGTTTGATGAGTGGCACCTGAAACATTGCAGCTGCTCTGAAACCTTTCAGTTGTCTACTGCAGCAGCGGCTCCTGTGAAGCCAGACAGATATCCTTAGGGCCGGTGGAGATCTCTTAATATGGCGGGTGATACTTTAATCAGGCCCTTCATATTGCACACAGTAATTGTGAGTAGAATTAGGAAAGTTTAGACATTTTTGAATTATCTGAATTATTTTTCTAAAGGTCCAACTATTTGCCTTTTTGTGTTTCTGAGCATTGTGATTACATTGTGATGTTTTTTTAATCAATTTCTGCAGCACTTGTGCCTGAATCGGTCAGGCATGCTGAAATGTATGAAAAATATAATTGAACATGTTTATGAATCACTACTAAGTTTAATGGGAGCTGTTGTGCACCACACAAGTTATAGATTACCCATGATCACTACACCGACATCTCCTCTTGACAATCACAATTTACTTAAAGGAAGTAGAAAACTATATGGAGTAGTTGTCACATGTCAGTGTTCCATTTAGCAGCTGTATGGTTGGACCACTCACATTTGAAAGGTTGGTGCATCTCATTGGTAGATTAGGTGGAAGGAGTCGGTCTAGGCTACTGGATATAGCAAATGACAGGAAAGGATCTTGACGGAGGACATTGGTTGCTGCTGTAAAATGCAGAGCCTTGACCTGGCAACCTCAATGACTTTGCTACTTGATGGGCTGAATGTTGTAGTTTTAGGGTACAACGGCATTAAGGATGCATGTGGTGGTTGGAGAAGAACAGATTTCTGTAATGCAAATGGTGCTAAGGGTGTGTGAGACAAGTATGTCAGCCATTTCAATTGAATGTCTTCTCTGATCACACTGAATTGCAAGGTTCATTCAATGTTTTGCTGCATGCTGTCTGAGTACATTTTGATGAGACTGTTTGGGTTGGCTATGTGTGGGTGCAGAAAATGTATGAATGTCTGCAGGTGTAAAAAGTATTGAGATAGATGGTGGAGATATGGATGGTGTTAGACCTAGGATCCTTGGTGTGGGTTTCCCCCAAACATTCTGCCTTCAGACCTCCTGTTCTGCTGGCATTGTTTTTTCTGGCTTAGGACTCGGCACACTTTACCACTGCTAAACCAATACTAAAGTGCTTGTGCTCGCACCTTAAAACATGGTTGAATTGGCTTATACCCAATTAGCACATTTAATTTACTTGTAGGTCCCTAGTAAAGTGCCACTACATTTGCCAAGGTCCTGTAAATTAAATGCTACTAGTGGGTCAGCAATACTGATTGTTATTATTGTGCCGTCCACTTTAAACCTGTCTCAGGCCTGCCATTGCAGCATGTGTGTGTAGTTTTAAACCACTATTTTCACCTGGCAAAAGAAGCCTTTTGACAGATGCAAATGTTTCTTTTCAAGACATATAGGTCAACCCTAGGGTAGGCTCTGGACATCCCAGAGGGCAAGGTGCAATGTGTTTAAAATGTAGCACATATATACGTTTTAATTGTACATGTCCTGGTAGTAAGAAAATCTTACATTTGTTTTTTACTACTGCCAAGCCTACCTCTCGAATACGATAACATTTGAGTTGCCTTATTCCATTTTAAACGTTTTATAAATTTATTTTCCAACATGTCGCCAACATGAGACTGCACATGGCAATGTTCCATTCAGTGCAGCAATTCCTACGGCTCACTTTGTGGCGGCCCTCGTCTGGCATGCGAGGTGTTATCGACTTTTCCTTGCACATGGGCAACTATCCAATTGGTGCAGCAGCCGTCTCCTCATACCGCACTCCTCAATTCTCACTCCTCACACCCCACTAAGGGGATCTAAACACCAGGATCCCTCCGTTGGACCTCGTCCCCTCCTAATGCTCTCCACTCCATCACATTGCATGCTGGATTTGGCAAGTAGGTAGCGGTTGTACTCCAGGCACCACGTGCAGGTGTTCTTGGATACCCTAGGTGATGGTCACTCACCCAGCTGGGAGACTAGCAGGCCTTGTTCCCCTGTGCTGGTCAACCTCAGAAGTCTTACAGACCTTCTCCACACATAACCCGACCGGCTTATAGTCAATGCCCAGACACCAAATGTGATGTAGAATCTGAATCTGTGAGGTTTATGTTGGGGCTCTGCTTCCTTTTGTAATGCCTTCTCCTCTGCCCTGCCTTTCGTCCAGTAAGCAGTCTGTCACAGCAGTACCAGCTCCAAATGTGATAGGCCCACAACACAGGCAATGGTAGTGACTAGAGGTTCACACCTGGATGTAATCCACGGTGATAGGTGTATCCAAAGGTTACCCCAGGAAACCCATTCCTATTCTTTGATTTTGTTATCATCCCCATCTTTCTGGGATGTGCCCAGGCCCCTTTCCCAGTGACCTCTCTCTCAAACAAAGAGACCCTTTGAAGTGTACAAAGAGCCTGGCTCTCCCTTTCTCCAGTGTGTCTCACCCATCTTACAAGAAGGCAGCAATACACAAATCTGTCCGGGGGCATCTCTCTACCTCCACTCCTCATGTACCTCCAATGAGCCATGAATATCTTGTAATGAAATCTAGAGTCTTCACAGGCACTCATACATGCATTTTGCATACACACGCTACACAGCAGTACATCCTTTATGTATTGTACCATTCACAGTCAGACATAGTCCCAGCACAGCACATGCATATAATATACTCGCACTGCACAGCTCTCTATTCTACCCGTATTGTACCATTCACAGGCACATACACACCCAGCACAAGTATAGCAAACCCCGCACTGTGCAATGCTACACACGAAACCCATGCAGACCTTGGGTGAGTTAAGCACACCACAGCAGAACTTTAAACCTGCGTCCCTGAAGCCTCACTCAGTGACACAGGTTAAAAAGGTCCTGCTTACTCCTATCACTGCCTACATGGTATGCTGGAACCACCACGCTTATGCAGCTCACCTCCTGGCAGAGGCAGCAAGTAGCATTTTCACCACTATTAAGGTAACTCTTTGGGTGCCCCTCCTTGTCCAAAAAGACCGCAACCCATGAGACAGGCCTATGTCATGGCACACACGCATGATCCATGTTCGGCCAAGGCAACAACAATCAGCATAGGGGATCCAGGCATCAATATAGTTGGGCACTCACCACATGGGTGCATTTCCATCACCATACAAAGGGATTTTTCCTCCCAGCAAATATGTTTTCTCTTTACTCTATAATATTGCCGTACACTTTAGCTTTATTTGGTCAAAAAGATTCCCCAGAAAAATCTCGGTGCATAATTTACTCATTTCAATCAACTTTTACCAGCAATCACAGACAAAAATGCGCAAAGCAGTGACAAAGTTACATCACCCCGCCCCATATATTGTGGAAAAAGGGATCCCAATTAATAAGTAATAAATAATAAATAAAAGTAGAAATCAAGCTTGAGTGCAGTGCGGAGCCAGTGAATGGTGTGTTGATTGGTAACTAGTTACTCCCCTTTTTTTCTGGGATAAAACACCAAACGGCAGCAGCTGCTGGCAATTTGGTGCAAATAATTGTAGAGCCAATAAGTTGAAGAAGTGCTTATTAAAAAAAAACAGCATTTCTATCCGCGTTCGAGTTCAATTGAGTAATGCACCATCCACGCGGTTTGATGCTGGGTAAATTATACACCTGATTTAAAAACACTCCATCCGTGAGAGCTCCTCCTCTGCGCATCTATGAAATTTTGACTTTCTTCATTACGGAGGGCTTACAAAGCTCGTGCCACAATATCTATCAAATTAGGCATTGAGAGCATCTCAGAAAGGCACCCTGCTGGCTTCAAAAGCGTGCTTCACGCCGATTGAAACATCCTCTAACCCCTGACGCGCGCGGACGCCTCCATTCAGTGGGGAGCACGTGCCGCCATTCAGAAATCCATTGCACGTGCAACCCGGCTTGGATGATACTCGACTTGAAATAAATGAATCCCTTTAAAACACCTGATCATAAGTTTGCAACGAACGTTGCAGCCCGCTACACTTCAGTTTCTGGAATAAACCTCAGAGTTTGTGAAAAAAAAAGTTTTAACAGCTACCCTGTCTAAGATATTAGTTAAGCCTCAAAATGGATTGGCGTGTTTTGCATGTCTGTTAAAGGCACATTTTGGGTTCATGGCTGTCATAGCTAAGAAGGGTGTTAATGGGCCTTGCTGTAATACCCAGCTGTGCCGTAATGCTAGTATAATGCAGGGTGAGTAATTCTTTCCTTATACCTGCCAGGATTTTACAGTCTAAAAACACCATTACGGTGTAATCACAGAGCGCAGTAGTGGCTGCTTTGGAATTATATATAATTATGCGGTTCATAGGTTACACCACCGAACATACTGCAGGCACACCAAAATATCATAGTATTTCAAATTACATATTTTTCTATGTAATTCCATACCCTGCATCCACCTGAAAAAAACATTACATTCCAGGACGAGACGTTTTATGTTTCTGGGTTAATTCACCTTCAAGGTTTCTCTAGAGTTTTACAAGCAACTTTTCAGTGTAGAGATGGCAGTGGCGGCTGGCATGCCCCGAGGCTGGTAAGGCAGGTAACAAAAAAAATAAAAACTTAAGTAACACACACCTTCCTGCAATGAGCACGATGTCCTAAAATGTATTCTCTCCTTGAGGCAGGCTCTCAAGCCAATCCTGGCCTGCTCTCATGCATGAGTTCAGCGTAACGATTAGAGGGGGCAGCCTGCCTCGGTGCTCCACAGCGCACTGAAGGCCTGACGTTTAAAGTTTGCAGGTGGCCAAAGAGACATGCGCAATTTAACCCCTCCCATGCTCATGACGAGTTCAGCTCCTCATGACCGTTGCGCGGCGCCCACGCAGGGATAATTCCCCTGCTGTGCTGGGCGTTCCATTGGAATGGGCGTGGCCGTGACGAGCTCAGCTCGTCATGAGCACACGGCCACCGTGGCTCATGACAAGCTGAGCTCGTCACGAGCACCGGGGCGCTGTGCGCCTCCCCCCCCAGCACAGCGGGGGAATTAGCCCCGCAGGCAAGAGGTTAAACATGTGCAAATGCAGCCCATCGAACTCGCTGCTGCTGTTACCATTCAGCAGGCCCCAATCTGTCCTGACACTCCGTTCGGGACAGGGTGGCGAAAAATAAAATGGTAAATAATTAACTTTGGAACCCTTTTATTTTGGTCTCTGGGGGCATTTCAGTGGGGCGACTCTCTGCCACTATAAGGGAGGAGCCACCCCTGAAAGATAGACAAGCTTTCAAATATGACCCTCTGTGGATGATTCCACTAATGCTCTAGAGAGGTTACAATCTCCTATATCCGGCATTTTTTTACTCTTCTGGCTAATAAAAAAACAGCACTAGTAATTTGAGGTTGTTTATGTAGTTACATAGGGTTTCCATATGCAGATGGATGCAGAACAACTAGCTATGTCTTAATGGTGACAAAACGGGAATTCTCCACTTCCCTCTATCCTGGCATACACAACTGGCTTCCCCATAGCCTATGTAGACAAAGGGGCTTATTACAAGTACGGCAGTCCTGGCACTGCCATTCTCGAGATGGCGGTCCGACCTCAGGCACTACTGCAGGTCCACCTGCTCTATTATGAGTGTGGTGGTCAGACTGCCACAGGATCGCTGCCACCTCCAGGATCCAGCGGTGGTGTGGATTGGAGGACGAATTCACAGCAGGTGCCGAGCGAATTGCAACCTGCCTTTCCTGCATTTCATGGCGGTAAGCCTGTCATTAAATGCTTAGCGGAAAGGTATGAAAAGGGGCCCCCAACGGGGCCCCCAGGAAAATGTGCCCACGGGGGTGGAGGCAGGGGGCTCAAGATGTGCCCTTCCACAAATCCATTCTCCTGCATGTACTGTGTGGCAGGCATGACATGGTGATACCACACAGTGCACCTGATGTGAAGCGGTCCTACGCTGGTGGCATGACTGCTGGCTGCAATCCTCCATGGTCATTTTTTGCATGGACCATTGCAACAGCTTATATACTGGCCTACCCACCTCTTCCCTCTGGAAATTCTAGAGAGTTCAACATTTTGCAACTCATCTACTGTTTAGCTTGAAATGTTATTACCAAATGAACCTGGACCTTCATTCCCTCACTGGTTACCTGTAAAAGAAAGTGTGAATGTGAGAATTAAGGTTTTGCTTGAAGGGGTGGTGGCCCCTATGCAAGCAAGAGCCACAATTCCCATCAGGGAGAACCACAATATTTACTAAATTAACCTGTGCTTAACCCTCTGATACCTTAGCACAAAAGCAGTCAGACTTGACTTAGAGGTAATGTGTAAAGTATTTAGGCAGCACACAAAAAGTAATAAAGTGAAAACACAATACAAGAAAAAACCCCACTCCGCTTTAGAAAAATTGAGTTTATTTTAATAAATTATTTGACACCAAAATGACAAAGAACCAATCAGTATAACCAGAGATATGCAATTTTAAATTTAAAGATTTCAGGTAAATATAGCGCCTAAAAGCACAAAGCTCCACTGTGAGACCGGATGAGGGTCACAAGTTCATGCTGACCACGATGGAGCAGGGGCTGGATATATGGACCAGGTTAGTCCTGCTGAAAGAGTTGCTGGAGCTTTGTGTTAAATGTCGTTGCTATAGCGAGAAGTGCCGATCTCGCGCTGCTGGGCATTGCTGCGATTGCTGTGGCAGGAAGAGTCAGGTTTGCTGAAATGTCCTGTGGGCGAGCGGCAAGATCTTGGAGCAAACTAATCCATCCGAGTTTCTGAAGAGCCCAAACCATCGGGATTCCTCCTTTTCTTTGGAGAGGACCTCAATAGAGGCCACACCAAGGGTCCAGGACCTGAGGGGCATCTCTTGGGGGTAAGGAACTCACTCCAGCAGAAGCCAGCTGGGCTCAGGAAGGTTCAGCTGTAGGTCCATTTCCTGGTCCAGGCAGCAGATCAGCTGGGCAGTTGTTGGGAGACTCTGGATCTTGTTATGTCCCTGCCCCTCAGAATTTTTTTTAAAATCTGCTGACCCTTGGAGCCACTTTAGCCTGGGATGAAAGGTGTAGGTCTAGTCTTCCTTCTCAGAAAGCAGGGCAGCAGGCCACAGGGTAGCAGGGCAGAAGAGTAGCAGTACTTCTGGCAATAAAGCAGCACAGCAGTCCTTCTTCTGCAGCATCCACAGTTCAAGGAGTGTACTGAAGAGTGGTTCTGAGGGTCCCTTATTAATAGTTGGTGCCTTCTTTGAAGTAGGAGAAGTTTCAAGAGAATTCCCTTTGAAGTACTTGAAATTTCGTGACTCCCCTACCTGTGTGAAGGCAAAGCACAGCCTATTCAGTTGCAGGTGGGGCTGTCCCCAGCTCTGCCCCCCCTAATCCTGCCAGTTGATGACCCATCCAGGCACCCTTAATCCCTCTGTTGTGTGGCTGTCTTGGAGGAATAAACAAAGTACAACTGCCAAATGCACCCTGTCATGTGACCTAGGAGAGACTGCAGGCACCAAATGATGTAGGGCAGGAAAATGCCAACTTTTCTAAAAGTATACTATGAACAAAAGGGGATAGGTCCATAAACACGTGGTGGGGGCTAGACCCTTTATAGAATATAGACTTTCTAAAAGTGGCATTTTCAAAATTGTACCTTAAAATCTGACTTAACCTTTAAAGAGGGCTTTTAATTACAATGTCTCAGACAACAATCATGAAATGTTTACCTGTTCCCAATCAAACGTCAGCACTTATTAAATGTAATAAAGCAACCCGATGTTATCCTATGGGACAGGTAGGCCTCATAGTAGTGAAAAAAACAAGTTTAGGAGTTGTTCACTAACAGGACAATAAAACTTAAAAGTACATGTCCAACCTTTTAATTACAATGGACCTTGTCCCATGGGCTATCTAGGGCCTAACATAGGGGTGACTCATATTCAATAAAAGGGGAGTTTAAGGCTTGGCAAGGGGGTTATGTTGCAATGTCGAATTAGCAGTTTAGAACTGCATTCAGGCTGCAGTGGCAGACCTGGGACGTGTTTTCAGGAGCTACTTAAGCGGATAGCACAGTAAGTGCTACAGGCCCACTAGTAACCTTGAATGTATGTGCCCTGGACATAAGGTATACCACTCTACAAGGGACTTGTAAGTAAATTAAATATGCCAGTCAGGTGTAAGTCAATGTTACAATGTTTAAAGAAGAGAGCACAAGCACTTTAGCACTGGTTAGTGTTGATAAAATAAAAAAACCTAAGGCCAACAAAAACGAATTTAGCATAAAATAGGAGGGTGAAGGCAAAAGGTTTGGGGAAAGAAAAACCCTATGGCTGACAGGTCTAACAGTGACCTTCAAAGCATGTTGCCTTGTACACAAGTCTCTCCATGGCCACTTTTCCAAGTAACCTGCAAAACCTTTCTCCCTTTACCAACCACCCAGACGCCTCATATCTGCAAACAATTTTGCAGCTCCAACCCTGCTGGCTCAAAAGATGAAGTGGGCCTTTCTTCATCTCACATGTCCCTACCTTATGGAACTCCCTAAAATTGAGAAGATCAATAAAGACCCATCTTTTCAACTAGGCAGTCGGGTACTAACCGGACCTCACTTCCGCCCTCCCTTATGGAACCTTCAGTCCTGCCCAGTCAGATACCTAAGAATAGCACCTCTTCCTCCTTCGACTGGCTTTAAAATTCATCTTTTCAATGCCTTGCTTTCTTTTTGAACTCATCGCATTCAACCTAACTTGACAATACTCTCTGTTAGATGATTGATGGGCTTTAGGTCACCTTCAGTGCTTCTTGCAAGATATAGAAATGTCATTTATACCCGACCTAAGTACAGTGAAGCCATTATTTGGTGATTTGTAGCACTTCACAAAAAATAAGTAAATAAATATATACAATAAATGTGGTAATGTTGAGAGGAATCCTGGAAATTATTGTTGCCTCCTCTCGGAGCAGCATATTAATTGGGGAAAACATTACATGGGAGTCACTCTTGCTTTCTTTTGGCATGACCCAACAAGGACACCCAGAAATCAGTGCAGAAAATATGCCACCTGGGTGTGTTCTTTGAAAGTCAACTTTTCTTGATTTCACACTTCAAAATAGCCTTAAGGGATCATACTTTAACGAGTCTATCATATTACATGGAGTCCCACATCAGTTGCAGCACATCCATGAAAACACTTTGATGATTTAGGCAGTGTTCTCCTGACTGGACTAGAGCAATACATTTTATATTGGATTTCCAGTCAGAACACTTCAAAGCATAATACATGCTGCTTGGTGTACATTGAGGCTCAAATTGCCCAAACACTTCACATGTGACTTGAAATCTCTACAATGTCTACCATGGAAAGATCAAAAGTAAACTCAAATGGCTTGATATTGTTCATAAGACACTAAGTGACTGCTCTCCTGCAGTCAGGATCTTGACGTGACCTCCCAGAATGTAATGGCCATCTGCACACCTAGATTCAAATGTGGTGCAGCTTCCCACACATTCAAAGCTTTGCTGTGAATCGACTTGAGGGCCCTTTATTAAAACATTGTAGTGACCTGAATGCATCCCAACTTCTTTAGGAATAAAGTCTTGACAAATTGGAATCATATGAATGGACACATGATTCTCAGTGGCCCATCTACTAATGTTGCAAGGCTCATGCAGTTCACATTGACTTTGCTATCATTGAACAATCATGTCTACCCCTTTTGTAAAAGTACCTGCTTTTACCTTCCCCTAAGCACAGCGTATCTTTCTTTAAGGAAACCCTCAACTCGTATTTAACATATAATTACATTAGTTACTGAGTTTGGAGGGGGTACATTTAAAAAATATATATATATATATATTTATCATTTTCAATAAAGAAGTAAAAACAGAAACAAAAACCCTGCATGGCTCACTGAGTACACTTTCCAATGTACTTCCCCCCCATAGCTGTGCACAGATGACAGAAACACATCAGGACATTAGGAGTGTCTTACAATCATTCATGTCTCCTCCTCCACTGGCGCAGATAGTTCCCTTGATCTCAAATAGCTTACTAGTGGTTCCCATATATCCTTGGGCTGCGACCTCGTTGGCAGTTCCTCTGCATACCAATTGAGAGTTTCTTTGCAGTACAGTAAGTCTTTTACCCAATGTTCCGACTTGGGAGCCTTCTTGCTTTCCCAGTTCATCACTACCCTTCTTTTTGCCAACAGTAGCGCACTATTCATGAGCTTGCCAATTACACCCTTTAGTGCAGGGGTGATACCCAGAAGACACCCATGCGAAGTACATTCCAGCACAGCATTAATCATAGTCTGTAGCTTGTTCACCACCTCCACCCAAAATTCATGCACTCGCAGGCACTCCCACGCCAAGTGCAGAAAGTCTGTTCCTTGTGCGCCACAATGTTTACAGGTGTTGTTGTCTCTGAGACCATATTTATGTAGCCTGACTGGTGTATAGTATACCTGGTGGATATATTTAAAGTGTATGATACGCAGGTTGCCATTCAGTTTCAGTTTCTCTGTGATACAGCAGCTGATCTCCCAGTCCGGTAAAACCAAATTCTACATCAGCGGCTGGAGTCTGGTGACCAGCAACTTTGCCAGAATCTTAGCATCAGTATTTATGAGCGAGAGCGACCGATACGTCTCGCATTTAAATGGTGTTTTGTCTTTCTTCAGGAGTGTGATTAACAGTGCTTCCCTGAGGGACAGCAGCAGTATACCTGACTCGCAAGCCTCCTCATACGTATTCAGCATATGTGGTATTAGCTCTTCCACATATTCCTTGTAAAACTCACCCGTGAGTCCGTCAGAGCCCGGTGCCTTCTTATTCGGGAGAGCTTTAATTACATATTGCACATCGGCTGCTTCATTCGGTTGGCACAGGTTGTCCAGCTGTCCATTAGACAGTCAGGCTAGTGAGATATCTGTCAGATAACCGTACAGTTCAGCAGGATCAGCACAGTCCCGAGAGGTGTATAGGTCTGTATAGAACCCCTGCGATTGCTCTAAAATTGCCCTGGAATCTTAGTGATCTGTCTCAGCTTCATCAGTTATTTTTGTGATAGTGTGCTGTGCAGCACTGTACTTAATTTTGTCCGTAGGATTATGGCCAGGTCTTCCACCCTCTCCATAAGCACGCGCCACATGTTGTTTTGACAGGTATCGCACCTCCCCCTCTGCCAGTTCGTTGTATTCGAGTACTAGGAATTGATTGTGCTAAAGTGGCGTCACACAGGGAAGCTTCCTGATCCCTCTCGGCTTGTGTCAGCAGAGCTTCAACCCTTGCTAGCTGCCCTCTAATGTCTTTCATTATACCTGCACTAGTACTGATACATGTCCCCCAAATGGTGGCCTTAAAAGCCTCCCATAGCGTGGAGGCAGTACTAATTGATCCTTTAATTATGCTAAAATATTACAGAATGACCTCCTGGATCATAGTGTTATATATGGGATCTAGCAAAGCCTCTGCCCGAAATCTCCATGTGAACTGGCTGGGCACAGTCCCTGGAATGTGTATAGTCAACTTAACCGTGTTGTGGTACGACAGGGTTCTGATGAGTATATCTATACCTGATACACATGTATTCGCATCATCGCTTAGCAGCCAGTAGTCTAGCTGGGACCAGCTTCCGTAAGCAGATGATACGTGCGAGCCTTCTAGTGTGTTTGTATTGTGGATCCTCCAAGCATCAACAAGCCCTAGCTCAGTCATACCATTTCTGATAACCCTGGCTGCCTGAGGCGAATGGCCCCCCTGCTGGCTCGACTTGTCTTTACTAGGATCTAAGTGAGTGTTGAGATTCCCACCCCATATAACTGCAGCCTAAGGCCATTCACGTAGTACATTTAGAATACCTTCAAAGAAATTCGGATCATCAATGTTGGGCCTGCAGACAATTACCAATGTAGCCAACCTATCTGCTAGTTTACCGTGAGTGAGTACACAGCATGCACCATCGTCCACGGCAGTTTTAATCACTAAGAACGGAGTACCCTTCTTCATAAGTGTGAGAACTACCCTTGCATGGGACGAATAGGAAGAGGCCAGGCGGTAACCAGCCCACTGTGCACCCACCCTCGCCTAAGTGTGTTTAGTTAGGTGAGTCTCCTGGAGGAGGCCCACCTTGATGTCGTGTCTGTCTAGCTGGGCCAGGACATGTCGTATCTTTTCCAGGGAATTGAGTCCTCGCACATTCCATGTCACACAGGAATTCTCACCGTGTCTCCTCCCATCCTACCCGGCCTCCTGTATGAAGCTAATCACAATTACTAATGTAGGCGAGGTCTCGTGTAAAACAAATGCACAGTATGCCAGTAAGCCATGTAAAACAATCCCATAAGTGTATGTAAAAATAGGGGTACCCCTGACACAAATTCCTAAAACAGGAAAATTATCTAATGTGTAAATATCACCATTTAGGAATGATGAGAATATTGGTGGACCTAAATATCAATTGTAGACAACATGTACATGCAACCTCAGTAGAATAGTATCAAAAATATTTTTATTATTTTTACAAATTAGTAAAGTTAGATACAAAACAGATCAGTAAAACAATTCAAGCCTCTTATATTTGTAGTTGATTCAAACAATCCCATTACTTTGTTTTGAATCCGCCCCTTTGTCACCTGTATTTTTGCATTTAGGATGCATCATCCCAAATGCAAAAATCGCAATTTAAGGAATCTCTAAATTGCAATTGCAATGAAGTAAAACCTATGGTGTAAATAAAATGTATATCGAATTTTGCTCTATTGTAAATAAGAATGTTTCTAACAAAAAATCCTTTTACAAAAAAATGTAATTAAAAGATTTATACAGACTGAATTGGAGGTCATTGGAAGAACAATTGTTTGATTCATTGTTCACTGATATTTGTTAAAGTTCTACGCAGTACTGGCATCTTGTTCTGTTTGAATTGATAGTGGCGTGGCCTTGCTGCGCTTTAGCCAAACCCTTGTTGTTCTCTTGTATGACACATAAGGCATTGCAAAATTAACAAAGGAGGGAGTTAGAGTAATAGAAGTAGGATTCTTACTCCACGGACTTACATGCATAAACAAAAGGAATCCTACTAGCAGGGAAGTGTTGCCCAACAAGGGTATGGGAGCACTTAGTGTTTTGGCACTACTAAAAGAAGTGAAGTGCGAGGTAGTATCTGTCATGGTTATGGACAGTACCTCATGTGTGCGTCGACATGTTTCGGAGCATGTGCTCCTTCTTCAGGACGGGGGCACAACTTCCCCACCTTACTCACGTTTCACTAGTTTGTAACTCAAAAGTTTTGTGTTAGTAACAAAAAGTGAAAAAATATTTTTTAAGTGGAGCAGCGTGTGGGGTAAGACGGTGGACAACTCGTCCTGAGTTTATTGCACAAAGTAGCAATCAACCCCCAGACGTTCTAGAGTGCTCATGAAGCAAGCAACTTGTATCTATTAAGTCATGCGAATGCATGTATCCTGAGCCAAAAAAAACGCTGTAGGCACATTATAGCCTTTTTTATACACTTAAAAAAATTTTTTTCTGTTACAAACTAGTGAAACGTGAGTAAGGTGGGGAAGTTGTGCCCCCGTCCTGAAGAAGGAGCACATGCTCCGAAACATGTCGACGCACACATGAGGTACTGTCCATAACCACGACAGATACTACCTCGCACTTCACTTCTTTTAGTAGTGCCACCTCGGGGTTGTGAATAAAGTTTTTTTCTAAGACACCCACGAACCAGGTCATTGATTTCAGTGCTCCCGCGTAGTCGTAGGTCTCAGCACGCCGCATCCCGATAGAGGGGTGCGAAGACCCCAATGATGAAGCATGACACCAAGGGGCCTTTTGGTGTGTGAGGGGTATTTTACAAAACACTAAGGGCCCGATGTAGGTCGGTCGGTAACGGCCGAAAATCGGTATTTTCGGCCGTTACCGATCGGTATCGAGCCCTCGGGATGTAGCAGTCAGAAAACCGCCCGAATCGGTAAAAATTCCGATTCGGTAAGGTAACCGTTTCGGTAGAATACCGAATCGGAAATATCCCCGATTCGGCAAATATACCGAATCGGTAACAAACCGATTCGGTCAAAATCATGGAATCGGAAAAATCTCCGATTCGGTATAATACCGATTCGGAAAAACTCCGAATCCGGATAAAAATACCGATCGGTAAATTTATCGATTCGGCAATTTTACCGATTCGGTATAAAACCGATTCTGTGTGAAAAACTGAAGAGTGAGATGTAGGAAAGCTCTGAAATACCGATTTAGCGTCAAAATCGGTATTTAAAAATCGGTATTTACCATGGATTGGAATCAGGTGGTAACCAGGTGCAACCTACAAAAAAGGACCCAAAATGCATTGCTGCTTGCACCATGGCAGCTTTTTATGTCATAGCAAGACGGCTACGGCTACAGCAGGAAGGAGAGAGGGAATGGCTGAGACAGGAGCAGGTGTATAGACAGCGGATCACCCTGTTCATGCTGACAGATCCAGAGATCCTACAGAGGTACAGGCTGGACCCAGAGACCATAATGGAGCTCATTAGGGACCTCAAACCCCTGTTGCAGCACCCCACCCCAAGGGCACACGCAATCCCAGTGCACGTGCAGGTGCTATGCAGCCTACACCTGCTTGCGTCTGGCAGCTATCAAAGTGTAGTTGCTGTGGCAGGAGGGGTGACCCAGAGCAGCCTGTCAAGGTTCTTCCATAAGTTCCTAGACGCCATGATAGAAAGGATGGACCACTACATTTCCTTCCCTTCAACCCATGCAGAACTGGTACAGACAAAAGCAGACTTCTATCAGATGGCAAGATTCCCCCACATCATTGGCTGCATAGATGGCACACACATTCCGATTTGTCCCCCTGCTGACACAGAATATATATACCGTAATCGGAAGTCAACGCACACCATAAATGTGCAAGTGATTTGTAATGCCAAGTGTGTCATCACTGACGTGGTAGCAAAATTCCCAGGGAGTACCCATGACTCCTACATCTTTCAAAATAGCGGAATTTATGCACGGCTGACGGCAGGGGAATTTGGTGAAGGATACCTCCTAGGTAAGACACAGTGTCAGACCCCCATGACCCAAATAGCTGTGTGAAGTACATGTATGCATGTGAGTAATGTTACCCCTTTTCCTTCTAGGCGACAGTGCATATGCCCTCCGCTCATTCATACTCACCCCCTACCTCAACCCCTCAACACCCAGCCAAAGGAGGTATAACCGTGCACACAAAAGCACAAGGAATGTAGTAGAACGGACCTTCGGCATCTGGAAAAGCAGGTTCAGATGCCTGCACAAGAGCGGAGGTGCTAGACAATATACCCCCATCACCTGCTGCAAGATGATTGCTGTCTGTGCAATGTTGCACAACCTTGCGGTCAAGAAGGGCACAGAGGTAGAGCTGTCTGACTACGAGGACCCTGACGATGACACAGCTGTGCCACTAACACAACCTGCAGGAGTCTCTACACCAAGTGATGGGAGGTACAGACGTGAGGAGATAACAGACAACTATTTCTGAGTGAGTACAGATGCACAAACATGTCGTGAAAGTGAAGAAATGCTATGTTTTAATGTAGGAACAACGTGACAGCACTGATGTGCAACAATTGAACAAGAAGAAAACAATAGGTGGTCAGGAACTGTGCATGGTTGCATCACCCACACTGGCAGTCTTATTTCTTGCTGCGCTTGGCTGACCCACTGGGATGCGCCTCCCCCCCTTCAGCGTGTCCGGCTGCCTCTGCCGAGCGCCTGGTGCTCCGGCGCGGCTCGGACAGTGTGCTGGCAGGACTGCTGCGGCTGCTGCTGTCCCCAGCCTCTGCCACGTCCAGGGCAGGATTGACTACAGTGTTTGAAATAATTAGTGCCTCCATGGCACTGGTGATGCGGGCCATGCCCCTGGTCACCTCAGAAGTGTTATTAGTGAGGCACTCCTCCATATTTGCCCCACGGCGGCATAGCAGGGCTGTTGATGCCGCAAGCCTGTTGATTCCCCGGTTCTGTACTCGGGCATCCCTGCGCCGTATGTGTTCATGTTGGTCCAACTTTGCACACAGCTGTGTCATGGCAGTTGTCATTCTGCCCATACCTGTGCCTATTTCCCGGGTGGTTGCAACTAAGTCAACAATCCCCTTTGTTAACTCCCCCATCTGCAGGTTGTGCTGTCGCAGTTGCCGGTGACAGGCAAGGATGTATTTGGCCTGCATCCGCTGTATCCGGACCATGCTCCCCTCTAGCCCCTGGAAGACGCTGGGCTCCCGTGATGGTAAAGCACTGCCACTGCTGGAAGTGCGTGGACGGCGGCGTTCGGTGCTGGTCTGCTGTATGGGCTGCTGTGCCACAGGTGTGACTGGTGTGGGATCTGGTGCCTGACCCGCATCTCCCTCCATGATGGACAATGGGGCCACTATTATCCTCCTGGCTGTGGCTGTGGCAGGTGCTGGCTGGGATCGTGTGGGTGAGTTCTCAGGGGAGAACAGGAGTGTTGGGGATTGGGACAATTGGGGGGAGTGGGGAAACAAGAGGGAATGTCCAGAGTCATCCTCAATTGCAGTCTCGCTGCTGTCCTCCACCTCCTGCGACTCAGGCATGCTGCTTGGCCCTGCCACCACACTGTCTGCTGGTGCTGGTGCTGAGGCCTGTGCAGCTGCTGCTCCACTACCTGATGGTGGCCCTAGGAATAAAGTAGATTTTGTCAACTGAGTGGAAATGTCTTACTGTCACTACAATAAATGCATTGCACATGTGAAGTTCATTACTCAGATTATTTCTTAAGGTGCATTGCTGTGTCATGTGCAAAGTGAAAAGTTCCTACATTAGCTGGCTACATTTCACATCATGCTTTGCACATTTAAATTGCTAGCAGTACTGGACTGGGGTTTGGCTGTACACGGGGGCCAATGGGGAGGTGTCTGGTAGGGTGTGTCATGCTGTGCATGCTTCTTACCTTTAGCTTTGGCTCTGGCTGAGCTGTCCAGGTCCCCGACTCCGACCACACTCTCCCTCTCGATAGTTGTCGATACCAGTTCCTCCAGTTCCGTGAGGGGGGGCGCGGGGTTCCTGCCGCCACCGGTCAGTCCTGCCTGCTTGCTGATCTCCGCAAGTTTCCTCTTGGTGAGGCTCCTGATGTCATAGAACCTCTTCTTGAGGTCATCCAATGTCCTGGGGGTCACACCAACTGCATTCACTCTCTCGCTGATGGCACTCCACAGGTTCCTCTTTGTTGACTCTGGTACACTGAGGGACAGCCTCCCATACAGCTGCCTGTGTACCAACACCACCTCCTCCACTAATACTTTCAGCTCCGAGCTGCTGAACTTCACCTTTCTCTTCCTGTCAGCCTTCTGGCTCTCTGAGCTGCTTTCCATTTTGATTGTGTACTCAGTACTCCCAAATCTCTCTCTGCTGCTCAGTCTCCCTGTTCAGCTCTGGCTTCCTTTCCAGAAAGTTCTGATGAGTTGCACCTGCATGGGTAGCCACTCCCTGCTAGGGTGGGGGAGGGTGCTTCCACCTCATTGGCTGCTTTCAGTAGTTTCACTTCCTTGTTTCCCCGATCACGTGTTTACCGAATCGGTATTTACCGATTCGGTATTTACCGAATCGGGAATTACCGATTCGGTTTTGACAATGCTTTCCTATGGGATGCCATTACCGATTCGGTATCTACCGATTGGGTATCTACCGATTCGGGAAATACCGATTCGGGACATACCGATTCGGTAAATGCCGAATCGGTAGATACCCAATCGGTAAGTGTAGGGACACGATACCGATTGTTACCGATTCGGTAGCAGGAACATCTGGATGTTCCTACATCTCAACCCCTTAGATTTACCGATTTTTAATTACCGAATCGGTATGAATCGGTAATTTAAAATCGGTAAATCTATTTTACCTACATCGGGGCCTAAGTGCTCCCATACCCTTGTTGGGCAACACTTCCCTGCTAGTAGGATTCCTTTTGTTTATGCACATAAGGCATTGCACCACAAAACCCCGAGATACCTTGTGGAGAAACTAGTACTATCGGGTGGTAACAGAACTACTAGGAGTTCTGATAATCTTCTACTTAAACCTCAACGTTTCTCCAAGAGCAAAACATACAATCGTACTTTCTCAGGAATGGCCCCAAGGAATTGGAAAGCCTTGCCCCCAGAACTTTTCCGCTGCTTTTTTCAAACAATTGTGAAATTGATTTTCTTGTCCAGATTCACCTGAACTTTACTATACACTCTTATAGATATGTGCTAGTTTCTAGTAGTTATCAGTAATGTATTCGTATAACTCATCGTATTTATATGTATATGTCAATCACCTACATTTGCCCTGTAAAGCGCTCTGATAACTGCAAGGGTCTTGTTCACGCTATACAAAACTGTCAAAATAAAAATAAATAAAATAAACCGTAGAGATGCGCTGCTCTGCCTCCGTAATCCTGGAGGCTTGTTTTTCCAGCTTGGCTGACATGGAGTCCATCTGTTGATTCAGGGAGTCCATTTTACTATCTAGCGAGAGCAGACTCTTCTGTATAGCCTGTAGAGTCGCTGTTAGCTGCGGGGAGCTCTGGGTTGTAGTATTGGGTTCCGAATCTCTCTGTTTGCTCTGTGTGGATCGCGTCACCTTTTTTGCTTCAAACTTGAGCTTCAATTGCCCCTTCTCCGATATGCTCATTGTGTGTAGGGACTCCACGGTGCCAGAGGGACTGAAATGTCACAGTTGGTCATATAGGTAGAGCACCCGCTCTGAGTTTTTGCAGGTAAGGCTTCAATGCTACAGGGTGGGAGAGAGTATACTGTGCAGCTCACTTAATGTATTAGCAATCGTTTGTCACCCCGGACTGCAGCCATGACTTTAGCACCTCCACTGTTATGGCTATACCTGATTCTCTCCGCGGCACATAGCAGACAATCTCCCCAGCCACGGGCCACCAAGATTTAGCTCCACAGCACTGGCACTATTGGGACAGCAATATTTGCAGGGGGTGTCCCCTTTCCCCACAGAGACCTGGCAGCCCGCACTGAGGATCTCAGTTTTATAACCTCTGTATTCTCCTCCGTGAGGCCGCCTATCTCGCAGTGCACAATCAGCCTGCACATGGCTGCATCAAAGCTTGGCTGGCAGATTTAGCACGCCGGCTGTGTGCAGACCGACCCCAGCTGCCGCAGCTCAGGCCTCTTTACGCCAATCGGGTAATTGTTGGCGGCATCCCGAAGTATCAGGACCCTCCACCGCAGCTCTAGGCCTCAGACCAGCGGTAGCCGACACAGAGGTCCGGCTCCGGCATCCGAGTAGGCCTCCCGACGCCACCTACCTCTAGTCAGCCTCTGCTGATCTGTCCTCCTCCACGACGGCGCCTTTAAAGCCCCAGAGCATGTTACCTTAGCAGTCTCGGCCCTGCTGTGCGCCACACCCGGTCCACACAGGTGAGCTCCACCATCAGCTCTGCTACACCCGTCCTCCGCCTAGGTCAGGCCTCACTGGGTCGCCGCAGACATCACCTCTGCCTCGGTCGCGGCTTATACGGGAGTGCCGGGTGTCCCCCAGCCAGGCCAGGAGCGCACAATACACTGGCGATTAGGTTGCAGGAGCCGCCGGTCGTTGTTGTCCAGGCCGCTTCCCAAAGGCAGCCTGTCGACACATGACCTACCTCCGACGTGTTTACCAACAGTATAGGCCCAGCCGGGCCGCTCATCCTTTACGCTCTGTCCACACTTTACCGCCTCAAATTTCCAATTTTCGGGCCACCATCTGCGTCTAGGATATTGCAGCACACAGGGGTTTTGTTTTTAAGGACTGTCGGATGGGTGGATATTTAGCGGATAGTGGTTGCTTGACCGGCGGAGCTGCACGAAAGTGCGGCCATCTTGCGTCGGGCTCACTAGCGTCCCCCTTGGAGGGGGGTAAATGATTAGGATGCAATCTCAGGAACTGTATTAATGAACTGTAAAATTAGGAGCAATAGTAGCAGGTTGGAATGAATGGGATATGGTTTGAAATAATATATATCAGAATAAGGATCTTATCACAAAAGTCTATTCCTTGTTGCAGAAAAGCAAGACATGCCTTTTACATTAACTATTCTGGAATGCACACTTCAAAACTAAGTACAGAGGATCTAAATGCAAAAGGGTAATTGGAAAGTATTCATGAGGTGGAGCTTGAGAACCTAGAAAACGAAATTAGGGAAAAGGTAGACCCCATAAATGTCAAATGACTTGCATAAGTACCTAATCCAATTATGAAGAAGCAGGGTACACTGTCTTTGCCGGTGATTCTTAAACTGGATTAAAGTCCAAACTATTGTAGATTTTATCCACCAATATAGCTACTGAATACTTGCTTAAATATAGGGGACACATCTAGGTAGGCTGATCAGCAATTTCAAATAACAATCAAAAATGTGTGTCTGGTAGGCAAGTATGTGGCAACATATGGCCTCTTATGAAAGCAAAAGATATAGCAGGGGCCAGTTTTTCAACACAGCAGTAAATGGTGTAGACATACAGAAATAATTTGATCCAAAACATGAAGTGCTGCGGAGCTTCTTTTAGAGGAGCAGAAAACTGAATGCAATAACATTCTGTATTGGAAATCACAAGCTATGGTAGAAGTTAATGAGCCTGATCTCATCATTTCAATTGTATAAAGCAAGTAGACAAATAGTTCATATCCTCAATGCTACTTGTATTTTTTCACTCTTAGGTTTGTTTATGGCAAGTGGGAAAAGAATACTGCATCAGATGTGGACAATTCCCTGACCATCACTAATACATTTTAGCCATCAAACCTATTAAAATGATTGAAACTTGTTATTGAACTACAGAGGTACAGTTGATATGTTAATTAGGATTTTAGTGTAAAATACCCAAAAACATGTTTCTTTAAACTTTGAAATAATTTGGCAATTCTTCTGTAGTGTGTGCTACACTGAGATTGTGAACCCACACATGGTTGTTTTTGACTACTTCATTCCTAAAATGATTTTTAAATTAATATCAACAGCAACAACTATTTTCATGCTCACAAATGTAACAATTATTGCAAAAACATTTTAACAATCCCCTTTTGAAGTTAGATATGTTTAGTGGTACGCGGGAATGAAAGTTCTTTTAGAGTGGTTATACCAAAGTCAATGATACTTTTTTAATTCATTATTTTATTTACTTTTACCGATCTAGCTGAGGTCTTGCTGTTGCAAAACCTCAAATATTTTCACCCTGGGCTTATGTTTTATCACAAACCAGGGCTAATGTATGTGTTACTGATTGGAACTTTGAGAAAGCTTTCAACACATTGCATGGATAAATCATGAAACATTTTTTTGAATGAAGAAGCTATTTGTGGTGTTAAATCTAACTTCTGATTCTAAATTAAGTGTGGACAAACACAGTTGTAAGCAGTCAGGAAGCAAAGTTTATTTGCTTTAGCTTCAGTGAGAACAGCCAGCGACCAACTGCACTATTCTGCTGCGAGGTACAATCAGCAGCCTTTTATACATTTCGAGCCATGTAGGAGAACATTACACTGAAGTCAGTTGGCAAACAGTAAATATTTATGGTCATGTGATAATCAGGAGGGTAATTTAGGAGGCACCCCCAGGGTGCACTGAAACTGCCTGTAAGCACATTCTGAGAAAACCCACTGTAATGTAGTTCCTATATTCCCAATAGACTCTGCGCATTGGAATAATACATCCTATAGATTTGACATAGGAATGAAGTCTACTAGGTCTCTATCGAATATACTAGACTTAATTGTGAGTGCCAGCTAGCTCAGAGGTCACTAGAAACTTTCTCTAATTCACAAGAAGGGATTAGTTTCTGACAACTGCTTAAATCATGACAACTTTGTTTCCCCAGAATAAGAAATGTATCTCTAGAGTCGCGGAAACAATAGATAGTTATTTCACTCAGTCAATCATGCATGCTTCATTTCACCAGAGGTGCAGAGAAAATAGAGAGACGGGCATTTTCAATAAAATGTATTTATTGAACAGTCTTCTTTCTCAGGCATAAGAAATTAACTGCTGCAATCGTAATACTTGTTGTAAAGTACAATGCGTACAGTACGAAGAGTATTATAAAATAATACTGTAAAAGCATGACATGGTTTCTAAGCCATAAAACACATAGAATACATACATTAGTAAATAAAGACTAAAAGTACTCAACTGGTGCTTCTAAAATACTCCTACGCCGGTGTACCTAACCTAGGTCTAGTACAAGGGAAGAAGTAAGTGAGGTGTAGCTTAGTTTCAGTATTCTTTTGCCAAGAATCTAATCCAAGAATTCTCTTAGGGTCTAATCAGCTCCGTACCTTGGTTTTTAGAATGTAGGAGGTCTGGTATCTCTCTCTCAGGACTCGATATCCCAACAACCCGCAAGGGCAGGTTGGAAACACTGGAGCTGGATTTCTAGGCTGGAGAAAGTACAATGTCTCTCAGTGTGTCAGCTGGAGGGTCGGCTTCCTTCGATTCAGAAAAGGGGGTGGTGATGAACAGAGTGTCTGAATTAAGCAGACCACTCTTACCCAGTCCAAAGATCAGGGCTTGATCCATCACCGTTATTTAGCTCACTGCCCCATCCCAGCTCAGAACCTGGCTATATGCAAATTAGTCTGTCCCTGGCCCAGTGCATCATGGGAACAGGGCAGACCAAACTACCAAGCCAATTCTTCACCAGAAAGGAGACAAGCTACCGGGGACCGGTTTCTGGCATTTCAGCCTCGTCGGCCCGGCTTGCTTGAATCCTAATGGAGCAGTGAGCAAGGGACTCATGTCTGAGTATACCCTGCCACACCTATAGTGGCCAAAAACGATTCAGAAAAGGGGGTGGTGATGAACAGAGTGTCTGAATTAAGCAGACCACTCTTACCCAGTCCAAAGATCAGGGCTTGTTCCATCACCGTTATTTAGCTCACTGCCCCATCCCAGCTCAGAACCTGGCTATATGCAAATTAGTCTGTCCCTGGCCCAGTGCATCATGGGAACAGGGCAGACCAAACTACCAAGCCAATTCTTCACCAGAAAGGAGACAAGCTACCGGGGACCGGTTTCTGGCATTTCAGCCTCGTCGGCCCGGCTTGCTTGAATCCTGATGGAGCAGTGAGCAAGGGACTCATGTCTGAGTATACCCTGCCACACCTATAGTGGTCAAAAACGATTCAGAAAAGGGGGTGGTGATGAACAGAGTGTCTGAATTAAGCAGACCACTCTTACCCAGTCCAAAGATCAGGGCTTGATCCATCACCGTTATTTAGCTCACTGCCCCATCCCAGCTCAGAACCTGGCTATATGCAAATTAGTCTGTCCCTGGCCCAGTGCATCATGGGAACAGGGCAGACCAAACTACCAAGCCAATTCTTCACCAGAAAGGAGACAAGCTACCGGGGACCGGTTTCTGGCATTTCATCCTCGTCGGCCCGGCTTGCTTGAATCCTGATGGAGCAGTGAGCAAGGGACTCATGTCTGAGTATACCCTGCCACACCTATAGTAGCCAAAAACGATTCAGAAAAGGGGGTGGTGATGAACAGAGTGTCTGAATTAAGCAGACCACTCTTACCCAGTCCAAAGATCAGGGCTTGATCCATCACCGTTATTTAGCTCACTGCCCCATCCCAGCTCAGAACCTGGCTATATGCAAATTAGTCTGTCCCTGGCCCAGTGCATCATGGGAACAGGGCAGACCAAACTACCAAGCCAATTCTTCACCAGAAAGGAGACATGCTACCGGGGTCCGGTTTCTGGCATTTCAGCCTCGTCGGCCCGGCTTGCTTGAATCCTGATGGAGCAGTGAGCAAGGGACTCATGTCTGAGTATACCCTGCCACACCTATAGTGGCCAAAAACGATTCAGAAAAGGGGGTGGTGATGAACAGAGTGTCTGAATTAAGCAGACCACTCTTACCCAGTCCAAAGATCAGGGCTTGATCCATCACCGTTATTTAGCTCACTGCCCCATCCCAGCTCAGAACCTGGCTATATGCAAATTAGTCTGTCCCTGGCCCAGTGCATCATGGGAACAGGGCAGACCAAACTACCAAGCCAATTCTTCACCAGAAAGGAGACAAGCTACCGGGGACCGGTTTCTGGCATTTCAGCCTCGTCGGCCCGGCTTGCTTGAATCCTGATGGAGCAGTGAGCAAGGGACTCATGTCTGAGTATACCCTGCCACACCTATAGTGGCCAAAAACTATTCCGAAAAGGGGGTGGTGATGAACAGAGTGTCTGAATTAAGCAGACCACTCTTACCCAGTCCAAAGATCAGGGTAAGGGTCGGCTTCCTTCGGCACATGCTGTAACAGGGCGTCGGACAAGTAGATAGTCGTACTGCTCCAAACCACCGTTTGTTTGTTTGGACAAGTGAGGGCATATTTATACCTTGAAGGTGCCGACTTTGACGTAAGATTGGACATAACCTCATTAGAGACTTAATTCTCTGAAAACTCCATGAGCTCCTGGATAAATCAATATTTATGCAGTGGGAGGTCCCTGACTGCTGAAGGCGGGTTTTTCCAAGAAATCGTTGTAGATTTTCGGAACTAGTGGAAGTAGCCAAGCCGTATTAGGACTACTTGAGTTATGTCTTAATATGGTTATGATCTCACTGCCTATATAAGGATACAGTATTTTATACCTATATAAGGGCATGAATCTGGAAAATTACATTAGGGTCCTAAAACGCTATACAACACCACAAGCTAAAAAAATCCAGCACTTGATGTTTGCATGCTATCAACAGCACATACACGGTCTGAGTCTCTCCACAGACGAAGAGCAAAGGAGCAACGTACTCACATGAACTGCAAAATCATGTCCAACTTATAAAATGGAGGAACAGTTGCTCACGAAATATATCTACTTCCACAGTGGCTTTGAAAATTGTTGATTAGGATGTGACTAAGATATGAAAAGCCACCATGTAAGAGGACAAAAAGTAGTAGAAAAGAGGAGGGGGGGACAATAAAAATCACCCATAAGGTCATCAAGAAGATAAACTGTACAAAAAGCATTTTACTCCTTATCAACTGCACTTTATTCTTGTCAGATTTAAGAAGTCTATTGGCTTGATTATAAATGAATCACTGAGGTGCTGTTAAATGCTGGAAAAGCAAGTGCATAATATGTTAACGCATAGAAGTAAGTAGGTCATGCCCTATCATTGGCCTGACTGATAATACAATGCAAATTTGGTGCTATAACCACACATTGATTTTTGGCCAGATAAACTTCTTAGAAAATCATAGCAAGCTCTGTGCCAAGATGCACATGGATGCTTTAGAGGTTTTTTTTAAGGTTTTCCTTTTTTTGTTTGGCTGGCAAGGAACTCTCTGAGGTTCTGTTGAATAATTATGCTAACAGACATTACGAGATGGTAGAATTGTCAATCATCAGTGGTTAGAACAAAGTTTGCATCACAAAAAGGCTTTTTTTGTTATTCAGTGCAAATAGTTAAAAAATGTATTTGGTATCTGATGAAAGAAATAAATGTAAGCTGTAAGCATTTACCAGGACATTCTGAAATCATTACCTTATGTAAGATTCTATTCACATTTATTTTATTTCTCGGTGATATTTGTGAACTGTCGTGTATTGATGAATTAGGTTCATTAGGGATCGTAAACAGGCTTGTGAGGCCCGAAAAGGTGGGTTGAGATGGCATTATGCATGTAGTTGAGAAAGGGAGTGGAAGTCGATAGGGCAGATGATGACTTACCTGTGGAATGATGACATGCACATGGAATCTTCTAAAGTTCATCTCAGCAAAAGACTGGTATAATAGGCTGTGAATCTTAGCTTGTTTTGTCCTTTACAGAAACACCTGGTTTGGACTACCGGTGCAGAACCTGTCAACAGACTATAAGAAGGTTTATTAAATGCCTTTGAATAATCTCGGACAAGTAATCTTTTCAAACAAGGGAGGATAGACTACCCTTAAGGGCAGTTAGGGGCAAAACAAAACGTGAAAACCAGACAAAATGCCTTTTGACCCACCTGATTGCTGTCGTCTGGTTCTGGGTACCTTAGACAGAGAAATCAGATATCTGGGTATGCAACTATTGTTTTTTTTATACAACTGGGGTGAGTTATCTCACCTGGGCAGGCACTCTCATGGGCAATCAGGGACAAAGGGAAAAGAGCAAAACTGAAGAATCATGCCAATTAAGCCACCAATGGTCACGCACACATTCCATTCACAAGATCTTCTGTAAAAGTGCAAATAGTTTTGGAAGTTGGGAGCATAAGGCATGGGGTGAATTAGCACCATGATAAGGAAACATCATCATTTTTACATCAGTACAGGGCAAATTAAAATAGAGCAGACTTTTAAATAAAAGTCCATTATGGTCCTAAAATGCAAGTTTATATTTCTGGTTGCATGGTTTAAGAACCTTCTGAACCCCAGGTGACCACGGAAGACTTGTGAGAGTAGCTGGGGTGCAAAAAAAAGCTAAGTGGAAGAAAGCCTTAAGATGTCTGTTGCAGCATCCTTTGTTTGAACTCTGACTCCTGTCATGTGACCTCTGAAAGAAATTACAGATATTGGGGCAGATGTTTGGGTAAGCTTTAGATTGACTAACCATGTTAATAGATCTGAGCTGCAGTTTACCTCTGCGAGCAGTAAGGTTCAACCTGACAAAAACAGAGAACGGGTTAGAATTCATATTGAGACACCTTATGGTCACACTCCACTTCTACTTATGTGACCCTAAGTGGGCCAACCAAATGACTGCAAGAACACTAGGGTTTTGGGAATGTGTAGGGTAAGTCCTCAGTAGAACATTGTTTTTGGCTCACAACTATGGGACACCTGGAACTTTGAGAAAATGTGAAAGACATAAAAATGCCTTTTAAGGTAACTGATGATTGAGGTGTGATTACAACCCTCAAGTCTTTGGTCAGATTCTTGGAAGATGTTAAAGTGAACATAAGAGTAGGGTCAGGAATACCTTGGATGAGCAGTCATGTTAGTGGGGAGAAGGCATTACATCTCTGATTGGAATTCAACTAGCATCATTTTTGTTTCTATGGTGAGGGAAGCACAATCATGTTACTGGGGAGAAGGCATCCCATCTCTGATTGGAATACAGTCCGCACTATTTATGGTTCTACTGCCACAGATCAATGCACATTTTCTTAAAAGATTTGTCAATAATCATGAGAGATAGTGAACAATTATTGGTTGGTGACACCAGAGGCATCAGCATGGCTGTTTCAGAGGTCATACTTATTTGCTCAATAATATCACAGGCATTGATTGCATGAATGGCCATGAATCTACCATACTTCTGTTATATAGTGGTGTGTGGTAAACTCAGCTCTGCCATGGAGTTTGCAGTTTTTCCACTTCAAAATGTGAACTAACCACCGCGCTGCAGCATTTACCGGCGCCCACCCCTATTTCTAAGTATTTTTTGTGCATCAAACTTCTATAGTGTTCCCCTGGTAATGCGCAAGTACTGCGTCCACAAAGTATTTTTTGGGGCGCATGTTCCTGCAATTAGGGATGGATGTATTAGGACATCGCAAACAGGGAAAGATCAGCTCACTTGAAACAGGCTGCCCTAGGGCCTCGAACAATAGCAATATTTATAGTACCTTCAGTTTGTAACGATTCATTTATAAACATGTAATAAAAATAAAGTTACAGTCCCTCACTTTAGAGTGACAGATACTTTGTTCAAATCAATAAAGGCATGATATAAAATTTTAATTTCTGCTGTTGATATTTTGCTGTGTTAATGTTTTCAATAACCTGTATGAGAGCTAAGGCTAATAAGTCTTCTGCAGCGTCATGTTTAAAGGGCCTCTATAGGTTTGAGGTTTCCTATTAAAGAGTTTCACAATGCTCCTCCACCCATCTTCAGGCAGAGCGCATTTGCTTTCCACTCAGTGTTGTAGCAGCCGAAGTATCTGATCCTCGTGGAAAGGGAAAAGGTAGCTAACATCTTCCCCGAGTGTTCTGCGGGGGGGAGAGAGGTTAGGACCATTCGAAGCCCTCCCTAAAATAACTGGGGGTGGTCTCTCTGAAGGATGCTGAACATCATGGCGGGCTGCGAGGACGACAAGGTGGGGCTAAACCAGGGTAAGTGATGGAATTCGGGCATGGGTATGTCAGGAGTGTGGGTGGAAGATGTCCCCTGCTACCCAAGCTAATCCTGATTTTTCAATATTTCCCTTTCTTTAAATTCTTCCTACAATCCTGCTTCCCCCTTTAGAGTCCCTTTACCCGGAGGTGCTTTTCTTTTTCTGTACAACTGCCACCTCTAATAGTCCAGCTAAGCATAATGTTTCACCCCTCTTGACACATTTTCCTGTTTTTCACCTATACTTTTGTGTCTACCTCTTACATGTGATATGCCTCATTCTATTGCTCATCCACTACTTCCCTTTGGAGCTCTACATTCCATCCTACCTTACTTTTTGTCCTATCTCTTTTTTATATTTCACCTCATCCTGCTGTTCCAAACAAATCCTACTGACAGGTCCAACCTTTGCTGTTTGTTCACCTCTTCTGCTCT
This sequence comes from Lissotriton helveticus, assembly GCF_964261635.1. Classification (NCBI taxonomy): domain Eukaryota; kingdom Metazoa; phylum Chordata; class Amphibia; order Caudata; family Salamandridae; genus Lissotriton; species Lissotriton helveticus. Next base: position 116,244,300 of record NC_136072.1, read on the forward strand.
TGGTCCTTTTTTTCTTGTTATACTTTTGCAAGTTTCACCTTTAACCCTGTTCCTCATCATCATGAAATTCTTCCTTTTGCAGCTGTTCTGTTTTTGACTCCTACTCAAATACTTTCTACTGTTCAACTTTCACTGCTGTTGCAACTCTCCTATTTGCCCTATATCTTCCTTGTGCGTACACTTTGCCTGATTTTGCAGTTTTCTTTTGCACTTTCTTCTCTTGCTATTTATTTTCCCTAGGTGGAAATGTATATTTTAATTAAAACTTTGAAATTTGTTTTTTTTTTATATTTCCATCAATTAAAGATGTATTCCAAAATTAAGTAAATAGTGCTACATCAATGTTTTAAATATATTCTACATCTGAAATAAATATACAAATCATGGCATACATATTTAATACATAAATATTTTTGATACTTATGTTTGGGTGAAACACATTTTTTATGAGATCTGAGCATTGGCTTTTGGAGGGAAACCCATGGGAAAATTCAACTCCGCTCCAGACGGGCGGAATTGTAATCCCAAAATAACAGCAGAGCCAGCCTCGCCTCCGCTGTTGGGATTGCAATTTCGCCTTCCCCTGCCCTTCATAACGGTCCACTCGCCATGAAAAGGCAGGCGGAAAGTGACTTTGGGGATCCCTAGCAGGGTCTCTTCCCCCCTGGCCCTCTGCTATGGGGTCTGGGAGGGACCAATGGTGCCCCGCTACAAATCCCTGCACCGTGTCCCTATGATGCCTGCCACATGATGCAGGAATGTTTTAAAAGTGTATTTTTCTATAGTGGCTTGTGCTGTAGCCCGCAGCAAAAGCCGCAATAGAAAATATACATTTACGACCGCCATGAAGGCGGTCGCATCCTAATCATGGAAGCGGGACCACCAACTCCTTGTCGGGGGGTCCCTTTCCGCTACAGTGGTGGTCGGACGCTTGTCCGACCGACATTGTAATCAGGCTCTAAATTATTGAACTTGAAAATAGGTTAGTGTAGCACCAGATTTAGTAAAATGTGCTTTCATTAAATCTGCCTGTTTTATGTACACAGGACCTTGCACTATGGGGCAGAGGAGGCTCGGCATCGACTAGCCTAGGATTTGTACTGGAGGTACTCCCTCGAGTACAAACTCCTAGGTGTATATACACCAGCACAAACATGTAAGCTATGTCCTTTAGGATAAAGCACACATATTAAATGTAGGTAATTCGCAAAGGGGTTTGGGCGCAACTTGAGAGATAAACCTTTAGCGCAAAATATGATTTATGCTTGAAAGTTAATCCATTGCTGCTTTTTGCCATGCTTTGCAACACTTTGCTTTGGTTCACATCACTTGGCATCACACCAGTGCCAGCACAAATCCTTAGTAAATCTGATACTGTGTGTATCGTATATTTAATAGCATGTGCCCCTTTGAGTCACTTTGTGTCACACTAGCACCAGAGCAAAGCCTTAGTAAGCCTGGGCCTAAATGTTTTGAAGAGGGATTAAGTCATCAAGTCAACTGCCTTATGAGATGCCTTCTATTTCCAGGTTCCCATTAACATAACAAGCACCATCTGGCAAGACCTGATTGTGCAAGGTGCTCAATAAATATGTCCCAAAAGGCAGAGGGACATGGACCAACCTTGGGAAGCTCCCTACTGAAGTACACATTCCTGAAAAACAGTCATCAGAACCTCTGCTCCAAATCTTGAGAAAGGTACATGAATTGCTTTCATAAAAAGGGATTAACCACAAACATAGACTAGATTTGCCTAATCTTATTGCCAAGAGATTAACTTGTTGGCAGATTTCTCTGCATTTATTAGGTTTACTGGAAAAAGTAGCCTACAAGACTTCTTCTACAAGAGGAAGATTACCTGCAGAATCAGGGATGAGACATAGACCAAGAAGACGATAATAGAGGGTACTACACTACCCAATATTCAGATTTTATGAGGATAGATTGGCAGGGGATATCAACGTACACTACGTGGGATATTGACACATTGATTATCCAAAAAACATCTTCCGTTTGCTTTTCTGCTGCAAAACATTTGCTTAATGACCCTGCATGCATTGTACAAGAAATAAGATGTGGTACATTTATTTAAGAGCCTTGAGAAAGCCTTGGGCAACATGGCTAATAGTGGCCGAAATACATATTTGCTGTTAAAAATGATCACCTTGATGTTGATATCATGAACATGATGAAAATCACAATCTTGAGAATTAAAAAGCAATACCACAGATAACATACGTGTCTTTTTCTATACCACAATTGAAAACGAGTAAAATTGATCAAGAATAATTTAAAAATATAGGAGGAGGATGTAGTCAGCCATCTCTACAAGGACTTCTACTAGCTAGTCTGCCGGGCTCAATAACAACATCCTTAGTATATCTCAACGTCAACCTCTCTCTTAAATATTGAATGTATTTTCACTTTTGTTCTGCATAAAAGAGGAGTTTTAATATTAAAATTTCACATAGGTAGTTTGCAGAAGACCACTGCACACAGGCCATATTCTTGAACCCTCAGAGAGCTAAAAATGCAAATGTACCTTTTGTGAGATACCAGGAACATTGCACAATAATGACTAAGGGTGGATTCCACTTCTGTGTACGTTTACTACTTTTCAGTATTCACAATCTACGTGAAGAGATTTCTAACGCTGCTTTCTTAAACGTAGTGTGAAAAGTTCTCCAAAGCCAAAGGTATGCCTCCAGTACAAATTGTACACTGCAAATCACACGCTCACTTCTGTCCCTGCCTTTTTGGGGTACCAGTATAGAGAATGACACCAGCAGTAGGACAGTATTTATAGAAATGCTGTTGCTCTTTGTTTTCCACCTTGCACAACGCAGGGCAACACATTTGGAAGCTGTGCAACATTGTATAAAACATTTGTAACCTGTACCTTGGTATAATGAACACTTCTGGCAAAATATTGTTTTTTAAGTAAAAGTAGAACAAGTACAGAGACCATTACATAGCACTTGGATAAAACAGCATCTCGTGGAAAGCAGCAGGTAGAAATGTCTTATACAACAATAAAATCACTCTAGGCCAATTAACCAACAGGTGTTAAGGGATGTTTATCCATTTCCTCCACCACTAGCCACGTCCAAAAGGTTTGCTGTGCTGGCTTCATTACATGATAATAATTGACTCAAACATAGGGGCCGATTAGGATGGCGGACGGATCACCACCGCCATGCAGGTGGTGGCGATCCGTCCGCCACCCGTGCCCGTCCGCCACCTATTTCCCCCCGCCATATTACAATGGCGGGGGGGACCACGGCGGACGGGAAGACCGTCTGCCGCTTTTCCTCCGCGGTCGCCTTGCGACCGCAGCGGAAAATGTCTAATATGGTGGCGGTGTCTATCAGACACCGCCAGCCATATTAGGATGTGCTGTGGGCAATGCCTTTCTGTGGCGGCAATGCCGCCCGTTGCGGGCCCCCAGGGTGAAGGGGGGTTGGGGGGTACCCCCCTGTGTTTCAAAATACAACATGGCAGGCACCGCATGGTGCCTGTCATGTTGTGCTTTGAAACGCACAACATGCATTTTTAGCATTGCGGGATGCACCAGCCACTGTGGCGGATGCATCCTAATTCAAGGCACGGGACCTCCGCCCCTGTGGCGGATGGTCCCGTCCTCTGACCGGATGTCGGACAGACTTTATCCGTCCGCCATCCTAATTGACCCCATAGTATGGTCAGTGATTAGGAGTGGTATGATATGAGTGTGGGTGCCAAAATTAATATGATGCGGGTGGAGGTTAATACGGGGGAATATAATCTATAATCGAGGATAGTGAGCCACATAGTAATAATGTGCCATCTAATGTTGAATTTTCAGATGGCCACCTCTAACAAAGAATTAGAGGGTTGCTATTTATTTGCTACATGAAACATATGCAGGCTAAATAATAAGCTGGGAGTGCCAGAGTGGATCATGATTACCGCTGGGTTGAATATTATTTGCCTTCAAGAAATCTGGTGTGTGAACCCACTCCATGTTGAGAGTCATTCCTCCAATTTTTTCGGTGCCATACCTTCCCCTATGGGAAGGGCGATAGGAGCCCTACAAGGCCTAACAAACAACATCCCTGTTACAGTTAAACAAATTTCCTCAGTTGGACCACATACTCAGATGTTATGGCTAACTATTAAATGGGGACCCGATGTTGTACTGGTTAATGTTTACAATAACATTTTTCATTCTACCCGAAGGCTGGAAAATGTACACATCCAATTCATTCCAACTTTAATTGAATCTGGGCAGGGAATTTTAATATTCAGTGTTGTTTTCTACCCGCGATGCAGGTATGCAGGTTTACTAAGTTGTATGGTAAGACATGTTGCACTTTTGTCATAACGATTACGGTAATGTGTTAAATTTACTAATTTTTAAATGCGGCTTTCTCATGCTTGAGAGTAAAAGTGGTACAAAAGGGGAACGGATCCCCTCTTTTACTGGTAGAGCTACCTGTACTGTAATTGATCACGTGTTGTTGTCTGCGGCTGCTAGTAATATGTTTGGTACTCCTTGTACTATCCCGACTATACTCAGTGGTCAACCCAAATTATTACCCTTATTGTTTTGCAGTCATAAATAGGTAGACTCACCACTAGTCACCAATATCACTCCAGTTAGGCCAAATGGAGTCTTAATTAAATGGGCAGGAATCGAACCCAATAGCCTTGTGCAAAAAAATGAATACAACAGAGAATAGTTATTGCTTAGGGGAAGAAGGAGTACCCAGGAGCGAATGTTAATAGTTTTACAATTATTATCTGTTGGCATTAATATACTTCTGACTAGAACTAGGCATACTATCCAAATGCAAGGGTTGGTTTGAGCAACCATGTACTGATGTGGGCAGTGATTTGGAGCTAGAAACAGCCTGGAGTTGGCATCCATCCCTACTAAATATTTCTATTGATGAAGTTATCCTTGCCATAAACTAAAGTGCTAGTGGAAGGCCTACTGGCCCTGTTGGGGTACCGGTAGATGTTTTCAAGGCATCTCAGCAACTATGGAGACCTGGCTTAAAAAGGGTTTTTAATGCTGCTGCTGAAAATGCAGTTCCTCAGTCCTGGGCCCCATCTATAATCATTCCCATTTTCAAGAAGGGTGACAAATCGGACCCTAAATGTTATCACCCTATTCCTCTCCTGGATTCCTCTGTAAAATTGATGATCAGGGATTTGTTAATGATGTTGGAAGAATAGGTATAGAAGAATTCTTTTTTGTCACCAGCTCGGTATGGATTCAGGAGGGGTTTAGGGACAATGGAACAATATGTTAACCTAGACTTGCTATAGGGAAAAATACCAGGGCTAAGCCGGGATCACTTTATTTCTGCTTTGCTGATCTTATTATCACATTTAGACAGGTTAACCATTCCCTCTTCAGGTCAACTCTGACCAGTCTAGGTGCCCACATGGCGATTATTTGTTTCTTGGCCTGCCCCTACGAGACTCTATAGAGTAAAGTCTAATATGGTCCCTAGGGTGAATGTTCACCTACTTTTAGAGTAACAAATGGTATCAGACAGGGCTATGTATTAGCCACTCTATTGTTTTCAGTTTTTATCAATGGGGTGGATGACATTTTGCAGGCTTTACAGGCAGATGCACCCCTTATTTCTGGGCACCCCATTCCGATGTTAATATGCGCCAATGGTGTTGTATCAATATCTAGGAACCCTATTGTACTGCAGAAATTAATTAAAGTCTTTGGAGAATTTATGGCTTCCAAAAATATGGTAATTAATAAAACAAAGACCTTCACAATGATATGTGGAAATCAATCAAACACATGTAGACCCTTCCATATAGAAGGCTCTTTAATTGATAGAGTGAATTCATTCTGTTATCTGGTTTGTACAGTTTACAAGTAATGGCTCTTTGGCCCAACACATTTTAAATGTTAAACTTAAAATGGGTTTTCAACTACATTGGGTCAGCGCCCCATTAAGGAAATTATTGCGATCTACAAAGATAAAGGACTTACCAGTGATACATTTGGGGCTGGATTGTGGGGGTTACTCTTCTAGTAATTCACTACAGGTGGAAGAAAATTCCTTCTTAAAATGGCTGGTTTCTTTGCCAGTTTCAGCTTTGTCTCTGATTGTGCATAAAGAGGTGGGGTTGTCCTATTTGGAGGATCTTCTTATAATGAAACCATTGCTACTTTGGCTCTCTATATGGTCAAAAGAAGAAACAAGCTTCACAAAATTGATTATACTTGACTGTCTAAAATTGGACTATGCCTCTTGTATTCCAAGGTTGGCATATATAGTCTCTGTGTATAGTTCCATATTTAATTTGTCAGTAGGGGCAGAGCCATCCCAAGTTCTATCCCTAAATAACAACCTTATTAAGGTCACCTTTTTAAAGCATAGGTCTGAACTCAGATTACGCGATGAGAAGAGGAAAACAATGGTTACTTTGTACCTGTCCCTGATGGAAATGGATGGCTGCCATGAGTACGTGATGTATGTAAATGGCATGTTCTAACTAGATTTAAATGTGGTATAGCTCACCATTTGGTTGCATTTACGAAGATGAAATGATGTCCCTCTGATAAGATTCCTTGCCCCCGCGGTGGAACAATCAAACAAAGCACATAGCACTCTATTTTGTTTTGCAAGTTTTATAAGGAATTGCAATTCCTATATCTGAAACCCCTTTTTGTTGCACAGAATATAAGAAATTATAAAGATGCTTCTAGATGTTTCTATCTACACTAAATGCTCATTTTGTATGTTTTAGTGTTGCCTTTTTATTCTGAAAACTATTTATTTTAGGAAATCTTTTGTATAAGGTATAGTATAGGGCCTATGATTGTTTATCTTTTTCATGTGATGTGTCACTGAGCTGATATCTGGGAGGGTTTTTATTGATCGTATTCTTAGTTGAACTCTATTTTATCATGTTTTGATAATTGTCATTGTACTTTTATGGCAGTTTTTACTGACCAAATAAAGTTTTGAATGGAATGGACACCAGCAGAAATGCTGGTGCGTTGTGTTTTCCACCTTGCACAACGCAGAGCAGCAATTGTGGAAGCTGCACTGAATTCTATGAAACATTTGTATATCTGTGCCTTGGTATAATGAACACTTCTGGCAAAATATGGTTTTCTGAGTAAAACTAGAACAAATACAGAGATCATTACATAGCACTTGGACATACCAGCATCTCATCTAAAGCAGCAGCTAGAAATGTATTATACGATAACAAAATCATTCTCAGAATTACTAGTTTGAAATTGTACCCGACTGGCTATAGAAGAATCTCTCAAATTATTGCTTTGAGTTACCTTGATATTTGTTGAACAATATTTAGGAGTAAGCTTTGGGGTGTTAAAAATGTTAAACCTCCCCTTTGACTCCCACTCAATATATGTATCTAGTACAAACTACTGCAAAAATATCTATGTACGTAAACAAATGCTGAAATATCTACCACCAAAATATCAATTTTTCATTCTTAAAATTAAAATGACCAAATATCTACAACCATATTATAAACTGTAAACAATAAAGAAAGTGTTAACGTATCTACTACCAAAATACCCACTACAATATTGTGGTATCATTTAAATGACAGTAAAGTGACATGAGAATTTAGAAAAATATCTACGCAAATATAGTGTTACAAAATATATTTAATAATTCAGAACAATATGTTTTTATTGAAAGTAAATATATGCTTTAAGAAAATGTTATTATTGCAAAAGAACATATTAGTACCTATGTGCTTTATATTTATTAGGAAAACATATAATTACCAATTTAAAAGAAGTATACTTAGCACCATATTCTTTGATTAACCATTGAAATAACATTAAATGCGCATAGAAATATTAAACATGATAACAACATTTTACTAACAAAAATTACAACAATGAAAATATATTATTTAAATGTGTAAAAATCACCTTGGTTTAGAAACATTTATTAGTCAGAAGATGTTAAGGTTGAAATTAAATAAATAAATCTAGTAAGGCATACTCTAATTTCATTCAATTATTGTAATAATTATGCACATATTGGGGAAGGGAATGTCAGACTTTACTTGTTTAACTCCAATCCTATTAACTATTGAGAAAGACCTTGTATATTACTGGGGTAAAAATATTAGTTCTAACCCCAGTACAATGAACTTGAGAAAAGCACATTTAATAGGGGAGTCCAAAATTATTATCAATGTATTTAATTCAGTAATGTAAATGCAAACACATTAAATGAACTATCATTGAACTCCAATATTTTTTAACTTGTATTTATTTGTTTCCAATTAATTACATTAAATAATTGGAATTTAAATCAGTAATATATTTAAGACTAATACTTTCTAATCAAAATACCATATCTTAAACTCCCCCCAATAAATCTTACAGCCCATATTGAAGTCAACTACATTTATAACATAATGAAATAAGTGAAAAACTAAATTTAAAATAATTATCACATATTAAACAAATAACACTATCCTTCCAATACCACCAATACACCCCACAACTCACAAAGCATAATATGTGCAACAGATTATAACTTAAAAAAAAACGATACTTTATATGTTAATTTATAACAAACAAATATGATACACAACATATTAAAACCTTGTTAAATAGCATATTTTAAAAACAATATTTTAAGCATCAATATTATCATCCAAAATGTGTAATTTACTCAAATATTCAAAATGTCGGTATTTTTGCCAAAGTTTGATCTTTCCGTATAATTTTATACATTCCTATTTGTGGTGTTTATCACAAACAAGGTAAAAACACTCTTCCAAGGGAAAAAGCTGAAGCAGGTTTTTATTGCACCTCATCCTCCACCGTCAATACTCAAATCAACTGTCATCCCTAGAATTCTCCCACATTATCTTAGGCACAGTGTGGAATGTCCAGCTTAATAAGGTTCTGTGACAGAACACCCTATGTCATTCCACACTTCTTCCTCTTTTACAAAACAATATAAACTATAAAGTTAAATTTAGACATAACCTTCATGTACATTGATGTTTTATGTACTCTTACTCTTCTTTCTTTTGTTGATCTCCGATGTAAATCCCCATGAACCCCAGCAGATCCCTCATTAGAAAAATGCCCACCAACTAAACCATCACCATTCTGATGATCAACAGTCACACTGAGGCCGAAGCATCACAACTCGACTCTTGTTTTGCATCCTTCCATCATCAGTTTTAATGGCATTTTTGAGCAATTTCACCACTTTCCTCTCCCCTGAGAACATGGACCATGGTTAACAACCCTCCAGGTTTTTATCTTCAATATTTTCCTAAAAATTCTTTCAATGGTGTGTGATCCAACAGTACCTTAAATTCCACGCCCAACATCAGATTTCAGAATTTTCCCAGCGCCGAATAGATAGCTAACGCCTTCTTTTCAATAACTGAGTCATTTACCTCAGATCCCTTAAGACACCGAGAGGCACAAGCAATCAAATGTTAAACTCTGCTCCTTTTTTTAAACAAAACTGCCCCAACTCCCTTAGCACTGGCATCTCTTATTAAACATGTCTTCTTGCCAGGTACTAATGCTTGTAGACAAGGAACATTCTTAAGATCTTCCTTCACATAAATTATTTTTTTCTGGAAATTTTCATCCCATTAAAACTTAGTATTCTTGCCTAATATCTTCCTCAAATGCACCATTTTGTCTCCATAACATGATATACATTTTCAGTACTGTTTCCAGGAAAGAAACCGGTTCTTATTTTTTACAAGGTTCTTAAGGTTTATCAATAGTCTCAACCAATGTATTTTTAGGAGACACCCCCGTTCCTGATATGTGATGACCTGTTTAATTTTCCTCCTCCACACATAGCCTTCATTTGTTTCTCCTTAAGGTCAAACCTGCTTTCCAAAATTTCCCAAAACAACACATGCCAAACTGTCATGCTGTACCCTTGTACTTCCAAAACACAAATCATTGTCTTGATAGCATTTTACCCCAGAGACCTCTGTAAGCTCAGTTGACATGACTCTCTGAAAGACAGAGGCCACTGAGATTAACCTAAAAGGCATTCTCAAAAATGTATATGTCCTTACTGGTGTTATGAAAGCGGTCATGCCTTTTGATGATTTTAGCTCAACTTGATGGTAGACAGATGTTAATTGTTGTGAAAAAATTGACACCTGCTAACGTTGATATGATTTCATCAATGTTTCATCGATGTTAGAAAGAGGGAACCTGTCAAAGAAAACCTCTCTATTAGGTGCTTGCAGGTCAGTACATAAACAAATCTCTCCCTTTGCTTTGTTTGCTACCTCAATAGGGGCCAACCATTCAGGAGCCACAACTGGTTTAATTATTTTCAATTTAATCAGTCGTTCATTTCTTTTTGTGCCCCATCTTGCACATTCAAGCGTATCCTTCACACCTTGGCAACAACTGGTTTTGCTCCACACTTTACCTTTATGTGATGTTTATAACCTTTAAGACAACCCAGCTCATTAGGAAGCACATACAATAGTATTATCATTTTCTTGCACCTGAACTTGTGGTGCTGCATTAGGGTTCAATGTCACTCTGAACAATCTTTGATGTGGCCAACCCAGTATCAGCATCATAAAATATTTATTTGGTTGTACATAGCAACCATAAAAGAGCAAAATACAAAGATATAAATTCATGCGAATGAAACACATATACATTAAAAACTCCATAAAAATATGATAAAAACAAGATAAAAGACCAGATGCATGCAAATAATATTCAGTCGGTTCGAGAGCACCTAGAAGCCAGGATTGCTTGTAGGAAACACAACAACAGATAAAACATGTCCATTGGGGAACAATTGCAAATACATAGGAGCAGGGCGTACTTGCATAATATTCAGTGTCTTCAGCAGTGGTGGTCGGAACCTCTTTCTGGGCCAGCTAAAATACCCACAGAACATAACAAAATGTAAGGTGTCCTGCAGAGACTTATTGTCGCAGCCGCAGGGGAGCCTATTGCTGGGGGTCCACCCTGACCCCCTCCCCCGGGTGTGGCCAGTAAGCGGTGCAACTGATTAAACCAGAACCTGGCCAGAAGAAACTGGTCTTGCCTGTTAGCCACCTGCACTAAATAATGCTCCATTCCTTGAGCAGACTTTAAGAGCGCATGTTCCCTAAATTGGGGTTTCATCGGTTCATCCCCTTCTCTAGCTGATATGCCTGCTCAAAATACAACTTTTTTATTCATTGTAGGTCCCAAGGCAGTAGGGAAATCCAGTAAATCATCTCCCCTTCTTGATATGTAAACCTTGCCAGCCAACATTTGACACCAAATTCAATAAATGCCATGAGAAATCCAAACATCCTTATAGGTACTCCACCATATCCCACAGGAGATACATGACATTCAAATTGAATATGTTCTTAGAAATCATTGTGAGATATGCACTTGAATCAAATTTCATCTCTAATACAACCCCTTTGAAGCTCACTTTGTCAGTAGGATGCTTAATCTTGCCACCTCCCACATGAAATACAATTTCTTTAGTATATTAACGGACATCCTTCTTCATGTTAATTGGAAAAATGATTTTTCCCAAACATATTGAATACAGCTTGCAAGGCAGGACAGTTACTTGCATTTGCTTTGTGTCCTGTTTTCCCACATCTATATCATGAACCCTTAAATTACTGAGTAGCTCTACTTTCTGATACATTAGTAGTTTTAGGTTTAACCTGACTCACTATTTCATCTACCATTTCATGACTCACCTTCATATAATTCTTACCTCTACTTAACTCATCAACATACTTCACCATGTGTTCCACACCCTTGACGATTTCAATCACCTCCTCCAAAGATGGTTCATCTTTCAATCTGAGTTCTTCTCTTATTTCATCATTGTAGCACTGTAATACAAAGTATTATCCTTTCATCTGTTACCCCCCGCAAATTTACAACTAGAGGCCAATTTCTGAAGACCTGTTTCAAAGTCCTCCACATATTCATCTTTACCTTGCTCTCTCAGACCAAAATAATATTTTTCCATAATGGTGTTTACTTGTGGAAGATATGCAGATTTCATTTTGAAATGGAGATTTCATGTTCATTCAATGATCTTAGGTCACTTTTACTTATCTCGGGTAAATTTTCCAATTTCTCCTGTTGCTCACCACCGAGGCAATGCAACAATAAAGTATACTTGCATTCTGCACTTAAATTTGTACCACATATTTAGCAAATATTTTCTTCCACTTCTGCCATTTGATCACACATTCACCTGGACTACATAGGCAAAATGGAAGAGGAGTGACGTTTTGCTTGTCGCCTTACTCCTTTGTGACTAAAAGAAAATGGCACACAACACCTACAGCCACTGTGCAAACCCCACAGCAACAACAGCAATTAACAAAGTGGTACCAATTTGAGAAATGGTGACCACCATTACCCACAGTGTTCCCAAATATACCTTAAGGAGTCCATTCAATATATATTGAGCAAATATATCAATTGTTCAGCTGGAATCTAAATGGCTTCAGATTAATGTCCATGTGTGATTATCACCAATCATGACAGGCTCAATGTAATCCTGAAACCACTGTTAAAAAATGCTTGAGTTAATAGTTTGGTGTGCCTATCACCAATCACGCCTCCAATTAATCCTTTCAAGAGTGGTGTGCCAATCACTGATGTCAACAGGCATGTGCACCCTATTTCTTCTCCACAAACAATGGTGTGGTTACATGCATATGGCTCCTATCTCATTGCATCCATTACAATAAATACAAAGCTACCCTAACTGTTAAAATTGCCACTGTGTATTATTACGCATACCAAAAGGCCTTTTTCTCCAGGAAGTAGAGCTTGCATCACTCACTTGTCAAGATGGCCACCATGCAAAATCACACACACATTCAGGTTGTTTTCACTGGAGCTGTAAGTTGTTGTCCAATGTGATCCTTTCTTTTGACAGCCAATTAGGCACACAGTTCTTCAACCGATGCAGTGGAACGCAGATGGTTTCCACCATGCACTAATCGCATGACTGAGGTCAAATCAGGAATCAAACCTCTCACCAGCCCCCGTCTGAAGTGAAACATGTACTCACCAGAGTAATTTTCCTCCCTTCCTGCAACCATACAATCCAACAGCGTAGTAAGAGCTGATTTCAAGATGTATCTTTCGTGGAATGTGATATTGAGGTACAATCATCCTCGAATAGGGCATGCCAACCGCAATGCAAAAAAATTGATGTTCACCACAAACAAAGGAAAGACACTCTTCAGAGGTCTTGATTGCACCTCATCCATCAGGCAATACTCAAATAAACTGTCATTCCTAGAATTCCCTCACATTCTCTCAAGCACAATGTGAAATGCCCTTCTTAAGAGATTCTATGACAAAGTATCACTATGTCATCCCACATTCTTCACATCAATAGAATTGAGACTCTCTGTTTTCCAAGAAATATTCAAAGGTGAATTGTATAGATTAAGCCAGAGGATTTTATTGTGCATATTTCAAACTCTCTGTTTAGGCACAAGTGGGCAGCCCAGAAAGCGCAAGTACCTTAAGGTGTTGTTTTCTTTTAATAAAAAGACTACATGTTAAACTTTTTCTTTAAAAAAAACAACAACAACAAAAAAGGCAATAGTTTTTGCAATCCAGTGTCAGGAGAAAGTTAAAACAAAGGAATGCTACATTAATAGAATGCCCATTTTCGCAGCAGAAATATCTACTTAATAGTGTTATTCTGTTATTATCAATATTATATCTTAGTTTTACAGAATTGCAAAGAAAGGTGTGCAAAATCACAGCATTAATTATTAAACTAAATTCATGACATTAAATAGCATGCATATTCATTAAACCTGCAGTTAGAATTAACAATAGTTTATGGTATATAGGTAGTACTTTTCAACCAGATTAAACACTGGAAAATGTTGTACGTTTGATGTGGAAGGCTGATGGTTGTCACATGTTCATCCCACATTCCAGAAAAAGCAATTAGTCATGCACATTGTGTAGTTAGATTAACACAATTGTAAATAGGTCTATACAAGTTAGCCTTCAATTTATTTATATTATTTTTGCCTTAACAGGAAAAATTCCATTTAGCTTACTTCTGCAAGTAAGTACCTGTTCTGTTCAATCCTGCTTTTCCTTGTATTAATATTGAAGTATGAGTTGTCAAAACATGGCTACTTCTATAATATCATGGACTAAGAAGTCATGTCAGTAGAGCTATTGATGACTTTCCGAAAAAGAGAGCTGAGTCCCAAATACGTTATAATTTAATATATAGACATGCTATGAATAAGGATCAACCTGTGCAGTCGGGAATGAGAAATGCTGTGGAGTGTAGGAGGCCTTTAAGGAGTGCCTGTGTGGAGTCTTGAAGGCCATAGAGCAGGGCATAAATACCATCCAGATGAGATAGTATTGAAGTAACTTTCTAGAAGAAATATTTACAAAATGTTATTAGAGTAAGCTGATGCCAAGTTGTCTCTGTTCTTTGGCAATGTGTTCCTTCTGAGAGTTGGGGGTCTAATCTGTCATATTTAATGTCATTGAGATATGTTTGTACTATTGATTGTTTGTTGTTCTTGGCAAGTGACACAATTCTTATTTTGGTTGGATTTGAGGTACAGAAAGGAGCTAGACATCATATTGTTGAATTGCGATGCTGTCATCTGTGAGTAGAGTCCCAATGGGTCCATGTGGAGGTAGAGAATGAAAAGAGCCAATATAGAAACTCGAATGGTGTGATGTGATAGGAATCTTTTAAGACCTGGAGGTATTCATGTTGACTGGTGTCTCTTGGAATGGTAGAAGAAGAACAAGAAAAGGATATTTCCACTGAATTGTATACGAGACTTCAGGGGGTGGATGAAGGTTGAATTGTTGATTGTGTCAATGGCAGCTGAGCTGTCCAGCAACATCAGGTGGCAGGGGTCATCTTCATGTGTGGGCAGGAGGGTGTTGTCTATGATGTGTAAGGTAGCGATCCCCATGCTGCAGCTTGATCTAACGTCAGTTAGGTAGTCATGTAGGGGACTGAAATTTAAAAAAATATTATTTTTTATGATTTTATGGTACAGCAAAAACAAAACTGCAGGCTGAGCACCCATACACAGTACAGTACCATATTGTAACACAAAAAGAAGGCTGTGGTACTACTCCTGTACATAATCCACCCACATCACGTGAAGTGTTATAACAAGACATGCCCTTATCTCCTTGGTTATGCACTGGAAACGGCAACATTGCAAAATCCCCTACCCCCATCCTTTGTTCGTGGCCTGTCAGTGCAGGGCTCCAACTGAATCTCTATATACTCTGCCCAATCCTTCCAAATCTTAAAGTGTTTCTGGGGGCAGCCCCTTGACAGGTAAATTGGACATTCATGTTCCATTCAGTTGTCCATGCCTATGGCTCATACCTCCACTGGGGGGGGGGCGTGGCAATATCTCTCTTGGCTACAATTAGGCTGTGCCACAAAAGTACCCTCTGATAGCATGTACCCCCCAGGTCATCCGAAGAAGGATGAGCTAGGGGTCCTGAGGAATATCTTATCCCAGCACTCTCTCAAGTTTCCTCAACACATCACCCCAGAAGTGGGCCAATGCTGGGCAGTGCCAGTACTTGTGAGGTAAGTCCCCGTGCAGATCACACCTCAGGCAATTCCCCATTGAGATAAGGCCCTTGTGATGGAGCCTAGCTCTGGTATAGGAGACTCTGTACTGAACTTTCAGCTGAATTACCTGAAATTGGGATCCTATAATGTCCTCTCTGAGGGCCTTCACTTCTTCCCTCCAATTATTATCATCTAATGGGCCTAGTCCCTACTCCCATGCTCTCCGCACACCCACCATCGGTTCGGGCATGTTGCGCAGTAGCATTTTATATATTTCCAACAGCTATGGTTCCTTGAGATTGGTAGGTAGGGTTTCGGCTTCCTATGGGGAAAATTTGGGAACATCATCCACTGATTGTATGGTGGGGAGTGGGGCATCACAGAGCTTACAGATATTGGAAGAACTGTGTAGGAAGGACTCAAGAGTCCCACTGTGAAGCACACCCCTAACGTTGAGATGCCTAAAGTGTCCCATATTGGAAAGCCCTGTTGAACCATCACCTGTGGCAGTCTAATGCCCTGCCAGATTGGAGTCTCCAATGTGAGACAATCTGCCCAGCCCACCTTCTCCAGGGCCACTTTCCAAATCTCAAACACCACCAGTGTGGCAGGTGGGAGGATCATAGGAACAGCGCCACTGTACAGCAGGTGCGTGAGGCCCCGACCACCCAGCAACCATCCCTCTGCGGCATATGCCAGATCTGCAAAGCCTTCGAACCACCAATCACTTACAAAAGGCAGATCGGCCACACTATACTATAGGAGCAAGTCTGGTGTGGGCACCCCATCCTCCAAGGTATGTTTGCAAAATTTCCCTGGAACAATACGGGGCACACCACTACCCCATAGTAACAGCCATATCTAGACGTTGATTTTCTTGAAAAAATATTTGTCTCTCGGAAATGGGTGGTTTTGCAGTTGGTAAAGTAGGCGCGGTAGGGGCACCATTTTAAAAATAGCCAAGCATCCCAGGAGGGACAAAGGCAGGGCGGACCAAAACCTGGCATCGCACACAAGGCCAGACAACTGCGGTGCCAAGTTTCTCTAGCATGACCATGTTGCATCAGCAGTGACATAGACCCAAGGAGAAGGATCAGTATCCCCTCCGTCCATGGCATATCAAACGAGCAAGGAGAAATGGGATAGATTACCATTTTTTGGGTGTTCATACTAAGGCCAGAGTAAGAGCCGAAGATTCTTAAGATGTCGAGCGATCTAAGGCCCAACGTGCCTGGGTCATCTGGAAACAAGAAGATGTCGTTGGCGCACAGCAAAATCCTCACTTAGGGCGATGACATGATGAACTTTTCGAAGATTGTGCCCAGGTGCACAGTGGAACATGAACCAAGACTGTTAAGAGTGGAATGATGACTCCCACCAGGTGGGTGGCTAGCATTATGGCCCAGATTTTCGCTTCTGAGTTCAAGAGTGAGATTGACCTGAAATCCCCGCTGCGAGTGCCCTCTGTACCCAGATTCCGTAATACCATAATCTTGGTGTTCCTGAGATCTGGTGGTAGTTCCCCTCCTTCCAAGGCCACCCTGAATGCCTCTAGCAATAGAGTGCCAGTCTGTGACCACACCAGGCACCAGAACTTGGCTGGAAAGCCATTGGATCCTGGCACTTTTCCAGCGTGTAGCTGAGCTGGAGCTGCACATAGCTCATTGCAAGTGATGTCTACCTCAAGTGCCTCATTCTCAGAGGGGGCATTGGCAGATCTAATACAAATTGATGAAGGTTGGCGCGGGGGCTCATGGAGTCCACTCTTCACAAGGAGTGGTGGTAGGCCGCAGAGGCATTCGCGATGGGCTCACTTCCAATCACCCGTGAGCCACCATCTGGCAGAAAATAGGCAACAGGGGCTCCCACCTCTCTGGGGGTGCACAGCCACTGCAGCATTGTACTGACCTTGTAACCCTATTGGTAAACCCTACTGCGCATGGCCAGCATGCCTCCCTCACCCCCTGCATGACCTCCTGGCAAAGAACGGTCTCAGTATGCTGCACATCTCCAATATGGAGTCTTGCTGTGCTGACAGTTATTGGTGCTCTAATTCCATTATGGGTTCTTCAAGGACCCTGACCTTTGGACTGATTCTGTCTTTTTAGCCTTTAGAGTAGCTTATAATACTTCCCGAAGGGTGACTTTCTGAGCCTCCAAATGCGTGATATGGGAGATCACAGATCCCTTGTTGTCAGTTATAAATTGCTGCCAAATGTTTTAGTATATCTCCAGAATGTCATCTTATGGGATATACTAACTGTCCAGTGGCCACCTCATTCTCATCCCTCTTGATCCCCAAGCCAACTCCATCACCATTTGTGAGTGATTGAAGTGTCCTCAGGCTAGCAACCGAACATTGACGACCCAATGGCCCTCCCGGCCATGCAGAAAAAAGTAGTTCAACCATGAGCAATGTGCCCCCGAGTAGAAGGTATACCCCCTCTTGTCAGGGTGATGTGCCCTCCACACATCTGTTAAATTCCAGTTGTGTGCAAAGATAATCAGGAGCGTAGGCGGTCCAAGGTCATATCATACACTCCAGTGCAAACGTCACCTATTATGCATGGTGTCTCGGGGAGTTCCCTCACGAGATTCCTAAGTTTAACCAGGAATTCGGAAGTGAGGGGGGTATGACATAGACACAGATCAGAAAGAGAGGTGTCCAAGGAGTGTGCCTGTCACCACCATATAGTAGCCTCAGCCATCGTGCCATACCCTGGAGATTGCCATGGAGACGCGTCACAGGATTAGGATGGCTGTACCTCAGGATCCATGTGAAACCCAGAGTGGTACACCTAAGTATAGCCCTTGTGGGCCAAGAAGGGGCATTTCTTACTCCAAAAATGGGCTTCCTGTTGCATTACTACATCCACATTGATCCGCATGTCCAACAAGGCTATTGTGTGATCTGCATCATCCCTTCTTCCCATATCCCCTCCCCAACACAAACCATCCCCAACTAAAATAGCCTTATGAAGGCCCTGACTACTAGAACATTGAAGCCCGAGCAGTATGAAAGTGTACATCAGCCACTATTGCCACTGTCAATTAGCATTACGAGGCAGCCGGTGATGCCTGTGGATGGTCATCAATGCCAGAAAACGCTGAGTGTCCATCTGTGGGAGTGGGCAATCGCTCCTTGGGAGCAGCATGGTCAGGGCACAGAGATCGGGCCCTCCGCTCTCTATGCCTCAAGTGTTTGCGCAAGGCTGTGCGCCATTCTCTTGCTGGTCCACCACCAACCACTCGGGACCTCCCCTCTTTTCCGGAGGTGAATCGTCTGCTGTGTGCCACGGAGGTCTCCCCTTGATTCAATCCCATACCACGTCAGGAGAGTCAAAATTATGACCTTCAGGCGGGCTGGGAATAGAAGCATGAATGTGATCCCCATGGCTCTCCTTCGTTGCTTAGGCTCCTGGAAGTATTAGCGCTGTTGTTGTATCTTCAAGGAATAGTCTAGGAATATCATCACTGGAGAGGATTGATAGGTGTGTCGACCAGCTGAAGGACGGCATCCCTAGCAGCATAATTAAATACTCGCACAATAAATGGTTTGGAAGAGGCACCAATGTGATGCTTGAAAATCAGCACTCTGTGCACTCATTCCACGATGAAGCAGCCTGACATGTCGTATTTGGAGTGGAAGCCTCCTTTCGAACCTCTCTTCACCATCTTCAGGGCGGACTTCCAGTTATCCTACCAGGTGCTGCAGAGTGACCAAGCATTCCTAATACAATTTGACTGTGTCTTCGGCCTCTGACACTCTGTCTTCCACTTCAGTAACTCTACGCATTGTGTTCCTGAGGTCTTGTCTAATCAGCGCAAGATCCACCTTAAGTCACCTTAAGTCCCCGCATCTTGCACTCGAGAGTAACCTTAAGGTCTGGAATTGCATGTAGAATCAATGAAGTCTGTGGATCTCCGTCTGCTGAAGCTTCGCCTCCTACCAAGCCTGCCTCCCCTGTAGTAGAAGGCTGCTTGGTGAAGTAGTTGATTTTCTGTTGGGAGGCTGTTGCTGCAGGTTTATCCCATGCTATGTTGATGCTGTTATGAAATGGAAATGCTGAAGAGCCTGACTCAGGTAGGAGAGACACCACTACCCGCAAACGGGTACCATACAGCCCAAAGCTTGGCTTCGGGCTATGACCGCCTCAGCTCCTTTCCTTGACAAACACGAATTTGGAAGTCTACGTTGCCCAATCGCTCGAGCAACTATGAGGGGCCTTTTATAGCCCGAGTCGGAATTCTGAATACGGATGCAGTTTTACAGACAAAATTCTGGGGACACCCTTACCTTTTAGTACTAAACATAGGAACCACGACAAGTGCACAGGGACAAGCATACCTTGGAATTTGTCTTTGTGCTGCCAATTTATAACACTCTCTGGACATCTGTTATATAAGTTGTATCCTACAGACAGATATATTTAGGATCTACGCTATAAGTATTTCGGATAACTAATTAGGTTGATCTCCGGAATTGCAGCTTGTGAAACAGGTCGAATTTTCTTTGGGATAAATACGAAAAATGCTGTTGAGTTTCACACCATGGTCGTATCCTACAAAATACATGAAGAAGCAGGATCAGCCACCATCATGAGCACTAAATCTTGTCTAGAAAGCCTTGAGGAAGTCACTGGATGTGACGAAACACATGTTGGCTGTTCTCGCGCATCTCGATCAAGACTGAATAGCTTTGAACTCTTTGTACAATATCTCCCCATTTGTATGTTCTTTGTAGCAGGAGTTTTTACAGTTTTTACTGAAATTGTTATGTCTCAAGATATCTGTATAAATGAAAGAGAAGAAAGTATTTTGCACAACCTCATCTTTGTTGTTTACTAGTGACATATTGGTGATATAATTTTGTGAAGTTAACGTATTAAGGTTCCACATTAGAAGGGATATAACTTTTAGAGTGCCGGGGTATAACTATGTTATGTTGTACTGCATAGTAACTGTTGGCAGTACCTGTGTTTTCATGTACCCTAGGTAGTAGGGTACATCCTTTACCCTTAGTGGCTCCATAACCATTGTTCCATTGCTCAGAGTTACTATGAGAGCTAACCACATTTGCGATTGCCCAGTCTAATTGCATACTTTTCTGAGGTGCGACCCCTTATACACTACTACCGCCTTTTGTATTGCAACCGCCTCAGCTGTCCCTGGCCATGTCTCACCAGAAAAATGCAGTGCTGTGTGCAGGACTACTCATGGTGTCCTGAACAAGATGGGAGAGTGGGGCCCCAGCCAGCAAGGTTGGCCCAAACCAGCACACCGAGGTGCTTTGCTGCGACCCCAAGCCTTCAGGAGTCCCTTTAGCAATGTCTGCCTGTGAGGCCAGAGAACAAGGGGCAGGCAAAATACAGTGCATGCATCACCTTCTCAACAGAATTCAGTGAATATACCTGATATCTTGTACATGCATCCTTGGCCAGTCCAGGATTGGCTGAGGCTAGCACTAGAGGGGGGCTAACAATGCCCATTTGGTCCTGGCAGGGGTCCTCAACGTAGCCCCCATGGGGCCCACTGACTCTGGGGTGCCTCTTGCAGGTCATACCCTCCCACGCCAACGGTGAGGAAGGGCCTTGTGTATCAAAGACTTGTGTGAAATTCGGGGGGGTTTGCAGGATGCTCACTCCCCAGTCCAACCATAGGGTTCCCCCGTGTAAGACTCCCTACCGGCAAAGGGGGTGGGCCCCCTGTCACACATGATAGGCTTCTCTTCTACCTGCAGTCCTTTGCTGCATCCTCTGCCCCACCGGCCCAGCTCTTCTCTGTTCCAGGGCCCGACATCGTCACCATGGTACTGCCGTGGCATAAGCCCAGCACCGTGGTCAGGCCGCTGCACTGAATAGAGGCCGCCCCGCCTCTCGACCACGCCGGTGCCCTGCGACACCTCACCTCCATCAGGGCTATCAGGGCAGACAGCGGCAAGCAAGGTCTCTGTCTCACAGAGGCGGTCTCCATGTCAGAGATTCAACCCGCCTTTTTCCTCCGAAATTAGTCACCGCACAGCCCTCTGAGTCCCTCTGCAAGAAGGCTGCCTCAAGTCCGATGATTGGCCCCAGTTCCTATTTCTAAAGTTGCACAGGAAAATTGCATGGGGATGGTGCTACGGATCTGTATCAGCTAGGGGCTCAACCCAGATCGGATGACCCCGGGGAGCGGCGGAAGTGAGACAGATTGTCTGCCAGGCAAGCAGAGCTTGTTATAGAGCAACCATCATGTTCGCTGGCATGGCCACGCCCCCACATTTAGGAGATTGTTAGCATTGATGCAGTTTTGAATTTGGGCATAGAGTGTTTTTTCAATGATATCGCTGATGATGGAGAGATGGGCTGTAGTTGCCAAATTCATCAGGGGCTAATGGAGGCATAACTATTGAGTCCTCAGTGAAGCCATCAATGAAAGTGGAAAAGCTCAGAGCTTGAGAAGCCAGATTTCTAGGCCAAGGAGGTTGTTGATGGGCTGCTGATTCATCGTTGAGCCCTGTTAAGATTTATACCTTTGGACTTAGATGTTTTTCTGGAATTTGGATTAACCGAGTGGGACGAGGCTGCAAGCTGCAGCTGAAGAGGGCTCCACAAAGTCAGATACCGTTGCCAGGAGACCCCACTGAAGATGATTTGCTGCTGCAGAGAAAAACATAGCGAGAGCTATGGCAATTCCACAGGTGATGCATCTTTGTTGGATCGGCCTGCAGGAAGGTCTTGGTATACTTCGGTTCTCAGAGTAGATTTTAATGAAAAAGGTAGGTAGAGGCCCTTTGAACACAATACTAATGATCCAAGAACTGGGGTGGCACCACTTGGGCACTAACAGCCTGATTCATCAAGCCGAAATCCGCTCGCAAAGGGCCAGATTCTGAGAATCTGGCCCTTTGCGAGCGCTATTTTTGCATTTGGGATTCATCATCCCAAATGCAAAAATCGGTAATAGCGATTTCGCTATTTTGCGAGGAATTACATTTAAGGAATCTCTATTTGAGATTCCTTAAATGCAATTCATCATCCATTTAAAAATTGCGAATTCGCAATTTCGGCCCGCTATTTACCGCGAGGTCAAACCTCGTGGTAAATAACGAAAACTTAGAAAAAAGGTTTTAAAAGCTTTTTTCTAAGTTGCATGTTGCACACACACATGTCCTTTGGACATGTGTGTGCGCAACACCTGTTTCAATTTGCATTTAAGGGGTGCTACAGGGTGTCCTTTGGACACCCCTGGCACCCTTTAAATCGCTATCTTATTTGCGATTAGCAAATTGCTAATCGCAAATAAGGAATACTCCTCATTCATTCCTGTGGGCCTTTTGGCCCATAGGAATGAATGGGGAGTTATTCCTTATTTGCGATTAGCAATTTGCTAATCGCAAATAGGGAATGTGTAGGAATCGCAATTCTTTTTGTGATTCCTACATGAATCCCGTTTTGCGAGTCTGTAATAGCGATTCCTTATGAATCGCTATTATAGACTCGCAAAACTGGTCTTTGATGAATCAGGCTGTAAGTCTCACTCCACAGGGACCAGAAGTCTCAGGCAGGTAGATTGCGGTGTCTACGAAGCTTGTTGTGTCCCTGTAGCTCACCCAGGAGGCCAGCCAACAAGGCGATTAGAATTACTCTGGTGGTATTGTGTTCAAGGATCAGGTCCAATCTTCTTTTCTCAGGCAAGATGACAGCAGGACAGTCCTTCCAGAAGCAGGGCAGCAGAGCAGCTTGTTTCTGTGTCTTTCGCAGGTCCAGAAGTGGTCTCAAGAGTTGTTGTGGGAGTTCAATATTATACCTGGTGCCCGCCTTTGTGTGTGGCGGGACATCCTGTCCTACCCCAAAATCTCATTCTGGAAAGTTCTTTCTATTCCCTGTCAAGGCTTCAAACTGTCATGGGTGACTAAAGGCTGGTCTCAAATTCCTGTGTGTGTGCTGGCATCAAGACCATTTGAGATGTAAATGTGACAGGGTATAGCTCTGTCCTCACACAACATGTCAGGAATGCCCTTACCTGCCCACATCTAGTTCCCTTTGTGTCACCTTCTGAAAGGGATTCACAAACCCCAACAACAGAGACATTCACAGCATGATTCCCGGATATTGTCATAAGGTGCAAATGGCCAAGACAAGAAAATGGCAACTTTCTATCAGTGACATTTTCAGAATTGTGACCTAAAACCTGACTTTAGCAGTAAAGAGGATTTTAAATTATAATTCATTTGAGTGTAAACAGCATATCTCGATCTTATCTGATCCAAAGTTAGCACTTATTAAATGTAATAATTTATTTTCAGAGTTTTATATAGCGCACACTTGACCTGAATCGGGTATCAGAGCGCTTTATATAATACCAGTTGCATTACATGAGGACACATTCATTTTTGTTAGGCACAGGGAGATTAAGTGATTTGCCCAGAATCACAGGATGTTCAGCGTCATTGCCGCGACTCAAACCCAGTTCCCCAGATTCGAGGTCGACCGCCCTAGCCGTTAGGCCAACTCCTCTCCCCAGTAATGGAACCCCGTGTTAGTCACTGGGATAAATAGGTCTTAGCACAGTGGATAATTACTTCAGATGTTTTGCACTGCTAGGACACTTAAACGTAAGTACACATGTCCTACATTCTAAATAACATGCATCCTGCCTAGAAGCTATTAGGACCTACCTCCGAAGTGACTTATAAGTATTAAAGAGGAAGGTTTAGGCCTGAAAAGGTTTATTTTGCCAAGTTGAATTGGTAGTTTAAAACTGCCCTACAGGTGACAGGCCTGAGACATGTTTTAGAGTGCTACTTTAGTGGGTGGCACAATGAGTGCTGCAGGCCCACAAGTTGCATTTAATTTACATGTCTAGGGTACATATAGTACCATCAATCAGGGACTTACTTTTTTTTTTAATATCTTTATTATGCAACAAGTCAGCAGATAATATAAACAGTATTTCAATTATTCAGAAGTTTTATTCAATAATAATAAGCAGAAATATTTATAGAGAGAACATATTCAAATAGTATAAGAGTTATAATAATACGAGAAAGATCGTATGTATCACAATAATTCTAAATCATATCAAAAATATTCCGAAATTAGTCTCCAAACAGAGTTAAGTTTATTCTGGGCCTGTGAGCCCCTAGACTTTGCTAATATATGTTCCATTGAATATGTCTCCTTCAGCAGAGCCCACCGATCCCTAATATTAGGAGGATGTATGTCAATCCAAGCTCTAGCGATGACCAGTCTACCCATCACAAACAATATCAATATTAGCCGGTTTTGTTGGTAACTATACATACGAGGTCCTAACATAATATCCCTTGAATTTATAATAAATTCAATCCCTAACTTCTCAGAGCAGATTTTAGCGAGCTGTTGCCAAAAATCTTTCAATTTAGGCCATTCTAAAAGCATGTGTATCAAACTTGCAGCCTGGAGATCACATTTAGGACACTTCGTGCGTGTGCTAGTTTGGCTGGTATTAACCCATTTAGTTATTCTTTCTGGTATATAATACAGATTGCAAATAGTATGATATTGCTGCATTTGTAGGTTAGTAGCATGAACAGACTTCCGCACGATATTTAAACTTTGCTCTATGTCCCTTTCCGAAACTTCTTCGCCCAGTATCATGCTCCATTTATAAGCTAATTTATTACTATCCCCTTTTCGATTACTAGTAAGGATTTTATACATGCAACTGATCCTGCATTTAGCTCTGTCCTGATATAGAAAGTCCCATATATCTGACTCCACGATCCTAGTCAGTTTCGAATGCGTCCAAAGAAAACTCTTAATTTGCAAATATTTATAAAACATATGGGCTGGTAGTTTAAACAAATTTTGTAGTTTCTCAAATGTAGCAAGCCCTGCGTGATCATATAAGTCCCCTAATGACCGAATCCCTAACAACACCCACTGTCGTAATATATTATCATGAAAGATCTCCGGGAGCATTGGATTGCACCACAACGGTAGTTTATTATGATAGTAAGATTGGCTTCAGCTATTAAAAATATTTCTCTATATAAAGATAGTGTCCCGTATCATTTTAAATCTAACCCGCTTGAAATAGTTAGGGTCAGTAGTTTTATAAATATACATATTGGTAATTTCTCCTAATAACAGTTGATGAAAAAAAGTTGAACATGAGGGAATTAATAAGCTCTGAACACGTGCTGTAAAAGAAGACCAAAAATAAATTTTTAAGTCTGGAAAATGTATGCCCCCCTGTTCAAAAGGGCACTTCAGTAGAGACATAGCTCTTCGTGCAGTCTTGTAACCCCAGAGGAAACTACTAAAAAGACCGTCCAACCTTTTAAAAAAACTATTGGGAATACGTAAGGGAATAGATCTGAAAAGATATAGGAATCTTGGCAATATCTTCATTTTAATTATATTTGCACGACCCATAATGCCAATCGGGAGTTTGTGCCATTTTTTTAAAAGGGAAGCCGTTTCTTTAAACAATAACTCATAATTTAGTGAGATTATTTGGCTAACCCGCGAAGTTATTCTAACCCCTAAATAAACAGCTACCGTGCTAACCCCAATTAAACTATCCCCTGTATTAAAATTAACCACCACCTGTGTTTTGTGTGCGTTTAGCCTATATCCAGATAGTTTACCAAATCTGTCTGCCTCTTTTTCTATTTCAATCATTGCTCTTGCTGGTTCAGGTGAAAATATGGCTAAGTCATCTGCATAGGCTGTTACCTTTAATGTACTTGTGCCTTGCTTTAATGGAATAATTTGAGGGTTGACTTGTAAAGAAAAAATAAAAGGTTCAATATAAAGTGCAAATAAAAGAGGAGAGATTGGGCAACCTTGGCGAGTACCCCTGTGTATGGAGAATATTTCCGATTGTGTGCCAAGGTACATTAGTTTAGCACAAGGGTTACAGTATAAAGCTTGAACCCATTGTTTGAATCGCCCCCCTAAGCCCATCCTCTCCAGCACCCCCCATAAAAACTTCCAATCCACCCGATCAAAAGCCTTTTGCGCATATAAAAGCAACATACCCAGATGAGTCCCTATTTTTTCCACTAAATCAAAAGCGGAGATAGCCGTATTTATGTGTGACGTAGTCTCTCTGCCTTGGATAAAACCATGTTGGTGGCATGATACGAGTTCGGTCATTGCTGGTGCTAATCGAGTAGCTAAAATTTTTGAAAAGATTTTGGCGTCCGAATTGATAAGAGATATAGGTCTATAAGACCCGCACTCAGTAGGAGATTTATCCTTTTTTAGAAAAAAAACTATTCGAGTCAAATTCCATGATTCCGGTACTATTCCATTTTGGCCGATATCTTGTATCAAGCCCCTAAAAGGTTCGATTAAATGTTCCTTGAAAACTTTATAAAATTCCGAGGGAATCGCGTCCTCCCCAGTAGCTTTTCCCGTGGGTAGCGCAGATATTGCCAGTATTATTTCCTCACAGCTGATGTCATTACCCATAGTAGTTATATCTTCTTCTTTTAATTTTGTCAAATTCGTATTAGAGAGATAATGTTGTATGTCTTGGTCATTAACTATAATCTTAGGAGTATATAGTTTCTTATAGTAAGTCAAAAACTGTTCTAAGATTCCCTTTGGTTCTGTAAATAAAATCCAATTTTCTGATTTAATTGCCTTGATATAAGTTTTGGCCTGATCATCTGCTACCTCCTGACCGAGGACCTTTCCCATAAGTTCTCCAAATTCATATTGTGTAGCCCGATATTTGTTAAATCTATTAACCATACTTTCCCTAAGTTTTTTTTAACAGATACCCTTTGATCAATTAGATTTTGCAAGAGCTCCTCCTGGTTGGATAAACCCGATTGGACTGCAGTTATATGGGCCGCTTCAGCTTATAATAATAGCGATATATTTTGTTGTTTTTGATCTTGCTTCTTTTTATTTTTTTGTAATATGAACTGTAGTGTCAAACCACGCACCACCGCTTTCCAAGTATCCCAGATGACTTACAAGTAAATAAAATGAGCCAATTAGGTGCCGGCCAGTTTTATCATGTTTAAAGGAGAGGGCACACACACATTAGTGAGACAATAAGGACTATTCTACCACACTGTCAGTAAATTCCCTTTCTATTTTAGTAAAACAGGTTGACCACCTCCCTAGGTGAGCTGTCCAAAAATCCGAAATTCATAACTTATCACTAAATAATGGAGAGGCAACATCTCATGATCAATTCAACATTCCACAGTTAGTTCAATGAGTCTAAAATGAAAGCTCCAAAGGTCTTGAGAAGATGTTATTAAAATTAATCTCTTTATTATTCTTTGGAATTTCTTCATATAATACAGCCAAGCAGCCAATGCGTTTCACTCATAGACCAAGAGCTTCATCAGGGCTTGCAATTTGTAACTGATATTCCTAATAAATATTTGTGGTAATTCACATATTGCTTAGTAAAGTCAATAATGCTTAAATAAAGTCTCAATCGTATGCCCATCATTTAGTACATGTTGACGCAGTTTTTATCAGACATGTTTTTTCTACTCTTCAAAGTGTATGGTAATGCAGGTAAAAAAGTTGTATCAGTAAAAAATACAGTGTATCTGCATAAGTGTGCAACAGAGTAACTGACGTAGCTTCGCTCCAAGAGAAGAGTACCAGTGTTTTTTGTGGGCACCAAGACACACCACTGAAAGACAAGCATTAGTAAATGCATTAGGTTTTGCTGTGTGATTATCAATAAGCTGTTTTTTGTTGTAAGTTATAGATTGTTGAGTAGTTGTGCAATATAAGTTACAGAAAGTCTTTTAAAGTGTTTTGACTTGTTTATGTGCAAAATGGCAATATATTGTGCGGTTACAAGTGGTATTATAAAGTAGGGAGATTAGGTAAATGGTGGAGGACAAAGATAACAAAACATGTACCTGATAAGTAGGCATGAAAGTGGGGCAGATATGTGGAGAATAGGTATAGGGTGGAAGAAAAAACATACAAGTGCAGTGTAAGTGCTGTTTTTGGCAATCCAAAAAAACAAGATTACAAAAAGTAGATGAAAAGGTGTTATTCTGTTACTTTCCATTGTTAAGATAAACAAATGAAAATTAACTTTACATTTTCAAATGAGTATTCGAGCAGTTGTACAATATAAGTGAAAGAAACATACACTATAAGTGAGCTTATTGTTTTATTGAGATGGCCAGTTTTTCTTTACTAAAGATTTCTCTTATTAAGTTTTCTTTTTGTTTTGCACTGTTTTATTTTTATTATTGCAAACAAAAATGAACATCAACTCTGAAACAATAATGAGCATGGAGTAATTATTTGCACTGGCATTGTCATTGGCATTGTGCTACTTATGGTTTACAATTTTTCTTCATTTAAACAGTTACTGTGACATTTTCAATTACTGTGCTATATACTTAAAATGTGTATGTTGCAACAAATACTGTATTTTTTTCAAGGCATTTGTTATAATAAGTCCCTGTGCCCCTGCACCTGCTGCACCATGACTGCTAGATAGCTGCACTTTACCTGTTTTAAAAATGTGCAGTTGGTACAGTTGGTGTGCTTTATATTATATAACAACGAAAACACAAAAGGCCGTTTAAATCACTTTGGACAATTAAAACCCCCTTTTTAATCAATTATTAAGCTAAAATACCAGGAGTAAAGCGAGCTAAATTAGATGACGCATTTGCCTGTTTTAAGAATGTGCAGCTGGTGTTCCTATATTATGTAGCAATGAAAATACAGGAAGCTGTTTGAATTACTTAGAAGAACTCAAACCCTTTTAGCAATTATTAATCTAAAATATTGTGCATTAAATATATGCAAATCAATATGAATGCATATTACATCCACGGAAAGATGAATGGCAAAATTCTCACTATTTAAAAATAACTCCTCCTTCAGTTTACAGAGTATTGCTCAATTACCATGTAGCTTATTCATATGGCCAATGGAAAATGCAGCAAATGATATAACTTGTTTTTGTTGCTAGAACAACACAAGCTGCACAGTAAAGGCCAGTCCAAAAAAAGAGAGTCTTACCATCTACCAGCTTAATAAGCTAAACACTCAGGGCCTGATTCTGATGCGGTTAGGAAAGGATTCCCACCTAGGGCCTGATTCCGATGCGGTTAGGAAGGCTTCCTAATGACATTTGCTCCTTCCAAATCGAATCAGGAACGTGTCTTCCCGACCCAGGGCCCATTTATGATGCGGTTAGGAACATATGCTCCCATTGAAGTCAATGGGAGTCCAACCGAATCGTGTCTGGAAGCATCCGGATGCATCGCACTCTGTCGGTCAGACTCTCCCGATCCAAGTGGGTTGGAAATCATTTCCAAACTGATTCGGTCACGAAGCTTTCCAACCCGCATCAGAATCGGGCCCTTAGTGTTAAAAAAGAGGGGCACTCAGATAATAGAAGAAAACAACAGTTTTTATTTTATTTAAAAGTTTCTCAAAATAATAGATACCTTCTGAAAAAAGAACAGCAGCACACATCCTATACAGTCGCCAAACACAATCGCTCACAACGACAAGCTTAGACGCAATGCGACAATAGTGCCCAGCAGCTGGAATTTGTAAATTCACTGCTCTTGAACCTATAAAGCCTCCCTTCCTGGCCAGTAGAAGGAACAGGCTGCAATCACAAAACTTGAGGAATACTTTTAGAACAGGCACATGACCGTGTTGACAATCCATGACTCTGCAGTAGTTGTCTGGTGCTGTAATACTATACAGAAACTGTTCCTACTGATGAAGGAGGTTAAAACAACCCTTCAGAACACTACCAAGAGTACTCATGTAAAGCACCCCAATCACTTTGTTTGGGTTTATGTAACATAATGCACCAACAATACACACATGACAAAGAAAACAAAATGATTTTATTAGTGACAAACACATGAGACAGAAAATAAATTGCAATTTTTTAAGCGGAACTATAGCATAAAGAATGTGAAAATTAGTTAAAAGTTCCACTTACTAAAACAGAGTTAAACAAGCATGTTTCAAACGGCGTGCAGGCAGGAGAAGATTTATTGGTAAACAGTAAAAGCTATGCAGCCTTAATGTAAGAAAAAAAGTTCTGCAACTTTTGGACCCGGTGCCACTGCACCATTCAAATCATGACCCTAGTGTCTGCAAGATAACTGCATTTGTAGCTGCCTGTTTAGTTGTCAAATATAGCAATGATCAGTGTTTAGTGGGGTGCCTAGAGCTCTTGGTCCCCGTGCCACTGCACTTTCTGCTCTATTGAAATTATGACTGTAGTGCCTGCTAGATGACTGTACTTATGACTGCGTGTTTAGTACTAAAATATAGCAATATTAGGTGTTTAGAGGACAACTTTTGGGCATGTTTCCCCTGCACTTGCTGCACCATTCAAAACATGACCCTATTGCCTGCAAGATAACTGCACTTGTGACTGCCTGTTCAGTTGTAAAATATAACAATATTTGGTGTTTAGAGGGGTTCCTAGAGCATTGGGTCCCGGTGTAACTGCACCTGCTGCACCATTGAAATCATGACTGTAGCACCTGCAAGGTAACTGCACTTGTGACTTGTGACTTGTGACTGCCTGTTTAGTAGTAACGTTTAGCAATCATCTGTGTTTAGTGGGATCCCTAGAGCTTTTGACTACAGTGCCACTGCACCTGCTGCACCATTGAAATCCTGCCCCTTTAATCTGAAAGGTAACTGCAATTGTGATTGTCTGTTTTGTAGTAAAATATATCAATATTAGGTGTATAGTGGAGTTCTGACAACTTTTGGCCGCGGTGCCACTGCACCTGCTGCAGCATTTCAACCATAACTCTATTGCCTGCAAGGTAACTGCAATTGTGACTGTATGTTTAGAAGTAAAATATACCAAAGTTAGCTAGTAAGTGGTGTGCCTAGAGCTTCTGGTCCCAGTGTCACTGCACCTGCTGCATCATTGTAATCATGACCCTAATGCCTGCTAGATAACTGCACTTGTGACTGTCTGTTTAGTAGCAAAGTTTAGCAATAATCTGTGTTTAGCGGGGTCCCTAGAGTTTTTGGCCCAGGTGCCAGTGCAATTGTGACTGCCTGTTTAGTTGTAAAAAATGGCAATGTTAGGTGTTGAGAGGAGTTCTGACATATTTTAGGCCTGGTGCACCTCCTGCACCAGTCACAACATGAACCTATTGCCTGCAAGATAACTGCATTTGTGACTGCCTACTTAGGGGCCGATGCCGAATCGGTACGTGTCGGACGGATTCCTTTCTGACCGAGCCATTCCGATGGGCTCGGTCAGAAAGGAATCCGACTCGGATATCCGGATGGCCTACGGATGGCCTACGATCTGCCATCCGTAAATCCTTCAGTACTCCCCCGGTCCCCTCTTTGTGACCGAGGGAGTACAATGGCAGTTTTTCACTGCCTTTTCGTGCCGGTCTGTCCGGCACGAAAAGGCAGTCGGAAACTGTCTTTAGGGGCCCCCAGCAAGGCCCCCATAGGTGCAAGGCTGCCGAATGGCAGACTGGGGGCACCTATGGTGCCCCTCTGTGGATCCCTGCACCCGGTGGCAGGCACATTGGGGTGCCGGCCA
Organism: Lissotriton helveticus; assembly: GCF_964261635.1. NCBI lineage: Eukaryota > Metazoa > Chordata > Amphibia > Caudata > Salamandridae > Lissotriton > Lissotriton helveticus. Next base: position 116,276,432 of record NC_136072.1, read on the forward strand.
CAGGGTGCAGGGATGAACTGCACCCCTGCTTTTCTCAATGCAGGCATGCATTCTCACACTTATCGAGTCACATAATGAATTGTGCTAATGTGTCTCAGACAAATTTAGCACTTCCCAATGGGGTTACAAATGACCTACCTCATTACTATTCATGAGGTGGGTCACAATTTGCGACGCATTGGGATGGGCCAGCACTCACAGGGATAGTGACCTGCTAAGGTCAGCAGACCACCATGTTTGTGATTGCTTTTTAAATAAAGCAGTTTTTTAAAATGTAGCCAGTTTCCTTAAAGGAAAATTAGATGCATTTAAAAAAAATGAAGAGTTTAAAAAAAAAAAAAATTTCAGTGGGCCTGCTCTGAAAAATGTTTGGTGCCCCCATTCACAAAAGGGAAGAGGCCCCTTGGGGACCCCTCCCATTTGCAAATGCCTTACGGACATAATCTGCAAATGTTTTGAGACAACATTCCCGGTTGCAAAATATTCATACAATATAAAATAAAATAATCACACAAATACACAAAAAACCGATATGGCAGTCAAGCCTCCTTCTACATCGTTCATAAGGTGTGAAACAATCTGCCACTACACATCCGAGCCTCATGCTTCCTTCTTGAGTTCTGTAAGAAGTTGAAGACCTGGCATTTCAAATACTCACTCCTAACCCCAGGCTGGCCCAGTGCCAGTATACCCTCTTGGGTAACAGTGCACAGTGCACTTCACAAATCACCATAACATAACAGATGAGATTTGGACCTGGAAAAAAACAGAAACATAATGTTAATAGTAACTGACGGATAAAGAAGGGTAGGGTAAGCCGAAAGATAAAATAAAGTTGAGGCAGACAGAAAAGCAAAGGAAGCAAAAGATGAGAAGAATGACATTGTACAGGATCTATGAAAGTGCAAATATATCATACCGGGAAAAAATAAAAAACAAAGAAGAAAGAAAAATGAAGGTAGATTAAAACAAGAAATACACAAAAAGAGAAGAGAATAAGATAAAAAACAAGTGATCAAATGAGGAAGTAAAAACAACTTGAAAAGATGCAGAACAATAAAAATAAAAGAAAGGTAAAAAAACAGAACAAAAAAATAATTAATTAACATTTTAATTCAAGTGGACATTAGCACCAATGGTCGAAGAATCAATCAATCAGTCATAAAGTTTAAGCACGCTACTCACCTGTGAGGGTCTCAAGGCACTGGGGGGGGGGGTTGCAGGTCCGGTCTGTTGAAGAGCCAGGTCTTGAGGGTCTTCGTGAAGATGTGCAGGGTGGGGGCACGTCTGATGTCGATCGTGAGCACGTTCCAGGTCTTAGCTGCTATGTAAGAGAAGGTTCTTCCACCCATTCTTGCTCTGCAGATGCTCGGGCGTTTGGTGAGTGCAAGGTCGGTGGATTGGAGGTTCCTCTTGGGTACGTGGAAGGAGATTCTATTGTTGAGATATTGGGGTCCGGTGTTGTGGAGGCATTTGTAGGCGTGGGTGAGTATCTTGAAGGTTACTCTCTTCTCGACAGGGACAGCGTTAGGAGCCATTGGCACTGTATACGTTCGACTTGACCTTGTCTGCTGGGACATCCCAAACCTTTTGCCCTTGCCCTCCTGTTTTCAGAACTATTTTGTTTGGCTGTAGGACTGCTCCTCATCAGTGCTACAGTGCTTGTGCTCTCTCCTTTAAACGTGGTAACATTGGCTTACACACAATTGGCATACTTAATTTGCTTGTAAGTGCCTAGTAAAGTGGTGCTACATGTGCCCAGTGCTCGTTAATTAAATGCTACTTGTGAGCCTACAGCCCTGTTTGTGCCTCCCACTTAAATAGGCTTTTACACATGTCTCAGGCCTACCATTGCAGCCTGTGTGCGCAGTTGTAAATTGCCATTGCGACCTGGCACAGTAAACCATTTTACAAGCCTAAATCTTCATTTTTAATACATATAAGTTACCCCAAGGGTGGGACCTAAACAGCCATAGGATAAGGTGAAGCGTTTTTCAAAAGTTGGACAACTACTTTTAATTTTACATGCCCTGGTAGTGAAGAAAATTCTTAAATTTGTTTTTCACTACTGCCAGGCCTGTCTCTCCCATAGGATAACATTTGGTTACCTTATTACATTTATTAAGTGATCACTTTCAATTGGAAGCAGGTAGAAACATTGAGTTTGGTGTCTCAAGAGTTGTAATTTAAAATCCTCTTTAATAGTATACTTGAAATTTAAATCGGAATTCCGGAAATGCCAATTTTAGAACATTAGGGTTTTCGTGTCCTAAACCATTTGGTGCCTACAGCCTGTTTCCTGGGTCACATGACTAGGTGTAGCTTGCAGTTAGTCTTTGTATATTGTTCCCAGACAGTGAGACAAAGCAACATAGGTGTTAGCAGGAGGGGCCATCTCTGACTTGACGAAGGGAAGGAGTTGTCGCCTACCACACTGCGCATCACAAAGGCACTGCCAGGGCACACTCAAAAGGGTTTGCCACTAGTCTATTGTGACCAAGCTAGGGTAAGGGAAAAAAGGCAGGAAATGCCAAGCAACACTAGGGGTGGAAACCTACAGAACCTTCTCCTATATCAAAGTGTGAGCCAGGTATAAATATTGCACCATCAGACCCAACTATTCTGTACACCTCTGGACCTGTGGAAGACTCAAAATGACTGCTGTGCTGCTCTACAAGAAGGACTGCTACTCTGTTGCCCTGCTGCCTACTGGGAAATCAACAAGAACAGACACTGATTTCCCTGTTTCCTCCCCTTCCATTCAGTATCTCAGGGACCCTCTTAAGTTTCTTGTAGTAGCCCTGCTGCCTACTGCCCTGCTGTCCGAGTGATAGGACTGGACGTAAATCTTGAACCCAGGACCACCAGAGGGACTCCTAGGGCTAGTTGGCTGACCTCCTGATCAGAGCCTCAAACAGAAAAGGATCCAACCACCTTGAACCCAGCAACTGTATTCTGTCTGCTGTGAGCCCTACCCCCTAGGTTGTGCCACCCCTGTCCTGGATTCTTTCAAGTGCACAGGAAGGTGCTCTGACAGCCCATATGTGGTTCTGTGAAGCAGAACTGATACAGCATGATGCATCTCCGCGTAGCTGCATAGGAACCACTGCAGTGCAATGCATCCCCGATGCTGGTCCTCACATAACAGCTTGCCGTCTCCTCGAAGCTGCCTGTGCATGACGCATCTTCACCGCATGACTTTGCATCATAAACCCCTCATCGATGGCATCCTCAACAATGATGCAGGACTCCGCTTTGCAGCTCCGCAGCTTCTCAGAACCACAACTGCGTGACGCATCCTTGATACAGGATCTCGCAACGAATCACAAACCAGATTTTAGGGCACTTTTGTTCAGTGGGCCTAACTGGGTTCATGTGGCTGGCCCATGCTCCATCAGAGTCAGCCTGAACTCGTGACTTTTTCCTAGGCTAGTGCGTCCAGATAGCCACTGTTGGGTCTTTGTGCTTTTAGGGACTATTTTTAGGTAAAACGTTGAAATTGCACTGTTATGAGCCCCAATATACCCCAATATAGGCCTAGGTAGCTGCACGACCTTTTACCTACTTTTGTCCTACCTTGCTTTACATAACGGCTCTGGCGCTGACCTTTTGTTAGTTATGTGCTGAATAAATGGCGTGTGGTTTACTTTGAAAACTAGCATAATTTATTATGCATGAGGATTCTTAGTATCACAGCAGGATTACCATCTTCTGTATAATAACTCTGTACAAAAGTCACCTCTATCGTCTTCCTTGTACGACAGGACCACACTATCATCATAAATCTAGGCAGTACCCATGAGGGTACCTTTTGGGTATATAAGCACCACATCTTTCCTGGGAGAACCAGAGGAGAAGCTTCCATGCTAACAAGAGATGCTGGAGTCCCTACACGCAGAAACTCCAGAATGCAGAGGTCTGACATCCTTTGTGGGGTGTCCAACTTGAGACGAGGACGGGGTCCTTCATTCTCTCCCACCAGGTAATGGGGTTGGCACACTTAGTTAGGGTTTGCATCTTAGGAGTACTAATGATTGCTGCCATGTATCTATATGCCTGCATATATTCACTGTTTTAGCACCATGGTAGAATTCTCTCTTTTATTTCTCTGTTGGTGCTTGCAATCGCATTTATATGTTTCTGTCTAATGTTTGTCGCAGCATATGTATTTTATACTAGAATGACACCGGTTCAAGAAATAGTTATGGAAAACATCCCCTTCATTTATTCTGTCTATCTCTCTGAAAAGAAAAGAGCACGAGTGACTGAGCGAAATGTACTGTACTGTTTCCACGATCCCCGAGGGTTTAGGGTTGTTATGTTTGATAGTTGCCAGAAACTATTCGTTCCTTGGTAAAGTTGTGGGTCTTATAATGGCACTGTGAGCTAGCTGGTCTACAGACTAACATATCTTTTGGGGGTCTGGAATCAGTCTGAACATCAATCCCTTAGTTTATGTTGTCTAAACGCGCAGATCCTATATATATTTGTAGGAACTACACAATAGCACATCTCTGGTTCTACTGATTGGAGTTTTGCCATTTGGATCTCAAGTAATTAGTTACATTTTACTCTATATTTCCAAAATTGTGTGAGATTTTTCTTGTGCTGTGTTTTTGCTTTATTGCTGTTTGAAGTGCTGCAAACTACTTTATACATTGCCTCTAAGTTAAACCTGCCTGCTTTTGCGCCAATCTACCAAAGAGTTAAGCACAGGGTAATTTGGGGTTTGCTTGTCTTCCACCCTGACAGAGATTGTGGTTTCTGCTTGAGCAGGGTTTCACCCCCTCAACCAGTAACCCAATTTCCAACAATAAGGCACTCTGGCAAACAGTGCCTTTAAATGGGAGAGGAGAGGAATGGCTAGTAGGGGTGGTGGTAGATGATGGGAGACAATCAAAATGCTAAAACGCAGGGTCTGAGAGGTTAATGCCTGAGTAGATGGAAAGAAAAAGTACTTCAATATTTAAAAATTGTGGGGAAATAGTAGAAAAAGCTCTTAACAGATGGAAATAGGATAGTGTGACTCAAGAAAGTGCTTTAAGTAAAACAATTGTGAGTGTGCCAAAAAAGCAACATTTTAATTGTAAAATTGAAAAACAAGCTAAGGAAAGTAACAATATTATGAACATATACCAACAAAAGAAAAAAAAGCAATGCTTAATCAAATTTCAAGACATTTAGCTTGCTTAACATTGCATTTTATGTTCTACAATGCTGGTAGTTTGCTGGTAAAGACGAAGCATATTGTATAATGTTTGTGCATCCCCAAGAATTATGATTTTAAATGAGATCGAGATTTCTGTGGCAAGAACAAAAAATTTGAAAAGATATAACAGCCATGACAATTGAGTAATGGTGATTGGGAGAGTGAAAGGAAATCATATAATGATGGCAGCAATCAAAAAGTTGAAAAGTGCTAATGGAATGCAGAACATTTTATGATTTAAAATTGCAATATCTAGCTAGACATTTGACAAAAATAAAAAGTAGAGAATGGAATGAAATTCTCAATCGCTAGTAATACTGTGCTTTTTAGAAAACAAATAAAAAGGCTACTGAAAAAAAGATACTGAAAGGTACAGAAAGATAGTATTTGGAGCTAGTTCTGAAAAGATCCTCTGGCCAGAAGAATGAACATCAATGCTTTATGATGTAATGTGAAGTTCTTGTTTATATCCTACATCATCGCCCTGTAGATCCAAATGTCTCATAGTAGCTAAATCAAGAACATTTTCAGATCCATGGACATGCTTTAGAGCACTGGGGACGCAGCAGTCAAGTTTACAAGGACCAGAAGAATTAATAGAGGTATGGAATCCTAGACTGCTAAATGAATTTATAAAACTTAAAGAAGGGGAGCAGTTAAGTGCTGGTAATAATGTATTACAAGGGAACAAAAGTAAGTTACTGAAAAGGCAGCTAATTAGGGTGAAGGAACAAGGGTTGCATAACAATGAACCTACGAGATTACTTTTTGACCTACGTGTGATCCTCCTTTTTATGTAACATTTCTTTGAAAGGCTGAGAACCGCCTTAGCTTCTAGAAGCCGAATAGTAAGAATAAAACAGGAAACAATTTTGAAAAATCCAGTGCCTTCTGAGAGACACTCTATTTTTAGTATAAGAGAAAGTTTATTGATGCAAGATAAAATGCAACAATATAATGAGAAAATGTTAATATAAGAAAAATGTGTCTGCAAACTCATAAAGTAATAGAGATGAAAAGGGGGAAAGGAAACAAGAAGGAGTAAAGGGTAAAGGTAATCAGATATCAATATATCTTAACTACTGTATACATTTTAGTAATATTCAAAGTAATAAATGTTGAAGATATAGGGAAACTGAGCAAAATGGCTAAATAGAAAAAACGATTCAGAAAAGGGGGTGGTGATGAACAGAGTGCCTGAATTAAGCAGACCACTCTTACCCAGTCCAAAGATCAGGGCTTGATCCATCACCGTTTTTTAGCTCACTGCACCATCCCAGCTCAGAACTTGGCTATATGCAAATTAGTCTGTTCCTGTCCCAGTGCATGATGGGAACAGGGCAAACCAAACTACCAAGCCAAGCCAATTCTTGTACTGGGAAGGAAACAAGCTTCCAGGGACCGGTTTCTGCCATTTCAGGCGTCGTCGGCCCGGCTTGCCTGAATCCTGATGGTGCAATGAGCAAGGGACTCACATCTGAGTATACCCTTCCACGCTTATGGTGGACAAAATGATTCAGAAAAGGGGGTGGTGATGAACAGAGTGCCTGAATTAAGCAGACCACTCTTACCCAGTCCAAAGATCAGGGCTTGATCCATCACCGTTTTTTAGCTCACTGCACCATCCCAGCTCAGAACTTGGCTATATGCAAATTAGTCTGTTCCTGTCCCAGTGCATGATGGGAACAGGGCAAACCAAACTACCAAGCCAAGCCAATTCTTGTACTGGGAAGGAAACAAGCTTCCGGGGACCGGTTTCTGCCATTTCAGGCGTCGTCGGCCCGGCTTGCCTGAATCCTGATGGTGCAATGAGCAAGGGACTCACATCTGAGTATACCCTTCCACGCTTATGGTGGACAAAATGATTCAGAAAAGGGGGTGGTGATGAACAGAGTGCCTGAATTAAGCAGACCACTCTTACCCAGTCCAAAGATCAGGGCTTGATCCATCACCGTTTTTTAGCTCACTGCACCATCCCAGCTCAGAACTTGGCTATATGCAAATTAGTCTGTTCCTGTCCCAGTGCATGATGGGAACAGGGCAAACCAAACTACCAAGCCAAGCCAATTCTTGTACTGGGAAGGAAACTTCCGGGGACCGGTTTCTGCCATTTCAGGCGTCGTCGGCCCGGCTTGCCTGAATCCTGATGGTGCAATGAGCAAGGGACTCACATCTGAGTATACCCTTCCACGCTTATGGTGGACAAAATGATTCAGAAAAGGGGGTGGTGATGAACAGAGTGCCTGAATTAAGCAGACCACTCTTACCCAGTCCAAAGATCAGGGCTTGATCCATCACCGTTTTTTAGCTCACTGCACCCTCCCAGCTCAGAACTTGGCGATATGCAAATTAGTCTGTTCCTGTCCCAGTGCATGATGGGAACAATGGCAGAAACCGGTCCCCGGAAGCTTGTCTCCTTTCTGGTGAAGGATTGGCTGGGTAGTTTGGTCTGCCCTGTTCCCATGATGCACTGGGCCAGGGACAGACTAATTTGCATATAGCCAGGTTCTGAGCTGGGATGGGGCAGTGAGCTAAATAACGGTGATGGATCAAGCCCTGATCTTTGGACTGGGTAAGAGTGGTCTGCTTAATTCAGACACTCTGTTCATCACCACCCCCCTTTCTGAATCATTTTGTCCACCATAAGCGTGGAAGGGTATACTCAGACATGAGTCCCTTGCTCACTGCTCCATCAGGATTCAAGCAAGCCGGGCCGACGACGCCTGAAATGGCAGAAACCGGTCCCCGGAAGCTTGTCTCCTTTCTGGTGAAGGATTGGCTTGGTAGTTTGGTCTGCCCTGTTCCCATGATGCACTGGGCCAGGGACAGACTAATTTGCATATAGCCAGTGTGAGACTTGGCCCTTTCCCCAAAATATTTCGCCTTTTTATTTCCCTTTTAAATCAGAATGCCCTCATGGTAACAACAATGTATAGGCCTTGTGTAGTGAGGAAAGCCCTGTGTACTGTGAAACTGATGTTAAGATGCAGGTGTCTTATACCCCTAACATGGCTGCCACTGACCACTGCTGCTGCAGCGGGGTTAGTGGGCGCATTCTAGTGGCTAGGGCCTGGCTGGAACCCTCCAAACAATGTATCAACTTAGCCTGCCAGCCTGCCCACAGGTAGAATGGTGGAACCTCCTAGAACCCCCTGGAACCTTCTGGAACAGGTGAGGTGACACCAACTGCCACTGCCAACTGTCAACTGGCACTGTATAAGGAAAGGAAGGAAAACTTTCCTGTCAGAGGGACTAAGGGGAGACCTGGGGAAGTACCTACGCAGGAGGATAGGCAGTGGGGGTCAGGGCAGGGTCTTATGATGCTGGAATGACAGGGCCTAGTGTGCTGCTTTACAAGTATTGAGGCATCCTGTACCCCCCCCCACTGACCTAACCCCGCGGCAGGGAACCCCCAGGGACCACTTGAAGGGATTGGCTGAGAAGAACTTGGAACACCAGCCACCAAACTATTCCCCCCTTCAAGGACCAAGAAACCAAGCAACAAAACTAAGGGCGTAAGGAACATCACGCCAACAAGAAACTAAGCTTCTATTTACAAGGGCGCAAGAAACATCACACCAACAAGAAACTAAGCCTCTATTTACAAGGGCGCAAGAAACCTAAAGCGCTAAGAAGAAATTAAATCATCACAGGACTTTTGAAGAAGCAAACGGGTATTGGCGCGGTACTGACCCTGCGTTTCCTGATGTCACCTGGGGTCTCCCTTGCTAACCTGCTACTGGGGTGTCACCTGTCCTGTATATCTAGCGCTGCCCTTGCTGACCCTGTGAAGAGCGCTGAAGTAATGGAGGGGGTTGCTGCCTTCTGAAGCGCTATATTTGCCTGAACTGCAGCACCCTGAACTGAATGTTATTAGACCTGCTGGTCTTGCCCCCACCTCGTGTGGGCCAAAGCGCTATAGCCCTGCACCCTGCTGTCTGTGAAGCGCTAGAATCCTGGGCGTGATTCCTGCCTGAAGCGCTATATTCTGTGGTGCCCTTCAGCAGCGCTACCTGGAATGAACTGTCTGCCGAGCGCTACCTCTGCTGTGAATTGCCTGCTATATCGTAGCGCTGTGAATCCTGAAAAGCGCTATCCCCCTGAAGCGTTGTGTCACCAAGAACTTCTGTGGCTCTAGAAGTTGCTGCCTTCTGAAGCGCTGACTCCCTGCTCCCCCAACGCTCCTTTGCTGTCCCTGTGAAGAGTGCTGAGGTACTGAAGGGGGTTGCTGCCTTGTGAAGTGCTGTACCTGCAGGGTGCTATTATCTAAACCTGATTGCCTGCTGAAGCGCTGTCTCCAGCATTGCCTGTGGCCAAGCGCTGTCATGTGAGGAACTGAGGTAGTGCCCAGGGAAGCGCTGTAATTTCACTCCAAGCGCTTTCTTGAATGTCCCATAGAAGCGCTGTAATTGTGCCTCCAAGCGCTCTCTTGTAGGCCCCAGAGAAACGCTATATTTTTGACCTTAAGTGCTCACCTGTTGGCCCCTATGTGCCTCTAGTGACGTGGAGGCCATTAAGTTACTGTTTATGCCTGAGGACAGGCTTGCCATTCATTAACTGTTTGGGCCCTGGTTCCGGCGTAGGCCTAAAGACATACTGAGTTCACCTGCGATGGCTTAGCCCTGCATAGGGGAGTCCAAGGCATAGTAAAATGCTCATGAGAATGCTTTACTGAATTGCTTATTGAAATGTTCACCTTAATTAACAGAAATGTTTTACTAATCTAAAGCAAGGCCTGTGCTTGCTTAATGAGATGTTGCTCTCTAGCAATGAGTAATGTTCTATTTATAAGTTACTTAATGAAATGCCTATGCCTGATTCCTTCCCTGTAATGTTTACTCCTGATTAGGGGGATGTTACCTATGATTGGGGAAGAGTTTTGAAGTGGTTATTCCTGCTTGGAACAAGGATTATTCTGAACTATAGAAGTTTTATTACACCCCTGCCCCAGTGTTATAACCTCTACTTATTTACAAGATTACTCTTGGGTGCTGAAAGGTTTATGCCTGCTTAATGTAGGAATTAGAATGTTGATCCTGGCCTGGGGGTGGAAACGCCAACAGCTGCATAATGAACTGTGTCTGCTGACTAATGAAACATTTATTCATGTTGGTTGAAAGGTGGAGCACATGCCCACAGTTATGGAGTGAGGTGCTCCTTGCTTTAAAAGAAATGTTTACATTTACTAAAAGGCTTTACATGCATAAACCAAGTCTTCTAAGCTCAGGCTTGCCTGTTAAAAATGGTTATCTCTGCCTTGAAGAGTTGTTAACTGTTGATTGCTGAGTAGGGGAACGTTAATGCTATAAGGATATAGTTACACTGCCTAATGAGATGTTTTATCCGCAGTGGCGTGTTTTTATTCCTGCCATAGGAGTTTCATTCCTGCCTTAGGAAATGGTTAATGAAATGTTTTACCCTCAGTGAAGTGTTTTACTTCTGCTAAACTGATTATCTCTATTGCAGGAAATGTTTTACCTGTAAGCTCCTGATTAATAGGGGGAAGGCCCTGCCTGTTCAGGCATCAGGTAATAGGATGGTGTGTGATGCCTAAAGGAATACTTTATGCCTAATGAAAGGTGTTGACCTCATTTGAGGCAATGTTTACTCCTGCCCAGGGAAGGGTCTCATACCCCTGCTATAACAGAGATCTACTTACACCTGCTCAATGTAGGGATTTCTACTTCCCTGATGGAATGTTGGTGTAGCCCTGATACAGTTAAACCTGCACAAGGGGATGGTTACCTAGATTGCAATGTTTTCTCCTAGTTAGTGCTGGCTAATGCAATGGTTAGCTGGGCCCAATGAGAAGTTCTCCCAAAGGGATGCCCAACCTTGTTATATGGAATAATTATTCTTAATGAAATGTTTAATTCCTATTACAGGAGGAGAGTTACGTCCACATACTTTTGTGGCAAATGAAATGTTTCATATTTAAGGAAATGTTTGAACTACACTTAACTAATTGTTTATTCCTACAGCGGGGAGATGTTTCTGTTATGGAACTGTCCCTTTGTTTACCTGAGGAAATGGATATTGATGCTTAATGCAGTGTTGTTCTTATGACTTTGAGATGTATTCCTTTCAGGTACTGACCAAGAAGCAAGGCGTAGGTCGGGCCTGTGTCCCACTAAAAATTTATTTAACTATTTATTGATCCAATATTTAATATTTATTGCAGAACGGATATTTATTCATCTAATATTGATCGCAAGTTTTGAGACACATGTATTTTAAATGAATTTATGATTTCCCTGATCCTGCTCTATCTATCTGATTATTTATCTTAATACAAATCACTTGTTTTTATACAAGCTCTGGAGTGGAGTCATTTATTGCGTGCCCAGGTTTCTGTCTTAGTGTGAGTGTGTGCTGCATGATCGCTTAACACATGTGCTTTCGGATGCCTACCCGCTCGTGCCATGCTACCCTAGGGGACTGGTGACCCCAGTTCCAACAGCCAGGTTCTGAGCTGGGATGGGGCAGTGAGCTAAATAACGGTGATGGATCAAGCCCTGATCTTTGGACTGGGTAAGAGTGGTCTGCTTAATTCAGACACTCTGTTCATCACCACCCCCCTTTCTGAATCATTTTGTCCACCATAAGCGTGGAAGGGTATACTCAGACATGAGTCCATTGCTCACTGCTCCATCAGGATTCAAGCAAGCCGGGCCGACGACGCCTGAAATGGCAGAAACCGGTCCCCGGAAGCTTGTCTCCTTTCTGGTGAAGAATTGGCTTGGTAGTTTGGTCTGCCCTGTTCCCATGATGCACTGGGCCAGGGACAGACTAATTTGCATATAGCCAGGTTCTGAGCTGGGATGGGGCAGTGAGCTAAATAACGGTGATGGATCAAGCCCTGATCTTTGGACTGGGTAAGAGTGGTCTGCTTAATTCAGACACTCTGTTCATCACCACCCCCCTTTCTGAATCATTTTGTCCACCATAAGCGTGGAAGGGTATACTCAGACATGAGTCCCTTGCTCACTGCTCCATCAGGATTCAAGCAAGCCGGGCCGACGACGCCTGAAATGGCAGAAACCGGTCCCCGGAAGCTTGTCTCCTTTCTGGTGAAGGATTGGCTTGGTAGTTTGGTCTGCCCTGTTCCCATGATGCACTGGGCCAGGGACAGACTAATTTGCATATAGCCAGGTTCTGAGCTGGGATGGGGCAGTGAGCTAAATAACGGTGATGGATCAAGCCCTGATCTTTGGACTGGGTAAGAGTGGTCTGCTTAATTCAGACACTCTGTTCATCACCACCCCCCTTTCTGAATAAATAGAAAAAACAACAGGAAATATATATGTATATACATTATACAATACTATTCATGGAGGTTTAGGGACTTCTTCAATTCGAGGGACATGAGTTTGTGAGGCATGTGCCAATACATCAAGAAAATGAGTAATAGGTAACCATAGGATGTATTTGAATTTGAATTTAAAAACATTTGTTGAGCGCGCTTATACCATGCGGTTTCATGGCGCTTTTCGGATTGCGAGACACCAGCAGTAGCAGAGGGAGTTTAGGCAGCAAAGGCTCGGGAGAAAAGCAGGGTTTTGAGACTTTTCCGGAACTCTATGTAAGAGGAGGAGGTACGGAGTTCCACAGGGAGGGAGTTCCAGAACGCGGGGGCAAGGACCGCAAATTTTGTTCCACCAGCCTTTTTCTTTTTAAATCGGGGGATAGTCAGGAGTGCCATGTGGGTGGAGCGGAGCTCTCTACCCGGTATATAAGGCTTAATGGCAGTGCATATGAACTCCGGAGCGGTGCCCATTTTGGCCTGAAAGGTAAGGCAGCCAAGCTTGAATAAGGCTCGCTCTTTCACAGGCAACCAGTATAATGCCTGCAATAGGGGGGTGGCACGATGAAATTTAGGCAGGCCGAGAATCAGGCGGGCAGCCTGGTTCTGCACTAGTTGCAGACGGTGGATCGCATAGGCCGGCGCGCCATTATAGATTATGTTGCCATAATCGAGGCGGGAGAGCACCATTGCCATCACTATGATTTTGAGGGCCGGGAGGGAGAAAAAGCGAGAAATCTTCCTGATTGTTCTGAGGGAGAAGAAGCAGGAAGACACCACAGAACTAACCTGGGGGTGAACAGAAAGTTGGGGATTAAGGAAGATACCAAGAGTTTTGACTTTGGGAACAGGGAGTGGGGGGACACCAAGTGGGAGGGGCCAGTGGGACGGGGACCAGGGACTGCAACCACCTCCGGTCAAGACTAGTTCTGTCTTGTCCGGGTTGAGTTTGAGGTGTCTCTTTTAATGGCAAGGTAGATGGGGTGAACATATGCTCTGTCCAACCTAAGGTTATAGCAAACTCCATACCATCAAGCACGATAGGAAAGGTTGGAGGTATCTTTCCATGATTTAGTAATCTGTTGGTAGGCAACTGCAAGGAATAGATCAATGATAAGGAAACCACGAGGCTGTGAATTCTAATCATCGGAAAGACCACCTAAAAATATGTTAACAAACGAAAAGGGGATTTGGGTATGGAAAATGATATTAATCTGTGTCCAGACTTGTTTCCAAGAACTATGAACCTGAGGACATAGGAAAAACATATGCTTTAGGTCTGCTAAGTTTGCGTTACAGAACCAACAAGAGGTGGAAAGAGTAGTATTTATTTTTTGTAGTGAGATGGGAGTGAATAAAAGTCTGTTGTAGATGTATAACAAGGTTTGGGTGGTTTTAGCAGCACTGGAAGTTTTTCTAATTTTAATCCAAATCCTATTCCACGTAGACGTAGAAAAAGAGGATTGAAGATCAGTCTCCCAGAGTGTTTCCACTTCAGTTTTATCCCTAATGGGTGAAAAAGGTGATAGAGATTGGTAGAGTTGTGATGCTGATGGGGAGAGGGACAGGAATGATAAAGCATTCTGAGAGACACTCTTCAAATGTCAAAAGGCATGAAGAACACCATCCGCCTTCTCTGGCTCCACAGATTGTGTGTAGAGACAGACCATGTAGTTCTCTGCAGTGGTGTACTACAGAATTAACTACAACGTCCGTCTTCTTCTCAGTAAAGTTTATTAGGTTGGCTGCATCCTGGAAGCTACAGGAGGTTTCTCGCATCCACAATGTCATGCATTACAAGTGGAAGGAGGAAGAGTACAGAGTGTGAGCTGTAATAAAGTGCTTCCAGGATTATTACATGTCCAGTGGTTGTTAGTTCCCTCAGGTGACGGCTGTTTTCCTTTTCTTTACCATTCTTAGGCCTAAATAGCTTAGGCAGAGAGCTCAATTTATGCTGAGAAGACCATGTTTATAGATGTTTTACTAAAATATTCCAATTAAGTTACTATAAGTCATTTTATGTTCAACATTCTGTGGTACTTGTCTCCACTTGCACATGTATTTGATTGGAAACATGTAGTCCTACCACTGGAAGGAAATCTCCACTAGGGCTTGGTGAACTACATCCAGGTCAGATTCCACAGTGGGGGAGATTACAAGTTGTGATGCTGCAGCAGCTGGACTGCACTGCCGCAAGCACCGCCAAACCTGTTTGAGAACCGCCCGCAATATAATTACTTTTTTAGTCAGTCGTGAGCGATTCCTTTGGCGTTCCCACAGTGGTGCCTGTAAAATAGGGCCCGCAATGGGAACATAAAAAACAGTTCCAGCACGTCATGAACTGAAATGTCCATGCCGTGCTTGAACTTCTGTGCGTACACTGGGGGGGCACATGTTGTGCCCCCCTCTGTGCATCCACAGGGTATGAGGCACCGGGGGGCCTTTTAGGGCCTCCTTTGTTTCCTTCTGCAAGGGTTTTCATGGAGGAAGAACCACCATAAAAACCCTGGCGAAAGGGAAACTCGTAATATGCTTGGCAGGACCATCGGCGGTCCCGCCAGGCATATGGATGCCTCTGGACTGCTGCACCACTGCCTGGGAATAGCGGCTGCCTGGTGGAGTTGGCAGTCCCAGGCCGACACAACCACTAGGATCGTAATGTGGCCGTCGTAAAACCGCTACCGCTGCCCCACCACGAGTCAGGCGGTCCGAGGACTCGTAAATAGGCTTTATGTGTACAATGTTCTTTGCACCTGGAGTATCCAACTTGTGTAGGCTCTAATGTGTTTTTTACAATGCAAAGGCTTTTTAGGCTTTTTATGGATTTATTAATATCCAGATGAACTCAGCTGAAACCCTGAGTGGACTTCAAACGAGTAGTAATGTACCGCTCAGCATGTATCTGAATAAACTCCACCCCAAAAAACTCTGCAATACATTTGCATTTTCAATGTACACAGTATTGAGGTTTTGAAAATAGGTATACATAAATTAAAAAATACATACTAAGTGCAGTGTATGAGTCACACCCTAGTCAATGGACCAGGAAAGCCAAACATTTGCTCCATGGTTTATGCTTTAAAAAAAAACATAGAGTAAAGTGTTTATTATGCAAATTTCAATCAAATTGGAGGAGACTGGGTAGGCAGGCAAATCTGCATTTTCTCCTCTTTAGAAGCATGAATATTTAGACGCAGTAGGAACATTTTTTTGATGCAGAAGCCCAAATAAAATGCTTTTATCTGCTGGTAGCAAAAGCTGTTATTTTTTTCGAGAGGGTTTACAGAGGTAGTTACTTAGGCAGGCAAGAGAAATGAGGGGGCACTGCAGACGCAGGTAATTGGTTGCGTTTCCCCCTGTTCTGAGCCGTCAGTAGAAAAAAACGTGAAAATGTGCTTGCCTCTGACTAGCCATTAAGAGTCCCCGGCTGCGCCACACTGTGAGCCAGGAGCAGAAACAAAATGGAAAAGGACGGACTGATATCTGATAAACAGTAGAAGGAGTCGGTTTATTGCACCAATCGTTAAATAATAGCGCTGATTATAAGGCCGCTAGGCGCAGATGCTGTAATTGTCTGTCATAAATCTTAGTCATTTGTGACAGGGGGACAATGACAGAAGACATCTGCTTGAGGGCAAACGACTGCCGATAAACATCGCCTCTGCTGAAATGCACTTGGAGGTGTCTCAATATTTTTGGAGAGCCATTCACGTCGCTTTCACAAATGTGAAGTCATTATCGGCGTGTATTGATTTGCCACCTTTCTCCAAGAGACGGAGTGACTCAAGGTTGAACTGAATAGCATCTCGCCTCTTTATCAGATCTATCCAGTCCTCTCTGAAATGCATGGCTGAGTGAAAATAAAAATAAAAAATAAAAAACACAACAATTGGAGGTTTTCAAGAGAAAGATGGCCGGAAAAAGAGCCTGAAATGTCAGTATGTTTGTCAATCGGATTTTTTTTGGGTTAAAATAGGCGAGCTTTAAGAAAAAAAAAACTCATCATATTTTCCATTTAGTAATCATTTCATGAATAAAAACAAAGTTGCATGCTTTTGTGGTATAGACCATTCTGCAGCTCAAATAATGAATACTGCGACTGTCATTGCTGTGCTATTAAAGTCAAATGTGAAAATACATGGTTAACATTATATACATGGTCTCTGAGATGGAAGGTCTACTCACTATGTACAATCTTTCAATATTTATTGAATACTTTTGGCTAATCAGATGTATTTTTTTTAATTTAACATCTAGCTTTAGAATTACTTTCATTATTTAATATAACAGTGCAAGCTTAGGTGCAGAGAGATGATCAACATGCAAACTTTGCTCGTCTTAACTGAAAATGTGTAGCACTAAATTGCAAATTTGGTATCTCTCTCTTAAATAAAGATTGGTTTATCGTATTTTATTTTGACTTATACCTATATAACTATTATAGTTTATAAAATGTGCCTCTTTATCGTTGCTTCAGCTTTCTTTAGGATGTCACATCTATATAACGGAAAGACAAGAGAAGAAAGGGGATAGGGTGACTCTGGTAACATACGCAATTACAATCTTAAGCGACTTTTCTTGGTAATTCCTGCATGGTGCATTAGGTGCTGATATCTCCTTGAAAGAAGGAGTCATTTTTGTTTTCTAGACATAAAGTAGCATGAATATGTTTTCCAAATGAGGTCCAAGTCTTTCCATAGTTAGGGACTCTTGTGTTGGGGATAGTGCGGATCCTTGCGGTACCCCCAAGGTTACTGGGACGGGAGTAGACAGGGAGTTATTGACTTTGAATTGTTGTGTCCGATTATGGAGAAATGAAGTGAATCAGCTTAGCACTGCCCCAGATAGGCCCATTCTGTGTTTCAGGAGGTCTAACAGGTTCTCGTGCTTGACCGTATCAAAGGCTGAGGACAGGTCGAGTAGGATGAGTAAACAGGATCTATTTTGGTCAAGTATTTGCAGCGCATCGTCAATCATGTGTGTCATGGCTGATTCTGTGCTATGCCCAGCACGGAAACCTGATTGGTGTTTGTTGAGCAAATCAAAATGATCAATATGTTTCGTTAGCTGTAAATGCATGGATTTTTACAGCAGCTTGGCTAGGGTGGGGATATTGGAGATTGGGCGATAGTTGTTTAGATCCGTGGGGTCTGACGTGGGCTTCTTTAGAATGGGTGAAACCTGGCCCACTTTGAGGGTGTCTGGGATGCATCCTTGTTGAAGAGAACTGTTTATGATCTTGGACCAGAGAGGTAGAAGCAGTGGAGTCAGGTCTTTGACTGCGTTTGCCGGAAGCGGGTCAGAGCCGTGGTTGGCTGGGTTCAATGCACTGAGAATTTTCCCTAGAGCGACTTCGGAGTAGGAGGAAAATGATGACCAGTCAGGATCATAGTATATGAAGGATTATGTATTAAAGGACTGAAAGCAGAGCAGGGCTGTCAAAAAGCTTGGCCCATGTCAGCAGTAATTTCACTTGAAGTTATGGCATACGCAGCAGACATAGTACCAATACCTACTTCTTCTTGTAGTCCTCATGTGCACCACAGCTTCTGTGGACACCTTAGCAGTATCTCCCCACTCTTTGGCACAAGCTTCACGATCACTGATATACAGACAAACCGTGGTAGGTAGAAACCATTCAGCCCAGGTACTACTTTCAGGTTCTGACACTCAGTGCAATTTTGCTCTGATCGTAATATCCATATGCATCACCCCACATTGTATCACTGAGGTCACTGATGAACCCAAGTACCATTCAGGTCAAATGTGGGCAACATCAGTAGCTGCAACAGTCTGCTTGGAAACCATTGCTCAGAGCAAAGACCTGCCATAAGCACCATTGTAAACACAAGCCAGAGCCGACTATTGCAGAAAGGGGCCTAATGCAAGAAAACAACTGGCACCCCGGAAGGGGCACTCAGCATTCTCGAATCATAGAACTCCAAGGGTTGACCTCTGCCCAATAAGTCCCCATAATTCAAATACCAGTATGGCCGATTCTTTTCCAACTTCAATAATTTTTGTCAATAGGATGTAAGTCCTGGGCCACAAGGAAGCCAAGATAGTCTGAAAAGTCAGAATCAACAAAACCATTTGGCTCACAGTCATCTGTCTCTCATCGCACAAATTTAGTCCATAATTTGAGGTTGCACATTAACCCACACTGGGATCAACAAGTATGGTCGAGTAATGTGCAGCATATACCCCAGCAAGAAGAGTAGCAGTATTGAAGAATTTCACCTGCTGCCCCGGTAAATAAGATAAGCGGGAAGAGAAACCGGAGCGTCCAGAAAAGTGTAAAGGTCAGGTATGCCTGGAGTCAAGATGGCGGCCGCCCTCGACCTCACACAAGCTTCATGATTAGCGAGTGCCACAGCACTGGGTGTGTGGGGCCCCAATAGCAGCATCTGAACCCAGCCAGCTCCTAGCGAGGGGCCATGTAAAGTGTTTAAAGTAAGCCAGAGCGCCCAGGAACTGATAGAGGACAGGCACGCCTGGAGTCAAGATGGCCACCATCCTCAAAGTGAAATGATTCCAGAGCTCAACTGGTGCCTCAACATTGAGCTAGAGGGACCCCAATAGCAGCGCCTTGGCCCCCTTGGCTTTGAGTTAAGACCAGGCGAAGTGGGGACGCGATGCGAGGGCGGGACCCTCAAGAAACAGGCACGCTGGCTCCCCCCCTCCTCCAGAGCAGGAAAGACGACATGGCATGAAAACCGTCGTGAAAACAAAACGGTCATGGAAGGCTCCCCTCTGGTGAGTGGCACAGATTAATACTGGGGAGCGAAAGCAGCCTCCAAAGGGTCACAATACATGCCTTGAGGACAGGAGTGCAAGATAACATGAAGTGAAGCCAGATTGTGCACAGCAAAGAACCTTGGAAAGGAAGTGCCATTAGTCGTAGATACCTGGCCTGGATGCCCCAGCAAGCAGTGGGGCCAGAGAGCTCCTCGCATCTGCATTGCACAACAAACCCCCCCCACCCCCACCCCGAGCGAAAGACTAAAATGGGAACTGGCTGATTTTAACTCCAAGGTCAGAATCCCATGCCTGACCTCAAGATGGCTGCCACAATGGTCCCTACCTCGACCACGGCAGTGGACATCAACCAGAACTCGAACACATCCCCCTTCCGGCCTACCTATCAGGATACTGAATCTGTGAACCTAACTCTGACCGTTGTGACCTAGCTTTTTGGCCGATGCCCGGTGGAGCTACTTGATAGCTAAAGAGGGGATGGGCAGTGGACTACCCCCTCAGCCGTCACCTACCCAGCCAGACTTTGGGCAGACCTTACTGTGTCTCTCCATTGTATTCTCCCTCCTACCCCTTTACTCCACTCCCTTTATGCTCCATGTATCCCTCCTCTTTACTCTTTAATTGTTTTTCCGTTGAGACCTAGCTGTTTGGCTGATGCCCGGTGGAGCTACCTGATAACTATAGAGGAAATGGGCTGTAGTCTTCCCCCTCAGCCGTCACCTAGCCAGCAGACTTTGGGCAGACTCTTCTTCGTCTCTCCATTCTATCTAGCTCCTACCGCTTGTCTCTTCTAAACTCCATTTATTTTGTCTTCTATGCTCTTGAAACGTTTTCCGGTAACTGATGTAACTTTGTAATTTTGTGGAACCTTATGTAAAGGGCACTGATACCTCTGGGTCTAGCCAGCACTATATAAAACTCAAATAAATACATAAAATTAACACATACACACACTCTCATAATCTGCTTCAATAGGTTGTATATTTTCCAATTAGTTAATTATTAGTTTTAGCTGGTGGCTAGAAGCGCAAGATGCCCATTTGGGTTTTGCCTGTTGGTGGTTCACATTGTGATGGGTACAAATTACACATGAATTGCCTCCTTGTACATTTTATATTACTAAGATTAGTTCTGGTGTTACCTGGAGGGGCCAGTCTGAGTGCAAGTTGACGCGGTTACTTAGAACTTTTGCTAGAAGAGGTGGTTAGGGAATTAAGTAAATTTCTTTGGTCTAGTCTATGCTAAACTATTCCCTGCAAAGGGTGGTTGTAAGTGTTGCTTGAGCATGTTTCATTGAGACTTGGGTCACAAGCAGATACTTTTTTTCTGACATACCATATTAATGTACTATGTTTGAATCTGAGAAGGTCACTGAATAATAGAAGAAATCGAGCCAGTTATAGACCAGAGAAGAAGGCAAACGTTCCTGAGCAAATCACTAGATCATTCAACCACTGCAAATGTATGAATAAAAGGAGATCCCAGTCAACCATGTCCACCACACTTTTCACTTTATGTACTCTAGATTGTGCAATTGGCAGGGTAGAGGAACGCAGCAGAAACAGGATATGTGTGGAGCTGCTCTCTAGCACTAAATCCTATGTTTTCACTCTAGTCAAGCAGGGGAAATTTTCCTTCATCAAAAAGCGGAGACAATGTTGGCATTTGGTGATATTCTAAACATATATCATGAATAAATTACAGCGATCCTGATACTCAAACTTTTTGCACAAACTTACATTAGTAAATTCCATCCTGGTCCACAAGCTCAAGATTTGGGCAGTTTTTCATTTTAAATTGCCCTGCCGATATT
The DNA here is from genome assembly GCF_964261635.1 of Lissotriton helveticus. Taxonomy (NCBI): domain Eukaryota; kingdom Metazoa; phylum Chordata; class Amphibia; order Caudata; family Salamandridae; genus Lissotriton; species Lissotriton helveticus. The sequence continues at coordinate 116,297,516 of NC_136072.1, forward strand.
GAATGTCCAGTGTGGCTAATTTTTCCACCTACTTAAATTTAGGGTTAGGGTTTGAAAGGAGTCATTAGAAGACTGATAAAGTGGCCCTGCTAAATGCAGTGAACACTCACACATTTATTTATTGGGTATTCGCAAACAATTATGTAAATAGTTTCCCGCTTTAAAGAGCTACTCCCAGTAAAGGCAGTTGTAAGAGCATTTTCATTGAGGAAACAAAAGGAATCACCTATTTCATGGGTGCGGAGTATAGAAGAAGTGGTTTCTATAGTGTAATCACTTTACTCTATTAAACATAATGTCTCTAGTGTTGCCCTTTTCACCAATCATTGCAGCTAAAGCAAGACTACATCTAGAATGAATTAGTTTTTCACAAGTAAGTCTAGAATGGGAGACAATGTCCATAATAACCTCATGGGAGGTGTCATCCTAGTCTTCTCCAAAAGGAATATATCATGCATATGCAAGACAAATGTGCAAATACACTATTTCTGCATGATGTACATTTAGATTTGCTATTTACCAGGTTACAAATTTTCTTGGAACTAGGATTTGGCCAGAATCAATAGCTTCCATCTAAATTGTGATTATGAGCAATGCAGGCAATTACACTGCACATCTAAAGTTTTATCTATGGACTTTTTTCCTGGAGAAATCTGAGAAAATATGAGCAGGGAAAATGTGCAAAACTGCCAGAAAGACATGCTGAAATGTTTGCGGAATACTGTATTCCTAATTGTATTCCATAGTTTATAAAGTCTCAATAGTCTGGTAATTCTGCAAACTACAATTTAAAGTTGCTACCGTATAGCTAATGCAGCTGTCCTACATCGCTCATAATCGGGACGCATCGTTACATTATTATGTCATCTACATACGTAGATTATGCCCTGTAGGGGTACTGCTCTAAACTATGCTTGTGGTAACCAGCAAGTCACTGGGATTCGTTCTGATCATGAGGAGTACAGTTGGAAATGCAGTACTGAAAAAGAAGTCCATTTGCTCAGGGACATGAAAGGATGCTTTGACATTAACTACTGCAAAAGGTTTGACACTCCACGTTGCAGCCTGAGCTGTGCCAATGAAATGTAACCTTTATCTGTATCAGTCACCCTGCATGCCTGCCGGAGCCTGTGCAAAGACATGCAAAGTGAGTAGCTCAAAACCAAGACTGCTGGTGGCCATCCATTCTGATTTATTATCCTTGGATGACAGAGTTTGAAAGAAGACACATGATTTCTACTGAACCTGGTGATCTTGTCCATTGACTATGACATACTGAAGTGACTTCCAATACAGAAACATTCCACACCTAGTAATATTCTAAGTTGGAACACCACACATACGTCAGCTGAAAACCTCCTGGCTAGATTTCAATGCTGAAAGCATTAAATGGGTTACCCTAGACACAAAGAGGAAAGGGACAGTAGTCAATAAAGAAAGGAATTACAGTTGAAATCTCTGTGGGATGCTCCTGGAACTGTTAGACAGGATACTGCAGCTATGATTAAAGAACGGTACCACGATTATATGCACATAAAAAAACACTGCGAAGTAAAGCCGGGATCTTTGATGAGTAATTACTTCAATAACACCTATGGTCTTTCAGACCAAGAATACCTGGAATGCTATAACCTGATTTAAAGCGAACACTGTATTTCAGTTTCCGGATAGGCATCCTCCCAACTAGGGATTTCCTGATACATATACATATGTCTGAAGGCCGATTCGATTGCTGGGAGTATACTGCTGGTGGTCTGGATAACCTAACGCGTTTTGTGTTGCTTTGCAATAAATATGTAGCCGCCCCGCGGTGATGGCTTCTTCCCTTGTTCAAACACTATGGGGTCAGATGTGTGAAACCAGCAATGGCTGTATGTATCAAATCAGATGATGTGAATGTGGTTACCTCTGTAGCGTCATATTTATGGGTTACGTGGCCGTGCTTGAAAGAGTTGCCCTCCCCTCTAGGATTATGCTTAAGTAGGTAAGCTTTATGAACTTGGTTTATTATATCACAGAACATATTATAATTGTATGTATCAGTCGAATCCCTTTGCACTATTTTAATGTACCACACTCTTACTTCCTAGGTGGATGGACAAACTGTTTACAACTAGGAAAAGACAATCCTCAATTTCCTATGATTCCATAAAGAATAGTGTTGTATATGTTTATATTTAGGAGGTAACCTTTGACGGTAATATCTTCCTTCCCCAATGCACTTGCACCTTATTATGCCTGAAGAACTCACGGAACATATAATTTTACGTATAAGTCGAATCATTTTGCACTATTTTTCTGCACTGCACTTTTACATCTTAGGTGGGGGAAGAAACTGCTTACAACTGGAAAAAAGTAAATTCTTATCTTTCTATGTTTTTAACCAACAGTGATGTATAAGTTTATATTTAGAAGGTAGTCTCTGACGGTAATATGTACCTTTCCCATTGCACTTGCACGTTACTGAGGTTGAAGAATTCAAACACGCTCTTCTTCTCAGGATGTACGCCCTAGATGAAAAATCACTTTTCTATCTTCTATATTTTTTGTAATGAATTTCATGATAGATTGATGTGCACATGTTTTCATTGAATTATCATGTTTTTCTTTTTTAATATATTGTAAGGCTGTCAGACGAAACAATAAACACAATAACACACTAATACATTAAGGAAGAGGTTTCAGGACATCAGTTTATTCTGAATACTACTTCTCATGATCAGGTACATATATTACCCCATTATCTGATTTTTAAGCTGCAGGCTAGGGCAGAGTTACTGACTTTTCCAGTACAATCAAAAGAGCAAATAAAGGGAAAAACAAAAAAGGGAAAAACTGAGAAGAGTAGAATCATTAAAAGAGCTACCCAGGTGCTCAAGGTTTTAAGTCTCTATTAGTGCTAACTCTGAGTCTAGTTAAGTTTTAATGACTATGTTAAATATGGATATACAGGTGGCCCCAAATTCACATTGTTGTCATTTAAATTTAAAGATTATTTGAGAAATAAGAGGTTGAATACTTTAGCAGTTCTATTTCAAGGGGATCCCCATAATGCATTAGTATAGAGGAGTCATCTAGTCAGAATAGAAGCAAACCATCAGATGGCCATGGTACAACAGAAACAAAGTCATGATAGATCATAGAGGAGGAGAATGTTATAACTTTTAATATTTCTTTTGTTGATCTCCATGGTGATGATGGGATTCCATTAAATAGTTCAATGATCACACACCTTCTCCTTCTACATTTCCTGTTGAGAATGACTTCAACCTCATTATTCAACGATGGAGTTAATTTCAAATGTAGCCTCCTCTTTGATGCTGAATCCGTGTGACTTTTTCAGTAGTGAAATTGATGTCTTCTTTTCAAATTCCACACATTTGGTATATTTGGGCATCAGTAACACACACATTGTGAAAGGTTGCACATATCACCCAATATTCAGATTAATTTTAATCTCAAGAACTAGCTAGGGAGATGCACTCTATTGTGGTTCAGTCCAGTCAGGGCATTAGGGTTATCAATATTCATCAGCTATTTGAGCCCGGTCTGCAGGGGAAGAGCAGGGATACATTTTATTAATGTTCATGGCTCACAAGTGTGCTTCATTGAAATGGGTTCCAAGAGCTAGCACCTTCTTTGATTTAACCCAAATATATTACATTTGCCTTTGAATTTTGCAGGCCTACTATCAGGAGACAAAAAAAATATATTTATTAAGAGGTTTTCATGCCACTTTTGTTTTTATTCAAGAAAGCCAGATAGCCACGAATAATTTTTCAATTGAAAAATACTATATAATTAGTACCCCCTCCCCAACAAATGGTCGAAGAGAGGTTATGCAACTGATGGAATAACCAGCCTTCTATCTGTGGATAATTCCTGGAATCATTTGGTCCTCCATCTCCCTAGTAAAGGTATTCAGTTCATAAGTTTTTAATTCTTTATTCAGTTTTCAGGACAGCAATGCTCCAATGTTTGCATTCTCCAAGCATCACAATGTAAATTGATACCGTTGATGATTTTCAAATGTATTGTTTGTACATTTGAGAAGGTGTACCTTATTGGTTTTCTAAGTGTGGGGACTTTAATGCTAAACAGTCTAATCACCTAATGGATGCGTACAGAAATATTTATATGAAAGAAGGGTGAAATTTCCTCTGACCTACATTCCAAAAGTATTATGAAGATGAGGTAAGTCTACTTGAAAAATTAAGGGAAATGGCTGTTTGATAACATTTTTTGAAGGTGATATTCCTTCTAAATCAACTCATAAGGGCATCAATGGACCCTCAACAATGATGTACTACCTAAAACATTTCAGTACTCTCTTCGGATCAGGCAAAAGAAAATTCCCTCAGTGAAAATGTGCAATTAAGGATAAAAATGATTCTCCCAAGTTGGAGTGATGTCATGGTCATGCTAAGATCCAGAAATCTTGTGGCTGTATACTGGAGTAAAAAAAATGCAATTCATTTAAATAAATTGTTAGTCCCCTCTGTAGAGTTGCTAAACAATTATGCATCCTTAAACTTAACTATACATATATAGGTTTGCTCCTAAGACAGGCAAAAAAGTAATTACCCAAAGGGAAGAAGAGCAAGTACACTGATATAGAATATCATTTAATGTCTGCCGGATTTAATGGCTTGATTAGCATACAGTTTAAAAGGTACTCTTTGAGCTGAGGAAAGTTGGAATTTGCCCTGAGGAAGAAATGCTGTAGGTATCAAAGCTTCCTCGGAAAAGTGGCAGATTTAATTTTGCACAACTTGAATTGTGGTGCAAGGCAAAACAACTCAAGACAATTTTGGCAAATTATAGCTAGATCATGGAAGCTACAGTAAATAGTTCAGTTATTTGAATACTGCCGTAGGAATGAAAATATTATATCTCATAAATGTATACATCAAACACTACAGAAGTATTGCTCTGTCATCTGAAGGGATTGAATTCCTTATCCTGTTCACATTTGCTTACTCCTTCTACAAAAAACAGATAGCTGTAATACATTGATCAGAAACTAATATTGGCACCTTTATTTTGTCCCTGCTATAAAGTGAGACTTGAGCCAATCTCATGAGCTAGAAGTATTATACTTCTTGAATATAAAAAAGGGTTAACAAAAATCATATATTTTAGATTCTGTGTTGATGATCCTCACTAAGACTATCATATTCAAACTTGGATCGCGGAGAATGCAGTCATCCTCTGTCAACAGTTGAGTTTTACAACCAATTGCTCAGTGCTTGCCAATATAGCTGCAGCCCAGACTATATTAATAAGATTTGTTGGAACCAAGGCCATTCGATCAATACAGCTTTTATTGATTCAAATTTGTTGCTAGACCTAACCAGTGAAAAAAATTGGCTGCACGCGCAATTGCTTTCTGGAGTAAATAATTATCTCCCACTTGCTCACTTGGTGAAAGGTATTAATGGGAGCAGACAGAAGTCCGTCCTCAGGGACATGTACTGTGAATGAGCTTATGGAGGTCTTTCTTTAAGCCCCGATTTAACATCTCTTTTTTTGATTTGTCACAAATATTTGTACTTTGCAGAATTATCTCACATGGTTCAGGTCAAATTATCTCCAGATTTTAATGTAGGTACACAATGTAATCCTTTTTGACCTTACTCCAATAGGTTTCCAACGTGGTTTGAATGCAATGTACTGCCATATGATTAAGAAGTTCTTGAAGGATAATGTGTCAAAAAGCATGGTTGTGGCTTTAAGAGGCAGAAAAAATGTGTCCTGTAAAAATAGGTGTTGGGTCATGAAGGAAAGAACTGTGCAAAAAAACTACCTTTATTCAAAAACAGTGTTCTCCTACGACTTAAGAAATAAGCATCATACTAATCAGCAAATAGACAAGCCCTTGAGCCGTTGAGGGAGGGTTTAAGTTCTCTTTATGAATCACTTACCAGATGGCATTTCCAGCATCTAATTTATCTTTATATGGGTAAAATTCCTCCACACTGCTTTGTGAAGTAGAACATATACCCTTCGAGTTACAGTTTCTACAAAACAAATACAATTGATTCACTCTACAGACAGACCATAGATAGATATCCCAAAAAGAGAATTTTTTACCAGTCAAGGAAAATAGGATGATTTTTTTTCAGAATACTAATTATTCTCCACAGCTTAATGAAATACCTGAGGGGTGCTCACAAGGTTTGTTCTTAGTACAGCTGAAATTGTCACTGAAAAAGACAATACCTTAAATGAGTTTTGAAATTGATTTTGAACATTGTTTAAAATTGAAATTTTACAAATTTCTTTTAGAAACGGTTTTGGTTAACAGAATGCAAATGTATCTAGAATTATTGCTAAAAAACAAGAGCAGAAGAATCACATTATTGTTAAAAGCAGGTGGCATTTGATTAAAAAATGTAATGTATGATTTTACAGGTTTGACTGTAGATCAATGTCTATGTTCTCTTTGTAAAATGGTTTACTATATCTCAATCCCATGGTGTTTGAATGTTTAGTTTAAGAACACAGGCAGCATGTGCGTTACTCCCAAAGTATGTTATCAAATCTCCAAATGATGTACACAATTTAATGACGTCCCTTTTTAAATAGCATGTTTGTTAATGCATGTTTACATATTAGAAAGATTTTTGGTATTGATAGTAATGTAATTGCTACATTTGCAATATTATTATTTTTGTTCTGTGCTTTGTTGATCTTTGTTGAAGTTTACATCAACTGAAAAAATCCTCAAAAACTGAAAATGATTGTTGTATGTTTCTAGGTGTAGTTCTGCGTTTCTCTTTGAATATCCAAAAACAGAGTAGCATCTCCCCCAACCCCAGTACCCACCAATGACTACGCCACACTCGGAGCTTAGTATTACACGTCTTTTATATTCTTCGTGTAACTGCAAACTCCTCATCCTAAATTATCCTTCATTGCATTCCACTCTCACACTTATGTCCCAGCTCTACAGAGTCCATCAGGAGCCAGAAGGGGCCAGTCATTGCCACCTCTGTTAAGTGAAAAATTACAATGTTTACAAACAAAAATGTATGTATATATTTATATAACACACAATTTCCTTCCTTTGCAAGAAAATTCCAGGACACTCAGGGCTGCTTGATAAGTTTATTGGCAAGGTTGCTCAATACCAACATGATTCACCTCTCTGCTTTTGCACAGTATAATTGATGCCACCATTTTACCGTTTACACACACAGTATCTATGAAAGTAAGAAAGGACAAGCCCAGCGTAAGCCTGATAGTATTCTGTTTCCATGAGCGCAATTTTTAAATGTCCATATTATTCAAGCGCTGAATCTACTCATACATTGCAAATCCAACTCTCAGTAGAGAAGTTCACCTACGAGAATAACATGAATTTCATCCTATTCCTGATTACAATGTGACACAATGGCTGACAATTAAATATTCCATAAACATATATGATACATTTGTAGGATAGCACCACACGTTACTATCGCGGCACGCCCACAATTTTCCACCACTGCCGAAGTGTATATTGTTAAATATTTTCATCAGCGATAAAATTACTGATAACATAAGTTACTCCTAAGTGGGCAAATACACAGCAAGTCTCTGCCAGTATTCCTCCTCATAGGGAATCCCTACATGTCACAGCATTAGTAAATTTCATTTTTGTTTTCTCAAAAACTGGTACAGAATGACACACAGTGAAAGCAAACAAAGTAACCAGAGATGAAAGGAAATTCCAGCCCAAGTAGGCACATTCATTGGTCTATTCCTTTTAGATGTTCAATCATTTGACTTAGTTCTGATTTCACTAAATCCGTTGTTATTCTCTAAAACTCCATGATTCTTCTTCATAACACTGATGTTTCAACCTTCTGCCCTTTCAATTATGTATCCTTCCTGTGTATATAACGGAAGAGAAACAAAACCCAAAAATTAAAATAAAAACTGATTACTAAAAAAGTTCTTTACTGAAAAAATACATTCAAAATTCATTAAAATACTACATTACTCAACTGTATATACATAAAAAAATATTTTATATCTACAATTGTCTCCCAAGAAGGAAGTTGTAAAACACTGCTTCTTCAACTTACTATGCAGTTTGTTCTTTCTACAAATGTATCCCCAATTCTTCACTGGAATTTATACCTACAGGCGCTAAGGTTTCAAAATCAATAATAAATCATGATTCTCTTATCCTTAACTGGCGTTCTCGATCTCCTCCTCTTTCTTGTAGTTTGACTGCATCCAACACTACATATGTCAGTAACTTGTCATTTTGATTGTGCATTTCTTTAAAAGGCCGAGCTACCGGATATTGTTCATCATTGCGCCTGATAGCTTGTTGATGTTCTAATATCCTTTTCTTTGCTCAGTGGATGGTACTTCCTATATAATATTTACCACACGGGCAAATCAAACAATAAATACAGAAGTCAGTATTACAAATAGAGTTACCCTTAATTAAAAATTCTCTCCTGCTATTAGGTAATTTCATCTTCGTACAGTTCACACTATTGGCACATGCCTTACACCGCTTACTACATTTAAAACCTCCTGTTATTCCTGTAAGTCTCCTTTCATCCTGAGCAGTTAATGCATTGCAGCACATCTTTAAGGTATCTGCCTCTTCTAAATGTTATTTGAGGGTTTTGATATGCATTTTTTAATAATGTTGTTGGTTTTTAGAATGTGCCAATTCTGATTGAGTATTTTCCTGATTTGGTTAGCCTGATTGGAAAAAGTAGTTATAAACCTAACTGTATCATCCTTTCCATCAGCTTGTGGTCTGGGATGTAATACCTCTGGTCTATCCAAGGCATCCGCCTTAATCATAGCCAGTCTGGTTGTTTTCTTACTGTGACAACATTGTTCAAATCTCTTACTCAATATCTGTTTCTCTACTAAGTATCCTTCTGTGTGCTGCAATTTCTTTTCACCCTAATCAGCTCTCCATAGGGGATACTTTGTATCAAGTTAAAATGATGAGCACCAGTGGCATTTAAGAGACTGTTCCCTGCCGTCTCCTTCCTATGTAATTTCGTCACCAGAGAATTCCATTGTACTATGATCTCAATATCCAAGAAAAAATTCTCCTCCCTGCTAATATTGGAGGTGAACTGTAGATTCATATCATTATTGTTTAATGATGACACAAACTTGTTTGCTGACTCTTCATCTCCCTTCCAAATTAAAAGAATGTCATCAATGAACTGAGTTCACATCACAATATTTTCTCCATATGTCACCCAGCTATCGGACACCTGCTCCTCCCACCAGCCCGTGAATAAATTTGCATTGCTCGGGGCGAAGCAGGTGCCCATTGCTGTCACCTGTGTTTTTTGTATATTTTCTGATCAACCAAGAAAATTTGTTCGTTAAGCAGTAATAAACCATTTCAATTAACATTTCCGTGTGTAATAACAAGGATATTAACCTAGCACGTAAGAAGTGTTTGAATGGCCTGGATCCCCAGGTCATGCCTAATACAGGTGTAGAGACTGGTTACATCTAATGCAAGCAACCAACAGTCATTCTCGCAAATTAAGCAATCAATCACTGTTAAGAAATGTGTTGTGTCTTTAAGATAAGCAGGTAAAGCTACCACAAAAGGTCGCTAATAGTAATCAATACATTTGGAAGTCATTTCTAACTGTGATACCATAGAGAACACTATAGGTCTACCTGGTGGTTTCTCTGCATCCTTGTGCAATTTGGGAAGCAAATACATGATTGGAATACGAGGATGATAGCTATACAAACTGCAGAATTCTTCTCACTCAAGTAAGCCTTGATCTTTCCAATCTACCAGCATCGCATTATATTTGGAATATGATGCTAGTACTTCAGATTTGGTGCTTATAGTATAACAAGATGGGTCATTAAGTTATCGTAAGCCCTCAGATAGATACTATTCCTTGGCCCATATAACAACATTCCCCCCTTCATCTGATTGTTGGATCACAATTGAGGTGTAATTTTTCAGAGTCTCTAATGCATTAGGCTGATCTACAGTCAAATTCCTCTTAGCTACACCATCAGTTTTGTATTTCAGTCTTTTCAAATCTTAAATGACACTTTTCTCAAACACCTCTAGGGCATCACAGTGTACATTGGGTGTAAATGTGGATTTAGATCTAAAGTTACTAGAACATGCTGAATCCACTGTTACCTCCAAAGTATCCAAATTTAGCAAGGGGTTCTCATCATGTATTATATCTTCATCCAATTGTGCCATAGTGTGTAACAATTCTATGTCCGATATGCACAATGCACTATTTGCCTTCTCAATACTTGGGTTCCTTATTGTGGGTATATGCATGTGAAACCATTTTTTCAATTTCAATTTTCTTAAGAAACAAAAAATATCAATCCTTGTTTGCACATAATCTAAAGGTCTAGAAGGACAGAATGACAAACCCAGTGAGAGAAATCTGATGTCTGTAGGTGACAACTGACGTTTGGATAGATTCAACACTGTCATTTCATCTTCTCTTCGCCCTTGTAGCCATTGCCACAGGTTTGTTGGACTCTCCTTTTTCTCCTTGCCCTTGCTTTGTGGTTCCTTTGGTTCCTCTTGTCCCTCTTGTTCTTCCTCTGGTCCCATGGTCCTCTGCCCCAACAAAAATCCTGCTCCTCATTTTGTTGATTCTTTTTTGCTCTTGTCAGCATTTGGAACTGTTGGAAAATTGTTTCTACCCAAATTGCTTGTTGGTGCATTTTGCGCCAAAGTTTCAGCTGAGACATCAGAGGCATTGCAGTCTGAGACATCACTCTCTTCAGTGATGTCACCTTTCTCCTTGGTGGTACCGCCCCTTGTGATGTGTTCTCCACTCTCAGCAAAAAGGTGATCGTATTTTTTGTGAAACGTAAGAGTTCTTCCTGATTGGTAGTCTTTAAAATCACTTATCAATTTCCTCTGTTTCTTATTTGTGATTTCCTCTTCAATTTTCTCTAGCCAAATTTGTAATTTGGTAATAAACTCATCCAATGTTTCCTTAGAGATGAGTTTTAATAGTTCATCAATGGTTTTGTTGATTTCATCAAAAATCTTAGTACGATCTTTGAGAGCATATTTAATTAAAATTCTTATCATCACTGTGGAACATTCCTTTGACTTGCCGCACCACTCCTCCAACACATCTGGGTCCGCGTTCTCATAGGTAGGGACAGTGTAAATTTGAAGTCCTCTGGTAACCCTGCCCACATCTATGTACTTTTGCAGGGACTCAGTCTCCCACCATTTAGTCATTTCTTTCTTTTAAAGTTTCTCCAGTTTCACATATAATTTCTGTGTCTGTACGTCATTGTTGATGAACAAGTGCTCTCTGCCAGGTTGTCCGCCCACGGCATTTCCTTCTGCCATTTGGATGAGGAATAGACGATTTGAAACTTCCTTAATCCTTGCTTTCATTAAGGAGGCCATTCTCGTTATAGCTCGCTTGCCACAATTAATTCCTTCTGCAACCCTATGCGAGGCGTAGAGCTCACTCGTACTCAATCACCATCGCTCCGCTCTGCGTTTTTCACACTTAACTTCTGCTTATAGGTTCCTTATCTAATCAGCATGCACACCACGGGCCCAGGATGTTCCTCTAAACCTCATGTGCACCGCTAGTACAACTGACTCTCCCAGTATGGAAACCTAAACCTGCTGTCTTGTCAATTTTCTGGCGTTCTGCAGCATCAGGTGCACGCTTCTATCCCCCGCTCCCGAGAACCTCTAATACAGTGGATCGGCATGAAACAAAAATCGCAGTTAGCTCCAGCCATTGAAAGTTAAAAAATAAATAAATAATATATATATATATATATATATATATATATATACATACATACACACACAATTAAATCTCTTCAATCAATGTTTTTGGCACTTTAACTGTTTGACCCAATCTTGTGACTGGAAACTGGGAACTATCACCATCAATGTTCAGGATCTGCGTTGATGGTGGAGAGGCAACAGCAGTCACTGGCGCATCAGACCAAGGGGCATATTAGCAAGGGCCATATCTAAAGCGGCAATATTTTTGTCGCTAACAGCAGTTAGCAACAGCTTTTAGGTGATAGCGACCGGATTGGGGCGCGCTTTGCATGTCAGAGATATTTATCGCTAATGACATGCAAAGTGGGCGTACCCAACCTGTTAGCGACTGAAAGCAGTCGCTAACACAGCTATCGCCTATTAGCAAGGCAGGCATAGCAATAAAAAAAGCGCCCTATGCGTGATTATCGCTATAATCTATCGCCTACTAAAAACATGACTTAACCTGAAAACCCACCTCCCATTGGATAAACAGGTAAGTCCCCATTGGCGTTAATGCGTGAATATCGTGGATTTCCAGCTATATTCATGCATTTCGCCACTATCCCTGGACATTTTAGCACAATGGAGAAAAACGTTGCTAATAGCAGGTTTTCTCTGCTAACATATCCAGCGATAGGCATCGATAAAAAAAAATGTGCTAAGCGCATTTAGCGATGAATATCACTATTTCTTGCTAATATGCCCCCAAGTTTCTCCTTCAACATGTAGATCTGATGAATGAGGAGTTAAATGCTGAAAGTGAGAAGAGTCTCTGTTAATGGACTTCGCGCTGGGCAGTCACCATGTGTCCCTTGGTAGACACCTCTTGAAAAGGTTTTGCATAAAATGGAGCATCAGATTTTCTTTTCCGCATCTGGCGTGCAAGCACTCAATCTCCTCCCCTAAAGACAATGTTCATCGCATGACATCTTTTCTCAGCATACGCTTTCATCTTTTGTTTCTGAACCAAGTCCTTCTTACAAGTTGCCTTCTTGATTTTCTCACTCTGATTGGTCTACTGGGGTCTCTTGGTAGTCATTGCTCTTCCAAACATCAATGACGCAGGACTTTCACCTGTGGTTAAGTGAGGTGTTGGATGATAAGCTCTTAAGGTAGAATTCAACACAGTTTTTAAACCAAGCTTTTCAAAAGTAGCATGTTGCACTGCTTTCTTTAGCATACTCATAAAATGCTGCAGCCACAGAGGTGTGCTCTTCTGATGCTTTATACTCAGATGCTCTAAGAAATCTTTAATCTCATGACTGTTAAATGGCAGGCTATTGTCAGATTTCAACACTGCTGGAGCACCCCATGTCGCAAAGACGCCATCTAGTCTCTCAGTGACTCTGTCTTGAGTTGTAGATGAGAGATCCTCAATAAAGGGAAATCATGGGTATTCATCTACAACCACCATCAGGTGATGTCCATTGCAAGTGGACCAAAACAATCAATGGCTACTCTCTCCCAGGCATACTTCGGGAGTTCTGATATGTTTAAGGTGTGTTGAGTAACTTTAGAGAAATGGCAGGTGCACAGATGAAAGGCCTTTAATTCCTTCTCTACCCGCTCATCGAGATACGGAAACCATGCTCGGTCTAGGAGAGCTCCTTTTGTGTCAACGATTCCACAGTGCCCTTAATGGGCCATGGGCCACCTCAGTCAACTTCTGCCTCAAACTCCCCGGAAAAAGGATTCTCGACCCTCACAATATAACTCCTTCCTGAATTATGGACAGTTTATCTTTGATATTTTTATATTTCTGATCTTTACCATCACTGTTGAGAGGATGTATGACATTACAACGCATACTTTTACAACGCCTACCTTTACATCGCAAGTTTTACAACGCATACCATTACAACGCATAGTGCTTTTAGGCGCTGGATAGTGAATAGTTTAATTTACTATTCCAACTCCAGTCCCCGTGGATAGTAGGGAAGGTGTTGGATAGTACATTAAACCTATTCCCTATCCTAGAGCACCCCCCAGCGCAATGCGTTGTAATAGTTTGCGTTGTAAAAGTTGCGTCGTAAAGGCACTGCGTGGTAAAAGTTGCGTTGTAAAGGATGTTTACCCTGTTGAGAGGTTGAGGGTGATGGTACCATGACTTATGTGTGATTATATATTTTAACTTTAGCATGTCACTATCATGCCTCGTGGCTGTGATAATGTGGGCTGATGAAATAGCATCTGGTGTGTTTAATTTTACAATGAAATTGATATAGGCTTGAGCCATCTTGGATGGAGTACTATGGCCTTGTCTAGGCACACTTGAAAGCAGGGTTCTGATTCTTCCCTGAACAATGCATAATGTTATAATTGTACTCTTGTAGTCGTAGCCCCCAGCATCCAATGCAGGGAGGAATCTTGGCCTTTGGTTTGCAATATATATTTAATAAAGTTAAGAAAGCAGCATAAAAGGCTTTCCATACAGGAATACCTGGAAATGTTCACAAGCCCATGCTGTGGCTAAGCTATCTTTTTCAGGTTGTGAATAAGCACATTCTGTTAGGTACATACTCCTACTTGCATATTTAGTTTAGTTTAGTTTATTTAGCACAGTTAATTAAAACCATTGCAATAAAATGTCATCATAGTACTATTACCAGGTTAGAAGCAAAAAAACGAAGAGAACCATCAAATTTAAATTCATACACATATTACTGATGAGGCAGTCTTGTAGTTACTATTGTAATCATGTGACAGGTTTCTAAAACCAAGGATAAAATAATTTGGTACAGAGAGGCTAGGGCAAAGTGCAAAAAAGTCTGTGATAAGTTTTTGGGGGAGAGGACATGGTAGGGTGCGGGCAGGAAGGGGTCAAAGCAGATTGTCCAAAAGTCTCACATATTTTCTAGACCTTGCAAGAACTTGAATATCTGGGGAAGCAAAGCAGAGAACAGATGCCTCCCAACATGTACTGATGACCCTTTTTAAATATAAGGGTTTTAAAAGAAGTCTTCTGAGAGTGTCAAGGGCGGGACACCACCACAGAAGATGCAACCATTATTCAGACCTGTAGTTGCACAGTCCTCAAGCCCCCTTCTCACTTGTTGGAGCCCATCGGTTGAAGGCAGTGGAGCACAAACCTAAGAGATTCATGAACATTATATTTTTACGGGCCACAGCGTTTAGACTATCCAGGAGGTAAGGTTGAGGTACTCCAGGGAGGTAAGAGTCGTTCAAGGGAAGCAGGATAATTATTGTTTTTGGGACCTGAATGTCCATGTGGTAGGAAATTTGTTTAACCTGTTTATTAATAACCCTTTTCCAGACTGTGTATGTAATAGAGTCTGTAGTTAGTAATGATTCGTCGATATGTAGCGTTCTTATGGCTTTTACAATTTGACAGTTCCACGAATTCTGAGAGCTGGCAAGAGTTTCTTTTAACTGGGCTTTAAGCGTGTTATCCGCGGCTTTTAATGTCCTTATATAGCATTTCAGGGTGCCAGCCTCACAGAAAATCGATGTCTTTGAAGGCCCAGCTCCAATCGTAGTCTTGTCCTGTGGATGTAATTCGGGAGATGGAAGATTTTTTTATGAATGGAAACCTGGGCGTGGTCGAGACTGGCTCAGCATGTGCCAGGAAAGGCCTGATGCCCATAACTTTAGGCAGGGGGAGAGTGGCTTTGATCACCTTCAGAATGGGTTCGGGAGAAGGACTACTCAGGGACTGGTTGTGTCGAGTCAGGCTGTATGCTGTTGCTCCAGCTCTCTTTGTTAAGGCGGCCAAGTGGACTGATGATCTGGAAGACTCGCTAAACCAGACCCCCAGGTAATTGTATTTTGAAGTTGTTTTGATCTTTGGGGGCCCAACGTTCCAAGTTTATTTTGTATTTTTCTTGCAGCGGCCGAAAATCAAGATCATGGTCTTATCCTGGTTAATTTTTAGGTCATAAGCATCGTTGTTTTTGTGGAGCGTACTCAGGGCTCTTTGGAGGCCAGATTTTGCCTGGTGCATTATAACAATAAATCGGGGTATTGCAGAATATGCAGGTTCTATTTTGCGAGGCCCAGTTTTGGCAGAAGGAGACTGCTTTTCTCCAAGAATCTCCCCAGGTCTTGCATATGCCACAATATGCCTTCAGGCATTCGGATGTCTGCTGTGCAAGGATGGCGTCTAACCCGACAGAGCTAACGTCGAGCATTGACAACAACCTCTGATGAATCTTCGGATTGAAAAATGCCATTTCAGTAGCATTCCTAATGGCGTGTTTGATTTTCTTGAAACTTATCTCACATTCATGTGCCCAATGAAAGGAAACATTCTTTTTCGTCAACTATCTCAATGGTACACTTACAGAGGCAAAGTCTTTTATATGTCTGAAACAGTAGCTGGCCATGCCAAAAAATTAATGCACCATAGAAACATCTTGTGGGGGGATCACCATTTGACAACACTTGTTCTTTATCAGGATCAGGTGTCATATCCCATCTGAAAAGATGTGGCCAAGAATTTTAACTTTGTCTTGTGGAACCCACAGTTATCTGCATACAAAGTCAAACCTGCATCGGCAAGTAAAGGACATACTTGTGTGAAAGCCCTTATCATGCTCTTTTTGTGTAGCTCCGAAAAACAATACGTCATTGCTATATTTTGATAATTATTCATGACAGGCCGTACGATACGTCAAATGATGGCTTGAAAAAGTTCTGTAGCTCATGACACACCAAAACTTAGGCCCGATTACGATGTCGAGCAGACCGCCACCGACAGGATGTCGGTGGTAGTCCGCCCGACATCCAGGGTATCAGTCGGACTGCTGGATTACAATACCGGTGGACAGAGTGATTTAGGCGGGGGGAAATACCGCCACCTTGGACAGACTCAAGGAGCCCATCAAGGCCGTGACAGGAGCTTAATCCCTACAATGGAGGAGGTGCCTGCAGAGACACCGCTGTAGGGATTAGGATGTCAGTTTCCGATCGCCTTTTCATTGTGGTCACATGACCATGAAAAGGCTGTCAGAAAGGGACTTTTGGGGCCCCCATGAGGGCCATCATGTCTGGTGGGCCACTGCTAAGAGGCCTGTGGCGCCCCTCCAAACATCCATGCATCGTGTACTAGGAAAAACATGGTGCCTGGCACCCGGTGCATGTATGTTTTCAAAATGCTTTTTTCTATTGCGGTCTCGTTCCCCGAAACGATGGCGGTCAGATGCCTGTTCGCCCGCCATCGTAATGAGGCCCTTAGTCTTTTGTATCCAAACAAACCAATATTTGTAGAAACTGTTACAATGTACCTGCAACTTGCTTCGAGTTCCAAATGATAATAACCTTTATTCAAACCAAGACGAGAAAGAATTTTCCATTATTTAATTGCGTTATCATGTCAGCAATTTGTGGACCTGGCTATCGCTCTTTTTCAATTGCACTGTTTGCGTGACGCCTGTCAACTCATATGCCTACAGCTCCTTCACTATCTTTTTTGGCCACTACCTCTATTGGAAAAACCCAGGGTGTGGGACCAGTACACCACTCAATGATATCATGCTTAAGTAATGATTCAAGTTCTTTTTCAATAGCATCTTGTAAATTAAAAGCAATTTGTCAATGTCTTTCAGGAACAGGACGACCATCCTCATTAATATGCAGCTTTACTTTCATAGTCTTAAGCTTTCCTAAACCATGCAACAATGAAGGGAATTAATTTACTATTTCATGGTGAGCGTTCATGTAGTAGATTACGGAAATCAGCCCCTTATCAACAGCTGTGTTGAAACTGAGCAGACAGGCACTACATGCTGTACCTTGAAGCACATGGGTGGGTGTTTGTACCTTTGTTTTCTTGTGTTTTATCATCCTTACAAATGAACCTTGACTTTTTAAGGGCATTGAGGCAGCCCATGTTTACACTTTGGTTTTCAATGGCTTAAGTTGCAGTAACAAAAACAATTCATTATATTTCTCCTCAGGAATAATGTTGAGCAAATGTTTGTCGATGATGGAGGGTATCGAACAATCATTTATTTCCAGTGTATTTTTGGGAGAATGTTTGAATGATTTCGTTAGCATATTGAATTTTCTTTGACCAACATTTTTTCTTCACAGGCATCCATTCCAACACGCACATGCTTTTCTGAGGTAAACATGGACATGGCACAACCATCTTCTTCACTTTTACTTGATATTGATCTAGAAAAACTGCTTGACAATGATTTAGATGACAATTGACTTTGTCCAGTGTCTACTTTCTTAACTGATGTCGCCGTTTGACCTTGTGGATTTGCGTCATGGTTGCTTTTAGTCATTTTGTCTTTGCACTGTGATGCTCTTGCTATTTCTTTTTCTTTGCAAACCATCATAAAAATAGTTCTCCTTCTCATAGTTTTTACATATCTGTCCAATGGGGGAACATTTACCTTTGTGTGGAAATGAAAATTCACATCTGAAACACAACTTCATTTTACGTGTAAACATCACCTTGTGTCTCCCAGACTCTGGCTTTGGTATACTTTTCACACTCACGACTGATTCATTCTTGGCATCTACGGCCTCCATGTCAGCTGCTTATCTATCTGCACACTATTGAGCTCTGGCAGCCATTGACGCTTGCTCTAGACTAAGAGTTTCTGTCAGTATTCGTCGTCTGAAGGAATGTGACAAGCATCCATCAATAACTCGAAGACGTATAGCTTTTTCATCATTAAATTAATTGATCTTACAAGTGTTTGATGAGTGTATAGAATCTCTCCACAAATTCATTGATGGTTTCACCAACTTTCTGTCATTCTTGACTGAAAATGTATCTATTCGTAATATATACATTGGGCATTGGACTGAACTTGGGATTCAAAATGTCTTTAATCTGATGGTATATGGTTTCTACGTCAGTTTCTTCCTTATGTCTTCTTTTATGGAACCATTATGTTTATTGATAAAGATCTGATGCATCTTTACACAGCTGAGTGCCTACAACCTCTGGCCAGCAGCGTTTATCATAGAATATAATCATACACAGCTTTGCGCCTACAAACCGTGGGCAGGCAGCTATAGATAGGTCATGTGGTGTAAGATCAGCACACAAATCATTATAAACAATTAAAATAATTATCCCACCCGCTCCCACCCAACCCACATCCCACGCACCAGTCTTGCCTCGCCCTAGTCATTAGTAGGAGAAGACCTAATTGCCCCAAAAAAAGAATTGACCCCTGGTTACCATTTAGGGAGGTGATAGTACTTCCGCTGCTCACTCTGGGAGGAGTCGTAGTATTTGTAGATATTTGGGGCATGTGATACCTGCAGTTCTATTGAGAGGATCTGAATGAACAGGGCCCACAACTCTACATAGATCTCCTCGTTGTGCTCTGCTACTAAAGACATGCACCCTATCGCTTGTGTTAGCTAGAGTTTATGTAGCCATGCCGTGTGGTCAGGGATATTCGATGACCCCCACAGGGCTAAAATTACTTGCTGTGCAGCAAGCAGCGCTAGAGCTATCTGTCTACCCCTCAGGGAGTGCAGGGGGTATGTCAGAGGGTTAGTAGGCCCAGGATGGTATTTGCTGGGAAGCGTGGGATAGTGGTATTGAATACCCTATGTTGTCTAAAACACATTCCCAGAATCGCGTCAGCTTTGGGCAATGCCATAGCAAATGGACCAGTGAGCCTTTCTGTCCACATCTATGGATGTGTGCGGGTGTAAGAGATACCATTTCATTTTTTTTTTCATTTTGTTTATTATGTTTTGGAACTCCAAAGAGGTCCACATAAAAAGATACATAATACAGAGTACTCGTTCAAATGCAAAAAACATTTACAAATTTTACTAAAGTACAAAATACTCAGCACAACACAGTTAATAAAAACCGTCTAGTAAATATCTAGAAAACATTAAAAAAAGTTAAAAATACTAAAACAGAACATTTCATTGGGAGGATATATAAAGCATGTAATAAAGAATTGGCAGTAAGAATATTCAATTTCAAACATATTTGTCTTAGCCACTTACGATGAAATAAACGAAGTGCAGGACATATAAAGAGAACATGTATACAGTCCTGAATAAACAAATTACAAAAATTACAAATTGCAGAACTACCATACCACCTAGCCATAAGATTATTTAGAGGGAGTAGATCCAGCCTCAGGAGAAGCCAAAACCGCCGAATGCCATGGGATAGGTTCCAGGCGACATAGGGTTGCATGTGTTTTAATACATAAGTATCAATAAGAGGGGTTACTCCCTTCTTTACAAGAATGGATTCCCTGTTCAACCTGAAACTGAGATCCCACGAGGCCTGTTTCCACAGTGATTTTAACTGAACGGCAGACAAAGTAAAAAGAGTACTCTCCTCCAATTGTAGAAGTGCGACAGCCCTTCTGAAATTCTTTACAATTAGGGAGAACTCCCTTAAAAGTGCCCAGCAATTCCGACTTCATTAAGTGTCTCAAAGTCCCCACTTCCCCTCTGGCCAGACTGGCTACCCAACGCACTAGCCCTGCCAAGCCCTGCACCCAACTACTACGGATGCCGAACTCAAGTCTCAGGGATGCCACTGTGCAGGCGGTGTTAATGGAGGCTAAAAATCGTAGAATTTTACCTTCAGTAACATGTAAGAAGCCCCATTGCCCTAGATCGACTATTTCAATTCCATACAAAAGGGATGACGGGATTTTTGCCCTAAAAACCTCTAGCAGGTAAGAGAAATGTCTTCTCCCTGTGGCAGAGTATAATGCACTCAAGCTTTTACCCTGAGACAGGGCCTTCCGGGTATTATTATCAATGTGGGCCTTGTCACTTAGGTTATCAGATATTATTTTCCCCAGGAAGACATAAGACTTAACCACCTCCAGCTTATGACCTCCTACTGACCAACCAAAGTTCTCATATTTTGTTTTTTTCCTCCCTGAGATACACATAATTTTACTTTTAGCTGCATTTATCTTTAAGTAATGGGATTCAGCAAAAAGGTGCAGAGCGTGCAGACGATTATTTAGCTCTTTGGGCGTTAAGCCCAATATAAGGATATCATCCGCATATAGCAAACAGGAAATTGGAGTTCCCCCCAATGATGATGCAATACCATCACAAGCAGATAAGGACGTAGGGAGATCTGAAATGTATAGGGAAAAAAGCAGGGGAGCCAAAAGTCAACCCTGCTTTAGTCCGTTAATGGAAGGAATGATTTGGGATAACCCCCTTTCCCCTCCTTGAAGGACTTGGCACCATGTATCTGAGTGGAGGGCCTTAACCAAATCTAACAGGAGGGGAGGCATGCCTAAAGTGGCTAATTTTCTCCACAGCAACGGCCGATCCACTTTGTCGAACGCTGTGGAGAAATCTATAAATGCCGCAAAGACTCTTCCTCCACGAACCCTTATATATTTATCAGAAATTATCTGAAGTGCGGTAAGGTTGTCCAAAGTACCATGTCCCTTGCGGAAGCCTGTCTGTTCCAAAGGTAATATATGATTCCTATCAACCCAGTCGTTAATCGAATATAGGAGGCATTTAGAGAAGACTTTACCAATTGCGTCGAGCAGGGCAATTTGGCGGTAATTCTTGGGTTCATTCCAATCTCCTTTCTTGAACAGTAGCACCAATATGCTCCCTTTCCAGGACGAGGGGATGGATTTACTCAAGAAACAAAATCTAAATATGAGGAACAGAATTTTGCTCCAAGCGACTGAGTCCTGTTTCAGGACGGATATTGGGAGCTCATCAGGCCCCATTGCACCAGAAAGGCGCAGTTCCTTTATTGCCAATTCGATAGTTTTTTCAGAAGGGAAATCTATTAGAAAATCACTATTATTACAGAATCCCCCATACTCGGCCACCGACCCATTACTAGCATATAAATTAGCGATGTAATCGACCCAGATTTGTTCAGATATGGGGATTGGACGGGGACTGACTCTTGTTCCACAAACCTCCCCGATTAGAGACCAGAATAATCTTGCGTGACCGTTTACTACGGCCTCTCGCAGATTAATCCATAAGGAATCCTCTTTTTCTTTTTTTATTTTAATCTTGGCCCTACATCTCCTTCTTTTTAAGAGGACTATTTTGCGGTATCTTTTGGGGGATCTGGACAAATATTGTTCCCTCACCAATTTATTTATTTCCTTATTTAAGAGAATGACTGATCTGGGAAGTATGGACTTTTTTGTAGATAAATCGAGTTTTCTTGCGGCTAGAGTGACCTCCTTCATAAAATTCTCATAAGAAATTAATTCAGCCCCCAGCCAATTATGAAGATCTTTTAATGTTTTATCCAGGATATGTTCCAGGCCCTTCATGGCTTTCGAGTTCCAAAAACATCTTCCAGTTTTATTACTAAAATTGACCAGATCACCATTAAGGGACCAGGGGTCGGCATGAGGCGGATATATAGAGAGGGTTATAGTAATCAGCTTATGATCACTAAATAAAGTCTTGAGAGACCACCAGATCACTCAGAAGATAAAAAATGCAATATTCAATGATTATATAATCCAAGATCGACTCGCTTTGAATGGATTTGTGCGTAAAGTGTGCTGGTGTATCGGAAGGAAGCCTTCCGTTTGCTATAATACCCTCGGTTTCAGACAGTTCTTTCAAGAGCAATTTCCCTCTCTTATTTGTTCTAATTTTATCTGGGAAAAGAGCTTGTGGGATCTGAAAATATTCCTCTTTAAGATTGTTTCTAAATAGATCCAAGCTTAAATTTGAGACTTTGCAGTTGAGATCACCCAATAAAATTACATGGGGGGAGGGAACTTTATCCTTAATTTGTTTAATGAAAGCAAAGACTTGTTTTAATACTCCATTAAAACAGTCATCGGGGGGATGTAAGCATTTATTATTACCAGGGGTTTTTTCTTTTCCATGTTGTCAAAACTAAATAGTGTCACCGCCTGAAAAAGGTTACTAGGATCTAAGTGGTGAGAATAATTCCACTTTATACGATTAGATAGTAGGCATGCAATTCCCCCTTTAGCGTGTCCCCTCTTAGAGGGGACAGCCCCTCCTTCTAGGACAAAATAATCCCTCCCTATAATCATTTTGTCCACACACCACGTCTCTTGAATACAAATCACACTAGCCTTCAAAGAATAAAGATACTGCATCTTTTCGGACTGTTATTAATTCCAGCAGCATTCCATGAGATAATTTTTAAACTGTTGCTAAAGATGAGAAAATAATTTAGGGTTGTCAGTTGATGTACCTGATAGAGCACCAGGTAACCAATTCCATTGCTGACTATCCTCTACTTTATTACCATTTAGGGATGAAGAGGGAGGAATTATATGTGTCACTAGATGTTTAGATTTAGTCATGCAGATCTTTAGGTCCTCAAAGAAGGTAGGAGGACCGGCTTGTCTCGAGCTCAAGGACCTCCTATCAGAGGAATCATTTCTACAGATGGAGAAGAGAGGCATTACGTCGATCCCACGACTTTGAAAACTCTCAGCCTGCCTCAGAATGAGGTTCACAATAAGTTTGGAATAGAACCTTACCCTGGTGCATGATCCTGCCTCAACTCTCAAGATTGAGACCAAATCTATGTCATTGGTTTGGATTAGCTTCAGACTCTCCATCTCTTTGAAGCACTTAAGAAGCGAAGATCTATTCAGTTTTAAGTCAGGATCAAAGAGAGGGAGGAAATCTAACGTCAGCGTGTCTATACTTTCCTCTATTGGATTTACCGAGGATTTTTTGGAGCATGCTGCACCTTCTACCAAGGCAAAAAAAGAGGGAGCCGTTGGATTAAGGGCAGATGCTACACTAGGAGCTGGTTTTATCATCTTCACTATCGGAAAAGGATTTGTTGACTTCCCCAATCCAATATTAGGACTTCCTGAATTGGGATTCGTACCACTGGAGATAATGTCGTTGTACTCAGAGGGGGGAGCTAGAACATCGTCTATTTGCATATTGGAGCCCGGCTTCGGATTTCCATCTTCAGTCCCAACAGTAACCAGCAAAGAATTATTATCATCACTCTTAACATGCGAGTCTTGAAGATCATCAAAGATTATTTGTCTCTGCCTCTTTTTTCTAATTCTGCGGATAGGTTTCCTCTTTTTTCCTCTACTCTTTTTTGGCTTTTCCATTTTTTCTTTTTCCCCCTTCTCCTTAGTCTCTTGGGCAAAAATAGGAAAAAACTCTTTAACAGAATTTAAATCAGCTACTTTGCCAGTTTCTTCTGCAACTTCAAGAACCAAGTCCGCAATACAATTGAATGCAGAAGATTTAGGGGCTGATAGTAGCTCGTTTCTAGCGGTAACAGCCAGGGTATTCTGGCCTAAATTATGAGGAGAGTCCAAGGGCTTAGTTTCTGGAGTGATATCACCACAGGATTTGGGCCCTAGCAAACCGTCTTGAGGATCTGAACTGGGTAACTTTTCCAAAGAATTATTTAAAAGGACCTTCAATATCTGGGTAACTGTTTCCAGAACACAATCAGAACTGCCCACAAATTTACCCAATAGCAGTAGTATAGATGACAGCAGATGTTCTAAAGCGATCAAGGACTCCGAGATAGGTTTATCAAGTCTCTCTGGACAGGGGGAAAAAGTTGGATGAATGCCTGATATATTCAGCTCAGGGCTTTTTGAGATGTTAGACTGGGAGGAAATATCTAGGGATTTAACAGAAGGGGTACTACTATAAAGTTGGAGACCTGAAGGAATGGAGGCAAGCGGGGTCTTCATGGCCTCAGATAGCTTCAAAGATCCATCTACTAAGTACCGCCCACAGAGCTCCAAATCAATGTCTAGCATTTGAGAGTCCTCATTACCTACTTCCCTTTGGTGGGAACCACCTGCTAGTTCTTGAATCAAGTTGATCCCAGGCATTGAGGGAATATTATGCTGCTGCACACACTCAGCTCTGGGAACGGGCGACTTAGCATAAAGGGGAGCAGTAAGTTGTGTCGGATTAATTACATCACAAACCAGTGAGCTCTTGGCTAATTTATTTTCCATAGGCGGACCCTCCAGTGCCGGCATAGGAGACCCCACAAGGGAACACACTACACCAATATCCGAAGTCTTGTTCTTATCTTTGGGCTTTTCCCATAAATGGAAAAGTTGACACTGTCCCTTTAGTTGCAGGTTTTGAACTTCCTTGTTCCGAAGCGGGTTGGATTTGGTTTTTGCACACGATCTTCCTACCAAAAGTCTCCCTGAACGAAGCTTTTTAGCTGTCATGATTATATTTAAAATAGGGAGCAATCAAGTGCAATCCTTGATACAAAGTAAATAATAAATAAAATAACTGAAAAAAAGTTGGGCAAGGAAAACTGTATGGAGCTGATGCTGACCAACAAAGAGTCAATGACTATGCCAGACACGGGGAAGCGAACAAAATAATCAAACGAACAAATATAAAAAAAATAAAAATAAAAATGGAAGGGCCCAGCCTACTTCGGCCTCAGAGGGCCCGCCCTTTGACCGGGCTTCACCCGGGGCTGCCCGCGGGCGTCCCGCGAAGCGGGATTAGAAAAGAGATTATAACACTACGGGCGGGGGGCGGGAACACCGAGGGAAGAGGCAGCAGCTGTGTATGGGAGAGCCTGCTGGACCTCACAGTCCCTCGGTGTTTGTAGTTCTTCAATTACTCCCCCTTGTAGGGCGCTCGTAAGGCAGCAAGCGTCAGAAGTCTCAGAGTGATCCCACGATGTCCTCTTGATTCAGGCACCAGGAATAGCAGCAGGGAAATCCAAATCACGCAGTGAGCGGCACCCGCAGAGCGGGGGCCGCGATAGGTATTTTAAAGGTCCGGGCGGGGTGCGGGAACACCGAGGGAAGAGGCAGCAGCTGTGTGTGGGAGAGCCTGCTGGACCACGCAGTCCCTCGGTGTTTGTAGTTCTTCAATTACTCCCCCTTGTAAGGCGCTCGTAAGGCAGCAAGCGTCAGTAGTCTCAGGGTGATCCCACGATGTCCTCTTGATTCAGGCACCAGGAATAGCAGCAGGGAAATCCAAATCTCGCAGTGAGCGGCACCCTCCAGCCCTTCAGCTACTCCAGCCCTGACAGCTTCGACAGGACCACAACGTCTCCCACCTCTCACCCTCTCCCCCCCAGCCAACAGCTACCGGCTCAGTCGACAGCTCACCGGTCGCCGGTCATTAGTCAGCAGCTGACTCCTCCCGGTGCTCGTAGCTTGTAACTAGTTGCGACCTGGCGTCCTGACAGCCGCCTCGTACACCGCTGGTCCTGCCGAACGCCAAACTCAGCTGAAACTCCGCAGAGCTCCAAACTAGTGAACACAAACACAATGACTCCAGAAGAGGGGGGCCGGCCGGCCGGGGGCGTCAGTGGTCGTGCGGCGGAAAATGAAGGCAGTGGCGGCTCTCGCTGCAAATCTGGGAAACAGCTAACTCGCTGCTCTCAGTACTCAGCTCTCGCCGGCAGCCGTCCGTAGCCTGTGATCCGTGCACCAGAATGCCGCGGTCTAGAGTCTGCTCTAGATACCAGTATGTTAGCACCTGTAAACTGATTATGTCCCAGCCGTGCTGTGCGCTGTGTGGTGAACCCTTAAATGTATATCCTCCCACTCATTGTCCGAGAGAGCGTGCCCCAGTTCCACCTACCACCGCAGTTGCCCCTTGGTTCGTCCTCCTTCTTTGCCCCTGGCTAGCATCATATAGAGTTCATAAATGAGGTGTTTGTCATAATTCTTTTCAAACTAGCCATTTCTCAAAAATTGTCAGTGGCCGAGAGGCCGACGCCTGAAATGCAGGCCAGGTCAACCAGTGACATAATTGAAGGTAGTGAAATGCATCGGCTTGAGGAAGAACGTACTCCTGTTTCAATTGCTCAAAGGGGATTAACTCCTTGGTTCATACAAGGAACCTATCTGTTTGCATCCCTGTTCTCTCCACCTACTGAACACTTCGGATCTGCATCCTGGGGGGAAATCGGGATTGTCTGTTATTGGGGACATCATTGAGGGAAAAGTTGTCAGACCTTTTTAACGGGCCACTCTATCCCAGACTCTCATAGTGGATAATGTTACTGGAGAAGAGTACAATCCCCATGCTTTCTGCTTGCGTGGCAGCCAGACTACCCACCAGATATTCACTTCCCCGACTGTCTGATCCATAAAGGGCCAATATTTCTCGGATAGTGGTTGGTTCCATTCAACAGCATAGCGGAGGTGTGCAGCTTGGAGGTATCTATGGACCAATGGAAGCCCACCCTGCCCTCTTGTTTGGGCTGCGCCAACTGTGCGATTGATAGGCGAGGTCGCTTGCCCCCCCAGACAAATCTATTAATTGTGAGTTGCAGTGTGCGGAGTGCCTTCCGAGGCATCACCAGTGGCAGGGTTTGGAAGATAAAGAGGATATGTGGCAGAACCATCATTTTGACTGCCACTATTCATCCAAAACAAGCAAATTTCAGCCAATTCCAGCAGTCTAGTGCCTTAAACGTTTTATCGATAAGTGCCGTACAGTTTAGAGCCACGGTCTTAGTGATGGTTGTGGCCAGGAGGATGCCAAAAAAAGGTATGGAATGCGCCGCCCACAACAGCGGAAACCTCCTCTCCAGCTTTTCATCCTGGGAATGAGCCACTGATAAATTAATGATTTGTGATTTGTTTAGGTTAACTTTAAATCCAGAGATCTCCCCAAAGTACCTTAGTTTTTCTAATAATGTTGGTAGAGATGTCTGAGGGTTCATTAATGAGAGGATGACATAATTTGCATACAGACTGATAGCGTGAGTTTCCGCCCCAAATTGGATGCCCTCGATCTGCGGGTCGTCGTGGATTCTTTGTAATAGTGGCTCCATGTACAGTGCGAAGAGGAGAGGAGCTAGTGGGCATCCCTGCCATGTGCCATGTGCAGTTGGGAACAGGTCAGAGGATGTTCCATTGACTCCTCCAAACGCTCTCAGGGCATGATATGTGCAGCTGACCCATTTTATGAAAACCCGAAGTGGTTCAGCATATCGAAGACATAGGTCCAGCGCACGTGATCAAATGCTTTTCTGGGTCGATTGATAAGAATAGGGCTTCTCTACGCGACCTATGTATGACGTCCAAAAGGTGGAGAAGTCTTTTAGTGTTATCTCCTCCCTGTCATGTGGGGATAAAACCTGCTTGGTCCAGGCCTGTCATGCCCGCCATTGGCGGGTTTAGCAACGCTGCCAGAATGCAGGCAAATAATTTCGCATCAATATTGAATAATGATATGGGGTAGTAGGACCCACATTCTTTAGGGTCCTACAAGGGCTTAAGAATTACCGATATTTAGGCTTCCGCCATGGAACTCGTAAGGGAGCCTGCTTCAACAAAGGAGTTAAACAACTGCATTAAGAGTGGCGCTAATTCAGGACAGAAAGTTTTATAGAATTGAGTCATGAAGCCGTCAAGACCCGGTGCCTTGTGCAACTTAAGATGTGCGGTTGCCGTGATTACCTCCTCAACTCGCATTGGTTTGTCAAGTTGGGCTGCTATTGCCTTTGACAATTGGGTGATTGGACTGTCTTGCAGGTAGGTGTGTGACTCAGAGTGTGAGGTGTCTGGCTAAGAATATAGGGCTTGATAGTAATTTTAAAACTTGGAAAATCAATGGGGGGAAAAAGAAGAATTTGTAGTTCATTCAGCTTCCTTAGGCTAGAGCAAAAAAATCTGGTAGGGGGAATGACCGCGTGCACTTTACCATAGACCCTGGGAACACAGGACAAGTGGTTCATTCCACCCTCCCTGATTTTTGTAATTTTAAAATGCCTCTACTATTTGAATGTCTACTTACACCTCCTCACTGGAAGGTTGATTGATCGAGAGGATCAATGCTGCCACTCTCCTAGCTTAAAGCCTTTGCCCAAGCATTCGGCCGCATCGGTCACTACTCAGATAGAATTTATGCCAAAGCCTGAGGAGGGCGTATTCTGCCCTATCTAGGTCCAGGCTCTTCAGGAGAAGCCTTTTCTTCTCCATCTCCCTCCAGATTCTATGTGCCCCTGTGAGTTTGTGTACAGCCACCATCTCTGCTACCTCCTGCTCTATGCTCTGGCATTTCTCTTGAAGTAATCAATTCTCTGCCACAGATATCGCGATGAACTCACCCATTATCACTAATTTTAGCGTTTCCCATACCGCTGCCATGGAGGTGTTCCCCACATTATTAATTCATAGATAATCTTGCAGTCACGCTCAAACAGCGGCCACTACCACCGGGCATTGTAGGAGGCTCACCCGCAGCCGCCATGTAGAAGGACACTTTTGAAAGGCATCTGCCTGCATCATGACCATAATTATAGTGTGATCCAATAAGGATTGAGGCTCCATGGATACATCTCTCAACCTTCGTGCCAGAGCCGCTGATGCCAAAAACTGATCTAAGCGTGCGTATGTTTTGTGTGCAGCTGAATAAAACATATAGTCTTGCGCTCCCCGGTGTTGACGGCTCCAGGTGTCCTGAAATCCATGTTGAGCAAGCCAATGCAAGCCCTCGGCAGAGAAGGATCCCACATGCGCGGACCTTTGACCAGAGCGGTTTAGGGAGGAGTCCATTACCAGGTTGAGGTCCCCCCACCAAGATGGCCGCATGCGGAGATGCCAGTACATCCACTAAGGCATTAATAATGAAGGGCTCTTGCTGTGTGTTTGGGGTGTATATGTTAGCTTGGGTAAAGTGTGTAGATCCCCATTGGACTCTGACAGCTAAAAATCGTCCACTGACTTCAGATATAGTGGAGATATCTTGCAGTTGAATTTTGCGCCCAAGAGAATAGCTACACCATTCTTTTTGGTTGAACTTGAGTACCAGAGCTGGTGAGGGAACCTTCAGGAATGCATACGTGTGGTGTCCCGTGGTAGGAGGTATGTTTCTTGCAGCACGTAGATGTCACCTCGAGTTCTCAAGTAGGGACAAAATCGCTGTGTGTTTGACTGGGTGGTTGAGGCCTCAGACATTGAGGCTCTCAATCTTCAAGTCTTTACCTATGTGTTACATAGGGGGTGAGAGTGGTGTGCTGTGCTTAATAGGCAGGGGACTAAACAGGGGATACATGGATTAGAATTTCTCTGCCTCTTTCTACTACAATAAACTACCTGGGACTGGTGCAGAGGAAAACATTTTTTTTCCAAAGATAAACAAAAGAAAATACCAACTACCCCAATCGATTGAACGTTTCAGCCATTTGGCTAACATAAGTTGACGTCAGTCCGTCAAGGTAGGAGAGCCCGAGGGGGCGTCGGCTGGCAGTAGTCTGGTTGTCCTTGACATTTCCGTTCTCTAGGGAATCTTCCAGATATCTCTCGTTTAGGTACTGGCATCAAGCAAGAACGTCCCTCCGACACTGCCTGAAGTGGAGTCTCCCAGCATCAAAGCTGATGAGTTCAGGGTGAGACTGGCTGGTCTGGAGACCCGGCAAGAGAATTGATTACTTCCTTTTATTCTTTACCTATTGTCTCTGTGTCCGGTTTATGACTGGAGTAGGACTTCCCTACTCTATCCAGCGTGGGTCTTTATTTTTTGGGCCCTCTGAGAGCCTGCCACTGTCATCCTGTGACGTCTTTCCTGCGATACCCAGGACCTCCTGCGCTTCCTTCAGGGATTTGAGCTGTCTTAGTTTCCCCTCGTAGCAGAAGATACTATGGAAGGAATGTCCCCACAAGTAAAAAAACCCATTCTCTCTGAGGTGTTATGTGACGGAGAGAAATTCTCTGCGTTTGTAGAGCGTGGTCAGTAAAATCTCCTGGAAAAACATTGGTGTGTGCCCCCTGAACTGCATTGGGTGGGCGTCTCTTGCAAGGGAGATGATGGTTTCTTTCATTTGAAAGTCATGTATGTAGACTAAGATGTCTACCGGAGGAGCTTTATTACCTTTCGACAGGCCGACGCGATGTGCATGGTCAATCTGAATGTCTGAGCTGCATTCTTTGCCCAGCACCTGTCGAACAGAGCGTATACGTAGGATTGGATATTGTCTCCTTCTGCTTGAGTTGGAAAACCTCTGATGTGGACATTGTTTCTCCTTGATCAATTTTCTAGGTCTTCCGCTTGAGTTTGCAGTTCTATATGTTGATCTCTTATAACAATGATTTTCTGCTGCATCATTTCAATCTCCTCATCTCTGCAGGTCTCTGGCTCTACTAGGGTCACAACCCAATCTCCCACCTCCTCCAAGTCCCTCCACAACTCAATCAAATCGGCTGGTAGTTGGCCTTGTATTGTGTGCAGATATTCCCAGAGGGACGTGAAAAGTGTGCTCATGAAGGCCTTAGTGACGGGCCATCCATCCAATATGCCCCTTCTTGTTGACCTTCCTCTCCCAGGGATGTTACGGATAGGGTTCCCATCAGGGACTGCTTCACCAGCATATCTTTCACCGAGCGGTCCTTTTTGGTCCGAGCTGATGCCATTGCTTCTGTTCCTGAAGCAGCCTCAGCCGGCGGGAGATAGGAGGAGAGGTCTTCTCCGCAGTATTTCCTTCCCTCTGCTTGCCTACACAGTACTAAGCTTTTGGAGCCTGTGGCACCACTGAGGTCCAGATCTTAAGGAGAGTATGCCATGCTGCCTATGCGTTTTTGTATGACATCTTCTGCGTGTTGCCCACCCATCCGTTGGCCGCCTCTCAAGGGGGCGAGTGAGCTATAGTGCGCCTGGCTGGGTCATTATTGCCATCCATCAAGGGCCTTGATTGTATCCCACTGGTGTGTTTGCTAATAGGCCTCTGCTGCTTTATAAGCCTCCCTAGTCGTGCTCTCTAGGGTCTTTTCCCTCCCTTGATGAGTCGCTCTGGTGAGAAGAGTGCGCTTGGTGTGTGAAGGTATCTCCAGGACCGCCTAACCCTGCCGATTCACTGAGTTATACTTGACTTCTGGCGGGACTTTCGCTGCGGACCCCTCCAGGGTTGAGCAAGGATTCAGGTCTGTCATCCCTCTCAAACTATGTTTATGTCTGGCAGACGGAGGCTGCATTCGGAGGCAGACGGAGGCTACCGGAGGCTCCGTCGTTGCTCTCCCAGAGGTCAAGATTCACGGCCTTCCCTGGTCCGGTGAAGGCCGTCGGGTCCCTCTCCCAATTATCAGATCTTTAAAGGCCGCCGCCTTCCACTATGGGCTCAGACTCCACGTTGCTAGGCCCCACCTCCTTGATCCGTCACCATCCAGAGCCTCACAAGCAGAGTTTTACAGCCTTTCAGCAGGTACTACCGCCATGGGGTGGTTTTTGGGTAGTTCCAATGCGTCTCCCCACAGCGATGCATGGTGGGAGAAAGCTATATCAAAGCAAAATGTCGGTGGTGTAGGAGAGACTCAAAAACACGTCTCATCTGACGCCATCTTGGCCACACCCCATGTCTTCTTTTACACCATCACCAACAAGGTTTTTTAGGTCTTTGATCACCTTCTTTTTATCAGTCTCTTCCGGTACATCAACTAAATCTTCAAATATCTCTATCCAAACAATTCACTTCTCACCAATATTTTGCTTTTTGGTGGTATCAAAAGATTGTGATGATTTCAGGAAGGTGGCAGCATTATAGCTATTTATTGGAGTGGCTGACATTGAGGGTGGAGCTCTGTCAGAGTTTGTCGGCTCTCTACTAAGGACCTAATTCATCTGAACCATCTCTGAGGCCCTGCAATGGATCAGCCTCCAGATCATCCTGGACAGTCCGTGGTACAGTGACCGTCTTCTTGGTTGCCATCTGAGCCCCTAACTTTCTGGAGACCTCTGGAGTTGTTCTGAGCATCCACTTGGCAGCTCTGATTGGTGCACCACTTCAGGTAATGGACAGCTCAGTAAGCACAACTCTTGTGCTTCTTCTTGGGTCTCCTCACCTGGTGCTGCGGTCGTAGAGGTCCACTTATCAAGGCTCTGGTGTGTGCAACAAGAGTATGCTTTCTGGTCAATTGTTTCACCATCCAGTCCTTTATGTATTTGACTACTGCAGTGTTTAGCACTTTTTTTCTGTATCTGTACATATCCGCCTTTGACTTCAGCACTCCATATCACGTATGACTTTATTTGGCATGGTAGCGTGGTTTCTTTATGTATGGCCTGACCAGCAGGTACTCAGCCAACAACATGTAGATTCCGTGGAATGCTTTTGTTATCGTCAACTGCTTCACAGTGGCTGGAGTTGCACTTTGACCCCACATGCATTAAGCATTGATTCCGTACTTCGATACAACACACCTGGCATGCACAAGCAGTTTGCTTGGACCACGGCAAACTCCCTGGGAGAGCACTGTTGACCTTTGGGTTACTTATCCCATCCTCGTCACCCTTTGTAGCCTCTTCCTCAGCCTGGGTACCAGCTAATGACTATGCCCCACATGGAGTTTAGTAGTGTACATCTTTATTCTTCTGCGTGTAACTGCAAAACCACATTCTAAATCACGCTCTAACACCTACGTCACAGCTCTACGGAGTCCATCATGAGCCAAAAGGGTTCCATCATTGCTAACTTGCAAGACACTGCAAAGCTGATCGGAAAAAATGTCCGGTAATTGGTATACTGGATAGTATTTGGACTTCACTTCATTTGCAGGAATTGCAAATTGCTTGCATTGGCTTGCAAAAATTAGTTGGAAATGTGAAAACCAAATCACACACCTTCTGGTATTGTTTGCAAATGCTGTCATCAGCTCAGGGCTATCAAAGTTGGGATACTGAGGGGAATATTTACAAGCTCCTATCGCCACCACAACGTCACTTTCAGATTAGAAGTTATAAAACAGCATTTTAAGATTGTTTATGTGCAGGAAGGCGTACCTTCCTGCACATAAACAATCTTCCCTTCAACATAGGCACCCTTGCACTAATGTGCAAGGGTGCCTGTGTTGGCGCTAGGCAGCTAAAATTAGCACCAGTGCAGGGGGAAACACAGGGCTGCACCATATTTTTGTAAATATGGTGCAGCCCTGCGTTTCTAAAGTGGTGGAGAGCAACGTTAAGCCAAGAAGGTTAACACCGCACTCACTGTAAATATGCCCCTGAATTGGCTAGCTTTAACAGTGTTACCTCCTGTTCCCAACATTGGCGGTATGGCGGTAATAGCTACTAATAATGCTATTATGCCACTACTTTCAGTTCTAGATCCTCTCCAAATGTAGGAATAAACCTACAGGGGCAGCTTTCTGTCTGAATACTTAACACTTCCTTTTTGAAATACAGCATGAAAGGTAAGGCTGGAGTTTACAAGCCACACAGTAATGCTAGATTTGCAACATTGTATGCTAGATTTGCAACATTGTATGCGCAAGCGTTTAGTGAAACCTACACATGTACTTTGCAAAATACTGATGCGATTTTTCCTGGGGTATTGACACTTTGTGACAGCATGAGGACAAATCAGGCTGCTGATAAGCCTCTGGTCTGTTACAAAGACAGCTTTCATGATTTCCAGACGCCATTGTCAATGGTGGAGCAAGGTCACCGAGGAGAAATTAATCAATTGCTTAGCAGCTATTATCCAGAGATTAGTTGGAGACCCAACTTGAAAGTAGGCTTTTGCTTTCAGGAAGATAATTGCAGTCGTAGATACTTTCCATTTATTCTATGTTTACCGGCTGCTTTTGTTGCTTCGAGTACTCTGCAGTTAGAGTCAAGGTTTTGACATTAAAGTGAAGAGGAACATTTTATGTGCTATTGGTTTTGCAGAAAAACGTTTAGTGTTTTCACATAGAATCCTTGTTCAAACTCTGCTTCACTTGTTTTGCTTTGTTTACATTATTTGGCTGTCTTTAGCTATGGCAAATTTAATTCATTCATGTTTGTGTGCCTGTGCACAAGAGGCCTCATACATATTGAAGCTATTCCCTCTGAGGCTCTCATTCAGACTGCTGACCATGGAAGTGGGCTACCAAGCCCAGGGCATGTAGGAATCAGTGGCAGTGTTACCCACCTGATCTGTACAAGGCAGGATGGGGAGTTCAGAATGTGGTTCAGTGCTTAATTTGTAAAACAATAAGTGTGGGCCCTATTCAGATGCCCACTGCAGTTTGCACCACACATTGCCACTGTACATGCACAGAGGGAGAGAATGTGGCTTAACAGCTAGGGCGGTGGACCTCGGAGCTGGGGAACCGGGTTCGAGTCTCGGCAGTGACGCTCAACATTCTGTGATTCTGGGCAAATCACTTAATCTCCTCAGACCTAACAAAAAAGAATGTGTCCATCTATAACTTAACTGGTGCTCATGTAAAGTGCTCTGACCCCTCTGGGTCGAGTTTGTGCTATATAAAACTACTAACCATCACACTGCTGCAAGTGCGACTATTCGAGGCTGCCAAAGCTTTAAGAATGGCTTTGGTGGCAGGTATTAGTTGTTTTTAATGTATATTGAATTAACAAACATTATTAACAAGTATTTCTGTTAATCTTTAAATTGCACAAACACGCCACCATTTGGCAGCTGTCATAAGTGTGGGTTTCGGCAATTAAGTGCCGGTGGCGAGCACCGGAAACCACCGGCTCAAATCATCTGTCATTTCTTTTTTCTTCCTTTTTATTTTCTCTTCTCTTTCTTCACATCTTTCTCTTTCTCACTCTTTCTCACCTTCTCCACTTTTTAATTATTTCTTTTTTATAGAAAAAGATATATCTGATTTCTGTTCTTAGACTTATATTAATATTGCTATATTTGTAATAATCCTATTATTAGGTCATTTAAATAATAATAATAATTATTATATATTTATTGTGTCGTACTGTAGTTGTTCTATGCATTTTCTTAGTCTTCAATGCAAATTAATTTTCCCCAAAAATAATAATCTGTCAGCTCAGTGCTGGCGGAAGCCGCTGTCTTACCCTTCCCAGGGCTCAGGAAATGGTACCAGATAGCTTTCATCACCCTGCACTTCAGGGTACCAAGGGAAGTTCTAGAATTCCATTACTTGGGGTGCACAAGCACCCCAGACAAAAAGAGAGTCCCTGGGATTGTCCTGCTGGATCCTCACCTAGAATGAGTTGCATGGTTGTCAAGCGGAACAGGAACTTTAGCTTCCCTTTGTAGCACTGCCATGATGATATTTGACATCACACACACCATTCAGCCACCTTAGTCACTGCCTGCACGCCCCTCAGGGCCGGATTGGTGAAGCGGGCACACTAGAAATGGCCGAAGGGCTGGTAGCCGAGTTTTAGCTGTGGGCAGCTTTTTTGGGCAGCCTGAGGGCTGTCTGTGTTGTCCGGATGCTGCCAGTGGCCCAGTGGGTCCCTGAATGGCCTTTCTAGAGGCAGATGGGCTGAGGTGTCAGTCCCTTTCTCTCGCTGGGCCAGCCCATTCATGTATGCTGATTGAGCGGGGTGAGGGGACCTGAGCAGAAGTGGTCTCACTTGCATTCATGTGTGGCACAGCAGTGTGAACTAATCTGGGCCTTTTTTTAAAAATCTAAGTGAAGTTAATAAAACATGCCCCCACCCCCTTTCTTTTCATAAAACTTCGCTGCAGCAGTGTTTTCCAGAAAGGCAATACGCAGATGTGGGCCACTTTTTTTTGGTGTGCCACGGCTAATTTTTGATCCCACTCTCAGAGGCACCCTCCCTTCAGAAGAATACATTCTTCTGGGAGACCTCAATTTCCATCTGGAAAAAAGCAATGACAGGAACACTACCACCCTCCTGGACAATCTCGCCAATCTCGGACTCAAACAACTTGTCAACACCCCCACCCACTATGCAGGACACACACTCGACCCTATCTTCACCTCCAGCAAGCACATCTCCTTCACTCACTCCACAACCCTCCACTGGACGGACCACAGTTGCATCCACTTCATTTACAATAAGACCACGATCCACAACCACCCTCAACCAACTCTGCGAAGAAATTGGAACAAAATCACAATCGACCAAATCTCCACATCACTTCTTCAAAAAACCCCCGCCTATTCAACGAACCCGGACCAAGCCGCCATCAACCTCACACAATGGTTAACCCAAACCGCCGACAAACTAGCACCCCTGAAGAAACATCAAATGAAGCAAAGAAGCAAGAACGCCCCATGGTTTAATGATGACCTTAAGAAATCCAAGAAACTCTGCCGCTCCCTTGAAAAAACTTGGAAAAAAGACCCAAACAATATCACCCATGCCGCCTTCAAAAACTCCACCCGCAAACACCACCAACTAATCCGGACAGCCAAGAAATCAGCACTCAAAGACCGACTAGACAACAACGCCCACAACAGCAAGGAACTTTTCAACATCATCAAAGAATTCACCAACGCCACAGCCAGCTCCAACGACATCACCCCCTCTCAAGTCCTCTGGGACTCCCTCGCCTCTTTCTTCCATGACAAAATCGCCGACATTCATAACAGCTTTGACAACCTACCCATAAATCAGTCTACCCCTCTCACTTCCGAACCTGTACCCCCCCTGAATAACCTACTCAACTAGAACCCAATCACCACAGAAGACACCATCCGCCTAATGAACTCCATCCACTCCGTATCCCCAACAGACCCTTGCCCCCATCACATCTTCAACAAAGCAGACTCCATCATCGCACCCCATCTCCAAGACGTCATCAACTGCTCCCTCAAATCCGGCACTTTCCCAGAAAAATGGAAACACGCCAAACTCAGCGCCCTTCTGAAGAAACCCACTGCTGACCCCACCGAACTCAAAAATTACCGCCCCATCTCGCTCCTCCCTTTCCCTGCCAAAGTCATTGAGAAAGCCGTCAACAATCAGCTCGCCGCCTTCCTCGAAACCAACAATTCCCTCGACTCCTCACAATCTGGCTTCCGAGCCAAACACAGCACCGAGACCGCCCTCATCGCAGCAACAGACGACATCCGAACACTACTGGACAACGGAGAAACAGTCGCCCTCATCCTCCTCGACCTCTCTGCAGCCTTCGATACAGTCTGTCATAGCACCTTAATACAACGCCTCCGCAACATCGGAATACAAGGAAAAGCATTAGACTGGATCATCTCGTTCCTCGCTGGAAGAACTCAGAGAGTCCGGCTCCCCCCTTTCAAAGCAGAGGCCACCGAAGTCATATGCGGCGTACCACAAGGATCTTCTCTCAGCCCTACCCTCTTTAATGTCTACATGAGCCCCCTCGCAACCATCGCACGTCAGCATAACCTCAACATCATCTCCTACGCGGATGACACTCAACTGATCCTCTCACTCACCAAAGACCCAAACACCGCCAAAACCAACCTGCATGAAGGGATGAAAGAAGTAGCCGAGTGGATGAAGCACAGCCGTCTGAAACTGAACTCGGACAAAACGGAAGTCCTCATCTTAGGTGCATCCCCATCCTCCTGGGACGACTCCTGGTGGCCAACGGCCCTAGGAAAAGCTCCCATACCGACGGACCACGCACGGAACCTGGGCATCATCCTGGATTCCTCTCTCTCGATGACCAGACAAGTCAACGCCGTCTCATCATCATGCTTCAACATCCTACGCATGCTCAAAAAAACATTTCGCTGGATCCCCACCGAAACAAGAAAAACGGTCACCCACGCACTGGTTACAAGCCGTCTGGACTACGGAAACACCCTTTACGCCGGCACCACCGCAATACTGCTGAAAAAACTCCAATGCATCCAAAACGCCTCAGCCAGACTCATACTAGACATCCCCCGCACAGACCACATCTCCGGTCACCTGAAAGACCTTCACTGGCTCCCCGTCAACAAAAGGATAACGTTCCGTCTCCTCACCCACGCACACAAAGCCCTCTACGAACTTGGACCTGACTGCCTCAACACGCGCATTTCCTTCTACACTCCCACCCGCCAACTGCGTTCATCCAACCAAGCCCTCGCCGCTGTTCCGCGCATCCACAAAGCAACCATGGGGGGAAGATCCTTCTCCTACTTAGCGGCCAAAACCTGGAATTCCCTTCCCATCCACCTCTGCCTTACCCAAAACCACTTAGCCTTCAGAAAACAGCTTAAAACCTGGATATTTGATAGGTGAACCTCCCCCCCCCCCTTCCTCAAGCGCCTTGAGACCCACTGGGTATGTAGTGCGCTATATTAATTCTAACTTGACTTGACTTGAATCCAACCATGATGCTCCTGTAATCAAGGGCAGGCTGATAGGAGTGATTAGGCACAGACAGAGGAAGTGCGTCCCCAAGAAAAAATGAAGGCCTAAAACCCTCTTCCATGCCCCAGTCATTGCTAATGAGTCGGGAATCTTCAAAACAATCTCTTGAATGCAAGTTTACCCACTTAGATGGGTGCATAAAGGGGATGGCACTTCCAGCCTTTGTTTCAACTATCCAAGCAGTCACCTAAACGAATTGACTTGGATAAGTGAGCTGGGTGTAATGACTGTGACAAGTAAAAGTAGGCCTAAGAAGAAAGAAGATTATGGAATGGTAATCCAGAAACAATCTTGCAAAACAAGGTAGAACACATTTGTTATCAAACTTGTTACATGTTTGTTTTTGGATAATAACGTGTTCTTTATAGAGGTTCTTCATATCTAACTTCTGAATTTTCTTAGTGTTGTAAATGCAGGTGTTAATATTACCCATTTTAATGGAAATCAATTTACTGCCATTCTGAAGGACCGGATTCGAATTCATGACCTGCTGATCGCCACATGCTTCAGCAGTGACGGAGTCACTAGGCCATCCTACTAACTTAAGGTGAAATTTAATTTCATTCCATGGTCCTCATTCTCAATATAGGTAATATAGTACTTTCAAAATCAGGAGACTGGTTTAGAGATGATAGTGACAGAAAATCCTAGGAGGAATTCTATCTCCAATGGAAAACTGGCTGGCAAAACTTTCTCCATTAAACTATCCCGTTTGATTTGCTGCCAGAGGTAGCATTTACTCAGCAAATCAGAGGATCTACCAACTAAGAAGGTCTTTTAGAGTTTGGCAGAAATGTGCCATCCACCAAAAACTGCCAAATGCCTCTTCCACCCTCCTCTCAGCCCCCCATCCAGCCACTTAAGACATCAGGAGAATGTATGTAATCACTCATTCTTTTCTCCACCTTTTACTCTCTTTTACCTCCTGTTTCTCCATTTCCATTCTCTCCTATTATTTCCTTTTCTTCTTCCTTTGCTTCTTTCTTTCTCACTGTACCTGTTATTTCCCATTCTCTTTACCCTTCATTTTCTCCAACGGTCCTCACATTTTTTTGTCCACTTTTGTCCTCCTCTCATACCTTCCCTATACAGCACTCTTTCCCATATTTATTTCTTCTCCTTCGCTTCCTCTCATCTCCCCTTCATGTTCCTTGCTTACTGGCATGCTCTCAATTGGTCTGATTACACAAGCAGAAGGCTATGTTCCAGAATTAGGAATACACTCAATCATCAGCTGAATCCAAAAAGGCTCTTTCCTGGAGGACACAAACCACAAAGAGGTAGGGTGCCGGTGGGAACCGTAGGAACAATGGACCCCGAATCGGGTACAGCACCTCTTACTTGAAGTCCCATGGGGTTGTCTAAAACAGGAAGGCCATCCTTAATGGAAGAGGATGCCTCACACACATAATAGTGTCTTGCTTCATCATCGGCCTCCTCTCTCCACCCAGGTAAGAAGATACTACCAGGGCAGACTCAACCCCCGCGAACACTTGGCGAAAGGAGGAAGTTCTTACATAAAACTATTGGACAAACAATGGGCTCTAAGTACATTAAAAATACCTACGGGTTCCTCCGTTTTCGCCTTTATTCGTGAGGACCCTAGGTATGCTAAAAACCAAACCAGTGACGGGTATCACAGAGTACGATGACTCAAGCCCGTCTCTTTCTTGCCAAAATGTTTCTGCCTTCAATAATTAGCCTAAAAGGTGTGGGGCATTCATCAGGGCTAGTGGATACTTATCTTATAAGACTAGGAGTCCAAAAGACCCTAGATATCAATGTGAGTAAAACACTTCTTGAGTTGCCCATGTGTCTCCTACCTGGGCTACTAATCCTGGATTTCGTAGATACCCTAAGCTTTAGGGGATACCGGCAGGCAGGTCAAGGAGAGGGTGGTATCCTTCATTGTCACACTATTGTCAGAAGAAACACCCCTCCTGCCAACCTGGGGAATTCCACTCCTTGCCGCTGGTACCTCCTGGAGGACAACAGCATCAAGGCAGAGAGTACCAACCTGGCCAGCACTGGTAAAGCTGCAGCAGTGCTGAAGTAAGTGCCTGAGATGCTCACCAGCACCCACTGGCAC
The DNA here is from genome assembly GCF_964261635.1 of Lissotriton helveticus. Classification (NCBI taxonomy): domain Eukaryota; kingdom Metazoa; phylum Chordata; class Amphibia; order Caudata; family Salamandridae; genus Lissotriton; species Lissotriton helveticus. The sequence continues at coordinate 116,338,360 of NC_136072.1, forward strand.
AAATAAAGCACTGAAATGTGTACCTGCCCCTCCACCTACACACCTCCCCTTCACTGGAGGACTTCAGGAAAAAGCTCAAGACCTGGCTGTTCGACCACCACAGCCAACCGACCGAGACTCACAAACGCCCTGGAGACCCCGGGTGACAAGTCATGTGGTACAAGACCTTGTGATTGATTATTTAGGTCTTCTGATAAGCAGACAGCCAATCAACCCACAAGGGAAAAGCAAAAAGCAGCACATTACAGTGCAATAAACCTAACGCAATAAGAAACACAAATTAACATCCCTTACGTATATATATTCAACATACAAAACTGTAGAGGTGGAACATAGTGAATCTTTCCTCCTTACAATACTTCAATACTTGAAGCCATGTTCTAACGCAAAGAATAGACCACACAAGCTATTCGAACTGGTCAAACACCAGTCTAACAAACTGGTAATACCTCCAAAGAAACCCCCAAAGCACTAACATCATGCAGGGAATTTTCCTCCTTTTTCTGTGACACAATCTCTGCCCTAGGAAATTAACTTATATGGGCAATGCACTCCCAAACCACATTGGCTCCACCTATTTTCTCGGCGCCGCATTCCCAGTCTTTACCCAAAAACCTAGAACACTGGTCTAACGTCAAAGTTTAAGACGAACATTCTGTCTCAAAAATTCTGTCTTCCTTAAAACCGAACAACCACTACAATGATCCTCTCCCCTCTAACTGCCTAGCCACTGCATCTCAAGGTATCATCCCCTCTTGGACGGCAAAAATCAATGCATCCCTCCTACAGGGAACGATAGCTGACTCTCTTAAAGCCAGCCAAGTCGTACCTATCTTTAAAAAAAACTACGCTGGATCCTGCATCCCCTGACAACTATAGGCCTGTATCCAACATCCTACTCCTAGTAAAAGTTCTTGAGAAATGCGTGCAGCAGCAGCTGATCCAACACATCACCAACTTCCACTTACTAGATGACTTCCAATCCGGTTTCAGATCTGGTCACAGCACTGAAATCACCATACTACACATCGTCGATGATGCCCTACAAGCCCTTGATCAAGCAAAACATGTCTCCTAATCCTCCTCGAACTTTGATACGGTCAACCATGAAACACTCCTCGAATGCCTCAAACTTTGGATGGGATTGGATGGCACCATTCTCGACTGGGTCAGGTCCTTCCTCCAGAATCGTTAACAGAGAGTCCTAATCAACGGTAACTTATCCGCTCCCACTCCGATCATGGTTGGAGTTCCTCAAGGATCAACTCTGTCCCCAACCATCTTCAATCTTTACCTTGTACCGCTCACAGAGGTGCTTCGTACAGCTAATAACGCATACCACATGTATGCTGACGACACTCAGATCTACATTAAAATATCTTCTCCTGAGGACATGCTCTCCCTGAATGAGGCCTTGAAGCTGACTGTGCATTGGCTCACCTCCAACCAGCTCAAACTTAACGCAAAAAAAGGGGGCCAGAAATTCTCGATCGGCCAGAGACCTTTTGCTCCAACCGGCAAACCTCCAGAAAAAAAAACTTACAATCTGGCCTTTTCTGGGGCTGCTCCAAGAATTTGGAACTCTCTTCCGCCCGCCATCAGAAGACTTCCCTCTCTGGCTTGCTTAAAAAAAGATGCCAAAACTTTCCTAATGGACAAATTCCTCCCCTAACGCTGACATTACATGCACCTCTATGACCCTGTTCCGCCCTCTATTTCGGCATTATCCATGGTCTTTCTAGATGATACCGACCCACACTGAGACTGTTGTTCTAAATGTTTTCACCTGTTTTTTCTCACAGGTATCCTGGGATTGAAACTGAGTGCTTCTGTATAATGTATCTCCCCTTTTTTTCTTTTTTTTTTCCATCCCAACTGTTTCCTCCCACCTAAGCCATGTGTTTACCTCTTATCATTTCTGTAAAACACTGATTGGTGCTTTATAATTCTCTAAATAAATAAATAAAAATAAAATAATCAAAACATTGTAGATGGTCTAAAAGTTTTAACAGAAACTATGTCAAAAATCTTGCTTTGAAATAACCATGGCTAAGGGTCCAAATTAGAAAGAATTATCTGAAGGTAGGAATGACTACACTTGATGGGTACTTTGCTGATGTGATATTAAGACTATGCGGGCTAATCATAGACTCACTAATTCCAAAATCATTTAATTTATTACTCATGCAATCACTGTGAAGCATAATTAATTCAGGAAAGGCAGTAGACCATTTTGAGTAAGGATTTTAGTAGAAAACATTGTTTTTGCAGAGAGGGAATTATTTCTCAGCTATTCAGAAGGAATTGTACTTAATTGGAACTGTTCATTTATGTCTGTTTGTGGATTTTATAGCATGACCCTAGTTGTAGAACAATGCAGCCTCTAAACACTGAAGTAGATAAAGTGCACAATAACTTCCTAATGCTCTTTTCTGGTTTTAAGCTTGAGGTCAGCATCACAATGGCACACAGGTGCCTTACTTTCTAATTAATGGCAACAGTTTGCCTAAAGAAGGTGTAGAAATAGTGAGTTCAGTTGCTTGAGTAGGTGTTGAGAGCCTAGGACAATAATTTTACTTTTTGAGTTCCTAGATTTGTGGTTGGTAAAAGTGTCTCATCTAGGTTTCACTGGCAAGTTGTCCTCCTCAGATTGCTGTGACACCCTTATGTAGATGTGTGCGTTACCTGCATAGAAGTATAAGTGGAGATGAAGGATGCTGATGATATTCAAGAACGGTTTGCTATATATGTTGAATAGTAGTTTCACAAAACCTTTTGGATGCTCCACTAACTATAAAAGCACAATAAAATGTACATAATACATTACACAATATACTTTAAAACATAAGAAAAGATCTTAAACGGGCATATAGATAAAGTGTTAATAGTACATGTTGCATTTGCTGTCCTTATGAGTATGGCACGCTGTATAAAGGTTGCGGTTATAAAACATGTCCTCATTGGTAAAAATGACTGTAAAAACTCCATAGCAGCCTTGAATTGTCTATGGTTAGCTTGTTTTAAAAATGGTAACATGAGCAGCTTTCTAAATGAGGAATAAAACTTGCAAAAAAGCAGAAAGTGCATTGTGGTTTGGTCTTCAGCACAGGCCTTTGCATCTCTTGTCGATGTCAGCCTCGATGATGACAACGGACTCCACATTGAAGCCTTGGCGCTCCCCCGAAGCATCTGCCCAACTTTTGTACCGCATGTAAATGTAAATGTAAATGTACAGGAATTTATATAGCGCAAATCACCAAGCGGTTTCTAAGCGCTTGCTTAGGGAACCCGTCCTGGTATTCCCCTGTGAGATAACCCCGGCAGGGTATCCGCAAGGTGAAAGCCAGGCATCCCGCCGCGAGGTGCCATTGTGGAGATTAAGCAAGCTATTGCCCAGAGTCGCAGAGTGTGAACCCGTGAATTGAGTAGGCACCGGAGCGAGAATTGTCGAGTCCATGGACATTTTAGAACTCAAGACCCCGCCGAGCCGGGAATTGAACCCTGGTCCCGGGCTGACCTCTGCTTCCAGGTCTGCCTCCTCTAACCAGTGAGCCACACTTCTCCATCCTCAACACCGGACTTCAAATTGCTTGCTGACGTCATTAGGAACCTCGATGAAGTCACAGGACCCTCAACCAGTAAACCAATTTCTTACAGCCATGCTTTGGTTTCCACATTTCATCATACAGGGTTCTAACCATCATGGTCCTGTCCATATGTGACTACAATGTATCAGCGTAGGCAAAGAGAAGAGAAGAGAGGGCACACCTGATGTGTTCCCTGTCTAAGGCAAATGCATGTAAGAACTTACCATTGAAAGGGCCATTGAAAGGACTCTCATGGTGGCATGATACCCTGCCATTAACTTGTGTTTTTTAAGGGAATTTGATGCTGGTTCCAGGAATTATAAGACTTTATTTTTAATGGTTAATACTTCATTTATTTTTTTAGAGTTTTAGATATTGAAGTTGTAGGTTTGGGTAGATAGTAAATATATATTTCAATTTTGCTTATGCTTTTATATGAATGTTTCATTCAATTAAAAATGTTTAAAAAATAGAAAAAAAAATGGCAGGAAACTTTACACTCTGGTCAACATTCTGAGACAACTGGACATAAAGATGAGTATTTTATTTTGAAAAACAGATGTCAAAATAACACATATGACACTGTAATAGAAGATAAGAAATAGGTGGTTCCCTTAGTAAAACATTACTTAACACATTCTTGCTTTGTGTAAATCTCAAATCATTGAAACTCACAGGCCCTTGAGACATTATCAACGTGCTATCAGGTACCCTTTCCCATCTAATTTTTAAAATCCCTTATATGATTATGACCTTAAGGGCACGAAGTGAATGACAGTGTCCAAGTATGTCCTTGTGAATTCGTTCATCAATTGATATTACTGGCGCCTTACAGTAAGCTGTAATATAATCATTTTGACACTGATGAGGGGAAGAGAGGTAAACCTGCTCTTGAAGCAACTCACTTTCTTGCTGGTACAAATGAAACATGCATTACATTTCTATAGCCTCTGAATAATTACATTGCCATTAACTGATTACAAATGCCTATCTTCCAGAACATATTATTGCCCTTAATGAAACTGAATTGGTGACTGCATTAGGTGAGAGTGCACGCCAGTTCCCAGCGCATTGATACTTCATACACAGTATCGTAATAAAGAATGGTAGGCATCAAGATGCGCCATACATCACACATGTCGTGTCAGCCATGCAGCGCCATGATTTTATGCCTTAAATATGTAAGCAGACATAATAAGTATATTGGCATTTTTGATACATTTTCTGTCTGCTAAATATACATTGCTCTTCCTTAAGACAACTGTCTGAAAGTGTAACATAATGGATTTGCGAGGCAATTCATGAAGCCATTTGCAAGTATGTGTTGCAGTCTTACAGTAGATTAACTACTACATTAGTTTTACTTCATGTACTCATAAATGCAGTTTATTTAGGTGAGGGTGGAGACTTTGACCTAAGCCTATCCCATATCTTATGTCCTGAGTATCAACATGAGTATGTAGAACTCTATACCCGTTGATGTAATTCGGTGTGGTTTGTGAGGCGGTATAATTTGGTCTTCATCAATCTTCATCTGTAAGGAAGGTGATTATATCACTGCCAACACTGTATATTGGGTATATATAAAAACTGGATGGTCACGTATGGGACATCACTTTCAAGAATATGAGAATGGAGTAAATGGAATTTGATGTGCAGAATGCTTGATTTTAAGAATTGACTGTGATATGCAGTGATTTCTCCAATTCATGAAAGAAGGACAAGGATTTAGCTTAAGTCTATCATTATGGTGACAATGATACCAAAACATTTGTGCAATATCTTATATGGAGGGCATTTTTATTAAATCTTAAGGTAAAGCCTATTTTGATGATACATACTACAAGAATATCTGTCTAGTGAGGAAGATATATTTAAAAAAATAAATAAATCTGTGCTGTCCAGAAGAAGGTGGTTTGATACATAGAAATAAATCTGAAAGGGATTGACGTGTAATGTGATCTCATTACTCCTTGGACTTGATGTGATCGAGATTGATATCATCAACTCTTTCGGATCTGTAAATAGGAAATTTGAGCAGTGAATTTTATTGAAATCATGTTTATGTTTTGTCTTCCTATTTAGCTTTTGTAATATAAAACTTTGCTGTCATATGCATTTTTATGTTACTGCATGTTATGAATGAAGTGTATATTTTTGTAACTTTGCTGTAATGTCAATTTGCAAAGTAAGCGCAATGCCCTATATTTCTTTTATAAAATAGCTTAAGAGTCTGTTTGCTTTTGTGTAAATTAAGACCCTGACCTCTTGGTTTAGAGGTGTTTCTCTATTTTTGTGCTCTATGTAGAATTCCCCACATGTAGGTATTTATTTTAGGAGAAATCGTGGGTGCGGAAGGAGAGTGCCTTTGAAAATAGGGAATATATATATACCACAAAGTGGGAGTAGGAAGGGAAAGTCAAGGAGGGGCACTGGGAGGGACATGCAAACACAAAAATATACCTACAAAAGGGTAAGTCAGTTGCAATATACAAAAGATACACCCACATCTACTCCAGTAGTACTACAGATCAAACAGGCCTAAATCTACTCTATACTTTAAATAACAAGAGCAACCCATACATCCTTGTGAGTTGGGTAAGTACAGAAGCACCAAACAATGTTCACAAGGAACTCATTTATCTCACACAGTACACAATATGCAGTACACAATCTGCAACTAGAATAGTTGCTCTGATTTAGTCATAGTCAACATTCTATTTGTTCATGTATGACCCTCCATTGAGTCAGTATAGTTTATATTACAGTATCTATATACACTCGTGTATTCACATTACTTAAAAAAGCCCAACAAACCTTTTATTTAGAGATACACCTTCCTTCAGCTGAAGTAGGTAATTTATTCTGCAGTTACAGTCTGTACGACAGATGTATTTCCTTAGACATAAGTCATTAAAATATTTAGTTGAACATTCGAAGTGGTATTGTGAACCCCAGTGAAGTGACCATAACTTATTTTAATGAGTACTGTGTGACATAGTGAAAAAAACTGGGAACCAGGTTATTGGTAAAATTCAAAAGGACGAGCTCAATACAATAGATAAACATTTAATTCAGGCTCTCTCTTTTGTATGGTATTGACGCGTTTCGACCCCCTCTAGATACGCGGTCTCTTCAGGACTGTGTTTCTGGGGACTAAGAGGGGAAATGATATAATTATGGGTTGTAGGAAATACATATAATAAAGGAGATGGGCTAATTATAGGTGTGTACTAAGGCTTACCAGTACAGCACTGACAAGTATTCATATATTGTCCTGGATGTGGGATGTCGGTTTAAAGATGAAGCACATGAACGATAGATATCCAGACCTGCAATCAGGGTATGCCTTATTATAGTAGTATTTTCATTTATAAATTTGGTGCACACCAAGGTGAAATACGGGAGGCAGACTCACTAATGTTCAGTTCCACCAAGCGATAGTTGGGAAGCCTCATGGTATTGGTAACCCACAGCGTTCTCTCTGGTGTCTATATTCACACAATTTTCGAGGACCCACGCTGTAAAACAATGTACATAGATTTTGGGCAATTGGTACTAAAATATGAGTGAATTGATATATGGCAGCACTGGTAGTATCAAGGCTCTTTACTTACTCAGGTGCCACCCTCCTGCTCGCGATCGAGAATTACTCCTGTGTGTGAGCCGGCTGAGCTACGTGGTATTGTTAAGCCACAGCCAACCGGAACAGGACCCGCCAATAACGCGTTGCTAGGAAATGACTAGTTTGCTTGCTGCGGTGGTCATCTTCTAGTGACTTGTTTTAACCAGATGATAGATAGAATTAGTTCAACCTTATCTTCAAGTGAAAGTACCGCGTATCAAGAGAGCTAAAATGGGAGGTCGGTCTTTCTCCCTGCTAGCCCCCTCTCTTTGGAACTCCTTACCTCTATCTTTACGCTCGGAAATGTGTTTTCTGACCTTTCGTAAGGGTATCAAGACTTGGCTATTTGATATGTAAGAGGTTGATCTAATGCTCCCTTCCCCTTGTCTACTTTGTGTCTACTTTAGCGCCGGGAAACCTTCGGGTAGCTGTGCGCTTAACCAAGTGTAATTATAAATAAAATAAATAAATAAATAAATAAGGGGCACATGCTTATTTATACACATATGTCAAAATAATAGGGGTGGTACTTAGTTAGTGGGTGATACGGCAGAAATGGTGGCTCTGATTAAAGTAGATATCGATCAGCCACCGTAGATGCTGGTGTTTACTGATTTTGACCTGGCATCAGTGGCCATTTTGTAGTGGCCTCAAAGTATCTTAAAACTACTATTATTGTATGTAGTTTCACTCTGTCTTGCTGATGTATTATATTGTTTCCCAGGTGGGTGGATATGTTATGCACTGCCCTGTCTATTTTATTGATCCCATTTGCACAAAAGGCTGCAAAGACCTCATCCTTCCATAGGTCAACTGTTGCCTATGGCAACACCCTGCATAGATCTAGTTATCCTCCACATTGAGGGTTGACAGTTGGGAGGTTTTTGAATGATATTGTTTATTGGGAGTAAGTGCTACCTCACCAGGGGTTTTATGTCTCTTAAAAAATGGGGAGATTACTGGAGTTGCACCCGGGTGGGAAGGTGTTAGTGAGAGAGCAGTGAGTATTGGCAAGCACCTACCTCGAAAGGGTCTCTGTCCAGCGAAGGTACAACTCGAATGCCACCTGGAACTGGAAAAAGAACAACTAGTGAGAAAAGGAGTGGAGACTGGGCTGACACAGAAAGAGGGGTTAAAAGAGGGTAAGGGCGTAAACTACAGGAAAGGAAAGGGCGGGGACAGAAAAGAGAGAAGAAAGAAATAACAGACTCCCGCTTGGGGGAGGGCAGAGCTTTAGAGAGAAAAGAGGAGTTAATGTACAGACGTAGGGAAGGAAGGTGCAGAGGCAGAAAGGGCGGAACAACAAGGAACAGAAGATGATAGGAAACATGCCCAGCAAGGGATGCCGAGCCTTAATCAAGGAAAGCCAGGGAGCTGGGGTGGAGACTGAACTACCTAGACACCAGAGGAACAGGGAAGCGAGGGGCTGAGGTCCAGCCGAAGATGACACGAAGGGGAAGAGGAGGACTGGTTGGACGACTGGTGGATGCCACCAGCATTCATGAAGCAGCCCTCCACAACTCAGTAGACTTGTGGCTGACTGGGTGAGCGTCTGTTAACCTGGCGAAGAGAGGATAGGCGGTGTAGAGATTGTTTTCTTATGCTGATTTGCAATTTTCTTCTCTTTTTTCTCTTTCCCCTCGATATATATCACGGTTGAAAATACAACATTTGAGTATACCCTGAATACCTATCGATTAAAGCTATGTTGTGTGATAGTTTCGGCCATATGAAAACCAGATGCCCTCTTAACTTGTAAACATTTAACAGACGGAGGGGGGGAAGGAATTTAAGAAGATGGGACCGGTGAATGCACAACCCCATCTATATCCCATTATGCACACAGAATGATGATGGGTTATATCGATTGCCAGGGGCAGAGTCTTCTGCCCCAAAGAGAGATACTGCAGTCCTTATAAATAGATATACCTTTGTGTGTTTTATTTGGTTTCTTTCTCCCGAGGGCTTTGGTGTCATTGTCTCAGTAGACCTGAAGGAAAAAGAAGAATGTCTTTTAGTGTCCAGAATGGACAACCTCCTGACAACATTGTGGACTGATAGTAAAGACATTGACCTTACTTAAAACTTGTGGAGTTTTCCCTTAATTATGTTTTTGGGGCTTCATACACAGATCAAGAAAGCCTCTGAAACCTTATTTGCATCCACCCCTCCACAGTGTCACATGCATTCACAGAGTTAGACAAAGAAAAATCTTACATTTGTACAGCTTTTAGTGAAGAAAAAAGTCTTGCACGCGCCTCTGTTCAATGTGTCTGTGTCCATCCCACCATGTTCGGAGCAGGGCTCCTCCAGTACCTCTGAGCCTGCTGGAGCCCAGATGGGTTATTCAATGTAACGACTTGCGTGGTAAAGGAATGGGTGGTAACATCGCAGTTGGGCTACTGACTGTGGTGTAAAGGCATGCATGGGAAATACATGCTGGGTTCCGTCATACAACCCTGCATGGAAAGTGAAATTTCAAACTTGGGATCATGGGTACCGCCAGTTTCCGTCATAAGACAAGGCTTGGCCATTTATAGTGTTCAATCCAATAGGGTGAACTTGCTATTGCGAATCACATGCATTTACCAAGCCAACATGTGGCAGATTCTCTTCCTCTGAAGTCAGTTCCTGTTGCATAGAAAAAGCAGTACTTGGCAAGAGAGACTAAGTTGCAACACATTAGTTTCCATAGCTCTCAACACCCCTTGCCATACATGCAATTTATTATTTTTCTCAGATGATTTATACTGCTTGACTGTTTTCTCCCTCCTTGAGCCAGGACAGAGGTTTTATTAGCACCAATGCAATGTATATCATTCAAGATCTACATAGATTGCTAACTATTTTTGTCCTTTCTGGATTTTCCTTCTTAGCTGTAACCCTCTAAATGAGACACGTGTCACATTTCACAAATATTCAGTGCAGGCTAGCACCATGGATACTGGAAGGAGCCGTCCTTTCCTTGGAGGGCACTTAACAGAACTACTTGTCATGTAGTGCTTGACAAAAGATGGAACATGTGTGCCAACAGGGGTACCTGTAGGATGGGTGCAGATTAGCCCAGAGTATCCCAGACTAGCATCAGTGGACTTTTTCTTGTTCCTGTGGTCTTGCAATCTAGAAACCTGCTCGATTAGAGCGACTTCTGTCTGGCAGTGAGGTGGTCTGTGAGGTGTCTTTCTGTGCAGGGCTAACAATCTCCTTTTCCTTTGCAGTGTGGGAGGTTGGTAAGATGGAAGCTTGCAGGAGTAATGCTGTTTCCCTAGGGTTGTACATCACCCTCTGCTTGTGGATGGAAGGCATCATCATCAGGCTCAGTGTCCAGTTGCTGCAATGGAAGAGAAATTATATTTGACATTTTGAGATTTCAAAGGGTGTAGAAGAAAACTGCCTGAAACAGAAATACATCTTCCATCTTAACCTAAAGGCACAGAGGATGCTTTGACATAGACAGATGGGACATAATAATCGTATATATAGGTATCTGACGCTTGGTATGGACCCTTGGATAGGAGATAGAATTGAGTCTTACCTGCAGTGTCATGAATGCTAGCCTACTGTACGGATCCTGTGACATCAGCTGCTGGCCAACAGTGCCCAAAGGTGGCTGTGGACATGTGACCCGGGAAGCAATAGCTGCTGAAACGTAAAGTATTTACGTTGTACTCAAGCAGCAATAAAGTGAAAACACAACACAAGAAAAATCCCAGACTAATTCAGAAAAATAGAGAATAGTTCAATTAATACAATGACACTAAAAAAACAAAACTCCCATGAATAGAACTGGAGATTTACAGTTTTAAAGTTTGAATTTAAAATAGTGTCAAAAAGCACAAAGCCACAACTTGGCTATCAGGTTGCACTAAACCAGGTCAGAGTCAATAGCTAAAGCTGACTGCAATGAAGTGCGGACTGGCTTTAGGGACCAGGTTCATTCTCTGGAAAGTTTACTTCGGGCTTAGAAACCTTTATGGGCAAGCTACAAGCTGGATCCCAAGTAGGGTTGAATGATGGAGTCCTTGTGTGCTTGTTGATGAAGGTGGTAAAGTTCAGAGAAGGCAAAGTCCAAAGTCCCCAGAAAGGCCTCAACATCGACAGCTTGCTGCTTGGTGTCGGTTCCGATGAAGCCCTATATGATTGAACTTAGAAACTTTCAGGGAAGTCAGATCTTCTTCAGCAAGGCAAACTAGTGAACTGAGGCCAGCCAGCAATTCAATGTTAGCAGCAGCAGCTTCAACAGCAAAACCGGTATGTGTCGACACTCCAGCCAAAAAGTTGGCAAACAAGTTTCTAAGTTCCAGCTCTTGCAGTTTGGTGACAGGAGGTGTATACTCTAACACCAGCTAAGGGTCCAGGAACTGGGGTGCACCAATTGGGGGTCAGGACTCACTCCCACAGAGGCCAGCAAAAGTGTCCAAGGCAGGTCCAGGTGTTACTGGTCAGCTGGGCAGTTGCAGGAAAAGGGTATTTGGTGAATTGTTGTGTCCCTGTAGCTCAAACAGGTGTTCAACCAACTGGCCTTTAGTGCCTCTTCTGGGGTTCTGGGTCCAAGGTAAATAAATCCAGTTTTCCTTTGGGTTCTTCGGCTAGCAGGGAGGTCCTTCTCCTGAATATTCACAGGGCCAGCAGTGTTCTGAGGAAGGTACTGTGGATGGCACAAATGTGGCCAGTGCCATACTTTGGGTGGGGGAAACTCCTGGCTGCTCTCTAACCAATAGGGTGACATTTCCTTAACTACTTTTGCAGCACTTCTAGTGTATTTTACTGTGAGCTAGTCCACAGTGCCCCACTTTATCTAATTCCAACATGGCAGAAATTTTCCTCTCATGGTCAGAGCTCCCTGTGTTATGTTGTTATGTTATGTTATGTTAATTTGGTCTTTTATAGCGCGCTGCTACTCCGATAGAGTGTCCCGGCGCTTTTATTGACAGCCTGTAACAGACGAACACAACACAATTAAAATAAAAGACAGACCCAGCAGAAAAAGAAAAGCACACTAAAGGGCAAAGAGCCAAGTTTTAAGGCCCTTCCTAAAAGTCAGCAAATTAGATGTGCTGCGTAATGCCAAAGGCAGAGTATTCCAAAGCTGTGGTGCCCGCAGCCTAAAAGAGCGGCCTCCAATGCGGGCCTTTTTTACTCGAAGCACCACCGCAAGGAACAATGATTCAGATCTCAGAGATCGTGCCGGATGGTAAAAGGCAAGCCTCCTTTGGAGATATTTAGCTCCCGAGGCGTGAAGAGCCTTATGTGCCAAGGTCAAGGCCTTAAAAACCATCCGCTTCCGGATAGGCAGCCAGTGAAGTGACTGCAAAAGGCCGGAGACCCTGGCTCGCCTATGAAGGCCAAAAATGGCCCGCGCGGCCGTGTTCTGGACCACCTGCAACCGTTGTAGGAGATACTCCGGCAGGCCAAGGTATAGGACATTGGAATAGTCCAATCTTGAACCAATTAAGGCCTATGCCCACTCACAGGCATATAACAGTTCTGGGGTCGCACCCACCCCCAACTGATATTGGTCAAGTTGTGAGCTGAATCTGCCAATGACAAGATAGGCATCCTGAGTTAATACCACACAAACAATGGTTGCTTCCAACAGCTCTGATGAGTGATAGGATAGAGCAGATGTTGGAGAGCCAAGATAAAGAGCATTACTATAATTAATTATTGTGTCACTTGTAGGGTGTCAACTGTAGTATAACTTGAGGTTTTAGTTGTAATCTTTTTAATACCAGTTGACATGGTCAGGTTTGAGTTCAGCTATATTCCTAATGATCTAACAGTCAGGGACTGGATACTGAGAAGGTCTGTTGAGTCCCTTTCTTGACTGATGAATGAAAGGGGGACTTCTCCCAGTATACACTGCACCATTCTGCAAAAAGAATAGTACACTTAAGAGCTGTCAAGTGTCTCCCTACAAAGTTCCCAGTTAGGAGGAAAACCCCCAAAATTTTGAAAAGAACGTCCTTGGTAATCTTATAGTTCCTCAGTGAAAATGGAGATATCAGTCATGTCACCAAACTCGCCTGTACTTTAAGAAGGGGAAAACAACCAAGTAATAAATCAAGAGTATAGATACAGAAGAAGACCAAGCTGCTAGAAGGAAAACTCTGGGGCAAAAATAGTAACAAGGGGTTGAAGAATACAATGAAAAATAATGAAACTAATGTGTTGTGATGCCAGAGTGATCCCAGCAGAGCAGACCATCAGTGATGCACTTAAGCTCAGCATCTTAGAACATTCTAACTGGCAGCATATTAAATGCTTCTCCACTTCATGAAACCATGTTTTGTTTGATTAGTTCTTTGCCCTGCTATCAGCATGAACGTAGCAGTATTCCCCCTCTATTCAAAGCTCTGAGTTTATTAGAATGCCACCGAAACAAATAGGCAGACCAACAGACCATAAACTGAAGAATTATCTTCGCAAGAATGTTCTCTATAAAGATAATCTATGCAGCCAATTCACTGTAGAAGAAGACCATATATTTTCTGAGAATCACAAATTTCTTGAAATTTAATATTCTGGTTGCACTTTTATCATAATTGGTGGTGGTTGAGATGGAAGCTGATAATAAGTATCAGAAACATAGGACTTCTGTTAGGATGAATTCAAAACAAAATGAAACTTTCAACTTCACCTAAAATGCAATAGATTTGATTTAATTATCACAAATGGAACAACCGAATTGTGGTTGAGATTCAACTAAAAAAGTATGGACAGAAAGAAAACAAAAAGACAACCAAACCTTTTTCCAGGAGCTGAAAGAGCTGAACTTGATTTTATTTATCCAGTTTTTTTCCATTTTGTCCTTAAATGGGCATAAGAATTCAGACACAAGCTGTCTATGCTTCTATACCTGATTCAAACAATCAGTAGTCACTGGAATCAACGGTGAAGAGAGAAAACTATTTTATGAAGTCCTCCCAAACAATAGAAAGGTGTAATCTTAGTGGCACTTTGGTGGAAGTATGAGTTGTATTCTTATAAGACAATTTGACAATTGGTAAATGGATAACCAATTATCTTGAGTTGCATTGAAGTAGCGCTATAGACATTGCTCCAAACTTTGATTTGTTTGCTCACTTGACCATTGGGAGGATAAACAGAATAAAAAGCTTGTTCAACTCCCAATGAGTTTCAAGATTCTTCAAAAAATACTTCAAAAACATGAAAGATATTGAATACCCCTCAGACTTTTTTTTATGAAAAACTTTTTATTACATTTGCAGTACATAAACAAAGTACCATATCTAGTTATAAGTTCTACATATCAGGTAAGAATTACACTGAATGTATTTAAAATTTGGTAGCACATAGGTTGATAAACACTTTCCACCTGAAATCACCAGCACATATTTGCTGTCGCCCAACTTCCCCAGTGCAACACCATGACCGCTTTCTCCTCCCATTTTAAAGGCCTCCTCCCATCTACCGAGCCTCCATTTCTTCTTCTTCCCTCCACGGGCCCCATATTTTGGTGAACTTGTTCGGGCAGCCCCGTACCTTACATACCAATTATATACCTCATACACCAGGGCATGTTGAATTCACAGTCTTGTAGGGTTGAGACTGTTTCGCCTCTCAGCATCTGATTATATCATGACTCACTACCATCAAGGTTACACTATAGAAGATGAACATATGTTTGTTTAAAGTCTGTTCTCCCCAGATATCCAGTGCAATCAAAGATATTGTCGATGGCTGCAGATATCTTGCAGCCTACCCAGCCCCCATAACCCTGCACCCAAGGACAGCCCCATCGCTTATTTAGCAGTGCTACCTCTCTACCTTCAGTCCCTTTGACAAAGCTCATTGTCAATTCTATCCATTTGGAACAGCCTGGTCCTCATATAGTATGCCCTGTGGAATATCTTTAAACAGATCCAACCCGCCGATATGGCCACCTCCACTTGGTCCCCTAGAAGCTACCCCCATTCATCATCTTCCATCCAATTTGTTCCAACCTAAAGCTCATGCTATCCAATGATGGGAGATCATTTCTCCGAAGTGCATTATGACCATGGAAACCGTGTGGCTGATCAGTGGGGCTCCAAGTACCCTATACTCCAAAGGTGTCTCTTCTACCACGTCCCATAGCAGATCCTTATAGTCTTGCATGACATATTTCAACTATAGGTATCTGAGGTATTGGTTCCCTGCCAGATCATATTGTTCCTGCAGCTCAGGGATTGACATCATTGCGTCATCCCACCAGATGTCTCTCACCTCAGAGATGCCTAATATGTCGAATTTTCAGGTTTTTACTAATGAAAAGCGCCTGATTTTGTGGTTACGTAGCTCCCGAGATACATGAAACCAGTTGTTTCCCACCTCTTGCGGCATGTTTCAGTCACCTGGGAGTTCCAATTGATGCGTATTCCCCTATGGGAGCCAAACACCATTAAGATCTTCAAGACCTTAGGGATGAAGTGATCTAGGTCCGCCAAGTATAGCAGGACATCATCAACATACAGTCACTCCAGTCTGCGTCCCATCAACGACCACAAACAAGCACGTCCCTCTGCATCCATGCTGCCAATTGTTCAATTGATAAGACAAATAGTAGGGGTTGACTGTGGGCATCTCTGCTGCGTACCCCTACCCATTCTAAATTTAGCTGAAAGTGCACCATTGACTCTTACAAAAGCAGTTGAATCCCTACAGAGCAACGTCACCCATGTTAGGAATATCGGGCCGAAACACATCTTAGGCAGAATTTCCATCATGTAGGGCCACACCAGTGAGTAAAATGCCTTTTCAGCATTTAGTGTCAGCAGTGCAGCTAGCTCCCTCAGGCGTTTCCTTCGTGGCAGACACCCAAACAGCCACCTAAGATTGTGCCTTGTCACCCAGTAGGGCATAAAACTCAATTGATCTAGGGCAATAAGTGAATCCACTGCCTGTATCTTGCAATTTGCCAGGCTCTTCACCAGTACCTTCATCTCAATGTTAAGGACCAATATCGGCCTAGAGGAGGCACACTCCTCTGGTGATGTCCCATTCTTGTGAATAAGGACGACACTAGCCTGCCTCCGATCACAATGAGGTGTGCCTTCTTTCCTTGCCTCATAGAACATAGCTCAGAGTGGCCTCACAGTCTGAGATCTCCCATACCGAATGAATTCAGACGGCAGACTGTTGGGGCATTGAGATCTGCCATGTTTAAGCTGGGCCAATGCCTGAGACAACTCTGTATTGGTTATATCGGCTTCAATGGCCCTGTGTGCTTCGTTCCCAAGCCGGAAGCCAGAATGTCCCTGACAAAGCTGTCTAAGTTGTTTCTCCTGCCCTGAACAATAAAGTTTGACTAAGAATGCAGTGAAAGCCTGCTCTATGTCGATGGGTGTCTCAACCACCTTTCCATTCACTTTACCCACACTGAATGAATCCATCTCTGCCCCTCTCCTTTATTTGCTAACCAGGCCAATAATTTCCAGCCTTATTGTCTACCTCATATATTTTACCATGACTGGCCCTATTTCATATCCATGTTTCTGTTTGAACAAAGAATTGTATTTGACCGTGGTGCCACAACCAGCGAGCGAAAAGCAACATATTTCAACTCCCACTACATCAAAAAGTCTACAATTCACTACATTCCTTCTCTCTTTCGCTCTGTTTCCCTGAAACACGAGCATTCTGAGGGCCCCTTATTGCTGCTTTATAAGCCTCCCATAGGTGCACCCCTGTCTTGACAGTCCATGTTTTCTTTTTATAGTAGACTTCTGTGGTCTCTGGGATGAATGTCCTCATGTTACTGTCTGTCAGTTCCCATGGGTCAAGTTGCCAACCCACCCTCCTCATCGGTGTGCCTGTCTAGACAGTCATGACCATGGGAGAGTGATCCGATATATCCCTTGGTGGAAAGCTCGTGTTTTTAAACCTACCCAATTGATGTCGCGGCATTAGGAGCTAATCCTGACGTGACATCGAGAGAAGTGAGTGCAAACATTGGAATACTGTAACAGCGTGGGTGGTCTTGCATCCAAAGGTCCACCATTACCATTGCCTCCAGGAATGTAAACAGTTATCTACTCTTGGTTCACCTCCGGACACTGTGACTCTCTCCATGTCACCCAAAGGGATAAGTTAAAGTAATCTCCGAATATTAGCAGGGCCTCAGGGGTATTTTTTGCTATCTAATCCTCTAGCTTATCAAATCCACCCATCTGTAGGCCTGGTAGGAGGTACCACGAGGAAACCACAAGGTTTTCACCATTCTATCTACCACATACCACGGCCTGCTACCCTGCTGTGTAGCCAATAGTGGAAGGGTCTTGCGGACTGGAATTGTCATACCCCTCCAATCCAAAGAAAATCCCACATAGATCATCAGCTTGTATCTACCTCGGTCCAGAAACCCAAATGTATTGCCTACCAGCTGTGTTACTTATAACAAGTCTCACCTAGTCAGGTATTTTCATACCACCCCCGTTTCAGCTTCTTGCTAAGATTATTGATGTTCCAGGAAAGCAACTTCAGGGTCCGACCCGATTGAGTGTTGTGTTACCTGCCATACATGTGTTGGTTGTGAACCTCTGTCCAACTTCTAGTGCAAAATATTACCCAGTGTCCGTATGAGTAAGCCATGATCTGTAACCCTCTCCTGTACCACATTTCCTTACCTCATGTGGTGGGTCTAAAACTGCCTGCCCCCCCCCCCCGCACACCCCCACCCAGTACTCAAGATATCTGTGACCTCACCAATGAAGGCAACCAATAATTGAAAAGGCTTTGTGTGTCAGCAATGGGGAATGGCCCTTGCGGAGAGCCATTGAGTTACCTGTATTAACCATGCTGCCACGGCCCTCCTCAGGCTTCAGTCCCTGACATAGCATACCCGATGACGGGAAGTCCATCCACAGTCGTGCCAGACAATAGTGTCCAATGTCATCGGCAGGGCCCACTCATCCTTGATTACACTTGACCCCACTCCCTGCTCCTTGGACTCATCCGCTTCTCTCTTATTCCATCCATCTGGTAACATTGGCCTGTGATTGCTGGTGCTGTATGTCTGCCACTCCTTTTTCCTGTTCCTTTCCGCTTGATCATCTCGCCCCCTGGCCATCTTTTGTGGGATCGAGTGCCAGAACCATTTCTAGTGGCTGCTGCGATCTTGAGTTTCGGAAGCAGGGTGCATGTCCCTCTCTTGAAGGGTGTACACCGCTCTATTCAGTCCCGTTGTATCCAGAATATGACCCCTGGGCTCAGGAACCCTTTGACCGACCCCACGATCTCTAGGATCAACCCTGGGGAGACAGGAGAACTTATTCTGGTGGGCCATAAGCACCAGAGCACAGGCTCACCTGTCCAACTCCATGCGTTCCAGGTCAGGCCCTACCTCTAACCGAAATTATAGTATGACGTAATCTATGATGTAGATAAATATCAGTCAAACACTTTTGGGCACTTCTCCAGCTGTTGGTGTTTTGGACATCAGAGAAAAATTGGCATTTTGATAAAGTATTAACTGCAACCATCATTACACAATATCCTTCTGCACGTTGAAGAGCAGTTAAAAAACTTTAGAAACCATATACCAAGGTTCAAGAGTCGATGGCAATGGCTGCAAACATTGAAATGGCTTAGAATGTAAGGATTTATGTCAGGCACAATAGGACAGTAAGAAAATATTGTTGTATATCAGATTGATAAGTTGGCCACCAAGAATATAATAACACTAAATCTGAAGTAATCATCACCCCTTTGACCGAAATAATGGAGTTGTTACACTTCTTAATAACATCCAACTACAATGCCATAGTTGGAATAAAGTAGAATATTGGCTGAAATACAGTTGCTCTGACCAAGAGTCTTTTAATGAAGATCTATTATTTCTTCAGATACATCTATTCTTGAGCCATTGTACCTTTGTCTAAAAAAGACTGAACTCTACCATTTACTTGTAGAGAGGAAATTTGAGGTTAGTGACAGGATAAGGTACCTTCCGACATATTCATTAACATTGGAATGTAGTTGATAACCAAATCCTACTGAGTAAAGAAAAAGTACCATCTAGCTTTGTGACTATTATTACAAGAAAGATTTTGCTAACACTGTAAATTTGGATGATCTTTTGAGTTTCATTTTGGTCTCTGCTACACAACAACAGATGTTGCCATTGAGTACAAGTTAACTTCATGGCTAAGAGTTCTCTTTCAAGAACTGAACAGTTCAATTCAGATTCTGACAAAACATTAGAAAAATAAAAGACTTAACGTTGTTAATCATCTACTTTTTCAAGTAACAAACTTTTCCCAGATGCTTTTTCAGAAGTGCCGTTTCCACACTGAGCTTCTTTGAGGTGTCAGATTAACAATGTATTAGTGCTTTTGTAAACACCAGTTTAAGAATATTAAAAGCATTTTCAAGCTCATCATTCCATTAAAATCTATCTTCATAGTCTAATTTTTATAAACGCAATTAACGCCACAGAGTATATCATCAAAATGTTTACTAAATTGAAGATACAAATGTGCCGATCTAAGAAAACAATTAGGGGATCATTACGATGGTGGTTGGATTTCCTATGGCCGCCACCGTGGTGGAGATTGGGTCCGACTGCCATGCGTGCGGTGGTCCCGCTCATCCAATTATGATGGCCCCGCCACCGCTGCGGTTGGATTTCGCACCATTAACATTGTGGTAGACGGTGCTGGCAGCAGAACCGCCGCAATGCGAAAAAGAGCATGTTGTGCATTTCACTGCACTACATAGCAGGCACTACACTGTGCCTGGCACTTGGTGCAGTAAATGTAGGGGGGTACCATGGGTACCCCCCAGTGCACCCACACCCCTCAACACAAGGGGGGCCCACACCGGGCCCCAGAACCAATCCCCGCCAGCCTTTCAATGGTGGTTCAACCGCCACGGAACGGCTAGCTTCCGGCCGGCATCCTAATATGGTGGACGGTGCCTGTTAGGCACCAGCACCATTTTAGGGGTCATGCTCCGCCTAGCAGGCAATCGTAACGATTGCCACCAGCAGAAAAGCGGCTAATGGACTTTCCCTCCGCCGCGGTACCCACCGCCATCATGATGTGGTGTTTTTTTTTTCATGTTACGATGGTGGAGCGGTCACCTCCGCCGCCCGGCGGTGGCGATCGCCCGCCATCATAATCTCCCCCAGAGTCTCCATAAAACTAGTAGGCGAGGGCCAATCTAAAATTGCTGAAACATTCTTAAGCTCAGGGCTGGTCTAGGACCGAAAATAGGCCTGGTAACCGAATAAAAGTGGCCCAATTAGAGAATCAGATAGTTAAATGAGTGTTCCACATTTGCAAATCAGTTCAGTTTTGCGCTTTTAAAGACATGTTGTACAGGTGTTTTGGAAGGTATGCAAGAGTTCATGCATTTGTGCTTACTGAAAGCAATGTTTGTGGTACTATCAGGGAACTCATCAATAAAAACTACCCACCAAATCATAAAATAAGGTCACAAGCAGCCAACATAGTGCCCTTAGTTCACTGAACTGTCAGACCAGCCTTCTGTCACTGCCAGTTTGCCGACCCTAAATAAGAACCATGAAAAGGCCAGAAGCATTTAGTTAAAAGTCAAAAGTCATGATACTCAACTTCTGGGGCGTGGCTAACGCGTCAATGAAGATGGCGGCGTGATTAGGGAGCTCCGGCGCCGACCTCAGCTACACCGCGATTTTCGGCGGTGACCTGGACTGCTGAGCTCTGCCGTTCACTTTATAGGCATTCGGAATGTGAAGCGAGCCCAGCGCTCTCACCTACTTTGATTTTGGAGCCTGTTTGGCGGACTTGTTCGTTCCGGCCGGACGCTCGGTTCCCGGCCGCCATTTTGTGCATTTAGTGCGCGCTGTGCACTTTTTCATATGAGGCGTCCCTTCTTCTGGAAGTCATATACCAGTCTGCTGCCAAAGCAATCACCTTATCTCCTAATGCGGTGAGTTCACCATGCAGCGGGCTATCTTTCAAACGCCTATTTATGCTCTCTTTTTGCCGCGATTTGGAATCTCCTAGCCAGCCGCCATTTTGTGATTGATTCTCCCTCACTGCTGCTTACAATGCATTCTACTGAAGTTTGTTACTGATTTTCATGTCTATGGATACCTTTGTGAAGCGCTTATTGTGAACAACAAAGCTATTGTAAGCTCATGCCTTTCAATGCGCCTTTTGGTCCGCTTTTCAATGCTTTTTGGACCACCTGCATTTCAAATGATTTCCTGCGTTTACCTGCAGCCTGTTGCTACTATGTTCCTCATCTTTTTGGCTCTGCCGCATGATTGACTTTGGTTTGTCAGCCTTCCTGTCTACACCACGATTTGGCTGATGTTGCCTATACTCTTGTATTCAGTCTTCCATCTGGTACTCCATATTTTTGCAGTATGTTCTGCTCTACCTCTCTCTGTTGATGGAGAACCAATGCCTTTCCACTCATTCTTTCCAGTCTGCGCCTTAGGTTCTCCCATGTTTTTATATTTCTACTGCTGAACTATCTACTACGTCATTTGGCTCAGTCCCCCTTCTTTAAGCTGTTTTCTCTCTGAATTAATACATGGGGAGGCTCCGCATTTTGAAACTCTCCACAGTCAACAAAATACCTATTGGCTCAGATTCGGATACTCCATCTCAGGATCTGGAAGAAGCTACAATGTCAAAGTCCGAAGTTTCACATGGCGCTATCCCTAAGTCTCAGAATGGTGGCAAAGCGGCTTCCACTTCAACCTCCAAACGCCTTAAAAAAGACCCTCCATCACCGGACTGCGCTGCTTCTCCTTCATCCATGGATATTATTTTAGAAGAAATACGGGCTCTTAAACCCTTCATGGAAGCTACTACTAAAAATATGCAGGCCATGCAAGATAAATGGACTTCCCTCGACTGTCGTGTTCTCCTCCTGGAACAGTCAACGGACTCTCTTCAATCCTCCTGTTCTCGAATCCCGTCATTGGAGGCTGAGGTTCTTCTTCTTAAAAAGCAAACAGAGGATTTGGAAAACAGGAACCGTAGAAACAACTTCCGCTTATATGGTCTTCCTGAACTCACGGAAGGGTCCAACCCTACTGCCTTCTTCCAATCCTTTCTCTCAAAGATTTTGTATACCCCAGCCTTGGCCTCCATCAACATTCAAAGGGCTCATCGCCTTGGTCCCAAGGTCTCTGCTAAACCTAGAGGAGTCATCATGCTATTCCTTCAGTATACGGATCTTCTGCAAGTTCTTTCAGCTGCTAAACTCAAAAAACATATTCTATGGGAAGGTCATCATCTCTATTTGTCTCGCGATGTCTCCAAGGCCACTGCGGACAGAAGGAAGAAGTTCTTGGACTTACGCCCGCAACTCAGAGCCCTCAATGCTCGATATGGACTTCTTCATCCCTGTCTTTTCAAGGTTACGTACAAAGACAAGACCACTACCTATGAAGATCCTGCCGTCCTTCAAGCGTTCCTTCACCAGCACGCTCCTGATGTTATGGATGTCTCCGGACCTGGCTGATTATTCATGAGTATCTCGCAATTTTGCTGATGTTGTTCTTTATCTGTAGTTCTGTTCACTATTGTCATTTTACCCTTCTATACTTTACCTTTGTGTTATTACCTGTTGCTGTTTATGTTTTCTCCTAAGCTTATACGTCACCCTCTTTCTTTCTTATATTACCAGATGCCTCCCTCTCCTATTCCTTCCAGATGTATACCCTGTTTCTGTACACTGCCCTTTGGAACTGTGATATTTGAGGTCTGGCGTCCGCTCTTGATGTTGTCGCTGTCATCTTCCGACGCTTCCACCCCCGTTCTCGTCTGCGTTTTCTGTTTTAGAAAGTATGTTTCTCAGTCGTCCGTTTCGGACTTGTACTGTCTTCTTGTTTCCTTCTATTTCTTTCTTCTTCCCTTTTGTCCTTATGCCCTTTCTTCTCTTCTCATTCTTACTCGTTTCCTTCACCATCTCCTTACTTTTCCCTCCCTTTTGTACTGTCTTCTTGTTTTCCAGTGTTCCTCTCTCTCTCTTCTTCTTTTCTTATTCTTTGCTTACTTTCAGTCATCCCTTTTTCTTTCTTTTCTCTCTTCCTCTTCTCTTTTTCTTTCCATTTTTCTCATTTTCTCTCCATTGTATTTCTTATGCATTACTGAGCATGTTGCACTCAGCTGTTTTTCTAAATTGTTTCGTTCCGTGTAATGACATGGAACGTTAAGGGTTTAAATAATCCCATTAAAAGACAGAGGGTTCTCTCACATTTAGCAAGACTTAAAACTGACGTTGCCCTCCTTCAAGAGACTCATCTTGCTGAACCGGTGGCTTTGAAACTTAAACGTTGTTGGGTGGGTCATGTTCTTTGTTCTCCTACGACGTCTAGAAAGAATGGTGTTGTACTTTTGTTACATAAAAAGTTAAATGTTTCCTCGATTACTCATGAATGTGATGTTGATGGTCGTTGGCTCATTGTTAATTTACTTATTGATAACATTCCACTCACCCTCTTTATTGTGTATGCTCCTACTGGAATCGATAGAGCCTTTTGGCCTGCTATCTCTTCCAAGTTGTCTTCCCTTTCTGGAGATTACATACTTCTTGGTGGAGACTGTAATCAGATTGTTGATCCCTTCCTTGATCGACACTCGAAAGTCACTTCTGTTCCCTATAGAATGCACACGCAGTTTGTGAACTCCTTTCAAAACAACGCCTTAGAAGATATTTGGAGACTGTGCAATCCTGATGTTAGAGAATATCGTTTTTTCTCCCCTCCTCATCAATCCCAATCCTGCATTGACCATATCTTTCTCAGTAAATCCTTTTCCCAACACGCTATTCGTTCTGAAATTGGTTCCATCTTACTTTCCGACCATGCCCCAGTTTTTGTAGATCTTGACCTACTCCCATTCTCTCCCCACGCTGGCAGATGGCGATTTAATAATGCTTTACTTTTGGAACCCACCTTTTGTACTGAATTCACTGCCTTTGCCAAGGAATTTTTTCTTTTAAATCAAACCCCTTACTCCCCTTTTGTTATGGTTTGGGATTCATTCAAGGCAGCCTCTAGGGGTTTTATTATTAACTTTGTGTCTCGGCGAAAGAAACTTCGAGAGGCCAAGTCGGAGAAAATTTAGCTGACATTAAAGCTTTAGAACTTGCTTATTATGCTTCTAAATCTGATTCCTCCCTTAAGGCTCTTATTGAAGGAAAGATCTCTTTTAACAAATTCACGACAGATGCTGCTTCTATTATTCTGCTAAAATGTAATTCTAGATACTATGGGGGTAAGAATAAAATGGGGAAGCTTCTGGCCAATTACTTAAAGATTCGTAAGGAACGCACAAAAATTCAATCTATCAAAACTTCTTCCGGTGAATCCACATTTAAGGATAAAGATATCCTCACTGAATTTGCCAAATTTTACGATACTCTTTATACCCCAGAACAGGTTCCATCGTCTGATGATCTCCTCTCTTACTTCCAATCTCTTCCATCTCCATCTGTATCACATGTTGACTTTCACACTTTGGAACAGGACATTTCGCTTTCTGAAATCTCCCATGCTGTATCTAAACTTCGGCCTGGTAAATCTCCAGGCCCTGATGGGTTTACTATTGAATTCTACAGCCACTTTGCCTCTCTCATTCTTCCTAAACTCTTGCTCCTATTTCAATCTTTCTCTGATGCCGGCTCCTCTAGCGGTTCTTTTCAACAAGCCTTAATTTGCTTAATTCCAAAGGAGGATAAGGATCACTCCTTGTGCGAAAATTATAGACCAATATCTTTGGTTAACACTGATTACAAAATTCTAGCGAAGATATTAGCACTACGCATGGATCCCCTTTTACCAGATATAATTGGCCCAGAACAATCTGTTTTTCTCAAGGGGCGTCTCTCCTCTGATAATTCCAGAGTTTTCCTTAACATTCTTAGCAAATCTTCTTCCCTCACTCTTCCTTTCGCAGCTATCTCCCTAGATGCGGAGAAGGCTTTTGATAGGATTGGGTGGGACTTCATGTTTCAGGCTTTACGTTGGATTGGTATTCCCCCTAAATTCATTTCTACTGTTTCTTTACTCTACTCTGATCCTTAAGGTTCTATTTTTGTTAATGGGCTGTCCTCGGATTATTTTTCTTTACATAGAGGGGTTCGAGAGGGTTGCCCCTTATCTCCCTTACTTTTTGTTTTAGCCTTAGAACCCTTCCTTACTAAAATTCGCTTAGATGACACTATCTCTGGTTTTCATTTTGGTTCCCAACAAGTCAAACTCTCGGTTTATGCCGATGATATTCTTTTTTATTGTTCCGACCGTGCCACCTCTTTTCCCTCTTTTCTTCAGCAGGTCTCTTCCTTCTCTGCAGTTTCCGGATTTCGCTTGAACGCCGACAAGTGTGACATTTTACCTTTGAATCCTCTCTGTCAGAAACATCTCTTTTCTTGTACAGGTTTCTCATGGCAACCATCCAAAATCAAATACCTAGGGGTTTGGTTTGCTCATCTATTATCTGATACTCTCAAACTAAACTTTGATTATATTTACAAGAAAATGGACACGGCTATCACTTGTTGGCATCCGCTCTTTTTGTCCTGGTGGGGTCGACTTAACTCTATAAAGATGGTGCTATCCCCCTTGCTTCTCTATACTATTTCCATGCTTCCTTTACACATTCCTCATTCTTTCTTAAAGAAGATTGACTCTTTGTTACTGAAATTCCTATGGAACGGTAAACGTCCTCGAATAGCGCTTACCTCTTTGTGTAAGGACAAAGCTCAATCTGGGGTACGTTTTCCTGATTTCAAACAGTATCACCGTGCCTTCTCCCTGAAGCAATCGACTCGCTGGTTTTCATCTAATCTGCCTCATTATCCTCCTGTCTGGCTAAGTATGGAATCCTCTTTCATTTCTCCTTTTACCTTCCGTGAGTTCTTGTCCTTTACGTCTTCTTTAACTCGTCTTCGCTCGCCTATTCTTTCATATTCTCGTAATCTTCTTTCTCCCTACTTAACTTCATCCTATCCATCCCTCCTCTCCATTCACGAACAACCGATTTGGAATAACTCTCTTCTCAAAATCCGTAATCGTACCATTTATTGGAAAACTTGGCACTCTCGAGGAATATGTTGGATTTCTAAATTAATTTCTCAGGATACGCCTCTCTCCTTCCAGGATCTTCAGTCTCTTTTCTCTTTGCCTTCTTCTGCCCGATCGCAATACACTACCCTTTATCCAGTCTTGCTCTCCTATCTTCAATCCCTTTCACCCTCCAACGATGTTCCTTTAGATCGCAGATCCACTTCCCTTTTGCTAGAGACTTCTCCTTCTGCATCCGCTCTATATAACTCTTTCCGTTTTACTACTGACAGATTGAAATCTCGCATTGAGCTTGCATGGGAGTTGGATTTTTCTCAGAATTGGCCTGTACCTTTTTGGGATAAAATTTGGACTAAACTTCATAAGACCTCTAGAGCTGCTAACACTACCCAAACTTTATTTTTCATTTATCACAGAACTTTACTTACCCCACTTGCTGTATCCCGTTTTTCACCAGACACTCCCTCTGCCTGTTGGTCTTGTCCCTGCCCTTCTGCTGATCTTACACATATGTTGTTTGAATGCCCTCCCACTTCCCAGTTCTGGCAGTTGGTTTGGAGGCAAATACAAAAGATTTTCCAGTTTCAGGTTCCCTTTTCATCCTCACTAGTTTTTCTTGACTCCCTCTCATCGGACCTCCCTCATTCTCCCACTCACTACCCTTTACTTGACCTTTTCATTGCTGTAGCCTTTCATATTATGACTTCTAACTGGAAACAGGCTGCAAATATTTCCTATCAATCCTGGTGAATGCAGTCTGTTTTAACCATCGTTTAGACACCAATTATGTATCTCCCATCTCCCTTGCTATCAAACGTGACCTGATTTGGCTTCCTTTGGTAACATACCTCTCTTCCTCTGCCCCTGTTCATCCCTCTCCTAATCCTGAAACAATTGAAGTTCGCAAACCTCCGTGATTTTCTTATTACTTGTTTTTTCTTCTTTTTATTTGATTACTATAATCATTAAGTCTCAATACACTGGGCCTTATTTATGAAGGCCTTGCGCCACCGGTGCGTCACTTTTAACATGGGAAAAAGTGACGCACCGGTGGCGCAAGGCCTTCATAAATAAGGCCCACTGTGTTTTACTTATTGTATTTGTACTCTTATGATGTGTTCATAATTCTTCATGCTTGTAATGCTTACTTTTTATGAATTAATATTATATTGTTTATTATTTCCATCCGCTTATTGTAACTCTTCTCTTTCACCCCCCTCCCTCATTCCCCCCCTTTTCTATTTCCTCAATAAATTTAACTTTAAAAAAATGATACTCAACTTCTTCCTTTCCAAACTAAGGGACATATGTACAATAGAAGTGACGGAGCGCGGCATTATCCTTCTTGGCTTAACGCCACGCTCACTACTTCTGAAACGCAGGGCTGCACCATATTTACCACAATATGGTGCAGCTCTGTGTTTCTCCCTGCGCTGGTGCTAAATTTAGCTGCCTGGCACCAACACAGGCACCCTTGCACCATAGCGCAAGAGTGTCTGCGTTGCAGGTGAAGATTGTTAAAGTGCAGGAAGGTGCCCCTTTCTGCACATAAACAATCTTTTTAATGGCCTTTTGTAACTTTTATGTGTGCTGCTTAATGCAGAACTATAGAAGTTGCAAAATTTAATTTATTTTTAATGCTTGTTTATGTGCAGGAAGGGAGGAGGAGTTGTCAGCACATGTAAATGTGCATGTTAGTTTGGCCAGTTGTCTTAGGCTGGCCAAACAGACATGCACACCTAGGTTTCGCCAAAAAAGCTGTGCTGCACAGCCGAGTTGGAGAAACGCTACAGGCTCCTAGGCACTGTCTGAGCGGCAAACCAGGCACCTCAGACCAATCATGGTGCTGCTTTCATGCTAGGTATAGCATTAGAGCAGCGTATGGATTGGGTGGGGAGCCTCTGCTTTGAGGCCCCTCCACTTCCTGGTGAGAGGAGCAACGAGGCGGCAAGAAGCAGGAGTGGAGCGGCAGGTAAGCGACTTTAATTATTATTCAACACCCTTCCCCCCCTGCGCTACCACTTTACATTGGTGGCAGCTGCCACTGTGTGCTGTGTAGAAAACAAGTACAAAAACAATTTGTCCCAAAGGGTATTATTTTAACATTAATAGTATCCAAAACATTGAAAACAGACAATCAGAAAATTGCAGAACCTATTGGGTTTTATCATCTGTTTCATCATAAATATATTTTTATTTTTTAGATGTTTATCGGAGATTTGATCATAAATCAATTCTACTTTATAATAAGTTGCTCAAAAGTGAATAAGAAAGTGGTTGAAGGGAGTGCTTCTGAAGGAGATCAAGTAAAGGACAAAGATTATATATAAAATGAACATCTACAAATTCATATGTAAAAGGCCTATCCGGAGCTGTCTTACAAAACTGATTTTAAAACATTTCCTTTAACAATTTTATGTCATTGACAAAGAGATCAGGAAAAAATCGTATTCCAGATATAGGCAGTAGATATGTGTTGACGTTTCGACCCCAAACGAAAGGTAGGACAATTAACTCATTATCAGGGGGTCTTCACCAGGACAGGGTAAAGAGCAACCAGTGTAATGAAATGAGATAGGAGAGATAAAATCAATTCCCTAAACTTACAAGTGTCTGTGCAGAGTACTATGGATAGTAATTTGAATACCCGCCAGCATTTGATTGAGGCAAGTTCTCTCACCCTGCGTTTCTATAGCATTTAGCACATGAGTGTGGCGGGCTAATGGGCATGCCTCATTTTTCCAGCACATGCTGCTGCTGGAACCTTGTGGACTTTGGTTTTGGCTATACAGAATTATTGGCCCTCAGGAGCCGGCTGGCCCTGTACACGAGTTCATAGTACTCAGCACAGACACTTGTAAGTTTAGTCGACACATATCTAATGCCTATACCTGGAATACGATTTTTGTCTGATCTCTTTGTCAATGACATAAAATTGTTAAAGGAAATGTTTTAAAATCAGTATTGCAAGACAGCTCCGGGTAGGCCTTTTCCATATGAATTTGCGTATATTGATTTTATGTATAATCTTTGCCTTTTACTTGATCTCCTTCACTAGCACTCCCTTTAACCACTTTCTTATTCACTTTTGAGGAACTTATTATAAAGTAGAATTGATTTATGATCAAATGTACGATAAACATCTAAAAAAGAAAATTATATTTATGATCAAACGGATGATAAAACCCAATTAGCGCTGCAATTTTCTGATTATCCGTTTTCTATGTTTTGGATACTATTAATGTTAAAAGAATACCCTTTGGGACAAATTGTGTTTTGTACTACTACATATCCAGGTTGTGTGGCCCATTGTTTAGTAATGGTGTAGAAAACAAGGGCCAGATACGTTACGTACTGGTTGCACGTCACGTACTGGTTGAGACCAGTAAATATTTTTACGAACACACATATGTAACTTTAAGTCGATTTATTAAAAATACAGATTCGGATGAAGTCTCCAATCAGACCTACCTAATTAATATTCATTAGATAGGCTGCAAATTACGACTCAATCCGATTGGCCACATTAACAGGGATGGTGGCCTCAACGGGCCAGTGGGCCCCCATGTAGGTGATTGATATCCCAAAACTTTTTTTTTTTATCCAGTTTAGAGCAAATTACTTTTTTTGTTTTGATGCTTCTTTAAGAGTTGACGGTACCCTCTCGCTCTAATGCACTGACTTTGCATGCATTATCATATTATAAACGCAGACCTTTTTCTTTCCCAAAGCTTGTGTTTTTTAGCCACTAAAGCAAGCTTTTTTAACATTAAAGTTGGGACTCAAGTTCAAGACAGAACTATTGGCTTTGATCTTACTTGTTTCTTGACATCTGGTTTCAAATTCCTAAGCTGTTTTTTGTATTAGCGATTTTGCACCGCGCAGTAAAATTCTATCTGTTATTTCAACTTGTATTAAGCTAAGTGGTTGATTATTTAAAATTATAAATGATTTTATATCGTTTTTGCTTTCTATTTTTAAGGGAAAAAACGGCTTACTAAATCTACAGACAGCTGAATTTTTCATGTGAATGTGTGTTTCTTGGTAGCATATTCAGTACATTGGGGTGCATTTTTTAAGTACATTTTAGCATTTTGATGGTCTACAAAATTGTAAAGTAATGTTACTTTGGTGTAGAGACCTAATTTGTATTTTTCTGCAAAACATTAATCTCTGCGGAGATTTCATAGCTGTGCTTGCTATGTTCTATGTATCACCGCTCTCTGACTTCTATTCAATTATGTTTCATATTCGGATTTATCTAAAGTGTTTCCTCAGTGGCTTTATACTGGCTTTTCCCGATAAAATTAATCTCAAGTCATTATACAGTAGTATTTTAGCTCCCCCTAGTGCATTAAAATAACATAGACCCAAAACAGTAGGGTAATAACATCGCAAAGAGAAATTGCTTAATAGTTTAAAAAAAATTCCAAAAAGCATTGACCAGATTAAGGCAAACATAAGAAAAATGATGACTCTATTGTGGCAAATAACTTTAAAATCTGGGAATTTTACAAGCGTTAACTATAGCAGTCCATGCATTTCAATCTTAAATATGTGTTTGATGAGGGCATATTTTATAGTAAAATGACATGACATACTCTTTACACTACTAATAAGATTCATATTAAAATTATTTACGCCGTCTGACATCCTGATTTTTCTTTTTTTTGTTCATGCAAATGTCGTTTTCAATTTACAATGTTTCAAAAAAATATGTGTTTTGTTTTCCTGATATAATTTCATGTCGGTACTGTGTATTGATTGAAAATCATAACTCTAGCCGGAGGCTGCTCTGAGACGTATTCCAACAGATGGCATCACAACACTGGTCTAAACTCTATTCGAGTCTGGTAGTTAATTGTTCCCAGCAAACAATCCTTTTAAACACAATAGTAAATGTTATCGCAAAAACTGCATTCTTTCTATTCACAGTTTTTTTTAAGTATTAACATTTTACACTGAAGTGCGAGATTTACCTTTTTTTGTGCTGGAATAAAAATGAGCTATATTGTTGACAAGGAAATTAACAAAGGGGGCACAGTGTTGAACGTGTTAAAAAAAAAACAACAACAATAGATGCATTGCTCGTTCCTGTTTCTAAATTCTTCATCAAAATCGTGAGCGAACCTTAGATATTTTAGACAACACTGAATGCCAGTTTTTCTTTCCGTGAACATAGCAAAAAAAATATGTTTTTCAAAATAGTGTGTGTCTTAACTGAATATGGCGAATAGCTGCAAAGCAATTGGTGTCCATCCTTCTGTCTGTTCTGAGAAGGGCACCCTGAATTCTACCATAAGATGTGTTTTTACTCAATGTGACACATCAGGGCTTCGGTGCCCAGGTCTACATTTTGACTCTTCACGAATGCTGCAAAAAAGAAATTTTGAACAATGTAGTGGACCTTTGTGAATGTCTATTCTGCATGTCGTTCCCCTATGTTGGGTACATATTGACACATTTCCTTGCTGCCACTTTATACTGTTTTTTAGTGGTTGTTTGCATTGTGGTGTTGCCACTTTTGCAGTGGGTGTACATTTGCCCTCAGCACTGTCCTGACTGGTGCTGTGTCTATTGCATTTAAAAAGGGGAACAGGGTCGAAGCGGAAATTGCTATTTTTATTAGGAGACAAACATGAATGTTAAATAAAATATGTGCACTTTTACCAGATCATAAAAATAAAACGTCTTTGGTTCGATACACGTAGGCACCAAACTTTGACCCTTGGGTAAAATATTGGGATGCAAAAAACATCCAGGCCATGGAAAACAGAAATTGTATGACCCTATAAAACATAGCACTGTGATTGGTGATTATAACAGAGAGATGCAAGGAAGGTTACAGGATTACAATAGGAGCAAAAAAATAAATAAATGCATTATGCCTGTCATAGGCACAATGCAGACAGAAAAGACGGTTCTGCTTTCTAGAAGTGAGTGTGCAGGATCCGTACAAACCCAGAGGGTCATGGGGTTCCAGTTCAAGTAGAGTTATCCCTTTTTGCAACTGATGAAAAGAATATTTACTGCAATATAATAATATTTTATGCACATTTTTTAATCCTTTCATATTAGCTTCGGACTGGCTGCAAACAGCAGCTGAGCTTTACGCGGAGGACATGTCCTTTGTACCAGCAGCATCTCAGTACCACAGCATCTGTACCACAGATTTGTACCACAGCATCCCACAAATAAGGAGCTTGTGCATAGGCCGATATGGTGAGGGTGTGTGTTGAGGGGGTTAGGGGGTGGGGGGAGGGAAGGCTCCATTGAAGAAACCAGATTATAATGTGAGGAGATGGTCCTTGGACATGTGGCTGTACTAGACAGTACACTGAATAGCTGATTTTTAAACATTAACACTGAACATATTTACGTAGATTTTACAATTTAGGGCACAGAAAAAGGAGAGAATTTGGTCGAA
Organism: Lissotriton helveticus; assembly: GCF_964261635.1. Taxonomy (NCBI): domain Eukaryota; kingdom Metazoa; phylum Chordata; class Amphibia; order Caudata; family Salamandridae; genus Lissotriton; species Lissotriton helveticus. Next base: position 116,371,029 of record NC_136072.1, read on the forward strand.
AGCACAGTTTCTTGCTGAAGTGTCAAATCCAGTATAGTGTGGCAGGGCCCCCATTTTAAAGGGATAACATTTCATTAAAATAACATTACTATTTTTATAGAACCACTTTCACATTAATTTATTCTCTCATGCTGCCGGCCTCTTTACATTTAGCATGGGCAAAAGAGAGAATGGTCTGCTTTTGAACTGTCTGTGGATGCCTGAATTTTATCCAGATGTATATGTTTGTCTGGTAGGCTAGGTTTTGTTAAACCGATTTAATAGTAAATATTTGGCCAGTGTCGTCCTATTGGCTGGATACCATGTCAATCAACAAAGGTGTTATTTGCGCCTTACATGCAATAATATTCATTGCACAGTGCATGTCAAATCCATTAATTTAACTCCGACTCTTAATGTATCCAAGCATTAAATCCTATTATTTGTCTTTCCACAATTTGTCTACCACTCCCCAGAAAATGTTGGATTCCACAACAGGGACTTCTGACCAATCCAAGACTGTTTTCAATTTTTCATATCACTGCCCTTTAACATGTCTTCAAAAACTATTGCAAGACAAGAACAACACATTTTATTTATTTATCTATTTTATTAATTTAACGTATTTATTAATGTTATTTATTTATTTAAAACATTTATAACGCGCTCTGTGACCATGATGGTCTGCTGGTGCTGGTGTGGACTTACTGTGGGACAGTTGCACTTTATAAAGGTTACATTTGCAATGATATTATATTTCTCAGTGGACCAAACTGAAAGTCTGCTGTTGGCATCACAAATATTTAATTGTTCACAGCATATTTCATGTTCTCATGAGAGTCGTATTCATTGGGGAGAGTGGGGAAGATTTGGCAGCGATTTAAGCAACTGCAACTGAAGTGTGTATACAAATGGTGTGCATACACGCATATGCGTGTGTTTGTGTGTCTGCGTGTAATATGCAGGTTATCTGCTTGCATTGTAATAAGAGCCATTCAATCTTTCATCCTTTTGAGGTTGATACATGCATTACTAATCAATAAGCAATATTAATGTCTGTTTTCGTAACTGCGTCCACAAAAAGTGACATAGGCCAATAAATGATATAGTAAGTCATTATGAAGGCAGTAACTTTCATCAAAGATCAGAGATATAGAAACACAACTTTGAGATTGAGACATTATATTGTTTCCTCAATTCGTGCTAAATTCAAGTATATCATTGTGCTTGCATCAGGACCGACCAGGCCATGTATCCCGTCGTGCATCTCTCCAGGACATGGCTGTGGAAGGGCCGGGGTTGCTGATGGTGCCTGTCACTTTCTTCAGCTCCTTCAAGTTAATTGCAATAGGTGCAGTGGGGACTTAACGAGAGAGAGAGAGAGAGAGGGGGAGAAAGAGAGAGAGAGAGAGAGAGAGAGAGAGAGAGAGAGAGAGAGAGAGAGAGAGAGAGAGAGAGAGATTAAATTAAATTAAATTAAATTAAATTAAAATTAAATACATTTATAAATTACAAACAATTGCCCAGAGGCATCAAGGAGCTAAGGAGAGAGCTAGAGAATGTCTGGAATAATAGAGAGAGTTAGAGAACAAGGAGGAAGACAGCAAGGCTGTTTTGTAGATTTCTGCCAGAGCTGCTTTTGTTTCTCAGTCTGACCCTGACCTGCGTAAAAAAGGTTCCCTTATGAATAGTTGCAGGTCACAATAGGGTCAAATCTGGAGTGACTGTCACTGCTTTGGAGCCTCTCGAATGCCTCTACAGTGCTGTTTTTTCTCTCTTTTGTACACACTTGGAGCTTTGCATAAGTGTTTCGAGGTGAGAAATTCAAAACTTCCTTTCCTTGGTGAGAATTATGACATGCCATCTAGAAAAATTCTCAAAGATGAGAAGAAAGATAGATATAGTCTAGACCGTTTCTTAATGTATAGCATACGGTTCTCCATGCTGCAGAGAACGAAATACTTTCTCAGCTGTCCTTTCCTATTTGTTTCCTGTCCTTTTTAGTCTCCAAATGAATTCTGCAGCGCTGACCTCATATCTTAAAGCTGTACAATGCACCATCATGTATCCATGGGTTATTTAGAAGGCACCCTGGCCTAGATTCTCAAAGGTTTAGCATTGGGCTAGCATAAGATTTTTAACGCTAACCTGATGCTAAACCTGTTTTGGGATTTACAAACTAATGTAAATTGGTATTTGTGTTGGTTTGTATGGAAAAGAAACACACAGCAGCGTGAAGCTGCTTTGCTTTACCTTATGCCATGGAGGCGTTACATTGGCGGTAAATTGGCGTTCCTATGCACCCACCCATGCTTTTTTATGCCAAACCCTATCTACTAACATTGGCAGACAGGGCTTAGCGCCAAAAATTAACACCCGCTGGAAAGCAGGTGTTAAAAGGTGAAATGTTGTAAGTTCTTATTGCTTTTTCGACTTTGCATGTGTGCTGCACATACAAAGTAGGAAAAGCTTTGAAGTGTGTCTACACATAGTATTTTGTACTGGAAGGTACCAATCTATTACAAAACCTATGGTAAATCTAGGCACGCACACTAGTGCTATGGCGCTTAAGTGTGTGCCTGGCGCACAGCAGCTAAAATGAGCACCTGTGCCAGGGTAAGGGGAGGAGAGAGCCATTTCTCTGTGAACATGGTGCTCTCATGCTCTCTCTCTGTCACGCAACACAGCACAGTCTCTTTGGGTGCTGTGTTGCATTACCTGACAGCTACAATAACCTAGGCCCACATGTTTTCATTCAGCTGCTCCAGACCTAACACAGTAGTTGTTTATTCATCTTCAAATCCTATTTTCTTTCGAAAAACGAGCTTTACATATGCTTTCTTTCATTCCTTTATTTCAGTGTATTACTAACATTAAACACACCTTTGGACGGCACAGCACGGTGTTTGGTTGAGCTCTTGTTCCTCACTCTGCTACAAAGATCTAATGTATAATGTAGTATCCACTATTCATATATCTACATTTATGAGAGAAAATATGACTTAATGCATGACTGTTCAAAGAGATTTCATGAATAAAGCAGAGTTCTTGATATTCCACTGAAAAATAGCTACAAATATTTTATAGAAGTTCAGTGGCAGGTATTAGAAATTATGAGGCGTATTCACAAACTGCATTTTGTAGTACGTTTTGCAGTGCCATGATAACGCTACCAACATGCTATAAAATACCATTCACAATTCTACGTGCAGAGATGCCACCTCCTCTATTTTCTTCTGTGCATAAGTCTCCACGCCGACTGCGGACCCTCTGCACATGTAAGCATACCTTTTTGCAGTAAATGTGGAAGGCCAGAGGGTAGTAACTGGAAAATTGAGAATACTTACTATGAAATACGAGGGGTTTAGGAGGGTTAGGGGAGGATTGAGGAGGGGTTTAGGAACATGTATCCACCCACAAAAGAGTAAATCCATTGCTATTTACTAACTGCACTTCTAAAGTTACTACAGCCAAAAAGGACCCACAACGTAGTAAATGTACTCCAGCTCAACGCTGGAGTAAGTCAACCATCATGCATGACCAAACCATGGCAATGCAACACCCTCTTAACAAATCAGTGGAGCGAGCACATAAGTATAGAAAAATATTGACATTTAAAGCCTCATTTATTTCTTTTAATACTATTTAAATGAAATATTTGGATGTCCTGTTTTTTCTCACCCAATATTTTCCAAATTGTTTGATAAAATTCTCATTCCAATTTTATAGGAAGTAAAAATATTTATATATTTTGACAAACTAAATGGTTGTTTAATGATTGAACAAGAGAAAATGTTTGTTTGCACATATTTTGATTTTTCACATACAACCAAATAGGGAGATTTATATAACAAGGATTGCAACACTTGCAACACACCTGTTACTGAAATGAGTGATTCTTCTCAACTCCATCTCCAGCCAAAACTAATTTTAACAACGAAGATTCACAGACAGACTGAACACATAATAAATTAGCTCACACAACAAACTTTAGCTGCATTCACTATGTCACTGAATGTCTTTTTAGGTTTGTCCCTCATTTTGAGGAGGACATATTTTAGGAGGAGAATAGAGAGGGTTTACCGGAAAAAGATGAACTTCTCGGGAATGGCTAAAGCTGTCATTGCTAGATGCAGCTTCTCACATGATGTGATCTTGGACATGGTTGATGTCTAGGGGCAGGAGTTGGGTTCACCTACAGCCCACTCCCAGGCTATCCAAGCCTTTGTCCAAATACTTGCTGCACCCCATTACATAGCCAGTGGATCTTTTTAGAGGGTGTCTTCTGAAATGTTTGGCAATGTTGGCATTTCACAGGCAAGCCTGTCTTGATGCTTGCATCAAGATCTGAGATACATCAATGGAAGGATGTACCATTTTTTGACATGCCATAGTCACTGGTGGAAAAGGAAAGGGAGGCATGAGAATTGTCTTTGCCCACTCTGCTCAGGTGCTATGTGGCATTGACTTCACCCATGTGGGCCTTGAGCTACCTCACCACACAGCACACCTTTTCCACAACAGATGCCACCAGCACTCCTCAATGTGCAGGCTGTCTGTGATGTCAGGAGATGCTTCACTGATGTTTACACTGCCTTTCCTGGAAACACACGGTAGATGCACTTTCCGACAGTTCCCTCTTTCATGTTGCTTGGTTGCTGGGGATTCTGGTCTCACATAGCTTCTTGGTGCATAACAACACCTCAAACTGACCTTCATTTGCCTCACTTCAGCAAAATAAAATACACACACATTACCCACTGCATGTAGATAGGCATGATTTAGTACGATTAGAATGGAGACCCCTTTGCTAAAAAAATCACATTTCTTTTTTTGCAGGTGATACCGGGTATGCCCGCCCTCACACCCTATAGATGTTCAATCACAGTATCTCAACAGAGGTGCAACAGGGCACATATATGAACACAAGCCATTATTGAACACACATTTTGGGTTCCTAAGTCGCGATTCAGATGTCTTGACCGTTTTGGGGAGGTGGTTGTGTCCTCCCCAGAAGTTGAGTGTAAGATGGTTGTAGGTGTGTTGCAAAACATTGCCATACGTTGGGATTACATATAGATTATCACCTTTATCTATAGGCACATCCAGGTACCCAGTGTAGGCTACGCAATAAAGGTCACAGTATGCAGGTACTGGATTGGCTGGCCAACAAATGTTTTCTTTTGAGCTGCTAGTTTCTTCTCAATGATGAATGGTGGATGATTAACACACTTTCCATAAATACCATACTGAGACATGTCTGTTTACTTTGATAAATGTTGCCAACTTACATGCAATATTCAAGTTTAAAAAAAGTTGACTATTACTTTTTCAAACATTGAAACACTTGTCATTACCAGCACACAGTATCTCTCATACTACACCAATGTTTTAGGTCAAACACACTAAAATCCTTCCTTAACACACATATATTAGGTATGCAAACCACTCCTAAATTGATTTCGTTAGTGTATCGCATTTGGAGTTCTTGAAATACATATGGGGTGTGTCCCTCCTGTATGCGAGCATCGACCCTGTGTACTAAGGCTCCCCTCTGAACGCAGGATGGAGACCTCCACCTATCGCAACGGTACAATGCAACAGACAGGAAATGATATACAGGAAGAGGAAGTCAGCCATTTTGTGGTCATTCGTCTAACCTTGCTCCTCCATCCTCCTTAGACAATTCTTCCCTCCACCATGGCTGAGGGACTTGAAAAGAAGGCTCGCTCATTCTCACAAGGGATTGTAACAAATACCCTTGGCTTTATAGCTATACAGATATGAAGATGAGAAATGCAGTCGGGCCCAAATCTGGCAAGACATCTGAAAGCTCTGCAGTGCAGTGGGAGTTCACACCGGGATAGGGAAGCTATGTCACAAGCACTGGGAAGACATTTGTCACTGAGCCAAGATTAAGGCCCAAGACATTAAGGAATTGTCCTCCGAGCCACATTTGCAGCACCCTTGTGTGACACCACTGTACCGGAGGGTCCTGAAAGCTACCTGGCCAACCCTCCGTGGTTTGCTGGAAAAGTTTGAGCAGCAGAGAGATGGTAAGTGTAAATTAGTATTACGTACTTAGATGCACATGCTAGTTGAGAGTGTTACACTGCCATATGTTCACTGTTTGCGTTGTCATAACCTTACTTATTCTACTTAACTTTTTTGTGGTAGAAATGCATTGAAAGTTCATCTTTACTAACATGTATGATTATTATTCACTTTCTTCGGATTGACTGCTCGTCTGACCTCAACATTAGAGAAATATTTCTTAAAAAACTCAGAATTTATGGCAACATACAATGTAAAACACAAATTCCAAATTAGAAATTTGTAACAATTTCTTTTTGCCATTGTGTACCTTTATCTTTCTTCGTAACTATGTTTTACCTTCAAAGGTCACACAATAATTGAATAATGTATGGAACTTTTGATGTTAAAAAATATAGACCTATCCATTATCCTTTAAAATTATTTGCAGCCTTATTGAAAAACTGTCTCCACTCTGATAACCAATGTGCAGGACCTGTTGAGAATCTACATTTCCAAGTTAAACTTGATTTTTCACAGACCTAACCTATAATCAACCCTTCCATCTCCTTTGAATTGCTGAATCCCCAGATGTATTGTGAATTTTCAATTTTAATGATTTTAAACCCTTTCGATGCAAGTGGCGGCCATTGGCCGACACTGGGGAGGCAAATAAATAGTCCTCTGGTGCACTGCACTAGAGGGTGTGCCATATTTTGTTTATCACAAAATGCTGCTCAGGAAGAGCTTCCTGACCAGTTTGATTTGCTCAGGGTGCACTGACGGCATTGCAATAAAAGTGAAAGTAAAACGAGCCGACGGGGCATTTTACTTTCACTGAATCAGTGCTTGGGGGATTTCTCGGTCCCTCGAGTACTGATTCTAATGGGAGAAGTATCATTGGAAAAGGGAGAATATCCCCTTTCCAATGGCACCTCTGTCCAGTGGATTCCTGATTGGGGATTAACACAGGAGAGTGATCCCCTAGCAGGGATCCACCCACTGGATACAAGGGACGGGGGAGTGACCCTTGGCCAAGGGTTTGTGCTCTCTCTTACTTACATTTTATATACTAAGGGCCAGATGTAGGTAGAATAGATTTAACGATTCTTAATTACCGAAAATTACCGAATTTTACCGATTCGGTAATTAAGAATCGGTAAATCTGAGGGGTGGATATGTAGGTATTCCAGATGTGCTGGAATACCGAATCGAGAAATTCGGTATTTACCGATTCGGTAAATACTGAATCGGTAATGCCCATTCATTCCTATGGGCTTTGAAGCTAATAGGAATGAATGGGCATTACCGATTCGGCATTTACCGAATCGGTAAATACCGAATTTCACAAGGGTGCAGGGGGTGTCACTTTGACACCCTCTGGCCCCCCAAAACAGGCTCGGGTGCCATGTGGCAGGCTTACATGCCCTAAGGGCAGGTCTGCCTGTCAAATGGCATAGGTGTGCATGCACACATGTGCATGCACACCGGAATCGGTATTTTACCATCAAATTGGATTTGATGGTAAAATACCGATTCGGTAAGGCCTCTGGGACTCAGAAGAGTCCCACCTACATCTGGGTGCCTCAGATTCGGTAAATTTACCGATTTTTAATTTTCCCGAATCGGTAAAATTACCGATTCGGTAATTTTACCGAATCGGTAAAAAAATGCCCCCTACATACCTGTCACCCATTTACCGATCGGTAACGGCCAAAATCGGCCGTTACCGGTCGGTAAATGGCCTGAAACGGCCACCTACATCTGGCCCTAAGTCTTTCTGCCTCCCTTGGGCAAGAACACCCCATCTGCCCCCCCCCCCCCACTAGGTAGGAAAGCCCACTAGACATCAGGGATTACTAATGTTTTAATATTGTAGTGTTGGGATGCTGCCCAGCATGGGCATCACCATGCCCTCACCCCCCATAAATGGGGAAACAATCTTACTGCTCCCCAGGGACAGATGGGGTTATTGCCCACTATCTACTCCCTTGGGGGAAGAAAGCCCACTAGAAACCAGGGATTTATTGTATTTAACTATAGGGGTGGAGAATTCACACCATGGGCCTGGCCATGCCCCCACCCTAACCCTAATGGAGCAATATTCTTTCTGGCCCCCTGGGGACAGAGCCGGGAATTACCCTGATCTATCCCAGAGGTGGTAGAAAGCCCACTGTATGGCAGCAATATACTTTTTTTAAATAAAATAATGGGGTCTTTCACAGCCTAACATCAAGTGCCACCATCATCCCTCAAACCTCAACACTCTTTCTGTTCCTTTGCAAACTAAAGCATCCCATCCTCATAGCAATCAAGAGCATATTTGATTATTTTGGTTGTTGTTTTTACAAAGGAGCTAGTAGAGTTTGGCTAACTCCCAGTATCACCCCGTTTGCAATTGTGAACTGTTGCACTTTTTGGGCCAGGCCAGACCTGGACAGGTCTCAAAACTAGACATCTGCCAGAGTCTAGGATGGTATGCTTTCCATGCATCACGCACAATTTTCTTACCCATAATATCTGGCAAACCTCAAACATTAACTAAAAACACACCTTTTCATCACATTTCTGTGGGGATACACTCTGGAATATTTAGGTAGCCACAATTTTACTACTACACATTATTTCTCTAAGACTCCAGATAAAATGGTACCTCACTTGTATGGGTCAACCTAGGGACCTTGACACAAAATGCCCTAAAGTGATGTATGGAGACATTTTTTTAATGTAGACAACTAGGAGATTCCAGGTTAGTGTGCTTGTGTGCTTCCCATGAAGTTTTCATACCCATAATGCCCTGCAAACCTCAAACGTTGCCTGAAATAACACATTTTCACTACATTTCTGTGGTGGAAACATACGAAATCCACAGGAATCCAAAAAACTCCTAACAGCCAGCATTGTGTCGCTTATGCCAATGAAAACTCTGCATGACGTGTGTGGTTGGGCGTGGTGCCAGCGAGAGGACAGATCAAACCGAGGTCAATAGGTCATTGGCCTTTGTTTGGTTTGTTCCTGTCGCAGGCACTTGGCCAAGCCACACAAGTGGGGCAGCGATTTTATCAGTGGGGCAATGCAGGGTGGTAGGAATATTGTGTATTCCTGCGGATTCATAATTTCCATCAGAGAAATGTAAGGAAAATGCATGGTTTTAGGCAAAGTTTAAGGTGTGCAGGGCATTATAGATAAACAAACCTCATGGAATCCACACAAGTCAACCCACCCTGGATTTCCCTCGGTGTCTAGTTTTCAAAAATGTACAGGTTTGCTGGATTTCCTTAAATGCCGCCGAGCTAGGGCCCAAAATCCTCAGCTACCTATTTTGCAAAACAACTAGTCCGTTTTGAGTGGAAATATGTGATGTTTCGATGTTGCGCTCTGGGGTGTTTCCTGTTATGGGTACTAGACCTACCCAAGCAAGTAAGGTACAATTTTTATTGGAAGACTTAGCAGAATAATGGGTGGAAGGAAGTGTGTGGCTCCCCACAGATTTCAGAACTTTCCATCAAAGAAATGTGAGCATAATGTGTTTTTTAGTTAAAGTTTGAGGTATGCAAGAGTTTCCGGGTAAAACATCCTGGTGAGAGCTATGCAAGTCACCCTTACTGGATTCACTGAGGTGTCTAGTTTTAACAAATTAACAGGTTTGCTAGGTTTTTGTAGGTGCTGGCTGAGCTAGGCCCAAAATCCACATTATCCACGTTCGCAAAAAACGGGCAGTTTTGAGTGGAAAAATGTGATATATCCATGTTGCGTTTTGGGTCATTTCCTGTCACGGGCACTCGACCCACACAAGTGAGGTGCCATTTTTATCGGAAGACTTAGGGTAATGCTGGGTGGAAGGAAATGTGTGACTTCCTGCAGATTCCATTTACATCATGGAAATATGAGGAAATGTGTTTTTTAGTCAAAGATTGAGGTTTGCAAGAGATTCTGGCTAAAATAACATAGTGAGAGCTATGCAAGTCACTCAAGCCTGCATTCCCCTAGGTGTCTATTTTTCAAAAAAGTGCAGGTTTGGTAGGTTTCCCTAAGTGCTGGCCCAAAATCCCAAACTATCCACTTTTAAAAAAGCGGCTGATTTGAGTGGAAAAATGTGATGTATCCGTTTTGCATTTTCGACCATTTCCTGTCGCGGGCACTAGGCCTACCCACACAAGTGAGGTAACATTTTTATCAGAAGACATAGGGGAATGCTGAGTGGGAGGAAGTTTATGGCTCCCGCAGATTCAAGAACTTTCCATCACATAAATGTGAGGAAAATGTTTTTTCTAGTCAAAGTTTGAGGTTGGCATGGTATTCTGGGTAAAAAAACCTGGGGAGAGCTACACAAGTCACCCCGTTTTGGATTCTCATATGTGTCTAGTATTAAAAAAATGTACCGGTTTGCTAGGTTTCCTTTGGTGCTGGCTGAGCTGAAGCCCAAAATCCATAGCTTTCCACTTTGCAAAAAACAGGCCAGTTTTGAGTGGAAATATGTGATATATCCATGTTGCGTTTTGGGTCGTTTACTATTGTGGGCTACCCACACAAGTGAAGTACCATTTTTATAAGAAGACTTAGGGGAATGCTGGGTGGAAGGAAGTTGATGGCTACCCACAATTTTCAGAACTTTCCATCACAAAAAAGTGAGGAAAACGTGTTTTTTTAGTAGTCAAAGTTTGAGGTTTGCAAGGGATTCTGTATAAAAGAACCGGGTGAGAGCCATGCAAGTCACTCCATCCTGGATTCCCTACATGTCAGGTTTACAAAAATGTACATGTGTGCTAGGTTTCCCTAGGTGCGGGCTGAGCTAGGACCCAAAATCCACAGATACCCACTTTGCGAAAAACAGGTTAGTTTTGAGTGAAAAAATGTGATGTATCCATGTTGCATGTTGGGCCACTACCAGCTGCGGGCACTAGGCGTAACCACACAAGTGGGGTACCATTTTTATCAGAGGACTTAGAGAAATGCTGGATGGAAGGAAGTTTTTGGCTACCCGAAGATTCCAGAACTTTCCTTCACAGAAATGTGAGGAAAATGTTTTTTTAGTCACAGTTTGAGGTTTGCATGGGATTCTGGTTAAAACAACAGGGTGAAAAACATACAAGTCTCCCCTTCCTAGATTCCTCTTGGTGTCTAGTTTTTGAAACAATACAGGCTTGCTAACTTTCCTTAGGTGCCCACTGAGCTAGAGCCCAAATCCACAGCTGCCCACTTTCCAAACAGGTCAGTTTTGAGTGGAAAAATTTGATATATTCATATTGCATTTTGGGCTGTTTCATGTTGCGGGCTAGGCCTACCCACACAAGTGAGGTACCATTTTTATCAGAAGACTTAAGGGAATGCTGGGTGGAAGGAAGGTTGTGGCTCCCCACAGATTCCAGAACTTTCCATCCCAGAAATGTGAGCAAAATGTGTTTTTTTTTTGTCAACGTTTGGGGTTTTGCAAGGGATTCTGTGTAAAACAACCTGGTGAGAGCCACACAAGTCACCTCATCCTGGATTTCCATAGGTGTCTAGTTTTGAAAAATGTACAGTTTGCTTGATTTCCTTGTGTGCCAGATGAGCTAGGGCCCAAGATCCACAGCTATATATATCACCCCTAAGGTAGGCCCTAAACAACCCATAGGGCAGCTGGCAGTGTACAGTGTGACTTATATGTATTAAAAAGGGAGTTTAGGCCTGGCAAAAGGTTTATGATGCTAGGTCAAATTTGCAGTTTAAAAACTGCACACAGGCTGCGATAGCAGGTCTGAGACATGTTTAAAAGGGCAACGTAAGTCGGTGGCACAATAACTACTGCAGGCCAACTAGTAGCATTTAACCGCTTGCCTGCGTTGGATGGCCGGGGGCTTTCCGACGCCACAGTGCTCGTGTGTGTCGGACGGCCGGGGGCATCCGATCTGCGCACGCGTGGAATTTTGCTGCGCAAAATTACGGCCGCACCCTAGGGGTTAATTTACAGGCCCGGCGTACATGTTGCATCACTCTACAAGGGATTTATAAGTAAATAAAATGTGCCAATCAGGTGCAGGACAAAATTACCACAGTTTAAGGAGTTAGCACAAACACTTTAGCACTGGTTAGCACAGAGTTCTAAAACCAACAAAAATGGATTTCCTCAAAAGGAGGTGAGTAGTCAAAAGGTTTGGGGTGAAGACCACCCTATGGGAGGTCAGGTCCAGTGGTGCTTAGGCGGCCCCTGCATTTGCCAAATCTAAGAGCGGGGGTGCTGTTGATTCCTGCAGCCATTGCCCCGTGATGTCCGCTGGTATGAGCGCTGGGGGTGCCAACCGCCGACCCCAAAACTTGTGCCGCCAGGGGCGGACCATCCCCCCCAGCTATGCCACTGGTCAGGTCTATATTTACAACAAGGGGTGGTGATGGACAGAGTCTCTGAATTAAGCAGAATACTCTCACCCAGTCAAGAGATCAGGGCTAGATCCAACACCGTTTTTTAGCTCATTGCACCATCCCAGTTTCAGAACCTGGCTGTATGCAAATTAGTCTGTCCCTGGCCCAGTGCATCATAGGAACAGGGCAGACCAGACTACAAAAGCCAATTCTTACACTGGGAAGGAAACAAGCTACCGGGGACCGGTTTCTGGCATTTCAGCCGTCTTCGGCCCGGCTTGCTTGAATCCTGATGGTGCAATGAGCAAGGGACTCACATCTGAGTATACCCTTCCACGCTTAGGGTGGACAAAAATATTTACAACAAGGGGTGGTGATGGACAGAGTCTCTGAATTAAGCAGAATACTCTCACCCAGTCAAGAGATCAGGGCTAGATCCAACACCGTTTTTTAGCTCATTGCACCATCCCAGTTTCAGAACCTGGCTGTATGCAAATTAGTCTGTCCCTGGCCCAGTGCATCATGGGAACAGGGCAGACCAGACTACAAAAGCCAATTCTTACACTGGGAAGGAAACAAGCTACCGGGGACCGGTTTCTGGCATTTCAGCCGTCTTCAGCCCGGCTTGCTTGAATCCTGATGGTGCAATGAGCAAGGGACTCACATCTGAGTATACCCTTCCACGCTTAGGGTGGACAAAAATATTTACAACAAGGGGTGGTGATGGACAGAGTCTCTGAATTAAGCAGAATACTCTCACCCAGTCAAGAGATCAGGGCTAGATCCAACACCGTTTTTTAGCTCATTGCACCATCCCAGTTTCAGAACCTGGCTGTATGCAAATTAGTCTGTCCCTGGCCCAGTGCATCATGGGAACAGGGCAGACCAGACTACAAAAGCCAATTCTTACACTGGGAAGGAAACAAGCTACTGGTCAGGTCTAACACCTGTGATTTGAGGATTGTGTGGAGGGTGCTGTTGTGTAGGTAGACCTAGCACCCATGGTTGTTTAGTTAATGGCTGGGGACTGGAAATCCTCAGAATGGATTTTGGAGGAACATTGCTGCCAGACTCTCCACCAAACCCCCATGGGCAGCCAACCCCACTGCTGCACACATCCTTTGCCCATGTGTGGTGGGGTGGTGGGCACAGGGCCTGAACTGCAGCCAAGCCATATGTCTAACCACCCAAGGGTGCCCACCTCCCTGCTGTTCACAACGTTCAACTGTGCACAACAGGAGATTGGGCGACCACTCCTGGCCACAAGCAGCTAATTATGCCATTAAAAAATACAAAGGGTGTAATTTAAAGTACTGACTTTGTCACAGGGTCAATAGCCATATTGGCTGTATCAAGGGGCCAGCACATCAACATAATAAAAAAGACCTATTGGCTTTGGCAAAAAATCATCAATAAATATAGTTAATGTTATGTTTCATAAATTCACACATGGCAGAGTTTAATAAAAGTGATTGTTGAAAGATTTTTTCACTAAATCATTTTTTTAAAGCATTAAAAAGGTATTTGAGTCTTTTCTGGGCATTTTGCAGGCCACAAAGTGCAGCTGTAGAACCAACCACAGGCGGTCCCTGCATTGCAGCTGAAGGCTGTACAACTCCAGCTCAGAGTGCTTAAAAAATAGGGTAACTTCTCCTGGGGTGATGGATTCAATGTTTTTTTAACTGTTACTGGGAGGTGCTGCGCTCCAGGCAGTCCTCCTAAACATGAAAAATGCTATATGGTTCCCCTGCCACTTCTGGGGCACCGCAAAGATACACAAATACTATTTGAAAGGCCTTGCAGGGCATTATGGTGAGATTCTTGGACAGACAGTGAATAATAAATGAGCAGCTCAGGACACTCATTTATTATTCTTTCTATATTGTTTTCTATGAAGTTTACATTCCCTGCCTACCCTCACCTGAACATAGAACACCAGTGTCCCATGGGATGTGGTCCTTGGGACACTGAACCAGTAACCAGGGCCCTGTGATGCAGTCCCCAATCCCCATAGCCAATCTAAAGCTCTGGAGAGGGATTTGATGCCACCTTCCACTAAAACAAAATTAATTGACCCTGGGGGACGGGGTGCGGGTGCTCTAGGAGGTTTGAGAAGGAAGGGCACAGCAACCCTTTCCTAATATTGAAACCTGGGTCTCAAAGAGGGCCATCATAAGACTCAGGGACTGGGGCGTAGGGAGCTGCATGCCCCCTGCTCAAATAAACTGATGGGCCCCAGGGGATGGGGTCCATTAGGTCTCACAAACACTGAGGGAGAGGGGCAGTATTCCCCTCCTCTAAATATTAATAACTCAGCCACGGAGATTGGTGCTTGGGGCTTTTGTGATTTGATGTAAAGCCATTCAGTAGTTTTTGAGCAAGTAATGCTCATACAAACGTCATATTTAATGCTGTGGAGGATCCACAGAGCTGACAGATCTCATCCTGAGATCTGATTGGGCGCCATCAACTCAACCAGGAAGTGGTGTCAGCCATCCTAGGACTCTATAATCAGTCCAAAGTCCTAGAAAAAAAAAAAAAGACACAAGGGGGCAGAGTGGATACCCCAACCCCCTAGGCCTGATGGTGGGGTCTCAAAATCGTTTTATAAACATTTTGCTACAAATTTGCAGAGGATCTGCAAATCTGGCGCAAATTAAAAAAAATAAACTAGCACTGGCTCTGGCGCCTGTTTAAATAAATCTCCCTAGGGTGGGCCAGAGCTTGGGTGGCGGCATATATCATTAAAGGGGGGGGGCTCATGGTCCCCTCCTGTAGCCTAAAGAGGCCACATGGAGCCAATCATTTTATTAAGGGGGAGGAGGGCCCACGGCCCCCCTCCCCAGGCCTAATAAGGTTCCGGGGACATCAACCCCTGGGGAACAAATGCTTAAAAAGAGGCAGGGGTCCCCCCCCCCCCCCCCACACCCAGAGCCTAGAAAGAACCATCCCATCGGTCCACACAAATACATGAAGGGAAGGGGGTTGGAATTTAATAAAGGGGGGGCACACACTCCTCCTCCCTGAGCCTTTAATGGCATCTGGGGCACCATCCCCAGGGCCGGCTCACTTGCTGTGTCCCAGGGAGCCCACCCCTGGGACACAGTAGTTTCCCTGCCGCATTTATGCAGGAAGGGAAATGGGTTTGCTCCCATCTGGCGGGAGCATTTTGAAATTTCCCTCCAAACAGGAGCAAACACTAAGGACCCGATTAAACTTTTGCCGGATGGAATAGCCTGGTAGAGGACTTTACGTCTGCCAGGCCATGACTACTCTGTCCACCAAATTTATAAAAGACTACCTAGCAGATAGTCATTTATAAGAGCATTGGATGGAAGAGCTGTCAGAGAGGTTCCTGCCAATGCATTTTGCTCATCGTTCGCAGCCCGTGACAAACAGTTATCTTTTTTCTTTTCAAAAAGTTAATTCCAAAACTGGATTTTCTTTTTGTAAAGGTAAAATGCAATGTTTCCCTCAGCATGGAAGGCTTTCCCCATGGGGGTGAGAGGAAGAAAATGTTACTTTTCCTAACCACCAGGTTTTACCTGGCGGTAAGAAACAGTAAAAAATGACGACATGTCTGCCCATGGGAGGGAGGATATTTAGTAATTTCTCTGACAGCCCTTTTCCCCAGGGCTGTCAAAGGGGATTAATCATGGTGCAGACAGAGTAGTCTACGCTGTGATTTAGAAGGTCCACCCTCATCTAAATGTGGAATGTGGGCCACAATCTTGTCCATGAGGATACTCCGTTGCCGCGTGGCCCCCCTCCCCTTTAAAATGACACACAGCCCTGGGGGATGGGTTCCCTGAGGCCTATAAAGGCTCGGGAGGGGGCTGATCAGCTCACTCCACTTTAATTTACATTTCGAAGCCGGGTCCCCAGGGCCTAATTTCTGCTAATTACCCCACATATTACACCACTCATGACTTCTTCTGTGACATCATTAATGATATCACTGCAACATTTGCAATTAAATTATCGATGAGAAAACTGTGCATGGTGGAGACAGGAGTTATAGACCGCACAGGGTACAAGTTATAACTATAACTGGTGAATTTCTGTGTGTTTTAAAGTTTAAAATGTTACGTTGTTACTGAACATATCACCAAACTATAATGTTACGTTAACTGTATGTTTTTTTCAGTGAATATATATTGATGGAGGATGTTTGAATTCAGGATTAATATTTTGTATTTATCCAGTGCAACACCTTTATACTCATACACTGAGTTCCTGGGGGGCGGGGATAACTTACACCAATTATCCTGGATACTTTAACCACTATGTACTTTATGTATTATACAAGCTAGTACTAATAGTACTCTCTATTTTTATTGCAACTGTATTGTTCTGAATTGCATTTTATTTGATGTGCCTTGTATGTCTTTTTGGTTTTGCACAACGTGATGACTATAAATGAATGTTGAACTTTCGTGGCGCGTAAATGATCAAGGCCAGAACTGGCCAACCCGCGTCATGCGAACATTACTGCAATAAACTGGAGCTGGACCTCTCTCCGCGGACCCTAACACAGCTGACAGAGAATTTAACGGATGGCTCTCCCACCCCCTGGACAGCCTTGCCCCACTAACCAGCACTCTGAAACACGTCAAAAAGATCAACCCTGCCCCATGGTACACACCCTCCCTTAATGTTTTGAGGAAAGAGTGCAAAAAGACAGAACGCACTTGGAGGAAAAACAAGTCGGGGACGGAGAAAGACGCTTATCAATTATCTATGAAAGCGTACAAACAAGCTCTCCACAACGCGAAAAGCGCTTTCTACGAGGAAAAAATAAAAACTTCCTCCTGCTCAGCTAAGGAGACCTTCTCCATCCTTAAAAAGCTCCTCCATGTCCCGGACCCTCCGCAGAAATCCATGGACCCCAAAGCAGCAGAAGAAAAATGCGTCAATCTAGCGACCTTTTTTGACGAAAAAATTAAAAAAATCCTTGCCTCCCTCCCTGCTGCTAAACCCGACACCTCAGATAAAGTTAAGGACCTACCTCCCGCACTATGGAATCCCCCCGGGAAACCCGATATGCCTTATCTAGCGTCGTTCGGCCCAGTCACTACTGAGGAAGTGGCAGCAACATTTGCATCAACCAAGAGTGGCGCCCCCAGTGACCCAGTTCCCATACGGTACGTTAAAGATATCACTCGGACCATAGTGCCCCAGCTGACTGCCCTCATTAACATCTCCTTAGCCCAAGGAGAAGTCCCTTTGAGCTGGAAGGAAGCAGTCGTAAAAGGGCTTCTCAAGAAACCATCGCTTGACCCGGCTGACTTATCTAATTACAGACCAATTTCTCTCCTTCCCTGGATAGGTAAGGTCGCCGAGAAACTAGCGAATAAAAAACTGTCACACTTCCTAGAATCAAACCATCTCCTCAAAAACTCACAGACAGGCTTTAGACCAGGTCAGGGCACTGACACCGCTCTCCTCGCAGCAGTAGAGAAGACCAGAGAAATCATCGATGCAGGAAGATCAGTGGCAGTGGTCCTCCTAGACCTGAGTGCGGCCTTCGACACTGTCAGCCACCAGGTCCTAACCCAACGCCTAGAGGACATCGGTGTGAAAGATACAGCGCTGAAATGGCTCACGTCCTTTCTTTCCCAACGCTCCTTCCAAGTCTGGGAAGGTGAAAGTCGTTCCCCCTCCATCCCCCTTCGGTGTGGTGTGCCACAGGGCTCATCACTAAGCCCCACGTTGTTTAACGTGTATATGGCCCCACTGGAGGAGTTGGTCTCACCATTTGGAGTCACCATCGTCAGCTATGCTGACGACACTCAGCTGGTGGTGACGCTCTCCCACCCCAAGCTACAACCTTCCAATCTCCATGATTGCCTCTCCAACATCCATCAATGGATGAGTGACTCGGCCCTAAAATTAAATGGGTCAAAAACGGAGATCTTACTCCTAGGGCACAAAACCATGAATCTCCCCCCAAACATCTGGCCCGCCTGTATGGGTGAACCCCCTGCCCCCAAGACGGAAGTTAAGAGTCTGGGAGTATGGTTAGAGACAGATCTCACCTTCAGAACACAGGCAAGAAAAACGGCTGGCATCTGCTATGGCCTACTCAGATCATGCAGAAAGGTGCTCCCCTTACTCCCATTCCAGTCCAGATTACTGCTGATCCAAGGCCTAGTTTTGTCCAGGCTGGACTATAGCAACGCCATTTACTTGGGAGCACCGGAATCCACCCTCCAAACATTGCAAAAAACCCAGAATGCCGCAGCCCGACTACTCACGAATACTCCAGCCAGAACGTCAGCCAAACCTGCACTGAGTAAACTACACTGGCTCCCGATTAGGGAAAGAATAACATTCAAGGCCCTCTGTCTGGCCCACAAGGCACTGCACAACGTAGGTCCACCTATCCTTAACACCTGGATTACACCCTATAGACCTATGAGAGCGCTTCGGTCAGAACATGGAAACCTTATCATGATTCCTAGGGTGAAGAAGGCCCGTGCAGGTGGCCGCCGCTTCTCAGTCAATACAGCAAAAAAATGGAACGCACTCCCCCCGACTCTCAGATTGGAACCAAACCTCCTGCGATTCAGGAAGTCCCTTAAAACCCTACTCTTCCCTTAATGTGGCCGACATCCCCCCCCCTTCAACCTTTAGGAGCTTGAGGTTCAGCGCTGGGATACTCTCGGGTGACTACGCGCTCTATAAAAACTTAAAATAAACTGAGTTACACACACATCGGTGTCTGTGCCCATCTCTTGGAGGACGTTACGGTGTTTTGGATATATATTCTGTGCCCATCTCTTGGAGGACCTTACAGGTGTTTTAGATATATATATATGGTCTTGGTAGTGCCGGGCTGTATGAGTACAGTGACTTAGCCTTCGTGCTGCAATATGATGAAATTATATTAATAGCATGCATCCGCATCCCTGACGCGGTTCAAGCAGTCTCTTCCTCTGAGGGTTTTACGGGCGGAAAGCGCGTTGGTGGAATGCCCTTCCCTTTATCTGACATCGCATGCCCCAATTGGCTGCCCTGAATGGGACTCTGCGTGGTTTCTGGGAATTGCAGTCCATATTAAAAATCCAAATGGTGGCGCTTTCAAATAAATGCAAATTAGGTCTCTGCGTGAGCCCCTGGAAAGTCTTGGTGCTTCCATCCATGCTCTCTATTCCTGCAATGGAACTCTGTGTATCGGAGCCCCATGGCCCACCTAATTAGGGGTGGTGCAGACAATCCAGCAGGACGGCCGCTACACATCAAATCACATGGGGTTGTCCAAACTAAGAGTCGCACTCGAGCAGAGAGAAGCTTTTCCCCAAAACTTTATTCAAACCAAGCAGCAACACTTGCCAGGAAACTTAATAGCATGCGTCCGCATCCCTGACGCGTTTCGAGGAGTCTCTTCCTCGGAGGGTTTTACGGGCGGAAAGCGCCTTAGTGGAATGCCCTTCCCTTTATCTGACATCGCATGCCCCAATTGGCTGCCCTGAACAGGACTCTGCGGGACTGCCGCTACACATCAAATTTTTAAACAAAAAGGAGGGAGATAAGATAAGTGATCAATTGATCAACAGACACTATTTACCACTCAGGAGGGTGGAAGGTCCAGTAACAGCTTGTGTCCGTATCTAGTACTCGGCAAGCAAAAGGGGGGCTGCTGAACTGTTCCTGTGGAGAGATTGGAAAGTATTAACTGGCGTGACCAAAGGTGTTCGTGTGACACCCTGGGGCATCCATTATGTCGGATGTATTTGCCTCACACACCCAGAAGGGTGTCATGCTTCATCATCGGCGTATGCTCCTCGTCGGGGAGGCGGTGCAATCCCCGACGGGCTCACCTCAAAGAGGGGCGCTTTGGCGGAGATCTTTTTATCCGACAGCCTTTTGATGAGGTGGGGGTGTGTGGGCAGGATGGTATAGTGATGTGATGGGGAGATTAAAATGTAGCAAGGGGTACCGGAATTCACTTTATTCTGGGGGTCCCCTGGCTGCAATTAAAAGGTGGGGCTAGCTCGCTAGGTGTCAACAGGTCAATGCAAGTGATCCTAGAGGAGACTAGAAGTGAAGGTGGTCGACATGTTTCTCGCACAGTGTCTAGTTACACGCGATTCATCAGGACCTTTACAAAAGTGAGAAAGGGAAAGGAACATCAATAACATGCTAGTGTCATGTATGTGGTGTATGTTACCTCTGTGGATTCTCCTATGCCTATACATAGAGAAAAAATATATAAGGAAACAATGGTTAAAGCATAATTTCATTAAACCAACATAAGTCACGTTATTGCCAGGACATAGAAAAAGTAGTGGCATGCTGGCGGTGTTGTGAACTGGAGTGCACAACTACTGCATACCTGTATACGTGGAGCGTGCAAGGTGCTTTGTTGAGTGCACACATAGCCACTGTATATGTGAATAGAACAGTGGTGTGAAGGAGTGATGTTTAAAAACAAGGATTTTTAAAATGCAGCATACTGGGAGCGATAAGACTCCCATCTATTAACATTTAATGAGCAGTTCTGTTGGTGGGGGCACCAGATAAGGCTTACTGTGGCTAAGCAACAACCAGAAAGGCAAACATCCATCCAACTCACTCACGGTGTAACTGTGTTTGGCGCTGTAGTGATACAGCGCACGTCCCCTTCTTACCTAATGGTTAAGGACTAATTGCCACATGAGGGATCGGCGGGGTCGAACAACAGGGATGAGCCCATTAAATGTAGCTGAAGGGAAGAAGGGGGAGAGAGAGCACAAAGGTAGCGCCTCAGGGTTACTAGAACAAACACATGGAAGTGTTTGTCGAGCATGGTAATCGCGTCCCTTCTCCTGCTTCAGGCTAAGCCACTCACCTCAAATCGCCAGTGTCCGTGTGGGGAGACCTACCCATGTCCGCCGAGCTCGAGTAGATAAGGGAGCTCGGCGGTCGGTGTTTTTTATCCCGGTGACTGAACGCGCCTGCAGGGACGTGACGCCGCCTACTCTGTAGGGGTCACGTGATTCCACCCGGTAATATGGCGGCCATCTTGTAATAGTCAAGGGGCGCGCTGGAGCGCTGGCTACTGGGGTTAGTGGTCCCCTATGGTTAATAGTGAAGGGCCAAGATGTGGGGAGTTCGTGGAACTATGGAGATTAAGAGCGGCCCCGTGAGTGTTAGGAACGGGGTGCCCAACGCATATATGTATGGCCTTCAAATTTTTCGACTACCACGGTGTCTATTCCAAGAGCGGCGGCCATGTTGTAGTGGGCAAGTTGCTCTTTTGGAAGACAATAACGTGAAAACGGAGTGTAAAGGCCCTTTGCTTCATTTTATGGATATTAGTTTATCCAATTACCCCGGTGTCAGTTCCAAAAGTGGGGGCCATATTAAAGTGGGCAAGTGGCTCATTGTTGGGAGAACAAAGACGGGGATGTGTGGTATAAAGGCCATTTGTTGACCTGCAAGTTGGGAGGACCCTGGTGTGAGGGTAGAAGGGAACAACCGTCAGAGTGTGGTCAGGATCTAGGAGGGGTGTGATAGCAGCATGAGGAAGTAGGGTAGAGTGTCACCTCTCCTCTCGATGTATGCTCCAGTCAGGTGTATCAGCAGCCGTCAGTGGGAAGTGATGGTATTTCAAAATATATATATATATATATATGAGCACTGGCTGGTCTACAGTGAGTGCCATGGAATGTCTTCGTTAAGGCCCTGTTTATCTGTAGAAAGTCGGTGTACCCATCTCTGTTCCTTCCGGAAGAGGGCACTTTTCGGGCAGTGTGGGCTGGATTCTAGCACTATCCACTTCATGGAGTCTTCATTGTGATTAGAGTCCACATAGTGTTTGCACATTTTTGTGTGGATCTTCTTGCAGCGGAAATTGCTGCGGTGCTCGATAATGCGGGTTTTGACTGGGCGGGTTGTCATCCCGATATATTTCAAGCCACACGGGCACGTGAGCATGTATATGCAATATGGTGTGTTGCAATTAGTGTGGTGTCTGAGCTCCCATATAAAAGTATCGGAGAGTTGTATGGTCTTTAATGTCATGGTGTATTTGCATACCCCGCACATGCCACAAGGGTAGTGGCCCGTCACGGGGGGTAGATGCCACAAGGTTTGTTGGGTATCTTTCCTGATATTCTTTGGCCTGGTGCTGATTAGAATATCCTTCAGGTTTTGTGACCTCTTGAAGGCGAACCTTGGTTCATCCAGGACCAAATCTCCTGTGTTGAGAATACCCCAGTGGTGTTTGATCGTGTTCCTGATTTTGTTGGATAATGGGGTGAAGGTGGTCACACAGGTGATCGGTTGATCTTCAACCGGGACTCTTTCCTGACGGTCAAGGAGTGCCTCCAGGTTATTGTTTCTGGCCCGTTTTCTCGCTCTTAGAACCTCACTTTGAGGATACCCTCTATCAAGTAGGTTCCTTGAGAGAATTGAGGATTCCTTCTTATAGTCCGAAACAGCACTACAATTGCGCCTTATCCGCAGAAATTGGCCAAAAGGCAGATTGGTGCGTAAGGCCTTGGGATGGTAGCTCTTGTAGTGTAGGAGGCTGTTGCGGTCTGTGGGTTTTCTGTACATCGTTGTGCTTACAGCTCCTCCTTCAAGTTTGATTGTTAAGTCCAGGAAGGCGATCTCATTAGGTGAGGAGACCATGGTGAAGTGTAAGTGAGGGTTCAATGTGTTGATCCACTCAAGAAAAGCTACATGAGAAGTGGAAGGGCCCTTCCACAAGATCTGGATGTCATCTATAAAGCGTCGCCACATTTTGATGTTATCCCTAAAAGGGTTGGACTCATGGTGTATGTGTAGACCCTCAAATTTGGCCATATACAGACAGGCCACCGAAGGGGCAAAGGTACTGCCCATAGATGTACCTTGGGTCTGATGATAGTACTTGCCACTGTATTCGAAATAATTTTCGGTCAGGGCTAGGGTGGCGCATTCCATAACAAAGGTCTGTGGGGTGTTGGAGTTCCAAGTTTCTAGGCCCAGTTTTTCCTCAATTAACTCTAGAGTGGCCCTCTGAGGGATGTTAGTGTAGAGGGCTTCCACATCTAGGGTAATTAAGAAGTCAGTCTCTCCTATGTCCTGTATGGTGTCCAGGATTCGTAATACATCCGTGGTGTCTTGGATGTATGAGGGAATGTTTTTTACAAGTGGTTGTAGGAAATGGTCACAGAATTGGGAGAGTGGCTCCAAAACGGAGTCTATCCCTGAGACAATTGGTCTCCCTGGTACTGGTCTGGCTGCTTTATGGATCTTGGGCAGTATATAAAAATATGGTACCCGTGGGTCCTTCTTTATCAGAAAATCTGCCTCTTTTCTGGTGATCCATTGTTCACATTCCGCGCTTGTGACCAAGCTAGTAATCGTGGTCTGTAAGCGCATAGTTGGATCAGTAGGGATGGGTGTATAGTATCTTTGGTCGCTAAGTTGTCTGGTACACTCTGTCTCATAGTCCACAGTATTCATTAGAACAGTGGCACCCCCTTTGTCCGCCTGTTTAATAGTAATCATCGGGTCATCAGCCAGTGATTTCAATACAGCCATCTCATTCTTGGAGATGTTGGAGTGTGGTGTTTGCAGATCTAATTTATTGATGTCTTTAAGTACAGCTTGTTCGAAAGTCAGTACTTCGTTGGGGACCATTCCGTTATTGGGTGTGAAGGTAGAAGGATTGCGTAGTCCTGAATCATCATTTGGTTCACAGGGCTTCCCTTCAAAAAACATTTTCAACCTTATTTTCCTGAAGAACGATTTGAGTTCCCTGGTTTGTTGGAATGAGTCTATTTTGGGGGTGGGTACAAAGCCCAGACCTTTCTGAAGGACTTCTTCCTCTCTCTCTGTGAGGGGACGGTCAGATAAATTTACCACCAGGCTTATTTTGGTCCTGATCGGGTCGTGGTCCTCGTGTCCATCCCTTGGGGGCGTGAGTCTTCCCATTGGACTTTCTTTTCTGGTAAGTTCCCTCTTTTTCGCCCTCGCCCTCTGCCCCAACCTCTGCCTAAAAAAGGAGGGTGTGTAGGGTTTTGGGGGGGATAGAATGGAGGGTAATGTGGCGCAAACGGGGGTTGGAAGTGGGGGAATTGTGGGTATTGCCACACAGGGGGTCCCGTTGGTTGTCCCTGGTTAGGGTAATTTGAGTAGTTATGTTGGCCCCTGCCCCTTCCTCTTTTAGCCCTGGGAGGCATCTGTGCAGGATTATTTTCCCCACTACTGTCAGAACCACTGTTGGAGCCCCTTCTCGAGGAATTTGCGCTAGAGTCTGAATTGTAGCTCGTGCCAGGGGGGACATAGTCATCCCTTAGATAGGGATAGACTTTTTCTTTTGAGAATTTCTTTATGTCCTTTTGTAGTTTAGCTACCTTCTGGTTCATGAGATACTCTTTGTGCTCCGTCATTTCTTTATTTAGTTCGGCCAATTTTGTTTTGAAGCCCGGGTTTTGTACCACACTCTTCAGGGCGGCCTCTGCTGCTTGGATCTTGACTAGAAGAGCATCCGCTAGTCGTTTGGCTGTATTTACAATGTGAATTAGAAGGTCATGGGTGCATTTCCATGATACCTGTGACCATTCAACTTTAAAGACTCCATCCTCCCAGAAAATTCTGGGGAAATTTTTTACAATCAAGCCATTAGGTGCAATTTTGGCTTTAAAATATTCAGCCATCATTGTCCCGTGGATTGTGACCCTTATCCATTCTCGTTTGAGATCGGATAGGGTTTGCCACTCAGTTGTGTTACTCCCTGTTGCCTGTTCAATGTCGATGCCGAACAGTGAAGGTGTCCTCATAATTGCTGCTGCATCCTCCTCACCAAAACTCAGTCCTTGACCCTCCATGGTGGCGAGGTCAAGGGTGTCTGGTTGGTGGGGTGGAGTCCTTCACAGAAGGAAAGTAAGAAAGGATTCAAGAATAAGGTGAGACACGGGTTCCAACGCCGTAGTAGGCTGTGGACCGGGTAGGACCCAACCAGTTGGTGTGGGTTCAATGAGTAGGGGGATCTGAACAATCTAACCCGCCGAGAGGAGACTCCCACGGTAGGCACCGTGCAAAAAGTTTTAAACAAAAAGGAGGGAGATAAGATAAGTGATCAATTGATCAACAGACACTATTTACCACTCAGGAGGGTGGAAGGTCCAGTAACAGCTTGTGTCCGTATCTAGTACTCGGCAAGCAAAAGGGGGGCTGCTGAACTGTTCCTGTGGAGAGATTGGAAAGTATTAACTGGCGTGACCAAAGGTGTTCGTGTGACACCCTGGGGCATCCATTATGTCGGATGTATTTGCCTCACACACCCAGAAGGGTGTCATGCTTCATCATCGGCGTATGCTCCTCGTCGGGGAGGCGGTGCAATCCCCGACGGGCTCACCTCAAAGAGGGGCGCTTTGGCGGAGATCTTTTTATCCGACAGCCTTTTGATGAGGTGGGGGTGTGTGGGCAGGATGGTATAGTGATGTGATGGGGAGATTAAAATGTAGCAAGGGGTACCGGAATTCACTTTATTCTGGGGGTCCCCTGGCTGCAATTAAAAGGTGGGGCTAGCTCGCTAGGTGTCAACAGGTCAATGCAAGTGATCCTAGAGGAGACTAGAAGTGAAGGTGGTCGACATGTTTCTCGCACAGTGTCTAGTTACACGCGATTCATCAGGACCTTTACAAAAGTGAGAAAGGGAAAGGAACATCAATAACATGCTAGTGTCATGTATGTGGTGTATGTTACCTCTGTGGATTCTCCTATGCCTATACATAGAGAAAAAAATATAAGGAAACAATGGTTAAAGCATAATTTCATTAAACCAACATAAGTCACGTTATTGCCAGGACATAGAAAAAGTAGTGGCATGCTGGCGGTGTTGTGAACTGGAGTGCACAACTACTGCATACCTGTATACGTGGAGCGTGCAAGGTGCTTTGTTGAGTGCACACATAGCCACTGTATATGTGAATAGAACAGTGGTGTGAAGGAGTGATGTTTAAAAACAAGGATTTTTAAAATGCAGCATACTGGGAGCGATAAGACTCCCATCTATTAACATTTAATGAGCAGTTCTGTTGGTGGGGGCACCAGATAAGGCTTACTGTGGCTAAGCAACAACCAGAAAGGCAAACATCCATCCAACTCACTCACGGTGTAACTGTGTTTGGCGCTGTAGTGATACAGCGCACGTCCCCTTCTTACCTAATGGTTAAGGACTAATTGCCACATGAGGGATCGGCGGGGTCGAACAACAGGGATGAGCCCATTAAATGTAGCTGAAGGGAAGAAGGGGGAGAGAGAGCACAAAGGTAGCGCCTCAGGGTTACTAGAACAAACACATGGAAGTGTTTGTCGAGCATGGTAATCGCGTCCCTTCTCCTGCTTCAGGCTAAGCCACTCACCTCAAATCGCCAGTGTCCGTGTGGGGAGACCTACCCATGTCCGCCGAGCTCGAGTAGATAAGGGAGCTCGGCGGTCGGTGTGTTTTATCCCGGTGACTGAACGCGCCTGCAGGGACGTGACGCCGCCTACTCTGTAGGGTCACGTGATTTCACCCGGTAATATGGCGGCCATCTTGTAATAGTCAAGGGGCGCGCTGGAGCGCTGGCTACTGGGGTTAGTGGTCCCCTATGGTTAATAGTGAAGGGCCAAGATGTGGGGAGTTCGTGGAACTATGGAGATTAAGAGCGGCCCCGTGAGTGTTAGGAACGGGGTGCCCTACGCATATATGTATGGCCTTCAAATTTTTCTACTACCACGG
The DNA here is from genome assembly GCF_964261635.1 of Lissotriton helveticus. Classification (NCBI taxonomy): domain Eukaryota; kingdom Metazoa; phylum Chordata; class Amphibia; order Caudata; family Salamandridae; genus Lissotriton; species Lissotriton helveticus. The sequence continues at coordinate 116,398,084 of NC_136072.1, forward strand.
TGTCTATTCCAAGAGCGGCGGCCATGTTGTAGTGGGCAAGTTGCTCTTTTGGAAGACAATAACGTGAAAACGGAGTGTAAAGGCCCTTTGCTTCATTTTATGGATATTAGTTTATCCAATTACCCCGGTGTCAGTTCCAAAAGTGGGGGCCATATTAAAGTGGGCAAGTGGCTCATTGTTGGGAGAACAAAGACGGGGATGTGTGGTATAAAGGCCATTTGTTGACCTGCAAGTTGGGAGGACCCTGGTGTGAGGGTAGAAGGGAACAACCGTCAGAGTGTGGTCAGGATCTAGGAGGGGTGTGATAGCAGCATGATCAAATCACATGGGGTTGTCCAAAACAAGAGTCGCACTTGAGTAGAGAGAAGTTTTGGTTTGAATAAAGCTTTGGGGAAAAGCTTCTCTCTACTCGAGTGCGACTCTTATTTTGGACAACCTCAGTGATTTTATGTGTAGCGGCCGTCCTGACCCTGGTAGCCCATTTACTTGGACATTAAGACCAACAGCAAAGTTTAAACTTATCTTTGGCACAATTCTTCAGGCAGAGAAGTGGGCATTTAGCCCTCTGAGTATTCCCACCCTGCACCCAGGGCTACCTAGAAAATATTTATACACTGTATTTGACTCTGATTTGGTACTTGCACCCATTTCCAGTTTAGTGGAAATTGTTCTCAGCCATTTACTGCCCGCTTTTAACTGATGGTAATTGCAAGTGTTTACCAGGATTAAATGATTTATGCTATGAGTAGAAGTCTCAATGGAATATCAGAATGAATTGGAAATTTTTGTTTTATTGGTCCGTTACATTGATGTCCTTTTCATAATATGGAATGGCACGGAACAATTGTGCACAGCTGGGTACCCATCATATGGGTATGTTAGTCCCTATTTCTTCACTGGTGTATAAATTGGGTATAACACTCACAAACTGTGACATACAAAAAGTTCTTGCATCTGTTTTTTGCACTGGACTTTAAATGAGGCACAAATAGTGACAATACGGATATGTACCATTCAAAAGGCGTTTGGGTGGCTGTCAGGTGCTTGGTGGTTTTCAATACCTACAACATTGGTATCAACTTTTAAGTAACCTAGACCGTCAGAATGAATAGAGCACTCATGACCAATCAAGCAAACTTTCCATGGAGCCCCTTCTCACCTGCTTGGAAGGCCCGACATTTAACCTTGAAAGCACAATTCACCTGTTACTCTACAACTGAAAAAACTCTCAGATATTTCTTGTAGCCTAACAAATGGACAAAGATGAACTCAACTGAGCACAACATGACGTACACTCAAAGCCCACTGCTTGCGCACACGCTTCAGTTTTGCTACATACCACCAAACAGTATAGTCCAGTTTTGTACTTAGTGCTTTAAAGAAACATTCACCTGTTTGGATAAAACAACTGGTTTAAGCCAACCGGTCCAACATGAATGCCATTTAATAAATACATACTAGTTAAATAGTTTAACCTGGTCCTAGTTGAATTTTCTGTGTTCTGGTGACATTCAATACCAATCTGTTATCGTTATTGTTGTTGATTATTTATAGCTGCATCTTGACTGGAGCAATTTTAACTTCTTTGTAGCATCTTTCCATAAAAGATACTCCATCTCAATTGTATGTGTGTGAATGATCGGCACACTGACATCTATATCAGGAAGATTTATTCAAGCAAAAGATGCAATCAACACATTTTCGGCTCATCCCGGACTTGTACATGACAAACGACATTGCAAATAATCTGCACGTAAATACACAGTTACTTCCTCCTTTCAAAAAATAGACGTAGAACACACAACTGAAATTAAGTGAAAACTGTCAGCCATATTTGAATAGGCATTTGACGAGTAGTATACATATGTGTAATACGTGAGCAAAAAGGTTACTAGGATGCTGAATTGCAGTCAATCCCATAAATTTTAACACAGAAGTATGCAACAAAGTTATTAAACTCCAATCACAGTTCTTAGACCTATCAGCACTGGGAGACATGGAACATGATTCATTTACGTACCACATATCAACATAAAAGACGGGGCACTCGTTTTCTACACAGATCCTCCATCTTGAGCAAGTGAGCACCGTAAGAAAGACTTCTAGTCAAAACGTGGCGGTATGGGCCTGAGAAAAAAATTGCTGCTAAATACGATATTCCCCAGGGTTTCTTATCTTGTTTAAAAATACAAATAGGAGACAGGTTAAGCTCTGACTTATGCACCAGCTGGAAAGAGCACACCACTGTATAACACCTTATATATATATATATATTTTAATTACAAAGGACGCTGCACTCCGGAGTATTCGCTTTAAGGATTTATTCCAGCAACATTCCACCATCGCGTTTCAGCCTACCCACGGCTTTGATCACGGTTAGTGAGTCCCTTTTCTATTGCACTATATATACCCACTTGGCCTTAATGTGGCATTGTGGGAATTCTAGTGCTTTTTTGAATGAAACTTTATTAACAATATGTACAAAAAAGGAAATTACACTACTGTAATTCGTGCGGCATGATGTCATTTGCACAGCAAAACTCAGTGCATTATTCATGAGACATGAAACATTCAGTGTTCATATATCTCATTGGTATAGTCCCACATTTTTTACTAGAGTCATTTACTAGTATGATACTGTGGTTCCACCTTGGTATAGTACCCAATTAGTCCTGTGTGCATTCTTTTCATGGTATAGTACCCGACTTTCAGACAATGTCCTGTGTGACTTCTTTTCATGGTATAGTACCCAATTTCCATATTACAGACAACTTTCAACTATGATTTTGTTCTGTGTCCCTGATCTATTCTAAATGCACAAAAAGTTCTTCATCATTATTGATCCCTTTTGGTGTCTTTGTTCTTAATCTTATGATGTATTGAGACTCCAATTGACTTTTTTTCATTCTGTGCCCTCCACGCTCGTCAGGTGTTATTGTATGGATGCCATAGTAGCTCATTGATTTTCAATTTTCATTTTGGCATTGTGCCATATGCTTCGCTGTGGCGTACGTCATGTCCTTGTTTTTTACAGCTCTGATGTGTTTCAGGATGCTTTTCTTTAACCTGCAGATTGTGCTTCCTATATACTTTGATCCACAGTTGCATTCAATGATATATAAGACAAATCGAGTGGTACAGGTAATCTTTTGGTTAATGTTTATGATGTTTCCATTGTGTTCTGTGATTGTTCCCATATTTTTTCCGATTTTACATGCTTTGCATGAATTGCATTTTTTGAAGCCTCTTTGTTGCTCAATTAGCCAATTCGTTTTTTTGTGATTCTTGAAAGTGGCTTTGGACTAATAGATCTTTCAAGGATTTGGTTTACCTAAATGTTACCACTGGTTTTGATACCAACAGTGATCCTACATCTGGATCACTTGCAATTAAGTAACAATACTTCTTAATTTTGTTCATGATTTTCCCACTTTCCTTACTGTTGGTTGTAACAAATCTTGGTGCTACATGCTGGTCCGTTTGTTTTACTTTATTTTTTTTATATCAAAGTTTCTACTCTCGATTTATTGCCAATTCTCTTTCAAAGGCATGTCTCTGTGACCTCTTATTTTAAGTCTGTTCATTGTTTCCATGATTTTCTCTTTAGCATCTTGTGTTTTGGAACAGTTCTGTTTCATTAACACAAACTCTCCTTAAGGAATGCTTTCTATTAATGGCTTCGGATGAAAACTTGTCCCATGTAGAATGCTATTCTTAGCTGTCTTTTTTCTAAAGTGTGTGTTTTTGATCATCCTCAATGTAAATTAAGGTGTCTAAGAATGCAAATTATTTTTTACTTGTTGCACATGTGAACGACATATCAACTTAATTCATGTTACACTTTTTATAGCATTCATTAAACTCTTGTTCCGTGCCATTCCATATTATGAAAAGGACATCAATGTAACGGACCAATAAAACAAAAATTTCCAATTCATTCTGATATTCCATTGAGACTTCTACTCATAGCATAAATCATGACCTGTTCAATTTCCCTGTCAATTTTGTGATGGGTGAGTAACATCTGGAGCATGGAGGCACCAGTAAAAATTCTGCAAAGCTTTTAGGGCCATGTTTATGGCAAATTCATGCAGTGCAGCACGCCCCCTATTTTCTAGGTAGCCCTGGGTGCAGGGTGGGAAGACTCAGAGGGCTAAATGCCCACTTCTCAGCCTGAAGAATTGTGCCAAAGATAAGTTTAAACTTTGCTGTGGATCTTAATGTCCAAGTAAATGTGCTACCAGGGTTTGGAAGCTGGGACTCCAGAGCACCGGGAACAGGTTATGGGAAGAGGCACGTTATACTTGCCACTAATTCAATATTTCTTCCAGTGGAACCAAAAGTTTGGAAAGAGTTACAAACCATTTTTAAAAACTATGGGGCATATTAGTAAGGGGGGCGATGGGCACTTTTCGCGTGTTTAGCGGCCGTTTTCGGCCGCTAAGCGGCGAAAATTCTATCGCCCTATTATCAAGCTGTCGCTAACAGCAGTTAGTGACAGCTTGAAGGCGATAGCGAGCGGTTTAGGGCCCGCTTTGCATGTCAGCGATATTTATCGCTATTGACATTCAAAGTGGGCGTACCCAACCTGTTAGCGACTGAAAGCAGTCGATAACATCGCTATCGCCTATTCACAAGACTGGCGTAGCGATGGAAATATTCCCGCTATCGCCAAAAACTAACGCCTGCTCTGACCAGTTGTTACCTATGTTATCCAATGGGAGGCGGATAACATGGCTAAGATCATTTCGTCGCTAATGCGAGAATATCGCTATATTCTCAGCGATATTCTCGCATTACGCTGCTATCGCTGGATATTTTAGCGCTATGGAGAAAAACGTTGCTAATAGCATGTTTTCTCCGCTAAAATATCCAGCAATAGGCAGCGATAAAAAGAAGTCGCTAAGCGCATTTAGCGATAAATATCGCTAGTTGTTGGTAATATGCCCCCAAGTTTCCAGTAGTACCAAACAATGGATCAGTGCCTAATTACTTTGTGATCATGGTCAAATAAGGCTGGCCACAAAAGCTTCTTAACCAAGCCACGGTATGCATTCTGCCATTCTACATTGCTGTAAAAGTTTTTCAAAATAAGGCTGTTTCACATTGTGGCATGTAAGGAAAAATTAGGCTTTATCCAACTTCCACCACATTGCAAAAACGTTAAAGCTATTGTCAAAATCACTAAATTTATGATTGAAATTTCAGATTTGTTTTTAAAACTATCTCATTCTGCATAAATATAACCTAGGATACAAAATTAAAGTAATTTTAATCCTAAAAGGAGAAAGGAAAATACATTTCTTTACCAACGTGCCTAAACCCTACATATTTTTTATAGAACTTCTGAATGATGTTTCCCATTTGTGTGTCTGCTTCTGGAAATGAAGCCTCAAAACAGCAGACACATGATGTGAGTATGATTTATTTGTGGGTGGTTATTACACACTTTCTGATTTAGAACCTTCCACCATAGATCAGAGAATGGATCTTTTGTAACCACCCAACTCTAGAGCAGACCACTAGCATCTTCAAAGAGGTCTTAGTGATGTCAAAGTTGATGGGATTAAATTATTTTCTAGTGGGTATATCACTTCATATGCATCCCCATGCACTGATTTTGCTTAGTAAAGACTGGTAGATAACTGCCCTTTGTGTATTTCTTAAGGACCTCAACTTAGAGTGTGTGAATTGAGAGTCATAATTATTACTCTCAGGTCACAGATTTACTAAGACTTTAGGCAGGCCTTCTCGCAGCACAAAGCAAAATGAGGAAAAGCGTTAATCAACTTTGGAGCACACATTTTTGTTTGCAGCACTGTGGTATTTGTCATTTATGTGCAGCAGTGGGAATAGAACTCTCTTAGCCATTTATGATGTAAGAGAGTTCTATCAGGTCTAGAGGTGAAGAATTCTAAAGTGAACAGTTAATGGTAGACAGCTGCGAGGAAACTTGTACTGTTGTTGCAGCACCAAGAAATAAAGTTAATATGTACTTACCTCCTAGAACTGTTCTTATTACAAAAGGCGACGATCTTGGCTCTGCAAGGAACACACCATGGCGTTTACAGGTGCTTCAAGTGAAGAAAGGGACCATGCTGCAGAACTATTTTTATTGCAGCCACAGGATTGGGAGCAAAGTAGCGTTTATGTGCAAAAGACACGAATGAGTACAGAAGTCTGTGGTCACTGTTTAAGGTATACCGATTGTGCAGCGACCTTGGATGAAATGCACTTGTGTTTAAAAAAAGTAACAAACCCAATGGCTAACAAAAAACGGGTGGAGCAGTGTAGAGGGGTGTGGGCACGCATAAAAGTAAGGCCAACCAACGGTGAAAAATGAATTAATTGCATATAAAGAAGTTGGGAGGTATTCTACAAAAAGATCTTCTAAGCTCCATAAAAAGTACACGTAAACTCACCATCATATCAGTGGAAAAATTCACTTGACCTCATATGCAAGTCACTTCCTGCAGCCGTCGGACACACAGATGGCTGCTTCCATGTTGCGCTTGCTGTGAGTGGCAAGCCACATACGTAATCCGCGATCCATGACCTATGAGCAGATGCTCACATCAGATCCATAGCAGTAGAACTGTCGGACCTGCGAAAAAATCCTCGTAGGAGGCTTCGGAGGAAAAAATCATAAGGTTTTTTCATCTCCGACCTCTGCGAAGTCATGGGCAGCAAGTCTGCTCCCTGACCCTCTAAGCTGACAAGTTAGAAGTAAAGCGGTATAAAGCGCTGGTGTGGGTGTCGCAGAAAGTTTTGGGAGACTTACCTCTGGATGCATGAAGTAGTTTTTTGGATTTGCCTCGTCTATTAAAGAAAAAAAGTCTGGAAAGTTAGCTTATCTATATAGCGTCCAGTGAAGAAGCAGCATATATTCACTCTAGGGTTTGGACTGTGAAGCAAGTGGCAGATGGTCCTAAGGGGGACAGGAATAGAAGCAGGAGCAGGAGCTTCAGCCCCTATCCCTTCAGCACTTAGCCAGAAGGCTAAGAGAGAAGCAGCTCAATCACACATTCTTGCACCCAGGAGAGGAAGAGCCATGCAAAAGAAACGTGGGGCGGCAAATACTTGAATCGATCAGTTATCCCCAGGTTTCCCCCTCGCCCCAAGGCGCTGGTTTCCCCAAGGTCTTCCCCAGAATCCGCCGCTAACAATTCGGTTGCTGGGGGGGGAGGCCATGGCCCTAAATGGCTCACGAAAGTTAAAGGAGGTCGAGGTCCCATGGCCCTCCATAAATCTGCAGGAGATTGACAACGCTGGAAGGAATGAAGGAATGTAAAGTCCATGCAGATGGCTGCAAGTAAACCCTCTGAGGAAAAGAATAAAGCAGAAGAGGTGCACAGTCCACCTAAAGATTACCCCTTATTCTCAAAAAGTTGGTAGGCAACCCAAGAGGACACTAATTTGCAACCTGTAGATTAGATGCCACCCGGACCATTCTCACAGGACCCCGGAGTACGAGTCTCTCTGGAAATCCTGTCTGGTAGCAACTTGGATCTGCGGGGGCAGTCTGTACAAAGGAAAGGTCTGGCTGCTCCTTCACATGTGCTAGAGATACCATACTGCCCAGGGTTTTCACCATCATCAGTTCCCTTAGTCCACTGTTGGAACCCAGTATTCAAAAGCTGGATTTGCCAAATAGGCAGGTGATTGTGAAGGAGTCTAATCACTCCGGGGAAAGTGGACTTGTCACACTTAATGCAACAGCTTTTTTAGACCATTCTCAGGGAAATACATGACTGTAAAACCTCCCAAGCCCAGGAGTTTTCCTTACTACATCAGAGATTGGATAAAAACGAGAATATGGTTCAGAAAATACCAGAGCGATTTAAAGAATTGGAGCAACGTGTATCAGACATTGAGGACCATTCCTTGTCTTTTGGTTTTGATATTGCCTCTCTGCAGAAAAAACTGCAGGCTTCAAAACTGAAGATGGACGAGATGGAGAACCATGCTAGATGTTCAAATTTGCTCTTCACAGGTATACCGGAGGACAGTGAACACATCAATGGTCAGTCTAACTCCTTGGCTTATATGGAGTTGCTTATTAGAGATCATATACTTGAGAAAGCACCAGAGGACCTCACTATAATGAGGGCTCACAGGGTTTCTTCCCAGAAAGTTTCAGGGGCTAATTACCCTAATTACCCTAGGACAATGATTGTGAATTTTTCTATTGTATCAGAGAGGCTATTGTAACCAAGGCAATTCAAAGAAGGCATATCATCCTACCCAATGGAGCCAAAGTGAGAGTGTTCCCTGATATGCCAGCGTTTGCAGCATGTCACCGGCGGGATTTCGTGCAGCGCAGGAGCACAGGTCTCTATCGTTCAGCAATCCAAACTGAAAGTCTTATGGAGAGGACAGTCCCATCTTTGTTCTCTTCCCTTCTTGAAGAAGCCCAAGAGCTACTACAAGAGATATTCCAGGCATGCGAATAAAAATAGAGAAATGAGGGATAACCTAACCTGATGAGGAATTTTGGGACTGAATGTAGTTATATGAAGCTGAAATATAGTGCAATATATTAAGCTCAGACTTTACAGGATCTTATGTAATGTTAGCAGGCTTTGTTCCTTGCATTTCGCACTTTACACTTTATGAATTGTGGTCACTTTTACTATTGCACTATTTGCACTATTGCACTTTGTTCTTCTTTTCGGAAGCGCTTAACTGCAATTATTCTGTTGTATTGGGTAAAGCACCTATTAATCTCTTCCTTTACAGGGAAAGTTAGATTGCACTTTGCACTTTCTGCACTGCGCTCACTTCCACTAATACTCTTTATCCTCCCCCTATGCAGGTACAATCATATTTACCATGTTGTATTGGAAAAAGATGTTATTAATCTCTTCTTTTTTAGGTGATTGGTACCTTATAGTAGATTCGCACTTTATGCGTTGTGTTCACTTTTATCATTACTCTCTGCTCTCCCCTATTGTGGTGTTTAATAGGGTGTTTAATGGTAGCTATTAGGCTGTATTAGGGGAGAGTTGTTTTAACTCTCTTCTTTTACAGGAAACCTTGAAACAGATGGCATTTTAGGGCTTTTAGAGATTCTCAAGACAAGGATTTCACATGTACGCTCTAGTTTTTGCTACCACTTCGTGCGTAAGAGTTGATCTGTTTTTTCCCACGCTAGGCGGTGTAGGCTTGGCTAATAAAACCAGAGATAGTTGGTCTCTTTCTGGTCAGTGTGGACACTTTAATTAGAAACACTTTTATTTCTATAGCTCTTATGTACTCTGGGTGTCAGTAGCTATAGATCAATAGGCACTCCCCAAAAAAACAATACTAGGTGGTTCTTTGATAAGACATTGCTCTCTGACCCAAGTTGGATCTCTGAAACTCATGAGTTTAATCAGTGGTTCTTTAAAGAGAATGTTAATACAGCATCTGGTGTTATGGTCTGGGAAGCTTTCAAGGCCTCTTTTCGAGGGCAGGTGACTGCATATAAAGTGAATCTTCTTAAACTGAGGCAACAGAAGATTAAAGGGCTTCAGAAAGCTGTAGATCAAGCTAGGGTAGATCTTACTTCAGGGCCTTTTGGATATTCTGAGGAGAAGGTTCTGCAGCAAGAACTATTAAGGGCAAAAGAGGAACTGAAATGTATTTTTATTATCGAAGAGATCTCTGGGAGCAATGCATTTCAACAGAAAGTATATGAAGAAAGCCGGCAGATAGGTACATTTTTAGCCTGGTCCACCAAAACACAGCAGAGCTCGCAATTAAGAGACCCCAATACTGCAAGTTTAGTTTGCTAGAAAGACAGAATTGCGGAAGTTTTTGTATCTAACTTTAAGCAAATCTAAGCTGAAGCCCAGATAGTTGACATTCAGGATCTTGAGAATTATTTTGCTGAAGTCCAGCTACCTATGATCACCAAGGATGATAGTGCGACTCTGAACAAACCTATTGAATTTTCAGAGCTAACTGAAATTGTAAAAGAAATGGCTAGCGCTAAGGCAAGTGGCAATGACGGAATCCTGGTTGAAGTTTATAAATTGTTTTTGGAAGAGCTCTCTCCCTTTTTAATCTCCTTGTATAATCAGATCATGGATAGGATTCCCATTTCTGATAGATTGAAGGAATCAGTTGTGATTACTATCTTGAAGAAGTCTAGGGATCCAAATGACTCGAGCTACTATCACCCAATAAGCTTATTAAATGTAGAATATAAGCTCTTTGTGAAAAAGTGGGAGTATAGGATCCTAGGATGCCCACTAAAGGTGGTCCATGCGGACCAAACAGGGTTTTTGCCCTGGAGGTCGATGGCCTCTAATGCCTTTTTTAGGATACAAGCGATCAACCATTTCTCAGCTAAAAAGAATAAAGAAGCTATTTTAATGATGGATGCGGAAAAAGCATTCAATCTTGTGGATTGGCAGGCCCTTTTTTATTCTAGGTAAGTTTGTTTTTCCACCCAGCTTGATAGAGATGTTAAGAGGGATCTATAATGGGGCAGTCGAAAAGATAATTATAAATGCCGACCAGGCGGGTGAGGTGGTGATCAGGCATTGTACGAGGCATGCTGCACCCTGTCTCCCCTTTTATTCTCTCTTGTTATCGAGCCACTGGTGGTAAAGATCCGTTCTAATACATCAATCTTGGCCCCACTAACAGAAATGGCAAAAATTAAGCTGTTTGCTGATGACATGATTTTATATCTGAATCCAGATAAGTCAAACATTCGGGCCGCGCTGGGGGAAATCCAGGCATTTACATCGTTGGGTGGGTATATAGGTAACCGGGCCAAAACAGAGCTCCTTTTGTTTAACTCGGCAGAGACTCAGCTTCCGGAAGGGCTAAAATTCTTGCCATCAAGACCTATAAGATACTTAGGCTTATAAGTTACAGCTGATTTTTCTCAACTGTTCCAGCTAAACTATGGAAATCCACTCTCTAAAATAAAAAACCTTTTAGATAGATGGTCGGTATTACCTCTGTCCATTGTAGGCCGAGTTTCCCTTGCGAAAATGTCTATACTTCTCCTGTTGATATTACTGTTTCTAAACCTTCTCTAAAAATACCAATTTCATATTTTAATGAAGTGGATAAAGTCATCCGTGAGTTTATATGGGCAAAAAAGAAACCACCAATTAAACTATCCATTTTACAACTAGACATAGAGCAGGGGAGCTAGCACTACCCCACTTTTTGATCTATTATCAAGCCGCGTTAGCTAGTTTACTAATTCAATTAGCAGCCCTCTCCTCAACATTTGATCATTTGATACTAAATCTCATGTTAACAGAAAACACAATTAAGCTATCAGCATTTCTGCACACTACGAAATTACACAGGAGAACAAGATATAAGGTCAATATTTAATTGCAACACATATTCAGCGGTTCTATAAAACCTATAATGTTCCAGCATGCCACACATACTCCTCTCTTGAAGACTGTGAGTTAAGGGCTCTCCAGTTTTCTCAAAGGGGACTGCAGTCCTATAACGATCCACGGTTTTGGAAGCTAGGCAATTTTTACAACAGTACCTATTTGATAACATGGGAATCATTTGTATTGCAATCTGAACCCCAAAAGTCAAGACCTGTGGTTAAGTTTTAGGCAAATAACATGCTTTCTTAAACCAACTACACAATGATTAGTGAGAGGGGGAGAACAATTCTAAAAGCATCCTATGATAAGAATCTGAGTGGTGTTGGAAACTGGTATCGGTTACTGCATCAGGGCACCAACGAGAGGCTCATTGAGGAAACAAATTGTCAGTTTAACATCCAGGAATGGCAGCAAGTGTGTGATTTTGGGAGAAAAGCATTAGGGCGGCCAAGTTTAAAAGAATGTCCTTTCTGTCTATATGGTTGGTCTATTACATTTCCCACAGATTGAATCATCAATTCCTAACCAGTGCTTTAGATGCAGTTTGGCTGGGGCAGGAGACTGGATTTATATATGTTTCACGTGTCATAAATTGCAACACTGTTGGGAGGAGGTTTTAGGTTCATTAGTCATTGCATGTCTCTGGTTATCCTACCCTCAATGCCACTGGGTTTGTTTGGGTTTTCTCCCACAAACAGTCAGCTGCCAAAATATCAGCAATATTTAGTTTTTTTAGTGGTGGCCAGATTCCTGGTGCTGCAAAATTGAAGATCACCGATGGTACCGACAATGGGTCAGTAGCTCACTAAGCTGAATCGGACCTATCAATTTGAAGAGGCCACGCAAAAAGGATGGGGGCATTTCGTAGATTCAGGGTTAGGTGGGAGGGTTATGTTTCGGTTACTCATACAAATTAAAATACGCAAGGTAGGCTAATTTCTATGGAAAGAAATATGAGGTTTTTTCTTAACTTTGTAATGCCTTTTTTTACCATCAGATTTCTGCTACTTTTTTAATATTATTTATGCCCCTATCTATCTTTATTGTAGTTAACTCATGTTTGGATATAGGTAATGCCGATTATATATTATGTGAAATATAATATGTAGTTATGATATTTATTGTCTAATATTATGAGATTGGTTATTAGAAAATGTTTTACTTTTTCTCTTGTACCATGATTACTGTGTCTGTTTTTTCTGCCCAATCAAAGTACAAACATTTGAAAAAAAAGTTTATGAGGAAGCAAAATGGTATTGGTGCTGTTGTTGTGGACATGACCTTGATACTAATAAAAAGGAGAGAATAGTTGTCCTGCAGTGAGATAACACAGATTTAATGTATGCTGCACAAACATTAACGTTAACACCACCAACTTAATTTTGCCAATGCCTGGTGAGCCACAAATGAATTGGCAAGAGTGAAAAAGACTATTTTTGTAACTACATGCCAACAATTGAGATTAAAGCATTGTCATCAGAAGAGAAGAAAGGAATAGTATTGCATTTTTTGGGTCCACATGGCATTCGGCAAGAGGATTGAATAGAAAAGGAAACTCGGCAAGAGGATAAGAATGACATTAATTTGAATGCTCTTGATGATTTGGAAACATATTAGTCACCTACTATTTGTGCACCAATAGACAGGCATACGCTCTTTTACAGGAAAACAGGAACAAAAAGAAACTCATGAGGATTATGTTTCAGCACTAAAGAAAATGGCAATGTCATGTAATTTTGGTATGTTACATAATGATTTGATCGTGGCCCGAGATACCCTTAAATAATTATGAATACACTATTTCTATAGCACAAGCTTCTGCACCTAAGGAGCTAACCGTAATATATCTAAATACATGCTCTATAGTCAAACACCATTTAGAAATCTTCAACCTTCTTGACACCGGGGCACCAGACATACTGCTACTGACAGAAACCTGGCTGACAACTGAGTCTACCCCAGATGTATCCCCTGCATTACCTGAAAACTAATATTTTCTACAGGCTAACATACTTCCTGGGAAAAGAGGAGAAGGGGTAGCAGCAGCTATAAAATAAAATCACCTTTCCTTCACTGCTATCTCCCCCTTAGGTGTCGCATCACTTGAAAATCTAACTATAAGACTGGATTCTCCCACTTTCACTGATCTACAGGCCTTCAAGCGCGATGGGGGAATTTAATAAAGATCTAGCAATTTATTTTGCACCCCTGACAATAGATTACGCAAAAATCCTGTTAATCGGAGATCTGAACTACTGGACAAATGAGGAATAGGGAGGAAAGGGCTCCAAGGAATTTACTGACTTGCTAAAAAACCTGAACCTCGATGGTCAGATACATGAGTCCACACACACAAAGGACATGCACTCGACCAGATATGGTCTATTAATCTCTTAGTTCAGAAGCTAACCATCATTCTGTGTGTGGTCAGATCACCATTTAATTAGCTTTATCTTAAGTGATCTCGCATTAGCCAAACCCTCTGCTGGAGCAAAATTAATGACCAGGAATTGGAATTGCATTAATCTGTCCAACTTTCATAATATCTTGGCATCTAAACCCCCAACAAGAATAGATAACGTTGATAAATTTGAGACAGCAATCACAAATTGGCTACTGAAGGCAAGTAAGATACATACCCCTTTACATAGTCAAACCAGCCGCTCGCGAGAGCACGAGGCCTCCAAGAGGTTCGCTCCAAAGCTGAAATTAGCAAAGCTAAGAACCCGCCAGGCAGAACAGAAATAGCGTAAAACCTATCTGCCAGAAACTAGAGAAATATATAACAAAATCCCAGACAGCCTACAAAGCAGCCATTCTAGAGGCTAAGAAAGCCTTCTTTACTCGCAAAGTAATAAGATCGGAAAACAAAGCAAAAGACATTTTTAATACAGTAAAGGAATTATCAAACCCGGACGAATAACACCTGGTATTATGCCTTCTCAGACACTCTGTGACGATCTTAATTCATTTTTTGTGAATAAAATAAAGAAAATACAAGATTCCATCGCTCCTAGTCCTCAGGGCTGGAAACCCAACAGCAAGATAGCAATCTCTTCATATTTTCTACCTTCCATCGTATAAATCTAGAAAATCTCACAGAATTAATAAAAAAAAGTAAAATCAGGCTCACCTAAAGAACCATGCCCGCCTGCAACACAAAAATACATCTTTACCCTCTTCCCAGACAGTATCCTCACCTTGCTCAACCTTTCACCTATGCATGGTGTGGTCCCTCTCGCCTTTAAAGAAGCAGTCATAATTCCGCTCCAAAAGAAAACTGGTATGGATCCCAGACAGTTAGACAACTATAGACCCACATCCCTTCTTCCCTACCCTGCAAAAAACTTCAAGGTACATGTAGCCAAACTTCTTTGTGCCTTCATTGAAGAGACCAACTTCCTAGATCCCTATCAAGCAGGTTTTCCGCCCTTTCAGTCGACTGAATCTGTCATCTTGAGTGTTGTGGATGACTTGAAAGAAGGAGCTGATAGGGGGCACATGCAAGCATTGGTCTTACTTGACCTGTCGGCAGCATTCAATATCGTTGATCACACAATTCTAGCGGATAGAATGGCTGTGGCAGGTCTTAGAGGCACTGCTTTGGAATGGATGAAATCCTATCTGAAAGACCGCACCCAATCAGTTAAGTTTGCCCCCTATAGCTCTGCCATATTTACCACAAACTGTGGGGTATCTCAGGGCTCCCCCTGTCCCCCCACCCTTTAACCTCTATATTTGCCCCCTGATCCACTCCCCCCAACAAATTAAGGTTAATATCTACAATTACACGGACGACATGCAATTGATTTGACTCCAAGGTTTTCTTCCAAGACCCTATGTTATTCATCAAAGATTGGAAGAATCACAACCACCTTAAACTCAACTCTGAAAAAACAGAGATAGTCATTACCAACAATAGACTACACCATTGGACCCCCACACACTGGCCAAAAATATTAGGAATTTCACCAACCCCCATTAGTGCTGCAAAGAGTCTTGGTATCCAAATTGACGCTAACCTCTCTATGCAACCCCAAATAAGCATAGTCACGTCATCCTGCTTTTGTCAACTGAGAAATTTCAGAAAAATCTGATTTTTCACCAGGGAGGCCAGCATGTTAATCATGATGGCCATGATTCTGTCTAGAGTTGACTATGCCAATGTCATTTACTTGGGTCTCCCCATCAATTAAACTTATAAGTTCCAGTTGATCCAAAATCAAGCTACCAGAATCATTTTTCAACAACCCAGGTACTGCCATACAAAACCATTGATGAAGGAGCTTCACAGGCTTCCTGTAGTACAGCGGTCCATGTTTAAGACGGGTTGTATTATCTTCAAGGCAATCAACAATAGAGGTCCCAACTTTCTGTCTACAAAGATCTGCCCATACCTCCCAAAACGGCATCTCAAATGAACTTGTTGATAGTTCCCAGATTTAAGTGCAAAATAATTGGTGGTTTACGCTTTTCCAAGTTGGGCCCCCAACTTTGGAACTCCATGCAGATCGACATCAGACAAACAGCTGAATATGTGAATTTTTTGAAAAAAATTGAAAACCTGGCTTTTCACTCAAGCCTATTGCTAGACACATCTTCTGTGGTGGTTTTAAAGTTAGCGCCAAGAGACCATTGGTGTACGTGCGCTCCACAAATTTCCCATAGCATAACATTATGCACATGAATAACAAAAGACGGCACAAGAGGTTGCGGGCTAGTGGAAAAGCTACACTGAAGGATGTTATCGCTATCGTGAGGAACACCGAAGTATCAGGTAGAAAGAAGTGCAAAGGCAGCATTTGAAAGAGAAAAAGCTATTGGGGAAGTTTGTTTAGTAGAGGCGAAAAGCAGTGTTAAAGTTGGTAAAAGAAGCAAGCAATGGAAGAATAAAGGAAGGAATGCTCAACCTTACAAACAAGTTAGTGGGAGCAAGCAAGATAAATTGCCATGTTGTTATAGAGGTGGTAGTACAGAGCATTATGTTACTAGTACAAGGTGTAGGAGAAGGGATCAGGAATGTTCTGACGGTAGTAAGATAGGATATTTTGCCAGAGTGTGTAAGAAGAAAGAGAGGAATACTAAAGTGAAGTGTGTAGTGGAAATATAGGAGTTGGGAATGTGTGAGGAGGACAACTTGAGTAGTGATGATTGTGTGTTACTAGTGTATGATAAAGGTTTGAAAATAGGAAACATTTCTCGGAATAAACCATTGTGTGAAATGGAAGTTGGTGGTATAAAAGTGAAGGTAGATACAGGGTCACCTTATAACTTAATTAACAAGGAGGGTTGCAATAATGACGCCCCCAAATTGAATGGACAAAGGGTTCCTGCACTTTTATTTGCAGACGACACCATACTAATATCCCAAACCCCCAGAGGATTGCAATCTCTCTTAAACTTTTTCAAACAATATTGCAATGGGAAGGGCCTTGAAATAAATACAAATAAGACCAAATACATGGCCATAAATCCCCACAAAACTTTTAAGGGTAATTTAATGCTAAACAATGAAAAAATAGAAGCTGTACATAATTTTACATACTTGGGAGTTTCATTGGATTCTAAGTTACTGTGGAAAACCCAATTAGAAAAAAAGCAAAATGCTATTAAAACAGAATATATTGCCTATTGTGAAAAAACACTCGAGGTCTTTAAGTTCAAGGCACAGTCTGCGGCATTATATGGGGAAGAAATATGGGGGCCAATGTGCAAGAACGCTTTCGCAGTAAGTGAAAACAAGTTCTTTAGGGCTCTCTTGAGATTGCCAACAAGTACCCCATTAATACCTGTACTGTTGGACCTAAATATGAAGCACACTGATCATTATGCTATCCTGCAACCGCTATCCCTGTGGGTAAGACTCTGATGTACACCAGAACAAGATGATTACAAGAATGGTCTCCAGGAAATAATGAGAATAGATTGCAATACTACAAATGTTTGGTTAAAACATGTGCGCACATGGTTAAAAAGAATCAGCCTGATCCAGTTTTGGGAAGATCCATCCACATTGACCCAAGATTAAAAAAACAACTTAAAACTTTATTTTGGACATATATTTACAGTAGTATTTCAAATGATTAAACAGGTGGAACCTTGACAAATAGCTTTGTTGTATTTAAATATATTCCTTACTTTGAACAGGTTTTAGACGCGGTTCAACCGCCTTTGGCTAAAACCTTGTTTATGAAGTTAAGGTATGGTACTTTGAAAACAAACCACACCGTTGCTAGGTGGACAAGTTGTTGCAAGGAAAAGGCTTGCGATGTATGCACTTTATGTACGGGTAATACAAAAGAAGAGGAAGCTCATATCCTGTTTTTCCGCCCTTTCTACGAGGTAGCTAGGAAAAGATGGATTATACCTGTTTGTAGGAATTTGGGTGTGCGCTCCTATAAGGAAGCAGAAAGGATCCTTAAGACTGATACCAGGCAGGTGATAGTTTTTGGTGTCAGTAGATTTTTATTGGCAATAAGCTTTTAATGTAAAAAAATGGGTTTGAATCTATAATGAAATTCGTGATGTAAGGACTTAAATCTATACAGAAATTAGCGATGGAAGTGTATTGCAATTATTTATAAATTGCTGCTGCTATTGTGTCCATATATTACAGATTTTCAAAGTATTTTTGCAATAGGATATGATTACAAATCGTTTTAAAATGTATGATTCTATGTGCTTTTAATTAGATGCCTTTTTAGCTTATTTAAATTAGACTTTTATGTCACAATTTCCTAACATCTTCTGTGCTATCTGTAAGAGTAGAAATCACCTAAATAGAACTGATTGTAATATGTGTTTTTATGTATCTTTCATGGCTCGATTGGGCCGAAATAAAGATTATAATTGAAATTGAAATAATTAACAAGGAAATGTGGAGTGAGAAATTTGAGGGTAAGTTTGGATGTGGATTAGAAACTCCAGATATTCATCTTGATAGTTTTACAGGGAAACTATACCAATGATTAGGTTCAGAGTGGTATCATTCAAATGTAAAGGAAGGTATGCTGAAGGGAAATTATATGTCACAGAAAGAGGTCTGTGTGTGCTAGGATGGATTGACCAGCAAGCTTTGAGTCTAATTTTAAATCCTAATAGTAAAGGACAAGGGTTGTTGTCCGAGGAAGGAATGTGATGGAATTGGGAAAAATTTAAGTCAAGATCTCCCTTAAGTGTTTTTGGGAAGCATTGGGAAGCTGAGTGGATTTAAAGACAAAATAATGCTTCAGGAGAATGCCAAGCCAGTTCACCACAAAGTTAGAAATGCACCATTTGTTGTAAGAGATGAAGTGGAGAAAGAATTGTGGAAATTAAAAACGGATAGAATCAGTGGAGTGGTTTTCTTCAGTTGTTATTACTAGACGTAGTAATAGTAAAATCTGATTATTTGTTGATTCAACAGACTTTAAAAAGAACATTCTTGTGGATCAATTTCTGTTACCAATAATTAATGAGCTTAAAGCAAAAACAAAAGACATGAATTGTTCTCTACAGTTGATCTTTCATATGGGTAGCATTTGGTGTCCTACAATAAGAAAGCAGAAAATTGATGGGTTTGTACCACCATTTGGATGTTACCAGTTTGTTAGGATGCCATTCGGACAGGCTTTCGCCAATGCTGTTTTCCAGAGATTTATGGCTGACGTTTTAAAATATATTGACAGTACATTATATTTCCAAGGCAAAATATTAGTAAAGGGAAAAGACAAAAAGAAACATGGTGGAAGATGAAGGAGAGTACTCTGAATTGCAGAGAAAAGGTCTTACAGCAGAATTTTCAAAATGTCAATTTGCTGGAGTCTGTATTATGCTTAGGACATGTCATCAATTCAAAGGGCATCTTCCAAAGAACGAGTTTTTGGAGGCAGTTTGGAAAGCACCACACCCAGATATAAGGGATAAATTACATACTTTTTTGGGGTTAGCAGAGTACTATTCTAATTTTGAAGCAAAAATTTGTACACAAAACATTTACATTGCGACAGCTACTTGAAGTGAAGAACAAATTTGTATGGAATGATGAATGTAAAAAAGGTTTTCAAAGAGATTAAGAATGAAATATGCCAAGCAGCATCCATTCAAGGTTTTTACCCAAAGGCATACAGTGTGATCACCACAGATGCGAGTAATAATGGTTTAGGTGCTTCTTTTCCCAAGTGGACAAGGGTGGAAAAGAGTGGGTTGAATCAAGAAGTTTGACACCTACAGAGGAGTATTCTTCTGTGATTGAGAGAGAGACCTTAGCGTGTGATTTGGGTATGGAACATTTACAGGCTTTCATTTGGGGAACAGAAATTGAGTTAATAACTGACCACAAACCATTAGTGAAGTTGCTAACTACAAATAGTTTAGTAAAAGCATCAGCTTGAATATCAGGTCTGTCCATGAGATTACAATATGACTTATATTTCAGGTACATGAAATATAGTAGCAGATTATGTAAGTAGTTTACCCTTGCTAGTGGTGGAGATTCCGTCTAATGATGGGGTGATTTCCAGGTGGGGACTGATGAAGTGGAATCTATTGATGAGAATAAATGGTGAAAAGCTTGTGAGCAGTATAATATTTTCATCAAATTTCATTTTTAGGAACAACATACAATTTAGCACCTCAAATATTTCCCGTTAGCCATGTTAGAGTAATAGAGGAAGTACAGTCGCATTTTTGACAGGGAAACAGTCAAACATAATATCCAAATATTCCAAGTGCCCATCTCTGTAGAAAGAGCTGGGAAGCCCAGAACAACCATCCTTCCTAAGCATGATAATATTTTACAGTCTGTGAAGAAGTTTACGAGAAATGGTTGGTGTGGAAGGAATTTGCGTCTGGGGTCCGTGAAGGGATATTGGGAAGTGAGGAATAAATTGTGTTTTGGTGGTAATTTTGTTGTCAGAGGAGAGACACTGGTAACTCCTGGCAGTATGAGAGATAAGTTAGTAAGTCTTTGCAATGAAGGTCATTTTGGTATTGTTAGAACTAAGAGAAAAGGTAAAAATGTGTATTGGCGGCTGAGTATTGACATTGATATTGAGAGAGTGGTGCGTAATTGTGCAGAGTGTGCAGATTCAGATAAATGGTTGAATACTTTGAGACTAGAGTTTTATCCCATTGAGTGTCCTAGTATGGCATGGGATATCGTGGTTGTTGATTTTATGGGACCTATCCGAACTAAAGAGGAAAGTATATAATTGTTTTAATTGATTATTTGAATAAATGGGTTGAAATAAAGGTGGTACAAAAGGCTGATGCCTAGACAGTTGTGGAAATTCAAGATAGTTTGTTTTTGAGATGTTTGCCAAATAAACTGTTAAGTGATAATGGTTCACAGTTGAATTCTGTTTTAGTTGAAGATTTCCTGTGGAGAAACTGTATAGTGCATTCGAACACTTCAGTGTATCATTCAGCTGAGAATGGAGCTATAGAGTGCTTTAATCGTGTGACTAAAGGTGCTATTCAGATTGCAAATGGGAAACGTTGGAAAGAGAGGTGAAGAAAATGCTGTGGTTTTATAGTCTTACACCATATCTCACAGGGCGCAGTCCTTTTGTTTTGTTGAGTGGCATAGGACCTTTCACAAAAGGTAACGTGGATTTGATGAGTCAATAAGGAAGGTAAATCGGTCTCCACATAAAGTGAAAGAAAGAAAGCACAACAGGCATATAAAACAGGCATATAAAAAGTATTATGACTCCAAACATGGAGTCAAGGATGTTGATTTGGAGGAAGGAGAGTGGGTGAAGATCAAAAAAGTTGGAAAAATGTCTAAGGGGGAAAGTGTTTTCACTGAACTACTACAATTGATCGAGTGTTTGGTTAAGTGTTGAGGAAGATGGAATGTTGAACTTGCAAGAGTTACCAGTAAGAGTAGAATGATACATCCTCCAACTAGATTCAAAGATTGTATTATAGAATCGGTTCCATATTTTTCCCCATATTTAGGGGGAAGATGTGTGGTAATTGTCATTTATTCGAGGCAGTGGGAATATAACTTTAGTTGCCATTTATAATGTAGGAGAGTCCTATCAGGTCTGGGGGTGGGGTATTCTGAAGTGACCAGTTGTGAGGAGACTTGTACTGCTGTTTAGGAGCTAAGAAATAAAGTTAATATTTACTAACCAGCTAGATCTGGTCTCATTAAATGCACAAAATCGCATTCTGCCATATAACACAAAACCCTTTAAAACTTTGTGAAAAGTGAGAATTACCAGGTAGAAATGATGCTAATACCCAGAGAACGAGTGGCATCAATGAAAACCCATGTCTATTAAAGTCATACAAATTAGCATTGCCTAGCTTTGGAATGCTAATGCCAACTGAAACTAGGTGCAATCAATGGGGAAATGTGGTATTGGGCCACCATTTGCTTGAAGATAAGTGTACTCATGCCATGTCTTGAGTACAGAAATGAAACAAGGTCCCACCCATGCTAAAACTTGCAGGCTGAGGTTTATTTGCATTGGCGCGATGTTGTCATCTCCACAAGAGATGGCACAAAATATGAGACTGTGCTAAATTTGTCAGATCATACAGCTTCACAGATTTTCTCACATTCTAGATTTGCATACATGTGAGTAAATCTGTCAATCAGCTATATTTAGCAAGCTACCATTCAATATTTCTCTAAATCTTACACATTTGGCTCTATATTCTTAAGGCCACTCTGGAGTATTAACTAACTGGTGATCCAGAATCATCATCATGTAACTAAGTTTGCAATGTGACTGACTAGCACTTTGCAAGTTCCAAATTTAGGGCTTGATTTACAAAGGATTTGCCTCACATTGCTTTTCTGGCTTAAATGAGTCTTAAGTCAATAAATACTAGAATGATCTTAACAAAGGGGAAAACCTATGTTTCAAGGCTATCTTGGCTTGTTTCTTAAGTTAGAGAAATATCTACTAAATCAGACATTTAAATATTGTGTGGGTTGGCATTTAAGACCTTGCTAAAGTCCAAGCAGACAACACTTTATTTTTTATATAACGTACCTAAAATGTTTATAGCAAGGGCTGCTCATGAATCTCAATCCAATATATCTTATATATCTGGCTTCTGGGAGAACATGCTATCATGAATCATGGCAACGCATTACTTCAAAGATACGTTGCAATTATTGTCTTCATAATTAATCCTTTCCACTAATGTTAGGGTGAAAGATCTACGGTTGCCATCTCTGTCTACAATCTTTAGAGAATTCTGACTAAGGTGGATTACGTGGTCAGTTGGAAGGCCTCCGACCGCAGTTAGGAGGCTTTTTGACACATCGACGGTTTCATTTCCCACCGCCTAGGCGGTTGGAATTGAAACCAGTTGGTCATTCCAACTGGCATCCGAAGGGCTCAAGGAGTCCGTCGGCCAGTCAGAGAACAACCGGTAATCCCAATGGATGACGTCTCCGCCGTCAGAATTGCGAAATCGATTTCCGACAGCCTTTCTGTGCCGGCCTTTTGAACACAGAAATGCTGCCAGAAGTGATTTTGAGGGCCCCTAGCAGGGCCCCTTTGCCTCCGCAACCTATGATTGTGGGCCTGGGGGACACCTATGGTCCCCCCCCTGTAAATCTGTGCACTGTGTGGCAGGCACCCTGAGGTGCCTGCCACAGCGTGCAGGGATTCATACAAAGTCCCATTTCTCTATAGGAGCTAGTGCTGCGGCCGGTTTACAGTCGCAGCACAAGCTCCCATAGAGAATTGGGAGGATGCAACCACACAGTGTGCAGCATCATCATGCAGTTGGAACCGCCAACCAAAGGTTGATCGGTCTCTAATCTGCGACTGTGTCGGTCAAAGGCAACTCCGACTGACATTGCAATCGGCCCCTAAATGTTTTTATTAAATTCTCTAGAACTCCCCAAGTATGTAGTGTGCAACACTGTTGCCTTGTTTTATGTCACAAGTCTCAGTATATCAGATCTTATTGGTTCATCCATTATATGTTCAGCAGGTTCCAGGAGGAACCACACACTATATAGTGTATTTTTCTTTTGCAAATATTAAACAAATGTTTTGACTCAGCCTTCTTTGTACCTCTTTTTATTTACCCTTCCCCTGCCTCTCAGATATAAAATTCCCTCAGTTTCTCCCTTCACTAACACACCTAAAAAAAACCTAAAAATATTTTTCACCTTGCTTTAGATATAAGGATATTTTCTCATAGGCATTGTAATATCTTCTCTCTGTTTCTTCAAATTTTTACAATATCTCTATGCTATCACAAAAAGATGATAAAACTATTTCTCACACTTCCCCCTAAGAACTCTAATGTCTTTACTGGATTACTTACTTGCTTAGCATAAACATTGCAAGCATTTTAAATAAACCCATTTGTTTTTGCCCGTGTTTTGATATTTTCATTAAAAATTCCTTTTCCTTTGACACAGAAAAGAAGTTCGATAGGGTCTCCTGGTCATTTCTCTGGGTGGTTATGGTAAAGATGGGTATGGATCCAGTGTTTTTGAAGTCCATGAAAGCACTGTATAACAATCCAAGAGCTAAAATCTCGTATATGGGGGGCATTCAGAGTCAGTTGTCATACAGCACGGTACAACACAAGAGTGCCTATGCTCCCCTTTATTATTTGCCCTTTATATTGATCCATTGAATAGGAGAACAAAGAATAATCATTTAATTCCACCGGTTTGCTCTCAGGGATAGGAAACAAAAATGTTGGTATATGCCGATGACCTGGCAGTTTTTACCCTGGAGCCAGGGTCTGCATTGAGAGCGATCGCAAAGGAGGCAGGAAGTTTTGGAAGCTTTCCAGATATCTAATAGATCAGGGCAAAACCCAAGTAATTATCAATGGCAAAGTTCCGTATTAAGATAGGCTGGTGGTTGACTGTTCGGTTTATCTTGGAGTTAACATCACAGGCGACATTGAGAGAAATGAGGAAATTAATTTAGATCCTCTGATTAAGAAAACTAAAATGGTGTTGCGGAGACTGAATCCTTTAAGGCTTCCCTTAATTGGGAGAAGAAACATATTGAAAACAATTTTTTGGGCTAAAATATTATATTTCTTTTGTCCTATCCCTCTTGATGGTTTAACGTATTGGATGGGTTGATTTCTAGATTTTTTTATTTCAAAAGGTTTTTATTAGCATTTATAGAAAAATATAACGCAGTATTTAGTACAACAATATGCAGATGTTTCAAGGTGATACTGAGTGAATTAGATCGAAACTCTATGGTCCATATATCCTCTCAGGAAATGCTAGCACAGAGGGCCTAAGACAGCAGGTAGAACATCATTACGCATTGCATTCGTCCACATTGTTAGCAAAGTGCAGTGTTGTATGCAAAAGTCTCTAGTACTGGTATCTTAGAGTTTCAATTGTCTAGTGGCAGGGGCGAAGTCCCTATGACACGAGGCTCCGTGTCAGCGTTTTGGAACTCTTTCCCTATTAAGTATGCCTTTACTGTGTTACTGTAGCATTATTGTACCTCTTAGCTATATATATTGAATCAGAGAAAAAAGAAGAAACAACCAATAGGTAGGAGGGGAGGGTAAGAAGAGGATAGTAGGGAAGGGTGAGTTCATGTGATGAGGGGCAAGTTATGGTGTCCTACTACCATTTCCAAGACATGTCGCATCACTGGAAGGCGCAGCTCCGGTTCCACCAGGCACTTTCTCCGGTATCATGTGATGCAGGGTCGAGGACGGCAGCAATGGTCTAAGTGTCGGGAAATAGAGTGTCTAGGTCATGAAGAGTGCATGGGGGTGGTGTGCAGTGCAGTCATTCAGTGGGGTTTCAAAAGGTCTCTGGGTCATTGGGGTGGACGCATTGTCAAAAAGCAGTAGGGCTCGAAGTCGTGGTGGCTGTAATCTAACATTTTCCAGTCGCCCCAGATGATCTACCAACGGTTTCCACAGCTTTATGAATTTGGTGTCCCAAAGTTGGAGGCGCGCCATGAGCAACTCCATTGCCACTGTGTGCCATAAGCGGGCGAACCACACGTTTATGGAAGGTGTTTCTACTTTCTTCTAATAGAGGGCAATAGTCTGTTTTGCAGCACCCAGCATATGGAAACTGAAATGCCGATCTCGGCGGGTCATAGCTCGCAGGTTCACCAGTTTAAGGCCCAGAATGATTGTGAGCGGATCTTCAGACAGTGGGTATCCGAGCACCCTTTTAATATGGCTGAGGACTTCTTTCCAATAGGCAGTCAGAAGAGGGCACAACCACCAAATGTGTATAAGTTCCCCCAGTGCTTGAGTGCAAAGCCAACATAGGGGGGGCGCATTGGGAAACATTTTTTGAAGCCGATTTGGAGTATAGGACCATTGAGTCATTTCCCTGTAGGCAGATTCTTGCTGGGGGATACTTTGAAAAGTTTTTGGAATGTCGAGCCAGAGGCGCGCCCACTGAGAAGAGGCAATGTCGGCATCAGAAAGAGACTGCCACCGCTGCGGATATGGGTGAGGGTCCGAACGCTGTGAGTGCTGGAGAACTTGGTATATGCGAGAGATTAGTCCCTTAGAGGTGCCGAAGGTACGTGCCAGACGTTCAAACGATGTAAAAGGTCACGTGGCCACCTGTGCTAAAGAGGAGCCCTGTAGCCAGTGCCAGAGCTGGACATATTGGAATCTGTCCTTCTCTGTTGGTTAAATTTCTTGTTTGCATTGCACAAAGGTTTTGATGTTTTTCCCTTAAGAATAGGTTGTGTATCATTCCAATACTTGTCCGTCCAGTTTTCAAAATAGGGTGGGCAACACGTAGGGCAGTATGTGGGGACAGGAAGGAAGTGAGGCCCCTTCGGACTGATACTTTGTCCCAAACTCGAGTACCATTTTAGTAGGAACCGCCATGTAGGCGCTGCGGTGGCGTACTTACTGAGGCAACCATGCATGATCCCAAAGAGGTCAACAGGTGACCGCCCGATCCATGTTGAACCACACCTTCTCACTCTCCCACGCTCCCCATTCAGGTATAAAGCGAAGATGGGAGGCCCAATAGTATTCTATCAGATTAGGGCAAGCAAGCCCACCCTTGTCTCGCGGGAGCATTCGAAGTTTACTAGAGAATTGCTGTCT
Organism: Lissotriton helveticus; assembly: GCF_964261635.1. NCBI lineage: Eukaryota > Metazoa > Chordata > Amphibia > Caudata > Salamandridae > Lissotriton > Lissotriton helveticus. The sequence goes on from NC_136072.1 coordinate 116,424,474, forward strand.
CTTTCCGCCCATATGAATGCTTTCAATTCACGCTGTAGCCCCTGCATTTGGTGTTCTGGGATGGGCGTCGGCAAAGTTTAGAATAGGTAAAGAATCTTCAGTAGAATGGACATTTTGACTGTGTTGAGGCGTCCCTACCTGGAAAGCGGCAAAGCTTTCCATGTTCGCAGATCGGTGATGACTGAGTTTTTGTATTCTTGCCAATTAGCTTGGGACCAAGTAGCTAAGTCCGGCGTTAAATTGAGTCCAAGATATCTTACAGAGCTGGTCGTCCATTGGTACGGGAACGAGAGCCTGCAGGGTCACAATATCCTCGACCGGGATCGTGAGATTAAGGGCCCATGATTTCCTATGGTTGATTTCAAGCCCTGAGGCAAGCTCGTAAGTCTGGAGCAGTGTATGTACCGCTGGAAGCGAGTGCAACGGATCAGATAAGGTGAGAAGTAAGTCGTCCGTGAAGAGGGCAATCTTATGTTCGTTGCCCCCAAGGGTAATACCACGAATATCAGGGGACCGGCGTACCATAATGGCGAGTGGCTCCACTACAAGGGTGAACAATAGAGGTGACAGGGGGCAGCCCTGCCTGGTACCCCTAAGGATGGAGCTAGGCTGCATAAGTTGACCATTTACCCGTACTTTGGCGAGCGGCGAGACGCAAGAAGCCATAATGTGCGCTATCATCTGCAGACCCAAACCTACTTTCTGTAGAATGGCAAAGAGAAATGGTGCTACTCGGCGCACATTGTCCGCCCCTTGGCGTTGTTGGATAAAGCCCACCCGATCCGGTTCAATGAGATTGGGCAGGTGTGTGCTAGGTCATTTGGCAAATATTTTGGTGTATAGTTTGAGATCTGTATTTAACAGGGCAAAGGAGCAAAAGGAAGAGCATATTATGGGGTCTTTCCCAGGTTTCGGGATGAGGGCTATTTCTTCCATCGCCATGTTCGGGGAGGGCCCGACTGTATCCGTGAAGGAGTTAAAGAGGCGTAACATATATCGTTGCAGTTGCGGCAGGAAGGCGCGATAAAACGAGAGTGGGAGCCCGTAGAGGCCTGGTGTTTTGCCTAGTGGGAGTTCATTTAGGGCACTAGCTAACTCCTCTAGAGTGATAGGTTCTTCCAAGAGCCTGGAATGATACTCACTCAGGGGATCCCAGGCGCAGGCATCTAGGGCGGCCGATATTCGGTCAGGTGCGGGCAGATCACTAGAATAGAGAGACACATAGTAGTCTTGAAACGTTCGAAGTTTAGCAGATTCTGTGGTGGCCCTTGAACCGTCTCCCACCTTTAATTTTGCAATGTGGGCTTTGGCCGCCCGGGCTCTCAAGCGACGTGCTAAGACAATACCTACCCTGTCCCCACAGTCATAATAGCACTGTCGCAATGCAAGTAGAGCATGTTCGACCTTTTTTGTTCTATGCGCACAAAGCTGGCCTCTAAGGAAAGCCAAAAGCCTCTTATGTATCGCCAAAGGGCGCTCCTGATCTAATTTCTCTAGTGCCTTGATTTTGCATGTGAGTTTGCTCTCGTATAACCAGGCTTCCCGCAACCTGGCAATGGCGATGGATGTAAGAGCGCCGCGAATCGTAGTTTTGAATGCATCCCATAAAACAGGGAGAGGTGTTTCCGGAAGGTCGTTAGTTTCGAAATAGGATGAGATAGTAGCTTGGAATTCTTCCCTGTCCACTGGGTCTCTAAGAATGTGGAGTGGAAACCGCCATCTTGTAGGCCTCTTAGGATGGAAGAAGCACTTGTGAAGAAGTAACTCCACATGCGTGTGATCAGAGATCGATACATCCGAGATAGCTGCCCAGAGAGTGTCTTTAACCAGAGAATGTGACACGAAAAGAAAGTCAATGCAAGAATAGGAGCGGTGCGCGTGGGAGTAGTACGTGTAATCCTGAATCTCGGGGGAGTGATTTTTTCGTTGCTGCCGACATAGCACCCACCACATGGAACACGCCCCCACTACGATTGAGTTCGGCATCCCATACCAAGTTAAAATCCCCCCCTACCATAAGGTCCGAATTTACCGGCACTATATGCTCTCTTAAGATCTCCCGCAAGAAGGCATCCTGACCCTGATTTGGCGCATATATGTTACAAAGAGTGAGTGTGCGGTGCCCACTCCTGACCTCCACCTTAAGAAGTGTGCCCTCAGTGTCACAAATTGCCTTGGTCTCTCCCTGGGGGATGCCTGCCCGACAGAGGATAGCTACACCCGCTGTCTTAGTGGTTGCTGAGGACCAGAACTGGTGAGGAAACGTGGGTGAGACATACGTGTTACATCAGCCCTGAGAAGATGGGTCTCTTGTAAGAAAATTATGTCGGGTTTTGCAACAGTAAATACCTCCATATTTGGCGCTGTTTGTTGGGGGAATTGAGTCCCTTCACGTTAAGGAAAATAATCTTCAAACAGGGTATGGAAGTCATCGTCACCTATCGTCGGGTGTAGTTGCCGCCTCAAAGCTCTCCCAAGTGTCAAGGAGTCCCCCCCGCCGAGTGAATGGATAGGAAAAGGGAAGAGGGGTGAAATGGTAAGTGCGGATAAAACAACTTGAGTAATGTAACGGCCAACATGGCCAACAAGGCCTATTCCAGTCTAGGAAGTAGCCAGACACACTGGCACAGGCTGTCCCGGCGCTAAGTAGTAAGTCAGTATCACTGGGGTACAGCCCCAGGCCGCCGCTTCGACAGTTTAGGCAAGGCATCTGCTAATGTAACTAAGAAAAGAGGGGTGTGGCAGCTGCAGACCGATGAGCCAGAGCCTATCCCCAGGTATGGGGTAAGTGTTCAGCATATCGACAAGCATCGAGGCGGATCATTTGATGTCAGACGCTTGTGAGCCTGAGGGCGATGATCCTCCTTCTAAGGATTTTATATGTTGTATTATGTCCTGTTTTTCTTGGGATGATCTGCTGCCATCATGTGAAGATGGATGTCTGGAATGGCGAACCGTGGTCCACTGTGGTTTCAACGGAACTCAAAGTTTGGAGGCTTGCATGTAGGACTGGCCAGGGGGCTGTTCGGGATTTGAAGCAGTTGGGTCGCCTCTCTGTAGGATCTCAGCACGCAGCATTTGGACTCCCATTGGAACATGATGGCAAAGGGGTGTCCCCATTGATAGCGGATGTTAATTTCCCAGAGCTTGTCCGTGACGGGTCAGAAGTCCCTCCGGCAACGGAGGGTCGTGGGAGCCAAACCATGAAATAGTTGAATGGGCGCACCTCTGCATAGTATCTCAGATTTGTCTCTGGCAGCCTTGAGGATGGCTTTTTTTTTGGTACAAACGTTGACACGGTCAGACTATCAGACTATCAGGGATGAGTCCAGGCTTTACAGATGGTCCCGAGACCCTATGCGCACGCTCCAAGGCAGGCGGTGAGGCGTCGTCTCCTCTGATGTCGTGGAGCAGCTCAGCCACGAAGGTCATTATGTCCGTGCCGTCTGCCCCGATTGGAGCACCTCGTATGCGTATGTTATTCCAGCGCCCCCTATTTTCCAGGTCTTCTTGCTTGATCTAGAGTTCAATATGCTGCTCTTCCAGTGTGGCGAGCCGTTGCTACAAGTGCTCCTGGTTTTCTGTGTGAGCGTCAAGGGTCTTTTCTAGGTCGTCTACTCGTCCGCCCAGTTCCAAGATATCTTTCCGGAGCTCCTTTATGCATGCTTGTACTTCCGTAAGTAGAGACCCTATTTCAGACTTTAGCTCTTGCATGAAAAGTGACATGATTGTGTAACCAGCTCGGTGGGGCCCCCAGCGCCGCGGCAGTTGTCGGAGCCGGACCCGGCTTGTTCCACAGGTCCATGACTGTAGCATCTTTGGGGGTTACTTTGGGGCTCTTTCCCAGTCCTGGATCGAGTCATGTTCACGGGGTGCTGGTGATGCTCGCAGTAAATCGCCAGGAGATTGCTGTTTTGCTGCCAGCCACCTGCTCTCAGCCGAGCCTGGGGTACCTGATTCTAGACCCTGGGGATGGTAGAGAAGCCGCGGCAGACGGAAACCAGTTCCAGTATCGCAGTGATGGGGCGTGTTGTTCAAGAAATGCTATGGAGATTGTGAACCCTAAGAGTGGAGCGCGATGCCTTAAATTTCCTGACCTCGATGGGGGGGCAATGCAGGTCTTCAGATTGTCTAATCAACTCAGGCCCTCCAAGTAGCCAACTGACTCCCAAGCCACCACAGGGTTTTCCGCTGGCGCTAGCGTCCTCCCGTGCCTGTTGCTGCATGTTAGCCCGGGCTTGTTACTTGGTTGAGCCCGCAGGGAGGGCGAGCCAGTGTGTAGGGGCCCGCGGCACTGCTCGCAGGCGGCCTGGGGTGCAGCATCAAAGCACCCAGGGATGCCGCCGGTGTGTATGCTATGCCCCGGGAGGATTGCAGGTGGACGGGCTCGCAGAAGGCTCAAGTCACAAAGGGAACCCCCCAGCGGCGGCGTTAACGCCACACCCTCTGCCCTCATACCTGGCTGGAGTCTACACGTCAGGATCTCACTGCCGGTGACTGGTCAGCTTTGTCCAAGCAGATCTGGGATTTTCTGGGATAGAAAGTAAGGGGGGTCATCTGGGTTCTGTAAAGTGGAGCTTGCGGAGCTGATTATTGGTAAGAAGACTTCAATAGGGTCTGACAATCAATCACTGAATTAAGGGTGGGGGGGGGCTGATGATCTGTCTGGGTGCTGGGGTCCATTTGAAGAGCCAGGTTTTGAGATCCTTCCTGAATTGGGTCAGCGGGAGCCGCCCGACGCACCAAAAGGGTTAAACCTGCAGGCAAACCTGTAAAATATGATCAGTCAAATTACATGTTATTTATGTATTTAGTTGTTTCATGCAGTACTGGTGTGTAACTGTCCAGTCACATTGCAGCATTTATGTGTCTTTGAACATGAAACTCCTTGTTTACAGCATTATTGTGTCACTGAGTATAGAATTCCTTGTTTATTCTACTTTTTCTACTTTGAAAGAGGATGGATATACAGGTATATGGCTAGCCAATATGATGTGTTAACTGTCACATGGAAGGGAACTGTCACATGGAATGGTGGGTGGACTTCTCAGGAGTTGTTGGAGGCCTAGCTCTTATTCCGAGCTGATTTGTTGCATTATTGATATGATTAGAAGATAAGGTCTCCTTTATGAACATTCTTGTCTATTACAGTTCTGTTTAAAGATAGCAGATTAGGTTAGCCCCTCTGATATTGGCTCATGGCTTTCCAGCGGTAGGGGTCCTGTCATGTGACAGCTCTGTGTCCACATTTAACTCTGGTTTATTGTGGCTTAACTCATCAGCTTTGGATTGCCTGACCTGAGGTAGCCACCCAGTATAATGGGGGTGCATTCATATCTGTAAAATGCTTCATGGATAGCAGAACTGATTTTGAATTTGATTCTTTGCTCATTGGAAACCAGTAGAGATCATTCAATTATATGTTACAGTGGTCCTATTTATATAGCCAGGCAGACCCTGTCAGATTAGTTGAGTAATCTCTGCACCTTCCGAATTGCCCTCATGGGTGCCCCTGAACAGTTATTATATTGCAACGATTAAGTTGGGAGAGAATCAGATCACTTACATGTTTTCTTTGTTGGTTCATATGAAAAAGCAGGAGGCGAGAATTAATAGTTATTTTCTGCAATGATCTTGATCATGATTTGATGTGACTGGATATGTCTGAGTTGAACTATACCCTCATTTTGACTTTCTGTGTGGGTGAAGGGCATTCCACTGATTCCTAAAACCAGTAGAAAGGGGGACTGGTCTTGGGCTGGCCTCGGTAGTTAAATGGTTTATCAGCTAATCAATTTTTAATTAAATTCTGACTTGAGAAGATTTTGTGTATCAATAGGTGTATGTGCTTCTTTTTATGATCTTGAGTTACTATTCACATTTTGCCGGATGTAGTTCTAGGCTACATCTGCATAAACTTGGACGAGATGTTGCTATAAGTTTATTTCTGCTGCTAGCTTCATCTAAATATTGAAGCACACTAGTGACTTTGGACCCTTTGGGAAAATAAGTGATACGTTTTGTGGCCTAGAGCAAGATGCAGATTCTGATCTCCTGTCACCCTTCCAGAGTAAATACCCCAGAAGGTCCAGCTCAAAGATCTCATGTAATTTCTTCAGATATTGTAGCAGAATGTATTGGTCTACAATATCATTCAGATCTAGATGATCAATGGAAGAAAGTGGTGGTGGATGGTAGTCCGGCAAAAATTATAATGATTTGGTCCATTAAAGGTTTCAGTAATTTAAACTAGAACTCAACCCCTGGTAGCTATGGCACAGAGCAGACACGTGTAAAGCATTTAGAAGTTCCAAAACAGTTAAAAAGACAATAACACAACACAATTAAGTTCCCGCTCCAATTTATAAAAATAGAGAATATTTTAATGAATAAAATGACACCAAAATTACAAAAGTCTAATTAGGGGAACAGGAGATACAATTTCTTTTGAAAATGCAAGTTTTAAATAAAAAAGGCAAAAAGCTGTACACTCCTATTTCTGGGGTTCAAACTAGCAAAGAGCGATGTAGCCATATCATAGAAAGCAGAACACTCCCCTTCTGTAACAGTATGGAAGCAGGGCCTAGACCATTTAGGGGGCTTGAGGTTGCGGTGCACCAGGCAAAACATACCAAAATTTGGCAGAGGCGGGCAGACTATAGGGGTATCATATTGGAACCTGTTTGTTCCCTTGACCCATGTATTGAAGAACAGATTAAAACCTATGGGAATTGTAGAAGTGGACAAAGGGAGCACATTTGAACTCTCATTTATGGAAAATTCTGGATTTGACTGATGGGAGGTGAGGAGGGTGCTGTGGAACTTTCTGTGCAAGTTTTATGTCATTGTTTATGATCAGTTTGTAAGCATTATTTTTCTTATGCACATCGGCCCATGGGCTGGGATATCTCAGTAAAATCTAATAAAATTTGTTATGAAAAAAAAAGCACAAAGCATCAATTGTGGGCAACTGGTCGACCAAGATCCAGACATAGGTAAGGTTTCAGGTCGACTGCGCTGGACTACGGGTTGTATACAAGGTCCAGGTGAGTCCTTGCCAAAGAGTTCTTTTTTATACTTAGACATTTTCTGGAGAAAAGGTGTTCATTGAAGAGTCACTGGCGAAGCAAGCTGCAAGCTGGATCCAAATCAGGGTTTGTTGATGGTTGGGTGCTGAAGAGCAGTGTCCCGGTGCAATTGTCAATGAAAGGGGGGGAGCTCAGAGCAGACTAAGTCTGGCGCCTGTATCAAGGAAGGCCTCAATGTGAATCGGCTTCAGCTCAGCATTGTTTTCGGTGAAGTCCTCTACTCTTTGACTTAGAACATTTTCTAGAGGTCAGACCTCCTGAAGCAGGGTAGACCAGCACTTTAGATCTGATCAGCGATTGGACATCAATAGCTTCAGCTTGGCAGCAGTCCCAGTCTCCTGTCGGGTCTTTTAGAATAAAAGTTAGCAAAAAGTTTATACATCCTGGCTTTTTAAGTTTGGGCAAGAAGGCACATTTGATTCAGGAAGCAACAATTACAACGTTCTAAAAGTGTCTTATTCAAAATAGTAATATAAAATCCAACATGAGTTTTAAATTATTATTAAATTGAATCCTTGAATAATATTTTTAGATACTCCCAAACTGAAGTTAAGTATTATATGGTTTTATAATGTAGAGCAATGGTTTCCTATGGGATAGCCAGCCTTGCCACAGTGAAAAATGACAGGAGGTTTTTCACTGCCAGGGCATGTAAAACATAGAACATACATGTCCTACTTTTTAAATGCTATGAACCCTTCTCTATTGGCATGTAGGGCCTTCTTTAGGGGTGACTAGAATGATTAAAAAGAAAGGTTTAGGACTGGTAATAGGTTTATTTTGCCAGGTCAAATTGGCAGATTTAAAATTGCACAGTCAGTCAGCAGGGCCCGGCCAGGAGCCATGCTTAGCATTGTCACTTTAGTGATGAAACAATATGTGCTGCAGTCCACTAGTGACATTTAAATTACAGCCCCTAGGTACTATGCCAATAAAAAGTATGCCAATTTCAGCATTTTTAGGGAACAGAGCACATTTACTGGGGTATGGTTAGCAGAGCCCCAGTGTGCAGAGTCAAAAAACATCAGCATCATATAAGAAAATGGATGAGACTATACAAAAAGAGGCATTTTCTTACAGTCAATATATGTGATTCAACATAATAAAGGCATCAGAAACATTAACTTACTAAATTCTATGACAGCATGTTCCATTTCCCTCTAAGGATTAAACCCTAATGGTGGATGGCAGAGGGTGTTGTTTTCCTCCACATGTTCCAAGAGCAAATGTGTAATCTTGCCCTTCTCGAACTTGCTTGGGCAGAGGAGGCTTGAACTTGAACAGCAATTAAACAGATCTCTGTGGTCTCCTTTCAGCTTCTTCATTTTTGTGATTATAATTGCCTGCTTCAGTGCCTAGAAACTGCTGCATATAGAAGAGCAGCTCTATTTGTGTTGATGTGTTGGTGATCAATTCATGGGGTATTTAATGTGGATGCAGGGAAAAGCTGTATATGGGGCTAGATTTCCTGATTTTCCCATCTTCAAGAACTTGTTCCGTGCTATGAGTAGGTATGGCTTACTCTTGATTTACTCCCGGCTTAATCCTGAATTCGAGGAATGAGCAATGACTTTTCATGACTTACTCCTGGGCTACTCCAAAAATTAAAAATCAACCCAAGAATACTATAAAAGTAAGTCAGAGCAAACCCTTAGCAAAATGGGCCTTCGCGCTGAACCTCTTTACTAGGGTAGCCCAGACTGTTTGTTGTTTTTTTCAAATTTTCTCAGCAATTCAGGTAATTTCAGTGATTTTACATGTAGAATAACTGCTCTTGGCCAAAATAGCCTTTTCTGTTGTTTTATAGCTGCATTCAAACAATATCTACCATTCAACCATGCCTCAGAAATATAGATGTTTTAGTCACCTTCTGCTATGGCCCTGCACAACAGGTGAATTGGCACATGGTACTTGTGCATGGTCTTTCCAGAGGCCAGGTCTTGCAACCAGAACTTGAGGCACATGTGGCCAAAGGTCAGTTGCATCTGTTTCAATGGAAAAGCAGTAGATGGCATAAAGACTGACACACAGCCTGGTAGCAGGCCACATCCTGTACACATAGCACACAACCAACCGCCCAAAGTCATTTACAGCTCATTGGGAAGTATGAGGCTGGCACCACCCCTGTTCCATGGGGCTGCTACATGCATCGAAAAACAATTAAAAAAACACAGACCTCCACAATCCCTGACCGTTTGTGGTGCCCTTGCGTAGTGAGATTTGACAATTGTGGATTGACTATACGCAGCAGCGTAGCGTGGGTTGCTAGCGACCAGGGCAAGTATCCTTCCACTTCTGTTTTAAAGGTTTGCACCCCTAAGAATGCCCCTAAGAATTTTCCACCTGGGGCAACCGCCCCTGTGGCCCTCCCACGCTACACCACTGGCTGTACGGAAGGCTTGACTACTATGCCTACAGTTTCATTTTACACAAAATGCACTGGTATGAAACCTATGTGTTATAGGGACCCTTGTTACTTTTTTTCAGTACTGACTTCTTCATGAAAGTTGAAGCAAAACAGAAAATTACAATTGCAATCAGGGTCCACTGTTAGCTCAATATTGCGGGGGGTTTAGAAGTTTCAAACCAATCAGGCTTAATCATTGTTTATTGTGTAATTAGCAGTCGATTTGTGAAAGTCAACTAAAACCTGAACATTCTACATGCTACCAGGACCCAGTGTTATCTTTTCCTAACTGATAGTAGCTTCAAAATTCTCTGAGCATAACCTCTGCCTTTTTGTTTAATTAATAGTATGTCCATGAAAGTTGAACATTCTTGTTGAAATCACACCCCATTGCATTGTTAACTTGGCCTTGCTGGAAGTAGTTTCAACTACTCTGATTTCCATTACCAGAATTTTTTTTATTTTTTTTAACATCACAAAGCCTGTTTTATCCGAGACCCTTGGTTTTAACTACAAAATTAAAGTATGCACCTCTCCTGGCTATAGTGCAGACCATCATAGTACTGTTTTCAATAAACATTATCCTATTTGGGGGAAAAAACATTATTTTCACACCATTGTGCCAAAATAAGCACGTAACATATAACATGTAAAATAATATGTAACTGTGCACAGTATATTTCTATATAGCCATCGCAAGGCTCTGTGACATAAACAATATATTAATCTCAGGAGATCTGCAAATATAGTTTAAGCCTAAATAACTTACACGTGAAGAAGTTACAAATAAATGCATTTTAACAGGAACCCACTCCTATTAAATACGCCTTATGAAAAATAATGCCAGTTAGTTTCCTTACATGCTCTGGAATCATAAAACAGTTATGCTTTTGCAATTTGAATTTGTGGCATATAAAAAACGAATCTGTGTTTATTGTTACACTTGTTCCAAATAACATGCTTTACTAGGAATATTTCATAGAAACATCTGTAGTTGGAAAATGTTTTATGTATATAAACTATAAACTAAAAGCTAAAATCAGTCACATTGTGCACAGCAAATAAGTCTGTAGTGTCTGAGGAAAACAGACTGTACATATTTCTATGCTACATAGCGTTGTAAATACTTCACAAAATGTTACAGGGAAAGGATAAATACTGGAAGAAAAGAGAGGGCCATTATCTATTGTACTCGCCATGACAGACAAATGAAACATTTAATGTGACTACTTTTGGCTAAATACATAATTTTGAGCGATCTGTTGTGTCAGTAGTTGCCAAATGACACCAATTAGGGATATGCGTAAATGTAAATGCAGAGTCCCTCTCGGTGCCCATTTCCTCGTCGGGGAGCCCGCAGACTGCCTCTCAGCCAGAGCACCCTGAGCGTGCTGGCCACTAAAACGCATATTTGATTGCCTGATCGGAGAACGCGGATCCCGGCGCGTCCCCCCATTAAAAAGGACTCATTGTTCGTAATAGGTCAGTTGTTAGATTGGCTTTCAGGCTCTACTGCAAGTGTACTTTTTTTATTGAGTTACCTACGGGAACATAGGTGACATGGCATAATGGAATTTCAAACTGGCTAATGAATGCAATAAATTAGGGGGCTTGCTAATGGGTGTTAGATGGCCAATGGATTTGCTGCACTTGTCTCGGATATTGCAGCGTGAATTAAAAGCAGATTTGGGCTATCTAAAAAGAAAGTAATATATCTATATATCTATCACCTGTACCTCAAGGGTGCCAATTTTTTCATCGAATAATTACCAGTACTTTATTCGGTTGTTACAACCATCAAAGTGTACATCTAGAAACATTAAAAGCTGCATCAGTTTTAAAATGATAAAACACAAAGCGTACATCAGAAGACTTATGTAGAATTTAAACATATAGCCACCGCCAAAAAGGTGACTGCAAAACAGGTGGCACAATACAATGCAAATGGTGACTATAGAGACCTATTTGAAGCACAGCAATTAGATATTAAAATCATATCCCAAATCGATTATCCAAGGGAGCATAAGTTACATAAGCCTGGTAATACAATCCTATAGTTAAAAGGATAAAAGGTTAAAGTAAAAAATGAGCATGCAACATACATTTAATTGCGTAGGGTAATACTTGAATACACTCCTTATTAATAGGATTATACAGAGGGTTAAAGTGACCAATGCTTCAATATCAGTGCAAGATAAGAATAACAATAATAGACTCCCACTAAACTGCAAAACAGTAATGCAGTACAACTGCTAACTATTCATCTATATTACAGAGAGAGCGTGCAAGAGAGTGAAACGTGGGAAAATGGAAAGACAGGGGGACACAGGCATTATTCCGTCTTTAAATACCACATTAGCAAACACAAGGAGATGATGGACGGAGTGCTGAAACTTTTCAATCACCCCCAGTCACAGATCTGGGTTGAATCCATTATCGTTTTTTACCTCACTTCTCCACCCACAGTTTACCAATTTAGCATCTTATGTCTTGTTCCAACCCTCCGAACTCAAAATGGGTGAGAATCAACAAACCCAGTAAATATTGCACCCTGAAATATAACTGTTTTCTTGGGTGCTGTAATTAACATTCAACCTACGGGAAATGGCAGCCTATGTAAATGTAGATGGATGAATGTGTATATTGATACATTTTACTATGAGCAGGTGTGACTTACCCTTGAAGTACTGTTGGCTTACTGCTGGCAGAGTAACTCAAAGCAAAATCATTTTGAATCAGCCCCTTTTCTATCCGATAGAATATGCCAGCTGTGTCTAGAACATCATTTCATTGAGCCTTTATAGTATTTTTTTCTGATCGAGTAGATGATATTTTAAGTTGCATTGCATCATTATGGGCTCATCTTTAGACTCTTTGTCAAAAGGTGTGTTTTTCTATTGGAAAATCTGCATCAAATATGGGCAAAAATCCATCTAGTAGTTTGTGAAAAAATAATATTCCTTCCAAAGTGCAAAACGTAGAGTACATTTTACTGGCTTCATTTTGATATCTCTTGTAAATATTTTGGTACACTGACCCCTTTTTGCTTCTACTATTTTTAGTTCTGGCATTAGCAAGTACCTTTTTGATTTCATGTGTAATACACTTACGTAAAGGCGATTGCTGCCAGCTCTCTTCATCCATTGCTCTGTTGTTGTGTCATTCACATTTTGTTTACACCCACTGCAGTATACAGCAAGGGCCAATGAGTCAGTCTACATTAGCCGCTGCCTAACTTCACTTCGAGAGACTGTATTTGCTCTTTCACAAGGAGCACATCCACACACAAGGTAGTTTCCTTCAGTGGTTGTGTTTTTGTTTCTTGCTTTATTATTACTTTGTGTTGGCATTCTGTTTAGAGACTAGTGTGATAGCAGGATAGTTTCTACCAGCGCTAAGAGTTGTTTTCTTGTGTGAGCACCGTACACATTCCCGCTTTAAGAGTCTGTCTCCTGCGAATGCTGTTGTAAATGCCTTTTGAAGTAGCCTTTGTTTATCTAAAAACTCCTATTTCACTGAATACCGGATTGTGTCAATTTGAAACTGTTTTTCATGAAGGTATCCTCTTTTTTAGTATGCACACAACAAAGTGCATTATTAACTGCATTCCTGTACATCGTGCAGAAATATATTTTGACGACTACAGTTATATTTGTAAACAAATTTAGTCTGTTTGTATGGTTAACTAGTTCTATCTATCTATCTATCTATCTATCTATCTATCTATCTATCTATCTATCTATCTATCTATCTATCTATCTATCTATCTACCTGCCGGCTGGCCGGCCAGCCAACTGACCGACTGACTGACCTACCAACAAGTAAGTCTATCTATCTATCTATCTATCTATCTATCTATCTATCTATCTATCTATCTATCTATCTATCTATCTATCTATCTATCTATCTATCGGACTCTATATGTCTTTGCAAGTCTGACTTTATTTCTTTGAAAGCCTCTCTATTCATCTATCTTTCAAAGCCCCTCTATCTATATGTAATAAAGCTATACAAAAACATTACAAGAAAGCATTATCAAAGGCAAGGGGCTAGGAGTCAAGGCCAGACCTATTGCCATTTTTAGGTCTGGTGCTAGCCAAGACGGTTTCATTTAACTAATAATATGGGGCATTTCTACCAAAAGGTCACACAGTGTAGTGCAGCAAGCAACCTTGCTGTGCTGAGTTACAGGGAAAAGGCAGGAATGCGCTGTATTTATCATAATATGGCACATTCCTGTCTTTTTCCAGCACTGATGCACAATGTGCTGACTAGCACCAACGCAGGCACCCTTGCACCACGGTGCAAGGGTGCCTGCGTTATAGACAGGATTGTTTTTGTGCAGGAAGGGACACCTTCCTACACAAAAACAATCCACTGTGGCATTTTCCTCTTTTTATGTGTGATGCAGATTGCAGCACACATACAAAGAGGAAAAATGAGGAGAAATAAAGATATTGCTCCTTGTTATTCTCCTCACTATGCCACCCTTGGGGATGCGTAGCATTTTAATGCATTCCCAGGTCTACCAGTAATGGTATATCTGGGAATGCACCAAAATCAATGGGTGTTGTGTGGGGACACACACCAGCACCCATGGAACGCCTCCCTGGGGCAGAATAACGCAACGCAGCAATTTGCGTTGCTTTGCTCTAGATTTATGAAGCCACTTAGGGCCAAGCAAGGCGGCCTTGCCTGACTTGATAAATCTAACTTATGAGTTGCGTTGATCTTGCGCCCCATTGCTTGGCTCAAGAGCGACTCAACTCATTGATAAATTTGGCCATATAGGGATAGCAAAATGACTTATAGGGGTTTTCAGCCAGACTTCACTATTTAGCCTTTTGCGTCATTCAATTTTTTTTCTACCCACTTCAGTGTATATGATGGGCATGGAATTAGCCTACTTCAGCCACTGGTTGACTTTACTGTAAGTTATGGCATGCTCCCCTGTCACATGAAGTACATCCACACACATAGTATTCTCTTCGTCCACACACATAGTATTCTCTTCGATGACAGGGGTTTCTTTGTTAATGTGTGCTTTTTTGAGACCAAAAATATACTTTTGCCTTTGGACAATAGTTTGCTTATTTAGATTGATTAGGCCTGGCAGCTTTCCCAAAAATAAACAAGACAAGACTTGCCAAAGCCAAAAGACTGGTGGTGAATGCCAAACCTATTGGCCTTGCCAATGCTTCTTTAAAAAGCTAATGGGATGACTAGAAAAACATTGGGGCTGTATTTATGTTTAAAATAAACTATTGTGCCAGTTTCTGCTGAGAACAGCATAGTTGTCATTTCTGTTGCACAATCTTGGGGAGAGGATGTAGCCTTATGGCTGGAACGGTCGACTTCGAAGCTGGGGAACCGGGTTCGAGTCTCTGCAACGACACTCAACATCTTGTGATTCTTGGCAAATCACTTAATCTCCCCGTGCCTAACACAAATGAATGTGTTCTTGTGCAACGAAACTGGTGCTATGTAAAGCGCTCTGATACCCAATGTCTTCGGGTCTAGTTTGCGCTATATAAAACTCTAAAAAAAAGATTTTGAAAAAAGGATGGTGATAACAGAGATACAGAAATATTGGGTTCATATAGAGTATGATCAAAATCAAAGAAGAATGAATCACATGTCCTGTTTTTTGTCAGGGTCTTATGATCTCATGTGTTGGAGTCCCTCATTCACATTAAGCGTACAAATCGATATATGTTGATTCTCTGCTTGGTTGAATAAGTGAATAGCATCATCATTGGGTCATATCACTTGAGTGCTCGGTTCACCAAGTGATCTACAGTTCTCCACAAGGAGTGAGACCGTCTGGTTTTAGGACAGTTGTGATTAGACAATGAAAAAGTATCTTAAAAAATTTGAGTGAGATTACCATTGTCTCCATTCTTTAGTCCGGTCTTTTATTTACCAAGGAAGGTTCAGGGTTTAAAGGTAGGTAGGCGGTGCAAATTTGGAATAGTTACTGTTCCACCGCACCTGATGTGTGGTCATGGATGGTCAACATGTTTTGGCCCTTGGTAGCCCCGGCGGGTCTGCGGGCCTTCTTCAGGACCAAAAAGAAAAAGTTGGCTACCTTTGAGGTCGCTAGAGCAGAGCAAGTGAGCCACTTACCCTTCTTCAACAGTGCGCCCATTCGCTCAGTTTCCTGTATGGGTTACAAGAGTCAGGATTGGGCAAGCCTTCTTTTCAAATTTTTCCCAGTTTAAGTTTAAAAGAAGGAAACAGTTGAATTATCACCAATTCATAATTGACAGTTTGCTATATCGGATCCCGTTTTGTCACTCTCACCAAAGATGGCAGCCGCCAGTAATTCCCTTGTTGTTGGTGGTTCTAGTGTTTCGGTGAATGGAGTAGTGTTTTTGATATCGCACGCACGCTCCTCGAGCGCTGCACACTTTAACTGTCTATTCTCCTGAGGAGGCAGTGTATTGTACTGCGCTCCTCTGTGACAGGATTATTTCGCCCCAAACAAGAATTCTCAGAGAAGTACTGTCAGCAATTCCGTACTGAGTTTAATTGGGAATTGCTGTTCCTAGTTTCCTGCCGGTGAGCGTTATTTCAGTTTTTTTTAAGTTCGTCAAGGTCAACGCTCGTTATTGCGCTGACTTCCTTTGTGGCAGTCGACGTCTGTAAGTACTTCCTTCTTCAGTATTTTTCAGCATTCAGACATTCAGCATTCCACTGCTGATGATGTCACATTTTACATCATTCATGACATAGTCAGTGACATCACTGATGACATCACTGATGACATCTCAAATGACATGCTAAATTAGCTAAATGCTAATTCCTAACTATATAAGGCCTGAAACCTATGGTTTTTTAAGTGAATTTGCAAGGTTTTTAAAATGCTAATTCCTAACTATATAAGGCCTGAAACCTATGGTTTTTTAAGTGAATTTGCAAGGTTTTTTAAATGCTAATTCCTAACTATATAAGGCCTGAAACCTATGGTTTTTTAAGTGAATTTGCAAGGTTTTTTAAATGCTAATTCCTAAAATATAAGGCTTGAAACCTATTGTTTTTTCAGTGAATTTCCAAGGTTTTTTAAATGCTAATTCCTACCTATATCAGGCGTGAAACCTATATATTTTTTCAATAAATTTCAAAGGTTTTGTAAATGCTAATTCTATCAGCGGATAACGTTTATATATGTTATTATCCTTCTGGGACCACCTGAGCAGCCATCTTGTTTCTCAGGAGAAGTGAGGCACAAGAGAGCACAAAACAAGAGTGGAAAACAGGAAAAGGGGGCAGGGTTGAGACCCCCTGACCCCCTAGCCCTTCTCAGGGGGTCCCAGAAGAACTACCAAGTGCAAAAAAAATTATTCTTTTTTTTAAATCGTGGGGTACGCACACCGTACGCGTACCCCGCGATTGTTTTTTTTTTTTCCCTTGGGGGTCCTTTTGGGACCCCCTGAGAAGGGCTAGAGGGTTGGGGGGGTCTCTACCCTGCCCCCTTTTTGTGTTTTCCACTCTTGTTTGGGCTCTCTTGTGCCTCAGTTCTCCTGAAAAACAAGATGGTGGCCAACACTTCCTGGTTTGGACAGTTTGGAATGTTGACAGTCGACTGCCAGCCAATCAGAAACTCGCTCGCGCACCTAAGGGTACGCGCACGTACGCGTACGGTACGCGTACCGTACATGTGCGGTGCGCGTACGGTGAGCGCATATAGATATATAATTTACTCAAATTCAATTTTCTCAACAACTACTGGAGAGATTTTCACCAAATATAGAAAAGGCCCTACTGCATACCTGTCCCTGCCATTTTGCCAAGTTTGGTGTAATTCCGTTCAGCCGTTCGGGCTGTAGCCGTGTCTAAAGGTCCCATAGAAAATGCCATTTGAAAAATTTCAAATTCAATTTTCTCAAGAACTACTGGAGGGATTTTCACCAAACATAGCAAAGGCACATCAGCATACCAGGCCCTACCATTTTGCCAAGTTTGGTGTAATTCCATTCAGCCGTGCGGGCTGTAGCCGTGTCTAAAGGTCCCTATGGAAATTAACACGGGGAAAACATGTTTTGGGACCCCCTTTCGGCCCCCGTTTGACGAATCCCCCCGAACCTTTCAGGGAAGGAGCGGAGCGAGGCAAATTTAAGGAAAATTACAGGCAGATCCCTCAATCGGCGCCAAAGTTATTCCCAATAGAATGTTCGGAATTTCCTATGGTAACTAGGTCCTAACTATATATACCTACTGGCGACCGCCAGTAGGTAATATGTATATATATATATATATATTATACTACCCATCTTACACACCAGTTGCTTGCTGCATCTAAAAGAGAAGAATATTATTAAAAGCTGCATATTCACTATTACATCTGCGCATGCTGAGCAGTAAGAGAGAGGATAAACCACTGCAGAAAGGCAGCTAAAAAGTAGAGAGAAGAGGCACAGTAGATTAACAAAGCTAGAGTTAGGGAGGGGTTAAAAGGTATTTATAATGTTCATTTGTGTTTTCAGATGCTTAAGCAGACTCCCATAAGACACCAGTTGAAGGAGGCATAGCAGTGGATTCTCTCTTGTCTTTCCCATCCCCTTTCCCCCTCTTTACTGTTAGTGTATCTAATCATTCGCTGCAGTGGAGTTTGGGAGTTGGGGAATAGTTCTTCTGCTCCTGTGGAAGCTCAAGAAATTTTCCATACTCAGTGCTCACTACACTTTCTCTGAAGACCAGTCATATTTAAGGAAGATCAATCCAAGGTGGCCTTTTTACTGTCATACCTGAGCGGAGATGCTGCAGCTTGGTCCATGCCGTTGGTTAATTGCTATGATCCTATTCTTTATGATTTCGAAAAATTTAAGGAAGAATTCCTTCGAATATTTGACCGAAGAACCATCTTCAAGACAACAGATAACGAGCTCTTAGATTTGAAGCAATGAAATTCGGAGTTAGTAGCATACCTTGCTCAGTTCAACAAATTGATTGTGAAGACTCAATGGCCTGAAGAAAAAAGAGAAGCAATTTTTTACAGAGGGTTAAAGGAGGAACTAAAGGATGGTTTCGCTCAGATTCCTAAAAGACCCACAGACGCGTCAGAACTAATTGATTTGGTACTCCAGATCGATCACCGTCAAAATGAAAGAAAGAGTGAGCGTCGCCAAGAAATTAAATATTTCCCACCTCGCCTTGATCGAATCAAGACTGAACCGGTAAAACCTGTTGAGTTTGTCGCTGGAAAAGAACCTATGCAAATTGGTTTGGTGCGTGGTCCCTTGACAAAGGAAGAGAGAGATAGGAGAAGTTGGAAGTTACGTATGTATTGCGGAAATTCAGGGCATTTTGTCAAGGAGTGTCATAAGAAACCCAAGTCCAACTCATGGGTAAAAGACAGGCCCCACCATTAGGAGGAGTTGCTCTGGTGGGTGCGCCCAACAAGTCGACTCCGGAGTCACAACTCGTCACCAATACTCCACAATCAGCGGCTCCTCATTTAATCATTTCCAGTTTGATAAGATTTGGATCCACCGAAGTAGACGAGATTTCTGTCATGTTCGATTCTGGGGCAACTGGAAATTTTTGTGACATAAAATGTGTTAAGTCCTTGGGAATTCAGTTCATACGGAAGGACAAACCTGAGTCAGTACGAGCTTTTGATGGAACCAATCTATCCTCTGGTCCAATCACTTATGATACAGAAGAAATAACCTTGATAGGCCCAGGCCAGCACAGGAGTGTGCTGAAGTTCTGTTTAATTGATGCCCCACAATTTCAGCTTATTTTGGGGCTTCCTTGGTTGACGCAACACAATCCGGAAATCGATTGGGCCGGGAGATCGGTGGAGTTGAATTCTGCATCTTGCAAGGAGCATTGCTTTCATACTGATAAATCTTGCTTACAACTTTCACAACCTTCGCTTTTGGCAGAACCATTGCAAGTGATCTGTGCACTGGAAATTCAAGAAATTCCTAGTGAGTATATTGATTTGAAGGCAGTGTTTGATGAGCAGAAGGATAAGAAGTTACCCCCTCATCGGGAATACGACTGCATGATCGAACTTGAACCTGGAGCGTTGTTGCCCTGCAGTAGAATCTATGCACTCACTCAGGCTGAAAACTGCCATCTAAAGGAATATTTAGATTAATATCTAGCAAACGAATTCAACAGGACCGCCCAGTCTCCAGTTTCCTTCCAGTTGTTCATCATTCCGAAGAGAGATAGAAATCGAAGGATTTTCATAGACTATCAAGCACTTAATTTAGTTACCAAGAAGAATAGATACCCTCTGCCAGTAATTTCGGAACTTTTGGACCAAATGAAGGATGCCCTAATATACACCAAGCTGGATCTGAGAGGGGCCTACCATCTGGTGAGGATGGCTGAAGGGCATGAATGGAAGACAGCACTTCGTTCTTGATTTGGTCTATTCGAGTACCAAGTAATGCAGTTTGGTCTGTGCAATGCCAAAGCGGCCATCCAGCATTTCATCAACGATGTTCTGCGGGAATTTTTAGATCGCTTTGTGGTGGTCTACATCAATGACATCCTCATTTTTCCAGCTAATTTTGAGTATCACATTCAGCATGTGCGTGCGATTTTCAATAAATTGCTTGACCATCAGCTTTTTGTGAAATTAGAGAAATGTGTTTTCCACTCTACCCGAGTTGAGTTTTTGGGGTTCATTTTGTCACCAGAAGGAGACGCCATGGATGATGCAAAGGTGAAAGCAATCAAAGAGTGGCCCTCTCCTCGCAACGTCAAAGAAATTCATAGGTTCATTGGATTCACCAATTTCTATAGCCGTTTTATTGTAAATTTTTTCAGAAAAGGTCAGTCCCCTTACTCGTCTTTTGAAGAAGAAAGAGAAATTGTTGTGGAATACTGAAACCGAGGAGGCTTTTCAATCCTTGAAGGAGATCTTTACCTCTGCACCAATCTTGTTGCATCCAAACATAGAAAAACCCTTCTTTGCGGAAGAAGATGCGTCAGATCAGGCCACTGGAGGGATTTTGTTGCAAAGACACAAAGTCACCGGTCAACTCCATCCAGTAGCATATCGGTCCAGAAAATTGACTGCTGCAGAAATTAACTACTCAATTACAAATAAGGAGTTGCTAGTGGTTAAGGATGCCTTCCAGGAGTGGCGGCATTATTTGCTTGGATCTAATCATGAAATCACTGTTTTTTAGGTCAATGAAATTTACAATTTCTAAAGTCAGCTCGAACCCTCACACCTCGACAATAACCCCTGGGCGGGCAACTTCGCTACGCCCACGAAGTGGGCGTAGTGTTGACTACTTCGCCCTTTGCAAAGTAGGCGAAGCAGGCAACACTACGCCCACTCCTTGGGCGAAGCGAAGTTGCCCGCCACCCGCCTCCGTCCCGCCCTCCCACCCTCCCGAACATACCTAATTTAATTAAATGGGCCCCAAAAAATAAATAAAATGCACTTACCTTGTCCGCGGCGTCCCGGGGCTCCCTCTGCTCGTTCACGGCGCCGTCTACTAATCAATGCTCATGTGCGGGCGGCCGCGCATGCGCATTTCTTGCGAGAAATGCGCATGCGTGGGCGGCCGCACAAGCGCATTTCTCACGAGTAGACGGCGTCGTGAGCGAGCAGAGGGAGCCCCGGGACGCTGCGGACAAGGTAAGTGCATTTTATTTATTTTTTGGGGCCCATTTAATTAAATTAGGCATGTAGGGGAGGGGGGCATGCGGCACGTAGTGGGGCTATGCGAAGTGCGCAGGTGGGCGTAGTTTCTCGCCCACTTTGCGTAGCTTCGCGTAGCCCCACTATGCCCAGGGTTACTCGACAATTGAGATGGTCTTTGTTCTTTGCAGACTACGACTTTGTTTTGCATATAAGCCTGGAACCGCCAATGGTAAGGCTGACGCCTTGTCTCGTGTTAACACAAGTGAACTCAAGGACATTAACAATGAGGGCCACATCATCCCAGAGAAAAAGGTTATAGGCTCCATAGTTTTTGCAGATTGGGAAGATAAAATCAAGGAGTCCTTTTCAGAAGATGAAATGCAAGAGTGGGTTAAAGAAAATTCTGAAAGAGAAATTAAGAACGGAAAACCGTATCATCAAGGAAATCTATACGTTCCCAGTGAGGAACTATGCAAAGAAGTGGTTGAGCACTTCCATGATGAACAATTGGCTTGACACAAAGGGGTAAAGAAGACTCTTGAATTGATAAGACGTGAATTCTAGTGGCTGGATCTTGAAGCTCAGGTGAGACAGTATGTGGCATCTTGTGAGCAGTGCGTTAAGGGAAAAGTTGTAAGGCAAGCCCCACAAGGTCTGCTCATGCCTTTGCCTGTTGCCCCAACCCCATGGCATACAGTTTATATGGATTTTATTGTGGATCTTCCTTCCAGTCAGGGGTTTTCCACCATCTGGGTGGTAGTTGACTATTTTACTAAGATGGCTCATTTCGTTCTTTAAAATCCATCCCCAACTCTACTCAGCTAGATGCTGTGTTTACCCAACACATTGTTAAATCACATGGAATTCCCAAGGTGGTTATTTCAGATCATGACCCCCAATTTTTTTCATGGTTTTGGAACTGATGGGTAAACTGAGCGGGTCAACCAAGAGTTGGAGCAATACCTGCGACTTTATCTGATGGATCAAGAAGGGAACTGGTCAGAGTTTAATCTGGACTGCTGAATTTGCTTACAATAATGCAGTTCACTCATCAACTGGTTATTCCCCATTCTTCTTAAATTCTGGTAGACATCCAAATGCATTTGTGGATAGAACTGAGAGTGAAGTGCCAGTAGTAGAAGAGGTGGTGCAGGAGATGCAAATAGTTTATCAAACATCAACCCAGATTTTAGATGGGCCAAGGAGTCTTATAACAAACAGGCAGACAAGAAAAGGAGAGATAATCCAGTATTTGAGTCAGGAGATATGGTTTGGATCTCTACTCGGAATATGTGACTAAAAGGGAATCATTCCAGCCTCGATTCGTGGGACCGTATGTAGAGGATAAGATGGTGAATCCAGTTGGTGTTAAGATCAAGCTCCCTTCTAGTTTAAGGATGCATCCTGCATTTCATGTGTCCTTGATCAACCGAAACCCAGTGAATTTGAGGAAGGATTTGCCACCAGCTCCGATCCAGTGTCAATCCGGTGAAGAGTTCGAAGTAAAACGAATCATTGACTCTTAGTTTAAGAAAGGCAAGATTTTTTGTCTAGTTGATTGGAAAGGGTTTGGCCCAGAAGATCGATCCTGGGAACCAATTTCTAATGTTCATGCCCCAAGACTGATTCGCAAATTTCACAGGACACATCCCAACAAGCCCAAAGGAGGAGGAGGAGGGGCTTTGGTTGGGGGTACTGTCAGTATTGGGCAAGCCTTCTATTAACATTTTCCCCAGTTTAAGTTTAAAAGATGGAAACAATTAAATTATCTATGGAATCGGCTTCGCCGATTCTCTTCATAATTGACCGTTTGCTATATCAGATCCCGTTTTGTCATTCTCACCCAAGTTGGTGGCCGCAAGTAATTCCCTTGTTGTTGGGGGTTCTAGTGTTTTGGTGAATGGAGTATTGCATTTGATATCGCGCACGCTGCGCACTTCAACTGTCAATTCTCCTGAGGAAGCAGTGTCTTGTCATGCGCTCCTCCGTAACCGGATTATTTTGCCCCAAACAAGGATTCTCCGAGAAGTACTGTCAGCAATTCTGTTCTGAGTTTAATTGGGAATTGCTCTTCCTAGTTTCCTGCCGGTGAGGGTTATTTCAGTTTTTTGAAGGTTGTCAAGGGCAACGCCTGTTATTGCGCTGATTTCCTTTGTGGCAGTTGATGTCTGTAAGTACTTCCTGCTTCAGTATTTTGCAGCGTTGAGACAGTGTTTAGAGGGGGACTCCTTCAAGCGCATTTACTCATGCCTTTCATTGCAGTCAGTGAAGAGAGAAAATATTTAGCCAGCATTTCCAGAGACATTTTAGTTTGGCATTATAGTTTGCTTGTTAAAGCCTGTGACAAGAAAAGACGACATAGACTTTTGAAGCAGCATAGCTTCTTGCTAATGAACTATACAAAAGACCAGTCAGAACTTATTTGAACTGCTAAATCTGCTTAAAACCAGCCGCATTCCTGCAAGAGCATTTTGGCAAGCAGAGTCCAGTCATTCATCTCAACTATGCTTGTATGTAGAAATATATATATGTATATATTATACCTACCATCTTACATGCCAGTTGCTTGCTGCATCTAAAAGAGAAGAAGAACACTATTAAAAGCTGCATATCCACTATTACAGCTGCACATGCTGAGCAGTAAGAGAAAGACTAAACGACTGCAGAAAGACAGGTAAAGAGTAGAAAGGAGAGGCACAGTAGATTAACAAAGCTAGAGTTAGGGAGGGGTTAAAAAGTATTATTAATGTTCATTTGTGTTTTCAGATGCTTAAGCAGACTCTCATAAGACACCAGTAGAAGGAGGCATAGCAGTGGAGTCTCTCTTGTCTTTCCCATCCCCCTTTCCCCCTCTTTACTGTTAGTGAATCTAATCATTCGCTGCAGTGGAGTTTGGGAGTTGGGGAATAGTTCTTCTGCTCCTATGGAAGCTTAAGAATTACAGGTGCATGGTACTAGCCTTCTGATAATAGGTACATCTTGTTTCTATAATTTATGAAGGAGATGTACATTGCTCCTTCGAGGAACGGAAGGAAAAGGGAATCACTCAATTTGGCGTCCTGTCTGCATCCTTGCTGACTCTGTCCTTTGCGCCCCGGAACAAAAGAAAGTTAGGCGACACAGCGTAATGTGGAATTTTGAGAAATGTTGTTAATTTCACAGAATTAATAATCTGGATATTTGGTCTGAGTAAATACTTTTTCACCCACCCCTAGCTATTTTTGAGTTTGGAAGAGAATCTGGTACTGCTCAGGATCTTTGCTACATAACATCTAAAATAATGACTTTTTCTAAACATTTTGACCTTCAGTTGACTATTGTGGTAACTCGAATTTTGGTGACAATCAGTGTGTGCCTGTTTTAGGATTACATCTTTTGCGATAGTCTTGCAGCAACCGCACAGTTTTTCCCAGACAAATTATGCAGTTTCTGCCTTGGAAATCTGCAATATTATCGGTTTTGCAGCTCAGAATTGAGGACAACATGCACACTTCCTAATGATGAATCAATATCATACGCAAGGAAAAGCAAACCTATAGGTAATTCCCTTGGCAGCATTACTGAAGCATTTTCCTGTGTCACTCATGATGAGGCCTCAATATGTTACTCTAATAACCAAGGATTGGACACGTGGTATACTTAGGAGTTGGATGGAGAAGTCCATTGTATACAAGCTGTAAGGGTAACTGTTCTTAGAAGAAGTCCAGAAGCAAAGGTCACAAAAACCTTAGAGTGGAGTTTTCACACTGTGTGCCTGAAAAAGGGACTCTTTCACTTGTCAAGAGAGCTATATTGTTTTACCAGCATTTTGGAGCAAGAAATATAGGTTATCAAGGCCACTATGTGCATTATGAAAATACTGAGGACCACCTGTACGCAGCAGATGCCTATAGTGCCATTTTAAAGGACAGGTTGTCCCTTGGATCACCTAATTATATGGTGAACTTTCATAGAAATGTCATTGGTTGGGAAAGTTGACCACCTATATTTTAATTCATACAAAAAAAGTCATATTTTTTGATCAAGCAAATGTTTTATGTACACTTTACTCTTTCCTCTTTTGTCCAGTTAACATTTGACTCCGGGGTTTATGTGATATTGTATATTTAGCCCTTCAGAGTCACTATTAGAACCCTATTGTGAAATCCCTGTTGGTTTTGGGGGCCACTGCTATTTCAATCTAATTTATACATATCACTGTCAGCCAAAAATGCTTTTCACAGGGAGGCCACTTCAAAGTCAGAACCTCATTAACTCTCCCTTACTGCAACAGTCAACTGGAGTAATAAAGTAGTGTTCTCAAATGGATATCTAGACTCGTTCCTCCTGCGAATGGCATTTCACTGCTTGCATGGCACCGAGTAAATAAACAATGTTGCAGTGGCAGGAAGCGAAATGCCACAGCAGGGTGGTGAGAGGGACCAAGGGACCAGGGTGTAAGAAGTGGAGCACTCCCCCATCACAAACAAATAACGTTCTTGCAGCTCTTCCTTATTACTGTTGGGGTATTATTTGATTGTGGGCTTACATGGTCACAGAGGGACAAGTAAACGCTCCAAGCGTGTGTGGGGTGTGTCCCACTGGGAAATATGCAAAAATCTTCCTAAAATTAAGCAACCCTTGAATGATTCAACCCTATCTTCCTTCCATATGTTATTGACATGATGTCACCTATACCTTCTAGCATTCTTTTACACCAAAGCAGAGCTTTGAACATTGTTAAAGACAAGGAAATGAGTCACAGGAGAGAAAGCTGGATTTTGGATAGTCAATGTTTTTTGATGTAGTGTTTTTTTTAAAAGAGGTGAGTCTTCAACCCTTCCACTCTTGCCTAAATTGGATCAGTGTTGGGGTGGTACTGATGAATATATGGATGCTGGGTGCAGAGATGGAAAAAGCCCACTGCTTTGTTTTTTCACACTTCTTAGTCTACACTCTAATGTTGTCTTGGCTGTGAGTGCGCCGAGATCCACCAGAGATGGTGAGGTTGTCTGCAGGATAAACGGAAGTGCTGGTCGTGATGGCTTAGTAAATGAAGCAGCTGGTTTTAAAGATAGTTGTTGGGCAGCAAGGGGAGCCAATAGAGAATTACTATCCAAAATACTCACTCTACACACACCTAATGATTTAGCTCACAGGTGAACTACAGTAATTAGTACATTCGGTTGTCACATGCTGGATGTATTTTAAATGAGACAGCAGAGGGTACCCCTGCGTTGCAATGAATAAGACACACTTGTTTAAGAAATATTTGCTGAAAATCAGAACATAATGACAAATAAAGTCAACCATCCAATCTAAAGGGCCCATTCACACAGATTTTACTGTGACTTACTTACAGAGTACTTCTGACATAATGGTGGTTTACTCCCAGAATTCAGGAGCAAGAGAGGAATAAATAAAGAGTATGTTACACCTATTCAAAGCAGTATCTTTATTAAATGGGCTTTGTGTTTTTACTGGTTGCATTATAAGATGTTACTGTCACTAACAACAACAATGAGGGGCCCAATTCACAAATGTTTCTTTTCCTGAGCAGGTGCAAACTATTACTGGCGTAAATCTGGACCAAAAAAACAACTACTTACACAATAATATGTGTGAATTGGGCTGTAGGTATACATTATGCAGTATCTCTGTTAGTATATCAAACAAATATGGCTGAAGACTAATTCAGTCCAGCTGTTTTCGTGATACGTTTCATAATGTGAATTTATAAATATGTTTTTTCTCTAGTTGCCGAAATCTTTCTTCATTGCAACCCAGATGAGGCGTTTGAGGCAAGAGAAACATATTTGTCTGTAAGCAGTTATCTAACTAAAATATCTGACTTACTCCTGGAATGCATGAGTCACCCATGAGTACTACAAATTTCCTAAACCCTGTGTTGGTCCTGGAATTCTGAAGTGAGGTAGGAGCACTATAAGAGTAAGTGTTATCTATCTACTCTTCACAAAATCATTGTGAATGAGACACACTGGATTGCAATTCAATGAACTGGTATTATGTTTATGAAGTTGTGCTGCTTGCTCATGGCTATGTAACAGAACTGACAGTAGCCCATCCTGGCCGAGGACATGCTGCGCATGTCAGGCTCTGCCTCCTCCAAGGTCAAGAGACTTTACAAATATATGAGGATAACATTATGTTGTGAGAAGGGCTAGTCCTATTCAGATCTAGGCAACAGTCCACGCCAACATTTTCAATAAATGCATCTTCTGGAATTAATCCCAAGGCTGGTTCACAATTTTTTCTAATATTTGGTTCCAGCTATGATGCCACACAAGATTCTCAGATCCTCAAAATATAGCTTGAAGTCTGTAGATGTAACTTCGCGCCTCATCTGAAAACAGGAGGGTGGATCCTGGAACAACACACACAACAATTGAACTATGAATAAAATGTGGACTCTCAAAACTTAGGGGCCGATTATGATGGTGGGAATCCGCAACTGCCGGGCCGGCGTTGAGGACCGCTGGCCCGGCGGTTGTGGATTTCCCGCCATCACCCTGAATATTCCCACCGCCAAATTAGGATGGCGGTGGGAATGGGAAAGGTACCGCGGCGGATGGAAAGACCGTCCACCGTGGTCCCGCAAGGCTGGCCTTTTCCGCCTGCCTTGGGGACCCAGTACTATGGGGCAATGAAGGTGGTACCATGCAGGCACCGCCATGGGCATTATGATGCCTGGCTTTTGCAGCAGCATTGCCGCCCAGAAAGACAGGAGGAGAATGCCTTTGGGGGCCCGGGGTGCTGCACGTGGGGGGTACCTATGGTACCCCCCTACATATGCATGTACAAGGTGACAGGCACCGCGCGGTGCCATTCACGTTGTACATGCAAAAGCAAAACATGTTTTTTGAGATTGTGGCGGGTGCTGCCACCCACCGCAATGTTAAAATACAGGATGCGCCCACCAGTGTGGCGGGCGCATCCTAATTCATTTTGCTGGACCGCCGCGTCTATGGCGGGCAGTCCCTTTTACACCAAAGATGGCGGGCGGACTTTGTCCGCCCGCGATTGTAATCGGCCCCTATGGGTCTCAGAAAAATGCATGGACAATAAAATCTCAGATAATCTCAGCTATTTCCTTAAAAGGTTTATCTGCTGATGACTGCTCTTCCTTTACACGTCATAACAAAATGTTATCATCACTGC
Source organism: Lissotriton helveticus (assembly GCF_964261635.1). Classification (NCBI taxonomy): domain Eukaryota; kingdom Metazoa; phylum Chordata; class Amphibia; order Caudata; family Salamandridae; genus Lissotriton; species Lissotriton helveticus. The sequence goes on from NC_136072.1 coordinate 116,452,744, forward strand.
TGCAGTGCCTCAATTCCTTTTTACCTCTGATTGCCTTATGTATGTTAAGATGTTTGCTCATAAGCTTCCCTTGCCGCTTGAATAAGGTTGGCCGCTAATGTCACATCATAGAAATACCATATTCCAGCCCAAGCTTTGGTTTTACAAATCATTGTTGTGAATTCTGTACGTCTAATTTCTGCAGTTGAATTGAATAAAGACTACAATTCCCAAAATGCATTAGGCTCTTTAGAGAGAGGACGAGGACTCGAAAATGGTGTCCCCGATGAGAGACCTGCTAACTTTATGTAAGAAAAATTCCCAGCACCTACATGTACGTGGCACAACCTTTGTTTCAAAGCTATCCCGAACGACCTACCACTCACACTTACAGCTCAATGAAGTCCTTTCCGGTGTAGCTCAAAAAAATGAAATGCTACATAAATGTATCAAGACTCTTCTGGACTTTCTCAGACTGGTACCTTTCACATAACGTAAATGGTGTCTCAATCATACACCCCTTGTCTATTCTCTAATCTATCTAATCTTGAAACTATCTAATGAGTATTTTTCTTTTTTCTCTGGCTCTTAAGTTGTTTGATGTTCTGGTACTTATGATTTTAAAAAATCCATTATAGTCTGTTTATGCTATCACAATCTGGACCAACATAACTTGCATCTGTAAAGCGCATGTTCACCAAGAAGGTTATCTTGGCGCTGAATAACAGATGTTTATTGTTACCCAACTCAATGGTACTGTCTTTCTGTATTCCATCAACGGTTCATAACTAAGCCCTATTGATTCCATTGATAACACATTGAGTAACCCTTGTTGTTCAGCTCCTTGCACATAACACTATTTATTTTCTTATCTATAAATTTGTAATAAAACTCTCTTATTCAGTGCAAAGATACACTTGTGTGAACGTGGGCTTTACAAATACACATTATGTTATGTTATGTATATTTATTAGCCTATTGTATTTAATGCTACATTTCCCATACACCTATTTGTTCCCTTTGTATGTCTAAGATATTTCGATTGCTGTCCTAGAAAGTACCTTTTATAAAGAATGTGTGGCTTTGCCTCAATTGTTTTAAGACATTCTGTAATTTTTTTAATAATTTCACATATTTAGAAATATGTAACGTGAAATGTGGTTGCCAGTATTTTGCTTGATTTTTCTTTACACATATAAGTGCCATGAAGACAGTAAGATAAAGGTTGGAGCGGGGAAATACCAATGAGACATTTTCAGTTCAAACCAGTCTATTGTGAGCAAAATGTATGCAAAATCACGTCCTGCAAAATTCTGAGAAATTTTGTGAATTTCATGCAACATGAAATTTGTGAATGCAGAGTTAACATTTCACCCGTACCCATCTTTTCTCATTCCTGTCTGGTCTCAAAACTGTATGTACATCATTTGTAGTCTCTGCATGGTCTACACCGGCAGTATTTCATTAGCTCTCTTTACCATTGTTATCTTCCATTAATAGCCTGCTGTTGCTGCATGACCATACTCCTTATGCATGTTGTTACTAGACTGTGCTTTGATACTCCCTGGGGCCTGGCCCAAACTTAGCAATGTCAACAGAAGATTTCTGAGAACAGAAATCAAAAAGCCTAGCCGATCACTATAATTCCATTCACAACACTCATTGGGGTTGGACTGGTAGGTATAGTAGATGGAAATAGAGAATTGCTCTTTTTCTTGGTGTCCCCTCACTCTCCAGGGTTGCCCCATGGTGACATGCTTCATCATAGGGGCCATCCCAGCCCTCTACGGACTGGGGCGTGCTGCGACTGGCGAATTACGTAGGAGCACTTATGGTTTGACTATGTGTGGTGCGGGTGTGATAGTGGAGTGGTCTAAGTGATTGTTTTAAAAATACCTGCCTAGTAAGCTTTCAATAAACGTTATTCCTGCTTCCAGGTGGTAACGTTAAAATATGGGGTGGAAATACTAGGATCCCTAAACGCAATGTGTCAAGGTGTACCTATCAACTCCTGTCAACATGTTTCGTGCATCCCCCAAGCACTTCTTCGGGACTACACAGGGACCAGCCCTGTGTTCGCCACTCCTTAAACGCTGCAATGAGCTTTTTAATAAAATGCTGCAATCGACATTAGTGCATGCATATAGTATCTACGTATTCAATTGAATCACGAGGTTCCTGTAAGACAAAGAACAACTTGAAAAGTCAAGGGGTGTTACCCCCAACATGAACACACATAAACACATATATTGGATTGCACGAGGAAAAACGTAATTCCATTTCCCGTGGTCCTCAACAGGACGTTTTCATGTATAAAAAACGTGATTGTTTTCATGCATAAAACGTGATAATTTTCATGCATAAAAACGTGATAGACACCTTGCTGTGAGAAAACCAAACACTCATCTTGCTCTCACACTCATACATATTTACATACATGTAATAGGACCTAACTGCGCCCCATGGACTCGAAGGGGTTCAGTATCCCAGCAATCTAAAAAGAGAGATGGAAGGAAACAGGGCGGATAATTCATCTGCTTGTCTTGTTTCTTATGACCTGCATGGTTGTGCGCTTGTCGATCAGCCCGCAAAGCGGTAACAAACGACACTTCATTTGCCAAACACTCGTTTCTTTACACTTACTTGCTAACAGGATACCTCCCTCTTTAGCACCTACTCGCGCCTCTTCGGTCCGAATGTTGTTGGACCGGGGAGACCGGGTTAGTTTTAAGAACTCAGCTTGCCCGGTTACTTCCGCATTACACGTAGCGCTTTGTCGATGGCTAGAGCGTGTCGAGTAACAGCACGATCAATGTTGGTGGCCATCTTAGGTGTATTCATTCAACTTTAGCAATATTTGAGAACAGACATTTCTTTATTGGGGTGACCATTGCTATATTCAGTTAATTTTGGGCATACTTCTATGATTCATTGTTATTATCAAGCGATTTGCCACACATTTTTTTAAAAGATATAAAAAAGTATAAAAAGGTTGGGATTCATGGGAAATATCCATCAGAGCAAACTAAACAACTCCAACAATTAGGTCTAAGTACTATTTATTGTATGTTGGGGTTATTGGATAAGTCAATGCGAATTACTGTTTTTGATCACTAGGTTCAGTATTCCTATTATGTGAATTGTCCCCATGGGATGTCATCGTTCAAACCCACAATATGAGAACGGAGTTTAAAAACCCAACGTTGTTCTTTCTCTAGTAGTTTTTTCTCCATGTCTGTGTGTGGCTGTTGTATTTCCAAAACTACCCACCGCATGTCATTAGGGGTATGTCCCTTCTCCAGAAAATGTGTGGTCATTTTTGTATTGGAGTGTTTACACCTGAAATTACTACGGTGTTCCACCATCCGTGTATTGACCTTCCTGGTGGTCATGCCAATATAGTGTAGATCACAAGTACATGTGATCATATAGACCACCCCAGCTGTTTTACAATTGGAAAAGGATTTCAAATCCCAGGTCAGGCCATTGTTACATATGACTTGTTTAGTTGTACTAGTCAGGTGACAGACACTACAGTTCGAACATGGGTAGTGTCCCATTGGCAGTGGATGTAAACGACGAACTGGACCTTCTATAGTTTTGGGGCGTGTATGGACTATTAAGTCCTTCAGATTTTTACCTTTGCGGTGACTGAACATGGGTTGGGTGAGGTTAAGGCCACCCCTATTCAGTGTCCTCCAGTGTTTTTTGACAATTTTTATCACTTTTTGTGAGGCCACGGTGTAGGTAGTAACACATATGGGCCTCCTGTCAGTGTCATTCTTAGGTTCAGTTCTAGGCTTTGTTTCTAAAAGAGCTTCTCTGTCGTTATTTGACGCTCTCTTTTTTGCTTTTGACACGATCTTGCGTGGGTATTGTCTCTGGAGTAATTTCGTGCTCAGTTCTTTGGCCTGTGTCTCGTAATCTCGTTTTTCTGAGCAGTTTCGCCTCAGGCGTAAGAACTGCCCGAAAGGTAAATTCTCCTGTAGTTGCCGTGGGTGAAAACTTTCAAAGTTTAACAGACAATTCCTGGACGTGGGTTTGAAGTGTGTGGTTGTGGTTAATTTTCCACCTTCTGCTCTGATATTTAGGTCTAAAAAGACCAGTTGTTGTCTGCTCATTGTGGAGGTAAAATTCAAAAATGGATCTTGTGAATTCAACCAGATGAGGAATTGGTCAACATCCATCTCATTTCCATTCCAGATGAGGAAGACGTCGTCAATATAACGCCTCCACGTCTGGATATGTGTTGAGTATGGGTTGTCGGGAGTCAGAATTCTTTTGTTCTCTAGTTGGTGGACGTACAACCCGGCCACACTCGGTGCGAATGTACTTCCCATGCTAGTTCCATGGGTTTGCCTATACATGGTATGTTGGAATAGAAAAAAGTTTTCAGTCAAGGCTAGGCGGCAGCATTCCAAAACAACGTGTCTAGGTGTTTTGTATTGCCATTCATTTTCAAACAGAATCTCCTCCAAGATTTGCAATGTTTCTCTGTAGGGCAAGCTAGTATAAAGACTATCCACGTCGAGTCCAACCAGTATTTGTGTGGCAGGGTCAAATTCGAGATCCTTGATTAGGCATAGCACTGCTTTGGTGTCTTGTAAATATGTCTCAGTTTGTTGCACTAGGGGTCGTAGGAACGCGTCTGCAAACTTTGACAGAGGCTCCAAGATCGACCCAATCCCAGAGACGATTGGTCTCCCTGGTGGATTCTCTAATCTTTTGTGGATTTTTGGGATTGTGTAGAAGTATGGTGTCCTTGGATGTTTATTATCAAGAAAATCAGCTTCTTTTTTTGGATAGCCAATCATTTATTAGGCATTCCTCCACCATTCTCGCAATTTCAACCCTCAAACGTTCTGTTGGATCCACAGTTAGGATTTCATAATTCCGTTGGTCCGCCAAGAGTCTAAGACACTCGGTATCATAGTCTTTTGAGTTCTGCACCACCGTTGCACCGCCTTTGTCCGCCGGTTTTATTGTGATGTTAGTATCATTTGCCAATTCTTGTATTGCCTCTTGTTCGGATCTGCTGGTGTTGTAAAAAGTTCTCAATGACCCTGTTTCCAAATCCATCACCTCCTTTAGGATTGCTTTCTCAAAAGCCAGCAGTTCCACTGGTAGACTTGCCGCTGGCGGAGTAAAGGAAGATTTTTTCTTTAGTCCTGTATCACTCCAGGTTCCCACTGGTTGTGGTTTATCTTTAAAAAACACTTGTAATTTTATACTGCGAACGAACTCCTTCAATTCACAATATAACTTGAATTTATCCAAGTTAGTTGTTGGGACAAAACCCAGACCCTTTTCTAGTACTCTAGTTTGGTCTTGGGTAAGAACTTTGTCTGATAAATTGACCACTAGGCTCAGATGTTGCTGGTTGATGGTGCGCTCACCGGGCCTTGGCTCCTTGTGTGTGTTCTGCCTGTTTCCAAGGGTTGTGCCCATTGTACTTGTTGGCCTCTGGTTTTTCCTCTTCCCGGCCTTTTGCCTCTCCCTAAAAAAGGCTGCTGTTGCATGCCTGATGTTTCGGTGTTATCCCAAAACGGGAATGGTTGTTGGAGATATGGTTGATGGAAAGGTGGAGGGCCATAGAAAAACTGTGGTGGTGGTGGTCCTTGAAAAGGTGACCAAAAATGTCCTCTGTTTCTCATCCTTCCCGCTCTGCTTCGTCTGTTTCTTGGTTGGTTACGGTTGTAACTTGAGTCAGAGGAGTCGGATCCTGAGTCTGAACCCCCACTGTCTGTATTATAACCAGGGTTTTTTCTGGAAAGGACGTAGTCCACCTTGATATATGGATATACTTTCTCATGTGAAAAAGTCTTCTTGTCTTTGTGAAATTTTACATATTTTGTATCCTTCAGTGATACTTCAAATTCAGTCATTGATTTGTTCAATTCATCCAGTCTTTTTTTAAGTTCTGCTGGTGATTGGTAGGACTTCAATTTAACCTCTAAGTCATGAATCTCAATTTTCATCGCCTCTGCTCGGCGTGCCGCAGTTTTTACAATAAGGACTAGCCAGTCCCTAGTGCAGTGCCAGCTAATCAATGACCAATCTTTTTTGAAGACGAGATAGTCTTGAAAGATGAAAGGTTCGTTGTTTACTATTAGGCCACGTGGTGCTGCATTAGCCCTATGATATTCACTCATCATGATTCCAAGTATTATTGTTTTTATTAGGTTGCCTTTCAATTCTGTTACTTCATCCCAACATTGCTGGGCTTCACTCGTATCTTTGTAGGGTATGCTAGTGTGGGGAAGCATTGAAGCTATTATCCTGTCTGCCTCATCTTCAGTGAAAGAGAGTCCTGTAATTTCCACCATGGCGGTATCTACTGTGTGATGATGTATTGATTATGTTCTTCGTATGTCAAATGATAAGCTGGTTTTTGTCACAGAACAAGGTGTGTTAAAAAACTCCCGCAGCTGCACGCTGCATATAAACTAGTACAAAAGGGAAGGGTGGTAGAGGGAGGAAAGGGCATAAGCTCACCCTCCAAATACTGTAGTCAACAGAAGATTTCTGAGAACAGAAACCAAAAAGCCTAGCCGATCACTATAATTCCATTCACAACACTCATTGGGGTTGGACTGGTAGGTATAGTAGATGGAAATAGAGAATTGCTCTTTTTCTTGGTGTCCCCTCACTCACCAGGGTTGCCCCATGGTGACATGCTTCATCATAGGGGCCATCCCAGCCCTCTACGGACTGGGGCGTGCTGCGACTGGCGAATTACGTAGGAGCACTTATGGTTTGACTATGTGTGGTGCGGGTGTGATAGTGGAGTGGTCTAAGTGATTGGTTTAAAAATACCTGCCTAGTAAGCTTTCAATAAACGTTATTCCTGCTTCCAGGTGGTAACGTTAAAATATGGGGTGGAAATACTAGGATCCCTAAACGCAATGTGTCAAGGTGTACCTATCAACTCCTGTCAACATGTTTCGTGCATCCCCCAAGCACTTCTTCGGGACTACACAGGGACCAGCCCTGTGTTCGCCACTCCTTAAACGCTGCAATGAGCTTTTTAATAAAATGCTGCAATCGACATTAGTGCATGCATATAGTATCTACGTATTCAATTGAATCACGAGGTTCCTGTAAGACAAAGAACAACTTGAAAAGTCAAGGGGTGTTACCCCCAAAATGAACACACATAAACACATATATTGGATTGCACGAGGAAAAACGTAATTCCATTTCCCGTGGTCCTCAACAGGACGTTTTCATGTATAAAAAACGTGATTGTTTTCATGCATAAAACGTGATAATTTTCATGCATAAAAACGTGATAGACACCTTGCTGTGAGGAAACCAAACACTCATCTTGCTCTCACACTCATACATATTTACATACATGTAATAGGACCTAACTGCGCCCCATGGACTCGAAGGGGTTCAGTATCCCAGCAATCTAAAAAGAGAGATGGAAGGAAACAGGGCGGATAATTCATCTGCTTGTCTTGTTTCTTATGACCTGCATGGTTGTGCGCTTGTCGATCAGCCCGCAAAGCGGTAACAAACGACACTTCATTTGCCAAACACTCGTTTCTTTACACTTACTTGCTAACAGGATACCTCCCTCTTTAGCACCTACTCGCGCCTCTTCGGTCCGAATGTTGTTGGACCGGGGAGACCGGGTTAGTTTTAAGAACTCAGCTTGCCCGGTTACTTCCGCATTACACGTAGCGCTTTGTCGATGGCTAGAGCGTGTCGAGTAACAGCACGATCAATGTTGGCGGCCATCTTAGGTGTATTCATTCAACTTTAGCAATATTTGAGAACAGACATTTCTTTATTGGGGTGACCATTGCTATATTCAGTTAATTTTGGGCATACTTCTATGATTCATTGTTATTATCAAGCGATTTGCCACACATTTTTTTAAAAGATATAAAAAAGTATAAAAAGGTTGGGATTCATGGGAAATATCCATCAGAGCAAACTAAACAACTCCAACAATTAGGTCTAAGTACTATTTATTGTATGTTGGGGTTATTGGATAAGTCAATGCGAATTACTGTTTTTGATCACTAGGTTCAGTATTCCTATTATGTGAATTGTCCCCATGGGATGTCATCGTTCAAACCCACAATATGAGAACGGAGTTTAAAAACCCAACGTTGTTCTTTCTCTAGTAGTTTTTTCTCCATGTCTGTGTGTGGCTGTTGTATTTCCAAAACTACCCACCGCATGTCATTAGGGGTATGTCCCTTCTCCAGAAAATGTGTGGTCATTTTTGTATTGGAGTGTTTACACCTGAAATTACTACGGTGTTCCACCATCCGTGTATTGACCTTCCTGGTGGTCATGCCAATATAGTGTAGATCACAAGTACATGTGATCATATAGACCACCCCAGCTGTTTTACAATTGGAAAAGGATTTCAAATCCCAGGTCAGGCCATTGTTACATATGACTTGTTTAGTTGTACTAGTCAGGTGACAGACACTACAGTTCGAACATGGGTAGTGTCCCATTGGCAGTGGATGTAAACGACGAACTGGACCTTCTATAGTTTTGGGGCGTGTATGGACTATTGAGTCCTTCAGATTTTTACCTTTGCGGTGACTGAACATGGGTTGGGTGAGGTTAAGGCCACCCCTATTCAGTGTCCTCCAGTGTTTTTTGACAATTTTTATCACTTTTTGTGAGGCCACGGTGTAGGTAGTAACACATATGGGCCTCCTGTCAGTGTCATTCTTAGGTTCAGTTCTAGGCTTTGTTTCTAAAAGAGCTTCTCTGTCGTTATTTGACGCTCTCTTTTTTGCTTTTGACACGATCTTGCGTGGGTATTGTCTCTGGAGTAATTTCGTGCTCAGTTCTTTGGCCTGTGTCTCGTAATCTCGTTTTTCTGAGCAGTTTCGCCTCAGGCGTAAGAACTGCCCGAAAGGTAAATTCTCCTGTAGTTGCCGTGGGTGAAAACTTTCAAAGTTTAACAGACAATTCCTGGACGTGGGTTTGAAGTGTGTGGTTGTGGTTAATTTTCCACCTTCTGCTCTGATATTTAGGTCTAAAAAGACCAGTTGTTGTCTGCTCATTGTGGAGGTAAAATTCAAAAATGGATCTTGTGAATTCAACCAGATGAGGAATTGGTCAACATCCATCTCATTTCCATTCCAGATGAGGAAGACGTCGTCAATATAACGCCTCCACGTCTGGATATGTGTTGAGTATGGGTTGTCGGGAGTCAGAATTCTTTTGTTCTCTAGTTGGTGGACGTACAACCCGGCCACACTCGGTGCGAATGTACTTCCCATGCTAGTTCCATGGGTTTGCCTATACATGGTATGTTGGAATAGAAAAAAGTTTTCAGTCAAGGCTAGGCGGCAGCATTCCAAAACAACGTGTCTAGGTGTTTTGTATTGCCATTCATTTTCAAACAGAATCTCCTCCAAGATTTGCAATGTTTCTCTGTAGGGCAAGCTAGTATAAAGACTATCCACGTCGAGTCCAACCAGTATTTGTGTGGCAGGGTCAAATTCGAGATCCTTGATTAGGCATAGCACTGCTTTGGTGTCTTGTAAATATGTCTCAGTTTGTTGCACTAGGGGTCGTAGGAACGCGTCTGCAAACTTTGACAGAGGCTCCAAGATCGACCCAATCCCAGAGACGATTGGTCTCCCTGGTGGATTCTCTAATCTTTTGTGGATTTTTGGGATTGTGTAGAAGTATGGTGTCCTTGGATGTTTATTATCAAGAAAATCAGCTTCTTTTTTTGGATAGCCAATCATTTATTAGGCATTCCTCCACCATTCTCGCAATTTCAACCCTCAAACGTTCTGTTGGATCCACAGTTAGGATTTCATAATTCCGTTGGTCCGCCAAGAGTCTAAGACACTCGGTATCATAGTCTTTTGAGTTCTGCACCACCGTTGCACCGCCTTTGTCCGCCGGTTTTATTGTGATGTTAGTATCATTTGCCAATTCTTGTATTGCCTCTTGTTCGGATCTGCTGGTGTTGTAAAAAGTTCTCAATGACCCTGTTTCCAAATCCATCACCTCCTTTAGGATTGCTTTCTCAAAAGCCAGCAGTTCCACTGGTAGACTTGCCGCTGGCGGAGTAAAGGAAGATTTTTTCTTTAGTCCTGTATCACTCCAGGTTCCCACTGGTTGTGGTTTATCTTTAAAAAACACTTGTAATTTTATACTGCGAACGAACTCCTTCAATTCACAATATAACTTGAATTTATCCAAGTTAGTTGTTGGGACAAAACCCAGACCCTTTTCTAGTACTCTAGTTTGGTCTTGGGTAAGAACTTTGTCTGATAAATTGACCACTAGGCTCAGATGTTGCTGGTTGATGGTGCGCTCACCGGGCCTTGGCTCCTTGTGTGTGTTCTGCCTGTTTCCAAGGGTTGTGCCCATTGTACTTGTTGGCCTCTGGTTTTTCCTCTTCCCGGCCTTTTGCCTCTCCCTAAAAAAGGCTGCTGTTGCATGCCTGATGTTTCGGTGTTATCCCAAAACGGGAATGGTTGTTGGAGATATGGTTGATGGAAAGGTGGAGGGCCATAGAAAAACTGTGGTGGTGGTGGTCCTTGAAAAGGTGACCAAAAATGTCCTCTGTTTCTCATCCTTCCCGCTCTGCTTCGTCTGTTTCTTGGTTGGTTACGGTTGTAACTTGAGTCAGAGGAGTCGGATCCTGAGTCTGAACCCCCACTGTCTGTATTATAACCAGGGTTTTTTCTGGAAAGGACGTAGTCCACCTTGATATATGGATATACTTTCTCATGTGAAAAAGTCTTCTTGTCTTTGTGAAATTTTACATATTTTGTATCCTTCAGTGATACTTCAAATTCAGTCATTGATTTGTTCAATTCATCCAGTCTTTTTTTAAGTTCTGCTGGTGATTGGTAGGACTTCAATTTAACCTCTAAGTCATGAATCTCAATTTTCATCGCCTCTGCTCGGCGTGCCGCAGTTTTTACAATAAGGACTAGCCAGTCCCTAGTGCAGTGCCAGCTAATCAATGACCAATCTTTTTTGAAGACGAGATCGTCTTGAAAGATGAAAGGTTCGTTGTTTACTATTAGGCCACGTGGTGCTGCATTAGCCCTATGATATTCACTCATCATGATTCCAAGTATTATTGTTTTTATTAGGTTGCGTTTCAATTCTGTTACTTCATCCCAACATTGCTGGGCTTCACTCGTATCTTTGTAGGGTATGCTAGTGTGGGGAAGCATTGAAGCTATTATCCTGTCTGCCTCATCTTCAGTGAAAGAGAGTCCTGTAATTTCCACCATGGCGGTATCTACTGTGTGATGATGTATTGATTATGTTCTTCGTATGTCAAATGATAAGCTGGTTTTTGTCACAGAACAAGGTGTGTTAAAAAACTCCCGCAGCTGCACGCTGCATATAAACTAGTACAAAAGGGAAGGGTGGTAGAGGGAGGAAAGGGCATAAGCTCACCCTCCAAATACTGTAGTCAACAGAAGATTTCTGAGAACAGAAACCAAAAAGCCTAGCCGATCACTATAATTCCATTCACAACACTCATTGGGGTTGGACTGGTAGGTATAGTAGATGGAAAAAGAGAATTGCTCTTTTTCTTGGTGTCCCCTCACTCACCAGGGTTGCCCCATGGTGACATGCTTCATCATAGGGGCCATCCCAGCCCTCGACGGACTGGGGCGTGCTGCGACTGGCGAATTACGTAGGAGCACTTATAGTTTGACTATGTGTGGTGCGGGTGTGATAGTGGAGTGGTCTAAGTGATTGGTTTAAAAATACCTGCCTAGTAAGCTTTCAATAAACTTTATTCCTGCTTCCAGGTGGTAACGTTAAAATATGGGGTGGAAATACTAGGATCCCTAAACGCAATGTGTCAAGGTGTACCTATCAACTCCTGTCAACATGTTTCGTGCATCCCCCAAGCACTTCTTCGGGACTACACAGGGACCAGCCCTGTGTTCGCCACTCCTTAAACGCTGCAATGAGCTTTTTAATAAAATGCTGCAATCGACATTAGTGCATGCATATAGTACCTACATATTCAATTGAATCACGAGGTTCCTGTAAGACAAAGAACAACTTGAAAAGTCAAGGGGTGTTACCCCCAACATGAACACACATAAACACATATATTGGATTGCACGAGGAAAAACGTAATTCCATTTCCAGTGGTCCTCAACAGGACGTTTTCATGTATAAAAAACGTGATTGTTTTCATGCATAAAACGTGATAGTTTTCATGCATAAAAACGTGATAGACTTCTTGCTGTGAGGAAACCAAACACTCATCTTGCTCTCACACTCATACATATTTACATACATGTAATAGGACCTAACTGCGCCCCATGGACTCGCACGGGTTCAGTATCCCAGCAATCTAAAAAGAGAGATGGAAGGAAACAGGGCGGATAATTCATCTGCTTGTCTTGTTTCTTATGACCTGCATGGTTGTGCGCTTGTCGATCAGCCCGCAAAGCGGTAACAAACGACACTTCATTTGCCAAACACTCGTTTCTTTACACTTACTTGCTAACAGGATACCTCCCTCTTTAGCACCTACTCGCGCATCTTCGGTCCGAATGTTGTTGGACCGGGGAGACCGGGTTAGTTTTAAGAACTCAGCTTGCCCGGTTACTTCCGCATTACACGTAGCGCTTTGTCGATGGCTAGAGCGTGTCGAGTAACAGCGCGATCAATGTTGGCAGCCATCTTAGGTGTATTCAGTACACTTTAGCAATTTTTGAGAACAGATATTTCTTTATTGGGGTGACCATTGCTATATTCAGTTAATTTTGGGCATACTTCTATGATTCATTGTTATTATCAAGCGATTTGCCACACATTTTTTTAAAAGATATAAAAAAGTATAAAAAGGTCGGGATTCATGGGAAATATCCATCAGAGCAAACTAAACAACTCCAACAATTAGGTCTAAGTACTATTTATTGTATGTTGGGGTTATTGGATAAGTCAATGCGAATTACTGTTTTTGATCACTAGGTTCAGTATTCTTATTATGTGAATCATCCCCAAGGGATGTCATCGTTCAAACCCACAATATGAGAACGGAGTTTAAAAACCCAACGTTGTTCTTTCTATAGTAGTTTTTTCTCCATGTCTGTGTGTGGCTGTTGTATTTCCAAAACTACCCACCGCATGTCATTAGGGGTATGTCCCTTCTCCAGAAAATGTGTGGTCATTTTTGTATTGGAGTGTTTACACCTGAAATTACTACGGTGTTCCACCATCCGTGTATTGACCTTCCTGGTGGTCATGCCAATATAGTGTAGATCACAAGTACATGTGATCATATAGACCACCCCAGCTGTGTTACAATTGGAAAAGGATTTCAAATCCCAGGTCAGGCCATTGTTACATATGACTTGTTTAGTTGCACTAGTCAGGTGACAGACACTACAGTTCGAACATGGGTAGTGTCCCATTGGCAGTGGATGTAAACGACAAACTGGACCTTCTATAGTTTTGGGGCGTGTATGGACTATTAAGTCCTTCAGATTTTTACCTTTGCGGTGACTGAACATGGGTTGGGTGAGGTTAAGGCCACTACTATTCAGTGTCCTCCAGTGTTTTTTGACAATTTGTATCACTTTTTGTGAGGCCACGGTGTAGGTAGTAACACATATGGGCCTCCTGTCAGTGTCATTCTTAGGTTCAGTTCTAGGCTTTGTTTCTAAAAGAGCTTCTCTGTTGTTATTTGACGCTCTCTTTTTTGCTTTTGACACGATCTTGCGTGGGTATTGTCTCTGGAGTAATTTCGTGCTCAGTTCTTTGGCCTGTGTCTCGTAATCTCGTTTTTCTGAGCAGTTTCGCCTCAGGCATAAGAACTGCCCGAAAGGTAAATTCTCCCGTAGTTTCCGTGGGTGAAAACTTTCAAAGTTTAACAGACAATTCCTGGACGTGGGTTTGAAGTGTGTGGTTGTGGTTAATTTTCCACCTTCTGCTCTGATATTTAGGTCTAAAAAGACCAGTTGTTCTCTGCTAATTGTGGAGGTAAAATTCAAAAATGGATCTTGTGAATTCAACCAGATGAGGAATTGGTCAACTTCCATCTCATTTCCATTCCAGATGAGGAAGACGTCGTCAATATAACGCCTCCACGTCTGGATATGTGTTGAATTCTTTTGTTCTCTAGTTGGTGGACGTACAACCCGGCCACACTCGGCGCGAATGTACTTCCCATGCTAGTTCCATGGGTTTGCCTATACATGGTATGTTGGAATAGAAAAAAGTTTTCAGTCAAGGCTAGGCGGCAGCATTCCAAAACAACGTGTCTAGGTGTTTTGTATTGCCATTCATATTCAAACAGAATCTCCTCCAAGATTTGCAATGTTTCTCTGTAGGGCAAGCTAGTATAAAGACTCTCCACGTCGAGTCCAACCAGTATTTGTGTGGCAGAGTCAAATTCGAGGTCCTTGATTAGGCATAGCACTGCTTTGGTGTCTTGTAAATATGTCTCAGTTTGTTGCACTAGGGGTCGTAGGAACGCGTCTGCAAACTTTGACAGAGGCTCCAAGATCGACCCAATCCCAGAGACGATTGGTCTCCCTGGTGGATTCTCTAATCTTTTGTGGATTTTTGGGATTGTGTAGAAGTATGGTGTACTTGGATGTTTATTATCAAGAAAATCAGCTTCTTTTTTGGATAGCCAATCATTTATTAGGCATTCCCCCACCATTCTCGCAATTTCAACCCTCAAACGTTCTGTTGGATCCACAGTTAGGATTTCATAATTCCGTTGGTCCGCCAAGAGTCTAAGACACTCGGTATCATAGTCTTTTGAGTTCTGCACCACCGTTGCACCGCCTTTGTCCGCCGGTTTTATTGTGATGTTAGTATCATTTGCCAATTCTTGTATTGCCTCTTGTTCGGATCTGCTGGTGTTGTAAAAAGTTCTCAATGACCCTGTTTCCAAATCCATCACCTCCTTTAGGATTGCTTTCTCAAAAGCCAGCAGTTCCACTGGTAGACTTGCCGCTGGTGGAGTAACGTTACCACCTGGAAGCAGGAATAAAGTTTATTGAAAGCTTACTAGGCAGGTATTTTTAAACCAATCACTTAGACCACTCCACTATCACACCCGCACCACACATAGTCAAACTATAAGTGCTCCTACGTAATTCGCCAGTCGCAGCACGCCCCAGTCCGTAGAGGGCTGGGATGGCCCCTATGATGAAGCATGTCACCATGGGGCAACCCTGGTGAGTGAGGGGACACCAAGAAAAAGAGCAATTCTCTTTTTCCATCTACTATATCTACCAGTCCAACCCCAATGAGTGTTGTGAATGGAATTATAGTGATCGGCTAGGCTTTTTGATTTCTGTTCTCAGAAATCTTCTGTTGACTACAGTATTTGGAGGGTGAGCCTATGCCCTTTCCTCCCTCTACCTCCCTTCCCTTTTGTACCAAACTTAGCAATACCACATAATACTATCTAATTAGACTCAAAAGAGGTGCATAAAATAGGCACTCAACGCATATACGATCCAAATCCTGATTCAAAGAAGTAGAAGTGGTTGAACTTTAGCTTTACAGGGTGCTCTTAGAAAAGCTCAAATTCTACCAATATGGCAGAATTGTCACATTCAACCTATCAAACATTTGTATAGTGCAGCACTGTCACCCTGGGGTTATCTGGACGCTGTGGGTGTGACGTCTCCGTCGAAAAGCCAGGCCTTGAGTTTCTCCCCGAAGTACGCAAGGGAGGATGCAGCAGGCTGTTCCTGGTGGCAATGTAGGAGAAGGAGCGGCCAACACTGTGGCTGGGCTAGTGAGGAGAAGTGCAGGTATCTTTCAGGTAGATGGAAGTTCAGTTGATGGTTGATGTAGGTAGGTCCTTAATTGTGTAGAGCTTTGTAGGTCAGTGTGACGATCTTCAACTGGCGTCTCTTCATGATGGGGAGTCAGGTGAAGTTTCTGAGTTGGGTGGGGTTGATGTGGGTCCATTTGGGGAAGTTCAGGATGAGTCTGGCTTAAGCGTTCTGTATGGTCCGGAGTCTTCTGATGAGCTGGATGGAGATGCCAGTGTAGAGAGCGTTGCTGTAGTCAAGGCGGCTGGTGACGAGGACCTGAGTAATGGTCTGGTAGACCTTGGAGGTGGGAGGGGCTGGCAGGGAGGCGGGAGGGTGGGGAGCGGGGAAACCAGTAGGAACGAGCATGAGCGAGAAAACAGCGGGAACAAGGGACAGTAAGCCAAGCCCTAAATAAGCAAGTAAACAGAAAATGCCAAAGAAACAATAAGAACTAAACCCAACTAAACAAACGTTACACTCAGAACAGACTAACTCAGCTTAATATTGCCAACAATATGAATATGAAAACAGCAATATGAATTACCAAGCTCGGCAGAGGGACCAAACCAGGGACCTCGAGGGCAGAGAACACAGCAGAGTCGAATGGTCCTAGGCAGGGGGGAGTGGCAGACGAGACATGGGGTTAAGGGCTGTTCACTGGGACTGCGCAACAGCCTCCATAAGTAGTCCTGGTAGGTGGGAGGGGCTGGTAGGGAGGACAGAGGGCAGGGAGCGTTGGACACCAGTGGGAACGGGAAAATGCTGGAATAGGGGTGCAGTTAGCCAAGACCTAAATAGACAAGAACACAGAAAATGCCAAACAAAGCAAACAGTACTAAACTATACAAAGGGTACACCCAGAACAGACTAGCTTAGACTAATATTACCAGCAATATGAATTACCACGCCAGGCACCAGGACCAAGACTGGGGTCTCGAGGGCAGAGAATGTGGCAGAGTCTTGCTCAGTTAGGCAGTGGCAGCGGAGGAGTGGCACTCAAGACCAGGAGTCAAGGTCTACTCTCATTTGTAAATATATGATGTGGTAGATATTGTTAAATGTACATAAGCATGTTTGTGTCACATCTTCTCATGTTGAAATTCCTACTATGATATGTGCCACTGCTGTGAATTTTCTTGAAAATTACTACGATCACTTGCAAATCCTCAAATTTGGGAATTTGTTCCAAATATTAAAGCAATTGTATTGGATGTTTTGTGTCCTGGTTTGTGAAATGGGACTTTGTGATTCTCTGACCTAAGGCTTTGAAAGAGGCTACCAACAAATGAAAACTTAGTTATTGATATGTAAGATACCCATGGTTAATGTAATGAGAGCAATTTCATTTTGGACCTAATGTTCTTTGGACATTTCAACGTAACATGCTCATTGTTTAAAGTGATTAATTCTCACAATGTAAAGGGTTTTATATGGCATGTGACTGTATTTTGGTTTGGTCTGCACTGACAACCCGACATTCATCAGCCATCAGCACCTTCCCTGTTTTCCTATTTCTCCAAACACCTCCACACAAACATCACCATGACAACCAAAAATTGAATGAAGAACACAAGTGGAGCCATTGTGCAGAATTGAATGGGAACCATTAAACAATTGCAATATCAGAAATACATGGCCCTCTCTTTGTGGTATAGTGCACAATCTTGTCTTTCTCACCCAGTAATTGGCTAATGCCCTTTCATCCTCAGCATTGTTGTGTAAATTAATATACAAACTCAGGGCAGTATTCTCAGAGCAACATAGGGAAGTACACATGGCACGTTATATTGAAAATGAAATTCAAATCATATATCTGGCCAATTCTAATTATGGACTGTATCCTTTAGATCTGTGTTTTTCTCTGCTGGACCATCATATGCCTTGCTAAATCTAAATCTGTGATTTAATGATTTATATGTGCATCAAATCTAAATGATGAAGTTGTGATTACCTCTGGCTCTAAAGTTATTATTGTGAGTTCTGCAAATTTGGGTGCTGGTTGATTTCTTGTAATAACCTTATGTTAATTTTATAATAAAATAATGATTCCTTCCACCATTCCATAACATCATTGGTTGGCCATATGACCGTTTTGGAATAGAAACCCTTGAATATTTTGTTTGTTTTATCCATACTAATATTATAAAGAGAGAGCCCAAACCAGTGATGCAAAAATCTTATTAACTTTATGCGACTTAGGAACAGGATCTTCTATCTCCAACTGCAATTTATCCACACATTTACCTAATACTCAAGACCAACTTCGAGCTGTCAATGTGGCACAAAAAGGAGCTCGGGAAAGCCCCTTTAAAGTAAAAAGCAAGTTTGTCCCCGTCATGCCCAAAGACGCGGTAGACATTTTTCATGAGTGTGTGGTGGAAGACTTAAAAACACTGAATAGACGCATAAACAGACAGAAACATGTCACCAACAATAAGAAAACAGAGAAAAAAAACTTTAAATCCATTCAATATGACCAATTAATGGACAAACTCAGCAAGAATCAAGAAATAGTAATTAACACATCTGACAAGGGAGATAATATCGTCCTTTGGCAAAAGCAGGAATATATGACAGAGGCAATGAGACAATTGGGTGACAGCAACTGCTATGTCAGAAGCAGCGGCTTGGAATACAAACGGGCCCGAGATACCTTAAAACTAATGCTAAAATGTCATACAAGCGGAACAATTTGATCTCATCTGAGGAATGTGCATTCTTGCATGTACAGAATCCGGTGATGCCGCACCTATATCTGATTCCGAAGGTGCACAAAATGAGACAACCTACCCCTGGTAGACCGATCATTTCCGCGATAAAGAGCATGGGCGAAAATGTTTCTCCCTATATTGATTATTTCTTGCAGAGTCATGTCCAGGGTCTTGCCAGTTACATCAAAGACACCGGCGATTTTTTGTCCAAACTTGGCACAATACAATGGCAAACTAACTGGTGCATAATAACACTTGACATTGAGTGATTGTATACTTGTATCGAACATCACAAAGGTATCGAAGCCATCAAACACTATTAGGGACAGAAATCTTGTGAGTACTATGGGCACAATCAAATACTATGCGACTTAGTAATGTGGTGTCTAAACAACAACTTTTTTATGTACGGCAAAGATGTTTGGAAACAAATCAGAGGCGTTGCGATGGGTTTCTGCTTCTCCCCCAGCTACGCGTGTTTACACGTGGGCTGGTTAGAGGAGCGGGATCTCATCGCAACTCCGGGTTTTAGCAATGTCAAATATTGGATGCGTTTTATTGACGACATTTTCTGTGTATGGGAGGGTGATATTTTGAGTGCACACCAGTTTGTCCAAGCTCTCAACACGAACAACAGCAATTTATTTTTTACATCCAATACAAGTAAACAAACAGCACAATTTTTGGATGTTCAAATTGATATTGAGGGAACAAACATCACGACTTCACTATATCGTAAACCCACTGCTGGCAATAGCATACTGCATGCCAGCAGTGGACATCCCCGTCACGTAATTGAGAGTATACCTCTGGGGGAGCTTTTGCGTGTTAAATGCATTTGCAACAGCACTGAAAAGTTTGATGAGGGAGCAACTTTGATGCTACAACGCCTGAGAGCCAGGGGATATAGTGAGTGTACTCTGTCTAAAGCGATGTTGCAAACTAGGGAAAGATCTAGAGAATCTCTCCTCACACCCAAACCCGTTGAACTTGACACTGGTCACCAATCTCCTAGGCTGATCACCACTTACAGTCAGCAACAACGTCAGATCAAGTCCATTATAAACAAACATTGGTCCATTCTCAAAACTGACGGTGTATTGTGCTTGCGAGTTTCAGATAAACCCATTATCACTTTCAGAAAAGCTTTCAGCATGCACAGCAAGTTGGTTAAACCCAGTCCAGAGCTGGTCAGTGGCAGTGACTGGCTCAGCAGAAAGGGTTTTTACAAATGCAGTTCTTGCCGTGCGTGCAAGTTCGGACAAAACACCACACACTATGATAATCCCTTTTCAGGCACAAAAATTGCAATCAGGGGTAATTACAGCTGCCGTACGGAGTTTGTTGTGTATGTCCTCACGTGCACCTGCGGCTTGTGTTATGTGGGGAGCACGAGATCGCAGGTGCACGTGAGGATTTTGCAGCATCTCCGGGCAATTGTAAACCATGATACAGCCTACCCCATGGCACGGCATTTTAACTCTACACACGACAGGGATCAGTCGTGTTTGAGTTATTATGTAATAGATACAGTGCCCGTACAAAGAAAGGGAGGTGACAGGGACAGAATGTTAAGAAAACTAGAAACACAATATATCATCGCGTTGGACAGTAAACAGCCTTATGGGCTCAACGCGACCGAGGATCTCCACAACTTTCTTTAAAATTGCTACTTTTACATTGTCAATCGGCAGATCTCACGTGGTCGGTATTAATTATATATAAAAAAACTTTTTTACTAGTCCTGCCTTAGTTGATATGTATGTCACAGCAAAACCATCAATTTATGCTCATCATACATTACCTATCAGGCCACACTCAGGTACATAAAGGGCGTATTAAGAAAAGAGCACACCGAATCAAGTACTGTACTTGTAAAATGGATTTTTATCCCTTTTTCTGTAAATTCTATATATAGATTGTATATTATATGTTTTGTATCAACGTTTGTTCACAGTGGGCTTCTTTTCCCTTTTTTCTTTTAATTCATTGTTGTTTTTTCATTTATTAGTGAGCACATGTACAGAAAAGCACACATATTTTGATTTTGAATATATGAATTGTAAATAGGTCTTAATATTTATGATATGAATAATTCCTGGTTTGTGAACTTTTAATAAATATTTAGGACATGAGCTTGTGGGCAACAGGGTGGTATGCCACCACATACATATTTTAAAGTCACTTGATTTGACCGGCATTTTCAATTTTCTTATATTGTCATTTTTGATTAATTTAAACTGGTCACTTTATATACCTTCAGGTATACAGATTCATGCAGTAAGAATTAAGCACCAGTCACTTTAATAGTTCCATGAAATTTGCATTCAGGCAGCTATGTACTAGACACTTTACATACCTTTGGGTATATGCATTCATGCAGCAAAGATAAAGCACTAGTCACTTTAGCAGTTTCATAGCATTTGCATTCATGCAGTTATGATATTATAAAGGACATCAATGAGAAACATGCAATTTTTTAATAGGAATATAATTTTTTTAATGTATTATTTTATTCATCATAAAAGTTTAAACGGATAGCAAATTTGAAAACAGGATTGACTTGTTTCATAACTCGAATTAGTTTCAGGCAAAAAAGAAACCTTCAAACTAAATACAAATGTGAATAATCGTATGTTTTTGTATTCCTCTTTGTAATTTGCACCTTTTCTATGCCTATGGTCTTAAGGTCATGTGATACACGTTAGGAGGTGTGGCTCATAGGAGGGGTCAGGGAATCTAAGCATTTAAAAACAACAGGCTGTTTGAACAATCGGTGTGTGATCAAGAGTACAGGGTACTCGAAACGCGTCGCCAGAAAGGTTACCAATAAACGCAAAATCTTGCCTGAAGCCGTGGGGTCTGTCTCCTTCTTTCGCTACGCCGTGCGGTGTGGAGGTTTGAGGATTTTTTTCGTATATATATATATATATATATATATATATATATATATATATATATATATATATATATATATATGTATATATATATATATATATATATTTATATATATATCCATACTAATATTATAAAGAAAGAGCCCAAACCTCTGAGGCGGGTAATCTCAGTAACCACAGCACCAATCACAACACCCAATACAGCGTTGGAAAGGGCAATTGTAGCAGAAGGACATAGGCTATGCAGACGGCCACCATATACATTTAAAAGGTCAAAAGAACCATGCCAGCAAAGTAGTCCCTTGTGGGCGTGTCTGCTGGGGGCGTGTGCTGGGGGCGTGACAAATGCTGGGGGCGTGTGGTACGTTCCGCCCTTCATGCCATGTGAGTCGTAATTGCGCCGCATCAAGGGGCACGCTGGGGGCGTGACACTCTGGGGCCGTGAGAACCGCTGTGGACGCGTGTCCGCGCTGTGGGCGTGTGTCTGCCCTTCATGCCATGTGAAGCGCCAATTATGCAATTGCGCCGCATCAAGGGGCACGCTGGGGGTGTGTGCTACGTTCCGCACTTCATGCCATCTGGGTCGTACATTAATCAGATCGTCTGCTGTGGCCGTGTGCTGGGGGCGTCACAAAGGCGTTCACCTCAAAGCGTGGTAAGTAACCATTCGCAAGACTCCCTTGGGGGACTGCCCGTTGTCTCACACATACTGGGGGTGCCGAATGCAGTGTGTGCCTTGGCCTGGGTGATGTGATGTGATGTGATGTGAGATGGAGCTTATATAGCGCGCTACCACTCCAGGGAGTATCTTGGCGCTTGGATTCCTGAAGACAGCACGAAGTAGGTGGAGAAAAGACTACCTGTCTATAAGACACATCATAGGAGTCCCATGCATTCGGCGTTTGGCAAGGAATAGATCCATGTTTTTAAAAGTTTTCTGAATTTTAGTTCAGTAGTGGAGTAAGGGAAGTTTGTTCCATGCCCTTGCGCCAATGACTGCAATGGATTTACCTCCTCTGGTTGATAGTTTGAACCTGGGGACATGAAGTAGGTTAGCTGTGGAGGACCTGAGTGATCTTGACGGATGGTATTGTTTGAAGTATTTGCGCAAATACAGAGGGCCGTGATGGTAAAAGGCTCTGTAGGTAATAGTAAGAACTTTAAAAAATATGCGCTTTTGTATTGGGAGCCAGTGTAATGCATCAAGAGCTGTAGAAGCCGAAGACTTCCTGGGCAGTCTGAGGACCAGTCTGGCAGCTGCATGCTGGACCATTTGAAGTTTATGCAGGGCTAATTTGTTAAGTCCTGCATAAAGGCTGTTACAATAGTCCAGCCTAGATGTTATAAGAGCAACAGCTACCGTACGTCTGGCCCTCAGAGGAAGAAGATCGAAAAACTTTCTAAGGCTCCTAAGGATGCCGAAGCAAACCCCTGCTACTTCCTTGGCTTGCTGATTAAAAGTCAGAGTGTTATCAAACTTTATGCCTAGGTTTCGAGCAGCATTGATGGTATTCGGGGGGAGCCTCTGCTTTTTCAGGCCACCAATCTTGTGGCGAGAAGGAATTATTGGGTCCAAAAGGGATGATTTCATTTTTTGACGAATTACACTTCAGATGGTTGTGTGACATCCATTTGAAGGTTGCTGACAGACATTCTTTCAGTATTTGTTCTGCGTTAGATTGATTTTTGTCAAGGGTCAGAACAAGCTGAGTGTCGTCAGCGTAGGCGACAGTACTGATGTTATAGGAGGAAATTAGATTTAATAGGGGAACCATATAAAGGTTGAACAGGGTAGGGCTTAAACTGGAGCCCTGCGGGACCCCTGTTTTGGTAGTTTTTTCTTCTGAAGAAAAGTCGCCCAGCCGTACAATCTGGCGCCTATGTGCTAGATAGTTTATAAACTACTCGAACACGTTCCTGCTATGCCTGCATTGGTAAGGCGCTGTAAAAGGGTAGTATGGGATACCGTGTCGAAAGCTGCATAGAGATCTAATAAGATCAGGACAGCATGTTTGCCCTGATCCAATGCAGCACGGATGTTTCAGTGGATGACAGGAGTGCAGATTCAGTGGAATGGTGGGTCCTGAAACCTGCTTGACAAGGATGTAAAATGTCATTTTCTTCCAGAAATGCCATAAGTTGTTTGTTGGCAAAAGATTCTGTAATCTTGCAAATGGCAGGAAAAAGAGAAATTGGGCGTAAGTTAGAAAGGATAGTGGGGTCTTGTAACGCCTTTTTCTGCAATGGTTTCACTATCGCTACCTTCCACTGAGGGGGAATCTCTCCCAATTGGAGGGACGAGTTGATAATGGCATTGATATAAGGGTTAACCTCCTGTATCATGGATTTAAGGAGTGTAGGGGGGGCAGGGATCTAAGGGGGATCCTGATTTCAGGATAGAAATTCCCGGTAAAGAGTCGTCAAGGCTAATATGGCTGAAATTTTCCCATATGTGTTTGTGGGTCTTGAGAACAGTTTCATTCGCAGGTTCTGCTGTTACAAATTGGGGGAAATCTTTAGTAAGCGTTTCTATTTTTGGGTGAAGTAAGAGGCTATGTCATTACATAAGACCTGAGACGGAGGGATCTCTTGGGTTGCAGTTTTAGGCTTCGTGAAGCTGTTAACGATTTAAAAAATGTATTTTTGTTTGTTATTTGCTGCTTCAATACGGGAAGTTAAATAATTAGTCTTTGCAGTTTTGATAGAAGAGTGATATGATCTCCTAGCTCTCTTATTTGTCACCTTAGCGTCATTGTCATAGTTTCGTCTCCATTTGCGCTCTAAAAGTTTAATTCCCACCAGTTGTTCTTTTAGGGTGCCTAAAAACCAGGGAGCAGAAATTTTACTTTTTCCTATGGAATCTTTAGTTCTTTCAGGGTTTCTAATTTTATTTCCATTATCGGTCATCCATCTCTCGAATTTTTGATAGTCTATGGTAGTTTTCCCTGAAAGAGTAGGTTTACTTTTCTCGACCCAGCTTGTGAGATCGGGGTGTTTCATGATTTTTCCCCAATTGGGTAAAGTGTTACCCTTATTTACTACCTCTTTAGACTTCAATTGACTCCCTGTGAGTTCAATATTGAATTCAATGAAGAAATGATCAGTCCAGGTCTGAGGTATGGGATCATTAACCGTCATTTTATCTAAATTGGAACTGATACAATCAAGGGAGTGTCCAGCTTTATGAGTGGCTTGGAGAGTCTTGAGAGTTAATCCCAGGATCTGTAAAATTTCTTTAAAGTCAGAGGCGTGACTGTCATTAGGGTTGTCTAAGTGGAGGTTTATATCGCCAACAATAGTAAAGTTGGAGTATCTAAGGGTCAAGTCGCTCAACACTTCACCCACACTTGCAAGAAACTGCGTGGGATTGCGGGGAGGGCGATAAAGCAATGCTCCAGAGAAGGTAAAAGTGTCATGCACTTGAATGCAGAAGTATAAGCTCTCAGCTTCTTCAATATCAGGAAGCTCTCTAATTGAACATTTATAGGTATCTATATAAATGATAGCCAGGCCACCACCACGCTGTTCAACGCGATCTTGTCTACAGATAGAGTAGCCAGGGGGGACGGCATGGACTGTGTCAGGGTTGGACCAATCCCGAAGCCAAGTTTCTGTGATAAATAAACACTCTGAAAGGGCCGAACGCAGTGTGTGGCTTGGCCTGGGTGAGTCTAAAGAGCACTCGGGGGCCGAAGAGCGTCGGTGTGGGTCATAAAAAAATAAAAACAGCGGGAAACAATCATTCAAGACTCACACAATTCTAATTGTTAGACGGTCGCCGCTGGCCCTCAAGCGATGGCACACGCGACTAAGCGTGTCTGCGGGGACAATTACTGCAGCCTCTCATGCGCGCTGTTACTGAACCATCACATTAAACCAAATTACACGCGCCTGCTAACATCAGCCAGGGCTGTAGCCGGGCTCAGGCGGCGGATCACTACACTAATTACATGCGCCTGCTAACATGAACCAGGGCTGCAGCTGGGCCTCAAGCGGGGGGACACGCGCCTGCTAACATCAACCAGGGCTGCAGCTGGGCCTCAAGCAGGGGAACACGCGAATGACCGTATCTGAATACACACATTACACACATTCTATTTCATACCCGGACAACGTCGGGACGGGCTGCTAGTTTTATTATATTTTTGGTTTTTCGAAAGTTCTGCTAACCACCCAGTTGTAGCCTTGGAGGGCCTTGCATATAGGGGCATTTAATGGGGAATTGGGAGTTACACTGTAGTACAATTGCCAAATCTGGTGTAGGAGAACCATTCAATCTTCCACCAGTACAGACATACTTTTAGAAAATACCTGCAGTCTAATATGTTCTCAGCAGCCTGAAGAGCCAAGTGTTCTGAAGGCCTTGGCAGATACGCCAGAATTGAAATAAAAATACATGGGACATTTAACATTTTCAGACTCACAGCATTATAGTAATGTCCCTGAATAGATCCAATGTGGTGTCTTTTAAGCTGCAAATAGACAATGTCACTCTGACCTAAAACCATCACGTAATTTAGAAACATGTTTTTTGGGCTATGTAGTTCATTCAAACAGCACCAATTACTTAGATTATCCTGGCAACTTCTCTGGGATTTTGCCTTTGTGAGTTATGTTAATAGCCAGTGCAGTTAGTAGGCATGATAATCAGTAACTGGATGTTGATAGCATGCCCAGCAAAAAAATTCATACTGAAAGCAGCCAAAAATTGTGGAATTTACTTCATGCTTATGTTTATATTTTAAATACTTGTTTTTATATAGTGCTTCATAGATACTTCTGCCATGTCTAAGTGCTGTAAATAACAGGTTTTCTTAACAACTAATTTAATGATACTGAGGTCACATACCTCGCTGAATGGAAATCTGCGTCAGCTTTTCCAGGAGTGACCCCGTATAGTGCTCTGCTGCCTATAGGCTAGTTTTTTGCTGTAGACATACCACATATATACAAACTAACTCACAACCTGGAGTTCTCCCTGTGCCCCGGGTTCCTCTGTTCTTAGGTTCCTGCATTTCTATCATGAAATGTATTAAAATAATAAAAAGCAGTCTCACCTAAGCTGTTTCATTGGAACTTACATACCTACACCACTAGGTGGTGCAAAATGGTGGCAAAGGTTTAGCTCACTAAGCCATTCTTCTGGTTAAGATATCAACCTAATTGTTATACGTATCCTCCAAATTCTAACTGATCCTTTATTAGTTATATATTGAAAAATGTAATATGGATGTTCAAATCAGAGACAACAAATTGACATAAACATAGTGTCACCCCTTTTAAGATTTAGGAATTGATCTAGAGTTTGACAGATAGAGTACTCCATCATGAACAGAATAGGTTCACTGTCTGCCAAAATGACGGTCCATCCGGCCTATTTAGGGTATGGAGGACTGTCAAGTTTCCGTCAACCGAGTCTCAGTCGGCTCAGTCAATGGAAAGTGTCCTCTACTAGCCAGACAGAGTTGGGGGCATTAGAGGAAGGCAAATCAACTGCCAGACCTATTTAGGAAGGGAAGTGTGATGCTTTATTTTGTATTCATCCGGGCAAGGAAAAGCCTGGCATTAAAGGAGAGAAAAAAACAAATAATGACCCCACAACCAGGGAAAAATGCTCCCATATTGTGGGGTTATACGTTTTTTTGTTTGTAAATAAACACCCACTTTTAAAGAGCGTTTCTAAAAAGAAAAATGTTTGCCACAGTGTGATGGATGCCTGTCAAAAACGACCTCAACTGTCCACCAAACTTTTTGCACCTTGATAGGAACCGCCATGACGGTGGTCTTTAAATGTAGGGAATAGTGGTCCATGAGGCTGGCGGGGGTAATGTCCTCTGCCACCCTGATGGACAGATCACCCCCTAAGATATTTGAACAAAAATATACAGTTTTTAAAAAAATATTTCTGCTCGTATTGCAGTTTGAGGTCTTTCTCCAAGAATAAGTCTGTTCTGGAGGCTATTAAATGTGCTGTGGTTACCAAAGGGCTGTAGAAGTACTTACAAATGAGCGACGTACAGGAGGGGAGACAGACTAGGCCGGAGACAGCCACATGAACATCATAGCGTGGAATATTTGTCGGCTTTGTCCATGGTTGCATCATAGCGCACAAGTGATGTTTAGTAGGCGAAGAAGGAATTGAGTCTTTAGATGGTAAATAGATCAAACTCTTTCCCAACATTGGGAGAGCTATTATTTCAGCACTCTGATCTATCATGGAGAGATCTGCAGAGTTCTACGAGAGAACCACCACATGCCATTCAGGTAGAAAGATCCATATGGAAATCTTTTTTTTCTGATGCTTTATATTTCACATAGTAACAGAAATAACGAATGATACTTCAACAGCTCAAAGTCACATTGTCAAACCTAATTCCCACATGCACCATTCACTGTGTTGCCAAATACAACTCAGTCCAGCCCTTAAAGACCAATCGAAGATGAAGGTGTGGGAGGGCTCCTTTCCACTGGTGATTTCTGCCATTAAATGGAGGCACTTAATGTTGCTTTTGTGGGCCTGCATTCAGCAAATATCTTTACTGCAGCACAGAATAGAGTTAAGATTTGCATCTTCAAAGATACAACCCTCCTTCTCTCCCTACTTTCCTCTCACTAGTTCAGTGATCTTGGAAGTTGGAGCAAGGAACAAGCTTGCCAATAGCTTAAACTGGGCCCTGCACAAACATTATGTGTGCCCCATACTGGCTTGTTGTATCACCTCTTTATTTAGGGAAAATGTTCACTGGGGATAAAAAGGCACTACTTGGTGCAGCCTTGTGGAATATCAGACGTTACAACGCAGATCTTTACTGAACATACCTTTGCTCCAAGGGCCTTACAGTGCTGCTGACCTTTACAATTAGCATATGTTTTCTTTAACATATATATATATATAAAGAAAAGTCCCGACTGCCAGCTCCACTCCTCTCGGGGTTAGTGCGAGTACTGGGCGTATATATGTTTCCAAAAGACGCTCCTTCCGACTTCCTGCTGCCCCGAGGGAATTGGCGTACACAACCGGCGGAGCACGCCGGTAACTAATCCTTGAAACAACAGCACTCCAGTACAATCTCAGTAAACGTCAACCAGCCAGCTTATATTCCAAGGGTGTTTATTACATATATATATATATATATATATATATATATATATATATATATATATATATATATATATATATATATATATATATATATATATATCGCCAGTAGGTAGTTATAGTTAAGACCTATTATCCATATGAAAAGCGTTTTTTGATTTGCCAATATCTTTGGTGCCGTTTGGTGAATCTTGGTGAAATGTTCCAAAAAATAGGCTTGAACCGCTCAGTTTGTGTGTTGAAAGTTTCGGGGTGATTCGTCAAGCGGTGGCCGAGAAAAACAGGGGGTCCCGAAGCACATTTTATCCATGTTGTTCTGCATAGGAACTTTATTTCAGGCTACAGCCCGAACTGCTGAATGGAATGACACCAAATTTGGCAAAAATGTAGGTCTTTGTTTAGAGTGCACCCTTTTTGTTAAATGGTGTAAATCTGTTCAGTAGTTCCTGTGAAATTCAAAAAAGAAAAATATTGATATCTGAGCACCAAGGAGGGTTCGCAAACCCTCTCCGGGCACAAGCTTCACTCTGATTGGCTGCCAACACTTCCTGGTTTGAGGTGTTGGCAGCCAATCAAATCTCAGGCACGAGATTGGAAGGGGTCGCGGATCCACCGCAGCCACAGTTGTATATCTGGGAAATCTTTACATTTCTCAGGAATTACTGAACAGATTTACACCATGTAACAAAAAGGGAGCTTTCTGGACCAAGAGCTACCCTTTTGCCAAATTTGGGGTACTTCTGTTCAGCGGGTTGGGCTGTAGCCATGTCTAAAGTTTCCGATTGGAAATTAATATGGGGAAAAGAGTGTTGGGACCCCCTTTTTTTTCGTTCACTGCTTGACAGATCACCCTGACATTTTCAAGACAGCAGCTAAAGTGAGCATCGAAATAGTTTTGAAAATTTTGTGAAGATTCATCAAACAACACCAAAGATATAGACAACTGAAAAACAGCTTTTTTATCGAAATCAGGTCCTAACTATAACTACCTGCAGGCAACCGCCATTAGGAAATATATATTTAAATATATATATATATATATATATATATATATATATATATATATATATATATATATATATATATATATATATATATATATATATATATATATGTATATATATATATTTATATATATGTATATATATATATATATATATATATATATATATATTCACTGACACGTTATAATTAGAAATTAGCATTTAAAAAACCATAAAATATACTGACTGAAAAAACCATAGGTTTCAGGGACGCTATAGTTAGTTGGACATTTCACTCATACAAAACCATAGAAATTTCGGTGTTATAGTTAGTTCAGCTAACTATAATTCGAGCCCCCGCAATGCACTTCTGATGACGTCACATATTACATCATTCATGACATGGTCAGTGACATCACTGATGACATCACTGATGACATCTCAAATGACCAACACTGATGACGTCACTGATGACATCATCCAGTGACTGTGTGTTTCTATAAAGTGTAAATATGTTTTATATATATGCCAAGGTGTATTGAAGAATGAGTGGGTGTATGAGTGTGTGAATGAATGATTTAGTAGACGTGTGACTTATTGTAAAGTGACTGATTAAGTGTATCTTACTGAATGCATGGGTTAGTGAGAAAACTGTGTAAATGTCTGCATCAGTTTCTTAGTTGGTGTGTAAGCGGCCACATGGGTTGGTGAATAGCTACATGAGTGTCTATATGGGTTATTGTTTGGTAGTCTGAGTATCTGTATGTGTGCCTAAGTGTCTGTGTGGGTGGGTGGGGGGGGTAATCTGTGCATAGATGTGTGAGGGGCTGATTCACTGGGTGTATGGGTTCAAGAGTGCATCAGTGAAGGGCTGTATAGGGGTGAGTGTGTGTATAGCTGTTCTGGTGAGTTAATGGATGTCTTAGTTGTACATGTGCGAGTAACTACATATGTGAAAGGCAGTATATTTGAGTGTTGAAGTATATAAATGATTATATGTGAGTGTGAGTGATTGTGAGAGAATCTGTATGGATGAGTGTGTACTTGTGTCAGTGGTTGTATATGAGAGTAAGTATGTGTTAGTATCTGTATAAATAAGTGAGGTGGTGTGTATATAACTGAGTAGGTGAGTAAATGGGAGTGTGATTAATTCTGTGAATTACTGACTAGCTCTGTGAGTAACTCTATGGGTGAGTGGCGCTGTGTGAGTGTCTGTATGAGTGTATGAGTATATATGATAGTGGCTGTATTGATGAGTGACTGCATTTATGAGTGACTGTATAGGTGAGGGAGTGGATGTGTGTGTTGACCTGGGAATCAGTGAATGGGTATGTAGTAATTGGTATTGGTGTGTCTATGGTTTTGAGAATGGTAGCCTGTATTTTAGAGTGGGTGTGTCAAAGGTTATTTTAGGGTGTGAGGAGGTGCATCATATTATCATGTGGATGATGTCATCAGTGATGTCATCAGTGATATCGTTTGAGATGTCATCAGTGATGTTACTGACCATGTCATGAATGATGTAATATGTGATGTCATCAGCAGAGCATTGCGGGGGCGCAAGTTATAGTTAGCTGAACTAACTATAACGCTGGAATTTCTATGGTTTTGTACGAGCGAAATGTCCAACTAACTATAACGTGCTGAAATCTATGGTTATTTCAGTGAATTTCTAAGGTTTTTTAAATGCTAATTTATAACTATAACTTCCCTGAAACCTATGTTTTTTCAGTGAATTTCAAAGGTTTTTTAAATGCTAATTTCGAACTATAACATACAGTCATGTTTGCAGAGTGGTGGAGAAAGGTGAGCGTGGCCTTCAAACACCTCATAGCAAGCCCACTGTGTGGGATTTACTGGAGGTAACAGAAGAAGTAGTTAGCCCCCAACATCAACCTTGGGGGCCAACTACCCCTTTTATTACCACCAGCAAAGCCCACACAGCAGGATTGCTAACTCCTTATATCAGACGCCGCCCACTCCCTGCACCACTGTGCAAACGCACCCCCTAACACATTGTAAGTTGGGGGATTAGGTCCCCTCGAATCCTGAGGGTCCCTTCGGCCAACTAGCTCACTTGGTACCTCCAGTAAGTGCCACAGAGCTGCTTTGCAGAGAGGTGGTTGAAGGCCACGCCCCTTTTACGCCTGGAGAGCCCCGGGGAGGTGGCGGTCCCCAGGGCTGCAGGGGCCCCCGTGGGCCCATGCAATTAAAAACTATAAATTAGGCAATGCTCCCGGGACCTGGCCCATCCAGGGCCTCATTTAAATGAGGTGCTTTTTGGGGCCCTGGGGGTCCTTGTGGGACCCCCTCAGCAGGCCTGGGGGGGCTAGGGTGTTTCTACCCTGACCCCTTTTCTTGTTTTTTGCGTTTGTTTCAAACCGAGTCACAAGATGGCTGCCAACACTTCCTGGTTTGGAGTGTTGACTACCAATTAGAATAAAGCTTGTGGTCGGGAGGGTCCGCAAATCCACCAAGCCTCTAGATATCGATATTTTTTTTTTTTTATTTCTCAGCTACTACTGAACGGATTTACACCATTTTTAAAAAGGTCACTTTCTGAACCCAGCACTACCCTTTTGCCAAATTTGGTGTAATTCTGTTCAGCAGTTGGGGCTGTAGCTTTTGTCACTGTAGTGGTGGCACAATAAGTGCTGAAGGCCACTAGTGATATTTAACTTACCAGCCCTAGGTACACCTTGACCATATACTAGGGGTGTATAGGTAAGCTAAATATGTCAAGCAGAGATTAGCTGATTGTACATACATTTTTAAGAGTCAGTGCACAAGCACTGGGGTCTGGTCAGAAAGGCCCAGTGCACTTCACAATTCAGAAACCAGCAGCATCAGTTCAAAAACGTGGGGTGGGGTGATTATACCATACAAAACAGTTTCTTACAATTTTGTTTCGTACTGTATTAATGGGCATTATGAATGAAAGAACTTGGTGTCCACTTGATTTCCTCTGTTAATGGTAATCTCTTAGGATTTTAATATCACGAAATAATGTTTGCTACAAAAATGCATACAACCAAACTTAGAACCAAAAAAAGAATGTTTATTGTTTTTCATGAACTAAGCAGGTGTCTTACTTATACACATTTTGTTCCCAAGTCACAGCAAATTCTGTGTGAATTGACCAGGTCACTAGTGCAGCATTGGGTGTGAATCACTGCCGGTGTTGACAAGCAGTACAAGAGCAGAAATTCAATCTAAGCCAAGAAGGAATTTTATGAGGCTAATTATACAAGTCAATTTTTCTTTCCTAGTCATCATGACCCAAGGCATAAGAAGAGCCTTTAAAGAATTCCATGAAAATCGTGATTATCATAATTAGCAAAATCTGTTTAATCATTTGTAATCTCTTATGAGTCTCCTGCTGAAGCAAAACCAGCTTCCAGCTGAGTGCAAACATAGATGTAAATATCTTGGTACAAGTTATGCAAATTGTAGGTAGACTGCAAAAGCTAGATGGATTACATTTTGTTGCCCTATAAGAAGGTAACCCGCAGCTAGGTCAGATTTAATTTACTGATAAATGGAGCAAACAAGCAAAATGCAATCCTATTGAAAAGGTGGGATACCAGGGCCTGAATTACATATCAGGCACACTGTTCATGTTTGTGCCAGGGCGCACTTTCAAGCAGGTGTGCAATGGTATAAACACGAACAGTGCACCGGGTTACATATTATGCCCTGACCTCAGGGCAGTCCCGAATTGGGCCGCCCTGGGGGCAGCGCATTTAGTGGAATATGGAGTGACTGCTTTAATTAGCCACTCCGTGTTTCACTGTGCAGAGGGCATCTGTCTACTCTTTATAGAGGGGACAGGGATCCCCTTGCAAGTGGGTGCAGTGAGTGACTGCACCCGCTTCTGGGGGATGCCTGTGGTCCATGGGGCCCCTTTTGTCCCCTCCGGAGGTCTGCCTTCATTGGGCACACTACCAGTGCAACACCTTTTTGTTGAGCACTGTCAGTAAGCCTCCTGATGGCTTCTTTGCCTCTGCGTCCACGTCCATAATACGGAATGGACGTAAAGGCAAAGATTTCCTCTTTTGTATGCAGTCATGCCCTCATGCAAATGAGGGAATGCTCTCTTGAGGTACTAATGATGCTACATGTGCACCAGTGCTATCAGTATTACAGAAGGGACCGCACACAATTCGGATGCACTTTCGGTAATATCAAAGTGCCTGGGGGCACACAAAACACCAACACATGCCAGTTGAGCCCCCAGGGCACTTGTGTTATTAGCCTCCAGATGTTGGAAATATTCCAGATGTTAATTGATGTATATCTGTCAGTCAGCGGGAGCCATGTAAACATGAGAAATAGTAGGATATTGCAAATTTATGAAGTACTTATGAGATGCCAACCCATTCAAAATGAGATACAGGGTCCATGACCTATGTGTTGATCACTGATCCCTGTACAAACAGAAGGTTGCACAGGGATCATATGTCAAAGTTGAGTGATATATATTAAACCTCTCATGTTCCATTCTGACAAATTTCGACTGAAATTTATCAGGGAAAGAGCCAGGAAAAAACAATACATGTAAAAGATACTTTGCTAATTGCCAATTCTACATGTTATGCCTCATTCTCATTTTCAAGCTGAAAGCTGGGAATAGGTGGTATTCAGCACAACGGGATTAGGTGGTATTCAGCATCCCGGATAGAAGTATGTACTATCCTTCCTATTCCACACAGCTTGTATTCAGGGCTTTACCATCTCTAAATGAGTGTGCATTTCACATTCATTTGCACTTTGAGAAAGTTTTGGTGCATATTCCATTGCAACAGTGCCTTATGCCTGACATTTATAGCCTTCCTTACAATGCTAAATATTGGCCTTGCAGTTTTTTGTGAGTTTATTATCAGCTGTGCAAAATATGCTTTTGTTGCTGCTTTTTGGTTCTAAGAACCCAATTACTTTTTTTGCAGTTTCATATTGCACACGTTTGGCCCAAGGGCATTAGAGTATGTTACATGAGAACGATATTGCATCTCACAATTTCAGACTCTTTGTAGTTATGGGGAGAACAAGTGATTAGCCCAGAATCACAGGATGTTGAACTGATGCCAGGACTCGAACCTGATTCACCAGTTTTCCCCAGTTCCAAAGTTGCAAACTCTGACCTTTAGACCGCATCTCCTCCCCATTACAATGCAATACAAAACAAGCAGATTTGTATAGTACTGCTAATCACTTGCAAAGGTATTCAGGTCCTGAGAGCTGTACTGCTTTGTAGGAGTCAGTTGAATAAGGTCTTGAGTCATATTCTGAGTTCCTGAAGGGAGGGTGACATCCAGAGGAAGAGTGGGATGTTGTTTCAAAACTTTGTGGTGACGTACAAGATAGAGTGTCCTCTATTGTTACTTCAACAGATGCAGGGGTGTGAGCAAAGGTGAGGGAGGTGGAGCCAAGGTGTCTGGAGGGTTGATGGAACCTCAGGCTGTGGTTGATGTATGCTGGTCCTTGGTTGTGCAGGGCTTTGTAGGCGTGGGTCCGCATCTTGAATTGACATATTTTCTGAACATGGAAGCAATGGAGTTTCTTGAGGTTTGGTCTGATGTGGGTTCATCTCGGGAGGTTGAGGATGAGCCTGGCTGCTGAGTTCTGTATGGTCTGCAGTCTCTTCAGGTGTGTGGTGGTTCCTAAGTATAGTGTGTTACCATAGTTCAGGTGTCAAGTGACAAGGGCTTGAGTGACGATGCATCTGGTGCTGACTGGGAGACATTGAAGATCTTTTGGAGCTTGTGAAGAGTAAGTAAGCAGGTAGAGGAGACTGCGTTGATCTGGTCTTTCATGAGTTTGCTGTCCAAGATGATGCTGAGGTTCTGGGCATGGTCGGTAGGGGTGGGTGCGGATCCTAGTTCAGCAGGCCACCAGAAGTTTCTCCATGGGGAGGTATTCTTACCGAAGAGCAGAATTTCTATTTTGTCTGTGTTGAGTTTGAGGCAGTTATTTTGCATCTAGTCGGCGAGGCTGGTCTTGCACAAGCAGACATAGGACCTTCAGGTGGATGGGTCTTCAGATAAAGAGAGGAGGAGCTGGGTGTCGTCTGCGTAAGTGATGATGTTGAGGCTATGGGTTCTGACGATGTTGACGAGGGGGATAATGTTGGAGTTGAACAGTGTAGGGCTGAGGGGTGAGCCCTGTGGATGCCAAAGATGATGTCTTAGGGTTCCAAGGTGAATGGGGTTAGGTGGTTTCTCTGAGTTCTTACAGTGAGGAAGGATGTGATCCATTTGAGGGCGTCCTCATGTATTCTGATCTGACGATTTGCGATCAGGGGGTTTCGGTGCTGTGGTTCATGTGGAATCTGGATTGGGATGATTCCAGCAGATCTTTGTTCTCCAGATAGTCCGTAAGTTGGTGGTTTGATGACCTTTTAGATGACTTTTCTGGGCAAATAGAAATGGTCCGGTAGGTCTGGAGCTCGTTGGGGTTGGCAGACAGATTCTTGAGGAGGAGTTTGACTTCTGCATGTTTCCATTCTTCTGGGAAGGTGGCCACAGTGATGGATTAATTGAGGATGGTGGTGAGGTCGTTGCTGATTGTCCTATTTCCGAGGTTGACAATGTTGACAGAGATCCATGGGTGCTTCTGAGTGGATGGAGTGCATGAATGCTGTTGTGCTCTGTGTGGTGAGCTTGTTCCAAGTGGTGATATTGTGGTTGGTTCTACGATCTCTAGGAGAGAGGAAGCTGAGAGTGTCGGAGGCTGCGGGTTGGGGTTCAAAGTGTTTATAGATGGTGGAGATCTTGTCGTTGAAGTAGCCTGCCAGGGTGTGGCAGGGTTCTTGGGGCAGGGTGATGATGTGTTTGGTTGCTGAGGGGTTTGAGAACTCCTTGATGATGCTGAAGAGCTCTTTGCTGTGGTTGGAGCTGGCCTCGATGTAGTCCACTTGTGTGTTCTTTTTTGTCTCTTTCAGGAGTTGGTGGTAGTGGTTGAGTGATGTTTTGAATGTAGTGCGGTCAGTGGGCTCCTTGCTTGTGCACCATTTCCTTTCTAGTCACTTTAATTGTGTTTCTAGATTCTCAGTTCTGGAGTGCATCAACTGGTATATATGGTGGATTTCTTGGGATTGTTGCATTTGATGCGGGTGACTCTGTTATGCAGTTTGTGATGTAGGTGGTTCAAGGTTTGTGGGGGTGAGAGGCGTTGAGGGCAGCAGTCCATTGAATACTTTGTTCAAGCTGCGGTGTGAAGTGCAGAGTGGCTTGGGGTGGTGCTGGGTGCTCCTGTGATGGTGAATCGGACAACTGAGTGGTCTGTCCATGTGAGTTTGGTGAGATGGCTATACTTGACGATGTCACTGGTTGAAAAGATGTAGTTGATCATGTGTCCAGCGTTGTGTGTGGGCATGGTGAAAAGTTGGGTAAGGTCGATGTTTTTCATGCTTTCAAGGAATTTAGCTGTGTTGGTTATATCGAGGTGGAAATTGAGGTCACAGAGGAAGATGTAGTGTTTAGTGTTGATGGCTTGTGGTGCAATGAATTCTGAAATGACGTCACAGAACCAGGGCATGGTCCTGAAAGTCTGTAGGTGAGAGGGCCTATGATGGTGGTTTTTCAATCTGTTTTGAGTTCGACGTTTAGGTGTTCCATGATTAGGGTGATGTCGTCTGTGGCAGTGGTTCAGTGGATGATGGTGATTCCACCTCCGTTTTTGTTGGTGCCAGTGTGCTATCTTGTAGCCATTGGGCGTGACAATGTCGGGTGTGGATAACGGGTTGAGCCAAGTCTCAGTGAGGAAGATGGAAGGTGAGGGAGATGATGGTGTCCCAGATCTCGTTGGCATGTTTGTAGAGTGATAGGGCATTGAACAGGAGGCAGTGGAGTTGTTTGGGCACAGTCGTGGTTGTCTTAGTGGTGGCAGTTGTGTGTGTGCGTCCTCTGGTGTTGCAGGCAAAGAGACAGTGGCGGAATGGAAATGGTCCTCTGATTGAGTGTGAAGAGGCACAGCAGCAGTTGTTACATCATCCGGCGTCAAGGGCTATGAGCTCAGTGCCAGAGATTAGGGGACCTGGTGCTGGGCATGTCGAGGTGCAGCGGCACTGCAGCCTCCATTAAGTAGGTCCTGGGAGTGGGGCTGGGAAGCAGGAGGTGGGAGCTGTGAATGGTTGGAAAAATGAGCGGTACGATCAGGATAAGTTCAGCAATAGCAAAAATATTGATAAGGCACAGAAACAAACAAGAATACAGTCAAAACAGAGCACTGAGTAAATAACAGGCACAGAAACAACTACAGAATATAGTAACATGCACAGAGACGACTTCGCATAATAATACCAGGCACAGAAACAACTTTACCAAGTAATATCAGGCACAGTAAAACAACAGTGACGGGGCATAGAGGGTGAAACAACACGGCAGAACAAGAATGAAGGGGCGGAAGGTGAATGAGCAATAAAGATAACTTCAAATTTTATTTTTATTGTGCCACATTTGTGTGTGTTTAGATACAGAGGTCATGTCAGGATGTGTCTGCTGACAAATTGCTGCTTTATCTTTTACCGTGGAAATTGATGTTTACTTTTCTTTTTCTGACTTCATTAATGCCTATAAATGAACTATACCTATAATTCAAAATATATCAGCAGTTAATAAATCACAAATAAAGTGTGATTGAAACAAAGATAATATCAAAACATATCAAGACACTTTACTGTGCAAATGGCAAATATTCGCTAAAACCTGATTTCCACATTTTATCGTTTGTGCACTACATAGGTTTATCAGTAAAACTATATGTCTTTGCCAATTTAGTGCAACAGCAGCAAGGTGATGGATGGATTGCTTGAATTAATCTCAGCCGCTGGCTGATGAGCCCATAACCAGGGTGAAACCAGTCCTGGATTGCTTGTGTTCTGGTTCAGGGTGGACCTGGGTTGGCAGTTCGGTCTGGGCTGTCCCTACTGGAGCATGGTCGAGACTGATTTGCATATACATGGCTCCAACCTGAGGTGACAAGGTGTGCAAAATAACAATGGATTGGGATGTGGCCCAAGTGATGACCAGTTGCTGATGTTAATTCAAGCTTTCCATCCATCACTGTTTTGTATACTTTTTGCTAATTTTGTGGTCATTTCAATGTAGAATGTGCGGCCTCTAAATGACATTGCACTACCAACCATGCTTTATAATATTTCTGTGACATTGAGCTCTAAAATGCACCATCAGCTACATACTAATTACTTACCACAAATGGTCACGTCTCATTTGCTACACTTTTTTTGTATGAAAAGTGGATTTCTTACAATCTCTATGAGTTCAGTGATGTAACATGATGGCAGCACCCCCACCAGCGGTGGCTCCTCCACAATAGCTATAGGGGAGGAGTGTCACCCCCGCCAGCTGCCTCAAAATGGCATGAAAGGAAAAATAAAACAAAAATAAACACATTTTATTATCATTTTATTTTTCCTTTCGTGCTGAGTCTTAGGGGCGGGGCTATGGGTATGACAGGCTGCAGGAGGAGTGGTAAGTGCACTGTGATCAGTGCGCACAACGGTTTGGCCGGCCGTCTCAGGCCTGCCAAACCGTCATGCGCGCTGAAGCTGTCTCCAACCTGAGCTGCGTTGCCGGGTTGGAGACAGCAGACACAGGCTCCCAGTCTCACTAGGAGGAGCGCAAATTCAGAGCGCTCAGGCCAGTCCTGACACTGTCTTCAGCAGCTTGAGAGCATTGTCAGGATTGGCCGCAGTGGAGCCTGGGAGCCTGGGATCCTGTGCCTGCAGAGGAGAGGAGCAGAAAGGCACGAAGAGGCTGGCTGCAGGTAAGTTATTTTTTTACTTTTTTTATTTGGTCATTTGTTGTCTGTCTTCTCCCGACCCCTCCCCCCTGCCACTCTTTGACAACACCAGTCACTGAAAAATGCTCAGACACCACTGACTTTAGAAGTCTAAACTCAGCAGCGCCTCCTGGCACATTCTTGAAGAGCAACTTTCGTGGTGGGAAATGGTCAGTTTCGAAGCCTACCGTCCACTCCCCCAAAGTATGTTTAATGATTGGAAGCTGTTGACTGTTTTCTCCCTAACTGCAACAGATGGGAGTCTGCAGTAAGATATTTGTGTGAATGAATCATCCAGGGTATTTTGAAGCACCGGTAATTATATAAAAGAATCTTGAAAGTGTTGCTTATCAGGTACACTAGGCCATTACATTTCCTGAATGGCTTTTGCACGAATGCATTAAATGCTAGCACCTGGCAGGCAATTTGGAACTGACTTTTTTTAGGTAGGTTGCACAGCGTCTTGCAACTGTGACCGCGCTGCTAATGCTATGAGTCTGTACGTTTACAATAACCTACAAATGATAAATGTATTAAAAATCATGTCCCACACCTGGCATGCCACAATCTGAGGTCCTAAAGGACCAAAATAACATATTTTATGTAACGTGGGCTTTGTGGTATAGATATTTGGTATTCAATATACATTAACTGTAACTGGCACTTATACAATATAAAACATTTTGATCAGTGGGCTACTGTCACACGACTGATTCAAAAAGCAGATTTAAAGAATTCGGTAAATTGCTTATATTCCACCCAGGTTTTATACATGTAAGATATTTTTGGCACTTTCCAGGAGGCATTTGGGCAATTTGGGTTTTTGCACTGTGATAATAAGGCACATTTTAGGTGTCTAGTTCTGAACATTTTTTCGTTTGTACATCAGGTATCGTTTTAGTAATGCCTGTAGGCGACTTGAAAGCAGCTTAGCTCCAGGCGTGATATATTTTTAGCATGGAGCATAGCTTTCAGATCAGAAACGGTTGGACATGTTTTCCTTTTCTAAGGGGTTAACTTGGTTAATAAAAGATGGGCACAATTTAAAAGAACCATTTGGGTGTATGTAGCGGGATCGAGGATTCTCTATGAGATAAAGCAACAGGGACAGTCAGATTGTTTTTGTGTCAACAGTACAATTTAGAAACCAATTATTCTCCTGTGATCAAGGCACCCTGCAAAAGTAGAACCAACTTTTTTTTAATTCTTCTTTTCAGCAATATATACCATCCTCGTCGCCAATTTTGGGATGACAGGACACGGTGGAACAGTGATAACGTGTATTTAAGCTCGGTACATCGACCCACAGCGAGCCTCTCTGCTCCTCAGCAACTGACCCAGCTCCTGGAATCCCCAGCCTGGATTCCAGTAGTGAAAACATGCAGTTGCTAAGGAACACATCAGGTTACCAGGACTACTAACTCAAACATAACAACCTTAAGGACATAACAGTGGACATTACTGTATCTGCTCCTGGGTAGTTCTTGGCATTTGCATTCATTTGCACAATCATTTCAGCAAGAATGTGTTGCCAATCATATCATAGGTTGTCTTCACATAAAGTGATGCAGATTGTCTTTCTGGCGTTTGATAATGCAGCTTCTCTTCCTTTTGAAAGTTTGCAGCAGGAGTTTGTAAAGTTGGCATAGGTGTAATCCGTTTGTGAAATATTTTAATGCATCGCCAAGTTCATGAAGTGTAGAAAAGTAGGTTCCGAAACATTGCCGGCCTGTGGCTTTTGTGTGACAGGTATGAATCTTCCTGCACAAAAATAAACCAAAGAGGAATTAACGAGGAGAAAAAAAAAGTTTTACGCCATCCTTTGCAAGGTGTACCAAGTTAACCCAATACCAGTTTTACAAATCTTTGGAACTCTGAAATGCCCATGATCCAGCAATGGATGCCTACCAGCTCGAAATGTAATGTAGTGCAGCACAAGCCATTGTGTGGCGGTACATTTCGTCATAAAGCCATGCAAGGTGGCTCAAATCGTATTTGCATGGCTTTGTACTGAAGACTTTGCATTGTCCTTGCATTGCCTTGTATGATGCAAGTACAACACAAAGGCTTAGTAAATCTGTGCTGGAGTTTACACACTCTGTGTAGAGACCCTTGTTTGTTTTCTCTGTGGTGGCACTCAGTGGCTTGCATTTTGGACTGGGCATGGAAAATCAGTGATGGTTGCTCTGCCTGAGACATGGTGGGGTGACTGAAACTTTGGCTCAGCAGTCAAGTGAAGGTCATAATTCTAGTTCAAGGGATTCTGATTGGAAAGTCAGTTGATGCGCCAACATCGAAACCTCAATAGATGCCCATCTCTCGATGAAGTGGTGGAAGCACGGGTTTAGCAGGCCAGGGTCTCTGACATTTTATAGCAGAGTGACGCTTCTGCAGACCTTTACATTAGGTGCTCTATTAGCAGTTTGAAAGCTTTGATCTTGTTTGCCTCACATCTAAACTTCAGAAAGTAATAGAGATTAGTGGATTATAGATGGGCATGAGCAATTAGAGTATTTGGAGAAGGGTTTTCAATATTCTTAGGTATTTGTAATGGTGTTGAAGGCATGAATAGAATGTTTGGAGGAATTATTTTTTCATGAGTTTGCAGAGGTTTTTGAAATATTTACTTGTTTTTTTGTCCTTTTGATAATTTTTGTGGTGTATTTATTTATTTATTTATGTGGATCTAATAATAGGAAACGGTAGCTACACTTGTGCTTTTTTCAGTTTATGTTTCACTGAGGAAACTTTGATTTTTGGCCATTAATGTTCCAGATTCAATCATGGTCCTTTTATAGTGACTCACTCTTAAATGTAGCAGTTGTTGCACACAATAATGTCCTATTGTTAATACTTCCTTTGGAATGGATCTAATATCTTGCGTACATTAGTGATATTTAACTGAAAGACAGACATATGATTCTATTTTATTTATTTTATCATGCCATGGCAATGCACTGACTATGTTGCATGCTTTGTATTTCTTCAAAGTTTGGATTGTCTTACAAATAGTTTAGATCAAGATGTATTTCTGTGTCCGACATCATACTGAGGCCCTAAATGTATGCTAACGTCTGAGGAAGGCTAACCATTGGCCACCAGTAATGTTGGCTCCAAACCCAGTGGGAGGGAAGCTATCCCCAAAGCTACATGTAAGTGATACTAGAGGAGGGAACTGCTCATGTCTATGGCCACACCTCTAGGTGAGCACACACGCTCTGCACAAGGGAGAAAGGGTTTCCCCATTTTGGATTTTGGGAGTATTTTGCGCTATGGGAATGTTTACATTAGGGCAAACAGGAACTGCTGCAAAAACGGTAGAGTAGTTCCAGGGAAGCCCGTTGGTTAGAGAGGAACTAGGAGCCACTAGCTAATGCCAACTCTAAGAAATTGGAGTATTGGTTTGAGGGGTGAGAACCCACCTCAAATAATAATTGCAATTCTTGTTAGGGCAAACCACAAAAATCACTTAATAAATCTGTGGTTACTTCTCTGGTAGCTTGGCACAAAAGTAGACAGACTTACTATAGAGAAAATATGTAAAGTGTTTATGCAGGACTCAAAGAGTAATAAAGTAAAAACTTAACAGGAAAATCCTAAACTAATTTAGAAAATTAGAGCAATTTTTGATAAATAAAATGTAACCAAAATGACAAAAATTCAATCAGTAGCACCAGACATATGGATTTTTAACACCAAATGTATGGATTTTTAAAGTTTGAATGTAAAAATAGCACTAAAAAGCATTAAGCAACAACTGCGGTTTTCTATTTGTGTTAGAGCAGGTCAAACTCAAAATTTAAGGCAGACCGCAATGGAGCGCGAGTCGGATACAAGGCCAGTTCATTCTGATGGAAAGTTTACCATCAGACTTATAAAATTTGGTTGTCCACAAGTCGGTGCGACAGTCTGCAAGCTGAAACTGAAGCAGGCATTAATGAAGGTGAGAAAGCTCAGAACGGGTGCAGTCTGTGCCCAGAAAAGCCCTGACATCAAAAGGTTACTCCTCAGCATTGATCCAGATGATACTTTTCTGGAAGTCAAACCTCCTTCAGTGGGGGAAATCAGCAAGTTGAGGCCAACTGGTAATTTGACATCAGTGGCTACGGTTCTCCAGACAAAAAGTTGGCGAAAAGTTTTCAAGTCCCAGATCATTCAGGTTGGGACAGAAGAAGTACAACAAACAACAAACAGTTTTTCTAGGGTTCAAGGGAAATATTTAGAGACCAGAGCACAGTTATACCCCCCACACAAGTATTGAAGAACAACAGATAACTGTGGGTCTAAAAAGTGAGCTCAAGACATGCTAAATATTGCTGGCTATGTGTCTGCTACTACTGAAATGATAGAAGACAGACTGGACAGTTAACCACTGTGAAAAATGTCCATCAGTTACGCGATTTTAGGCACCCAGTACATCATTTGGTCTACTCCACAGTAGTTTCACCACCACTCTATCTCCATAGATGTGTATTGGGGATACAGAGTGATGGATGGATGTCTGGTAAATGAGATTTAATCGTAACTCTGAGCAGTGCACAAAAAAATGAGTGTGATAAAAATTATAAGTGTAAGATTGGATGGTGCATACAATTATTACTTTATTCTGGAGTCATGCACCTCCAAGTTTAAAAACAATAGTGCAAAAAAGTCAGGTGGTTCAAGCAAATACCTTCTGACTGG
Organism: Lissotriton helveticus; assembly: GCF_964261635.1. Lineage (NCBI taxonomy): Eukaryota > Metazoa > Chordata > Amphibia > Caudata > Salamandridae > Lissotriton > Lissotriton helveticus. The sequence continues at coordinate 116,496,664 of NC_136072.1, forward strand.
GCTATCTGGTCGACATGTTTCTGCGGTACCTGGTCAGTCATTATACCATCCGCTTCCTCAGGACCCATAAACTTAATTGCTACTGCTAAACAAGTGAATGTGAAAAACAGGACATTTGTGAACGAAAAAAAGTGTCACCTGTACACTTCCATTATCCTCCTCAATTTGTAAGGGGAATGGCCTCACCTCACCTGGCAAACAGCTCAGGAAAATGAAGCACCGCTCTCTCCGTCGGTTCTTCAGACAGCCAGAAGAAGTACACTCTAACACCCGCTAAGGGTCCAGGACCTGACAGGGCACAACTTCGGGGTTAGGACTAGCTAGCAGCAGAGTCCAGGGCAGATCCAGTTGCTTCTGGTTAGCTGGGTGTTACAGGGAAAGGGCCTCTGGAAGCCTGCTGTGTCCCTGTAGCACAAACAGGTCAGCCAACTAACCCTGAGAGTTACTCCTGGGTTCAAGACAAGCAGGTCCAGTCTTCCTTCAGGATTCATACAGCAGAGCTGTCCTTCTGATCTTCACAGGTCCAGGAGTGGTCTGAGGAGGGTACTGGTGGTGCCAACTTTATGTCCAGTGCAAGTCTGTGGTTGGGGGAAACTCCTGGCCACTCCCTAACCAATTGGGTAAACATTTCCAGACGTTATCCTACCCACGTTTGGCGCACTTTCTATGTGTTTTACTGTAATCTATCTCACAGTACCCCTCTCCACCTAAATTCAACATGGCAGAACCTTTCTTCCATTGGTCAGAGCTCCCTGTAAAGGCTGGCTTAAAGAAAGCTTTTATAATGCTACTTTAGTGAGTACCACAATGAGTGTTGTAGCCCACTTGTATCATTTCATTTACAGGCCTTAGCTATATGTAGTACCATATACTAGGGACTTATAAGTAAGTTAAATGTGCAAATTAGGCACAAGGCAATTTTACTATGTTTAGAAGTCAGAGCACACAGACTTTACCACTGATTAGCAGGATTAAAGTGCAGAGTGCAATGGGCAACTAAATGGGTTTAGTAACAGAAGACAATAATGTGGGGGATAGTATTCAAAGGATGGTAATGTTCAAGACTAACAATAAACGTGGCACTCAATGGCATCATCCTCAGAACACATTCTGGACCTGCATAGGATGCCAATACTCTGCCGCCAGAGGGGCCCGAAGGCCTGGACCTACACCTTCTTGTTCCCAAGACAAAGAAGTGGACTCCAAGGGTCAGTTGTCTGACCTCATATGTGGCTACTGGGACATTACAAGCTGCAAGAGGCATTTTTCCTGACATACCCAGTTACCCAGTACCAACTGGACCTGGACTAGACATTGCATGGGGACTCTGCTGGAGTGAGTCCTAGCCTTTAAGTGCTGTTCCCTGAGGTCCTGGAACCATTAGATGTGACCCAGTAGAGCTTCTCCAGAAACCCTTAAAAACGTGGGACTGAGAAATGTTTTGGGCATCCTTGACCTCTGGAGCCACCAGTGGGACCTTGTGGCAAAGGTGTCCTTTTTCAGCTCAGCTTTGTCAGATAGAGCTGCATGCTTGCCCTGCAAGAGGATTTTGAGCTCCCTAAAAAAGACTAAGAAGGAAAAATCTTTGATTGGAATGAATCCACTCGGTATATTTGAGCTGCGCTCTATCGTGGGCAACGTGAAATTATACTTAAGTTCCGGTCTACTTCTTCCATAGACTATTATTGGCGCTTAGTGCTGTTTGATGCTACTGTCACTTGAATCTTTAAAAATTCATCTCTACGGTTCTCTTATTTATGTAATTTTGGTGTCATTTTGTTTATGAAATTTTACTCTATTGTTTGAGTCATTTTAGGGATTTTTATTGTTTGGTGTTTAGATTTTATTACTGTTTGGCATACTTTACACACTGCTCTAAGTTAAGTTGGTCTGATGTGTGTCATGGTGCTGAGCTCAAGTTGATTTGGGGGTTCACCCTAACAAGTTAGTTTTATGTTAGTGATGACTTGTTGAGCACACGTCCATCAATAAGGTTGGGGCAGAAAGAGGCTACTACTGACCGAGTTATTCAGAAGGTTGTCTGAACAGCCAAGTTTTCAATTTGTTTCTGAATCCCTCCTAGTTCACAGAAAATCGTATTTCAAGGGGGAAAGTGTTCCAAATGTTGGAAGCAGAAACAGAAAACATGGATCCCCCCCAGACACTTTATTTTGCTTTTAGGAACAACCAGTAGCTTTAAGTGTGCTGATCTTAGTTAGTGGTTAGGAATAGAGCACTGAATTTTGAAGAAAGCCAGGTTTTTGTCATGGGTAGATTTAAAGATAAGGCACCCTATTTTGAACATGGACCTCTGAGCTACTGGGATCCAGTGCAGTTTTTCCCTCAAGGGTTCGATAAGGCAATATCTTGGCTTCTGAAAGATTAGCCTAGCTGCCTGACTTTGTATTATCTGCAGTTAGTGTGCAAGGATGGAAGGAAGTACCATATATAGACCATTAGCAAAGTTAATGCGGGACATTACTAAGGCAATTATGAATTGAAAAATCCCTTTGAAGCTAAAGTACCTTCTTGTTTTCTTTATTTTCCGAAACTGCTGGAAGCAGGATGATGTCACTGCACCTATCTGAGGTTTCATAGATAAATCCTCACCTATGAGGATGCCAAGACTTTTCACCACTTTTTTTTGGGTTGAGGAGGGGCACGCATCCCTGAAGTCCAAAAAGAGGGTTACCAAAAGTGAATTTTGTTCTTCGTTACCACCTACTCAGTTTTGTTTGAGTTCATTTGAAGGTAATTGTTGTCCACCCATCCCATATATAAAGCATGGTGTTTTGAAAGAAGGTTTTAGATTCTAGCGTGTTGTAGATTGTGAACATCAGCTGCATATCATTGGTGTTTTTATATATCTTCAACTTTCTTTGCTGCTGAGAGAGTGTCAAGGGCCGAATATAGAGAGTGAATAGGAGAAGAAATAGGGAGGAGCCCTCGGGTACTCCACATCCAAGTTAAACTTTTGGTGAGCGGAAAGGAAAGAGGTGGACCGTTTGACTATGATTTTCTAGAAAGGACTTCATTCAGTCTAGGGCGGTACTTGTCAAGCCATCAGTTCTGACACGGTCGAACAGATTAGAATAGTCGATGCGTCAAAAGTAGCGGAAAGTTCAAGAAGGACCAGTGCCTAAGTAATGTCATGTATCTGCTCCATCCCATAAGTCATCCAGTGCTGCCAGGATGACTGCCTCTGTTGAATGAGAAGGACGGAAGTGAGCCGGGTGGGGATCAAGAAAAGTGGACTCTTCTAAGAAGGTGCTATGGTGTTGTGCAATATGTCCCTGAAGTATTTTTGCCAAAATAGGAAGTAAAGAAATGGGCCAATAGTTTTTTAGTTTGGTTGGATCTTCCACACCTTTTTTGTGGAGGGGGAGAACTACCACCTTCTGAAGGAATGAGGGAAGGTCCCTTGCTTAACAGATAGATTGAGGAAGGAAATTACTATATCTGGGAAGTGGGAGAGAATATTTTTTTTCATCTTGGGGGGACAGATGTCTTTGGGAGAACCAGACTTGACTTTGACTGGCAGTTCCTGGAAACGATCTCTGCTAATGTCGGGGAAGAACGATAGAACAGAAGGGTTACTATCTTCAGGTGGAGCAGCCAGATTCAAAGAGCTGAGATGAATACCATATTTTATCAGCTTTATTTTAGCCATAATGAAGGAGTTCAATGCATTGCATAGCTTTAGCGAAGGGACCACAAGTATGATTACACTGTCTGGATTTGAAAATTCCTTGACTGTCTCAAATATAACATTGGTTTTATTTTCTGAGTCCACAATTTTGTTAGAGAAAAAAGTTGCCTGTAAGATTAATGTTTTATAATTTTTCATGCACTGAACAAAAGCTTCTCTCAGATCAAGCATATAAGAGTTTCTCCATTTCTGTTCAGCTTGCTGAAGTTCCAATTTAGCAAGTTTTAAAGGTTCCGAAAACCATTGGTAAGCTACATAACATCGAGATTGTTTTAATTTCATGTAGGGGGCATAAGTGTCTCTGGCAAATGTCAACCAGTATGTTACTGCCTCCTCAAGTTCTTCTAGGTTGTTGGTGGAGGTAGGAAGGTGAAGTGCTGAGGTATCACAAAATTGCTCCATGTTTATTCTATTTAAATTACTAGAGAAGGAGCTTGGACAAGGGGAAAGTTTCCACAAGTAGTAATCTTTCAGTGAGATCTTAATACGGTGGTGGCCTGCCCATGTGCCGGGTAAGTCTGTAAGGTCCAAATGGTTGGATAGGATGACCAGACTTGGTCTAATATGTGGCCTTTTTCATGCGTAGCCTCATTCACATGTTGAACAAGGTTAAAGCTGAAGAGAGTGTTGAAAGGTTCCATAGTGGTATGACCACCTGTCTCCTCATTCGCCCAATAATTTAAGTCTCCCAGAAGCAAAATGTTTGCAAAATTAATAATAGTGTTATTATTCCTTGATATAGGTAATTGCCCATCGCAAATAATAATCAATTTTCTTACAGAGGGTGGTCAGTAAGTAATCTGTTATGTCCCAAATTGTGCCTCCAAGATCATTCTATTGATAGTGTGGTATTAGAAGAGATCTAGTGTGTTTCCAGCTTTGTTTGGCTCTTTCACCATTTTTTTGCATGTATTTTCTTTATTTCTTTAGTGGGTTTTAGGTTAGCTAGATAGTGCTGGGGTGATGTGTATTTGGTTTATTTGATGGCATTGTCCGAGGTTTGCATCATTTGCTTTAAGTTATGATTTCTGTATGTACTTTAATTTCAGTGTTTTGGGCTCTACTTTCAGGATATTACAAATGAGAATTGTGTTTTCAAATTCTCCATGGCTTCCATGTCTCCTCTACAGGGAAGTGGTATTATCTCCCTCACAGCTGAGTGTGTGTTATTGCTTTAGTTAGTTATTAAATGGGGCACATCTGTTTCCACATTTCTCTTCAGACTTAGATACTTGCTTTGCTTAGCTGTTGTTCTTCCAATTTGCCTTCTTCATGGTGCCCCTCCTTTTAGTCAGAGTTTTCCCTTCGCAATGGCTATGTCTTTTATCTTTTCTTCCTATTTATTATTAAGACTTTCAAGATCTGTGTATAGAACTATTTATAGATCTCCTCCCCTTCCTGATAACTGGAAAAATATTGAATTCCCCCTTGACTAAGTTGATGAACTAGGAATCCCCTCAAAGTCAAGTTTTTGGTGATGCAATTGCCAATGCAATGCCAAGTTCATTTGTAATTTGGTAAGACGATATGTATTACAATAGAGATGAAAGCGATTTTTAGATGAGAAATTACAGTTTCAGGTTGAGCTGGATCCGCCATTCATTTTGCTGGGAATATCTAGCCTGACTGAAAAATAAGGAAATGCCTTATTAACTATAGCAATGGCTGTGTATAGGCTGTATATAGCATCAGCCTGACTTGGCCCGTTACCTCCCTCAACTCAGCAATGGGTGGCTCGATTACTGGCTGTAATAATCTGGAAAAAGCTATATATAGGCAAAATGGATACCGGGCAAAGAAGAAGGGAATAGAAATCTGGAAGCCCGTATCCGACTGGGTTCAAGTCAAATCCACTTTATTCGATTAGTTAAAATCATAAAAGTATGCTATACAAAAATGCAAACAATTAAAAACATATAAAAGAATTAAAGTTACACAATTGTATACTAATACATTTCATTTCCGTAAAAAGCTCAAAAGAGTAATCCTATTGCATTTGTTCTACAAGGCCATATTTCCCAGGTACTAGAGCTTGTTTTAAGAAGAAGTAGCTACAACATTACACACCCAACCAGACCTCCTTATTCTCACAGAAGCTGCCAAAAAACTGGCGACACAGTACATAGTTTCCGGAGTTTCCATCATTTGGAGAAATAATAAGGCAGGTTTATGTTGTTTAAAGCTCAACTTTTTCAATAATGGGGTAATGAACCGTTTCCGAGGCACAGAAAACAGCCTGCAGAAAAACAAGAAATGTACAGTGTCCTGGGGAGAAAGATCATCACATTTACAGGGGGGATTGACCTCCGGTCTACCCCACCCAATCACATCCCATAATATCATATACATTTGATTAAATCGGAATTTCGTGAGTAACCATCTGTGGAAACAGTTAGTCACAACCGATAGATAGGGAGCCAGCCTCAAAGACGTGGTAACCAATACATGGGCCCTTACTGAAGGTTTACTTAGCTCAACCGCCTCTCGCTCTGCTTCACAAAGCCTGATAAGGTTGGTCTTAGTCCACACTAAATCGGCTTTGCACAGAGAATCTGATCTAGAGAAGATCTCTGGGCGGCCAAGCTTCTCAGCCAGGCTCTTGACATAGGACAGCCACTGAATTTCCCTGACATGGTCTAGGTTAAGACAGTCCATTATGATTGTTCGGTTTAGGGAGAGTTGTGGATTCAGCCAGGTCTTAATCCAGAGCAGGATAGGTGCTATTTTAATTATATCAGTAATGTATCCTATACCCAGCTCCAGGTGAATAGAATAGGTAGCTGTAGACGTTGGAAGACCAAGGAGAGACCGCAGAAATTTATTCTCCTCAGTTTGTATGCGGTCAGGATTAATGAATCCCCAGATTGATGCTCCGTACCTTGCAATAGAAACCGTCTTGGCTTTATAGATTGCCAGGATTGCTTCAGTTGGTTTCCCCCCTAGTCTTTTGGCGAACCCCAATACTGCCGCCGAGGAACTTCTCACGGCGTTAGATTTTGTGGTAAGCTGTGGGTTCCAGCTACACCTATCGTCGAATAAAACTCAGAGATATGTGAATACCTTTACTCTACTAACAACCTCGGTACCACAGTAAAAAGTTTTAACATTGTTTCTTGAACTCCCCATTGACATTATGTGGGATTTCCCTGTATTAATCAACAAGTCAAGACTATTCATAAAATTGCCGAAAGAGTCTAGCAGTCTCTGTAGACCGATTTGGGTTCTTGCCAGTAAAACCGCATCGTCGGCGTAGAGGAGCACCGGAATTGGCCTTCCCCCATGCGCGGAATATCCTGCGTAGCTGCTGTCAGGTCTGTCTCCAACGAGTTCACGTACAACGTGAACAACATTGGGGCTAGGATGCAGCCTTGGCGCACCCCCCTACTTGACTTAAAACTTGCTGTGCATTTCCCCTCGGTTGTCATCCTAATAGAGGCATTTAAATCCCTGTGCAGCTCCGCTCGAAAGTACACCAGCGAACAATCAAGGCCCATCTTAAACAACATGGTCCACAGCCTTGATCTATTAACTAGATCGAAGGCTGTGGACAGGTCCATAAAACCCAAGAAGATAGAGCCCCTTTTGGCCCTCGTATATTTGGCTATAATCAGACTAAGGTTGAGACATTGGTCCTCCGTACTCCTCCCCGCTCTAAAACCATATTGGACATCTGTCAATATGTTGTTCTCCGAGGCCCAAGATGTTATTCTGGCCAAGACCACCTTCCCTAAGATTTTAATAGAGGAATCTAACAGTGAAATGGGCCTATAACATCTCGGGTCTCCCCTCTGCCCTTTTTTAAATACAGGGATTATGATTGATCTGGACCAGGATTTGGGGAACCCTACTGTTGCAGAGGCATTAAAAACTTTAGTTAGGATTTCAGCCCAGTACATCGGATTGGCCTTATACATGTCGGAGGGAACCCCATCCGGACCTGGTGCCTTATGCCCAGCCGTACTCTCAATTGCCTTAATTACTTCGGCTGTCTCAAACCTTACTGGGGCCACAATAGGAACAGGGGCTACCAGGGATTCCAGCTCCAGATGGCTACCATATATTTTTTCAAAATGACTCAGCCAATCTGTTTCAGAAATGTTTAGTTCTAAGTCTGAATTTTGGACTTTAGAAAACAATGGCGTGTTGATAATTGACCAAAACTTGGCACTGTCTTTTAAGGTAGCTTTATCCATGAGCTCCACCCAGGCTTCATGTTTTAACTCCCTTTTTCGCTCCTGTATTACCTTCGCATACTCTTTTCTGAGCTGGGATACCAGAGCTTTGTTTCTCGGACGAACATTAAGGGCCTTTTTTAAAATGTTATGGGCTTTACTACATTTTTGGTCAAACCAAGCCCTAGCCGGTCTATTATTTGCTACTCGACCATTCAGAGTACGTTCCTGTGACACTTTAGAACAAATGACACTTTAGAACAAATGGCCTCGTACAAAGTTATTACTACCTCCCCTTAGAGAGAGGATTGACACAGGTGTTTAATTCCTGTGCGGCCTTAGTTGTTATGGTTTGGAAAAAGTCAGCGGGGACGATCTTACCCCATTTGAGCCTTCTCCCCTGGTCTTTGGTTTTAACCAACATAACCGCCTGGGAGATGTAAATGCTCGTCTGTAGAGGCCCCTTGTTGTGAATTATAACAATTCACTAGGATTATTTTAATATTATTAAACAAGGTTACCTCTACGATGAGAAAATTATGAGAGGCACAGTCAAGCTTTACAATTTTACCCCTGACGTTCACCGAGAACAACAACACTAGTCCCCCTCTACTTCTTCCAGCCGTCGAGCTCAAAGCAGGGACAAAAAAAGAAGTAAAACCATCCAGCCAAAAATCACTATCCTCATCCCATGTCTCCTGTAGGGCAACAATATCATATTGTTTAATAACATTGAGCCAATTTAAATCTTCTCTTTTGGATCGCAACCCCGCAATGTTCCAGCTTAACAGCCTGACTTTGTCCCCCAATTCAAGGTTCTCTTTTAAGGGGGTATCACTATCCAACCTAAGTGGAAATGCAGGGGCCATGGGAGTCAGAACACCATTTCCCTCACCACCCGGGCCTACCCTGGCCTCCCGTCAGTCACACAAATCCAGGCCGGATAGAGGATCAAAACTGTTATGAGTTGCAATGTTAAAACCTAGATTTGTGCCCCACCTATTATTCATGTTAATCATGTTATTTTCCCTATCTAGACCAGGGGTTTTAGGGTATGTAACATTCTGTTGTTCCCCATAAATTTTTTTTAGCGTAAGTGGGACAATACTACCACTTCTTCGTTGGGGCGGAAGTAAGTTTTCAAGAACATTAGGCAAAACTGCCGGGTTTGAGAAAGTCACTGCCACACAGTCACCTTTAAACTTTTTGGGTCTGTTCCCTAACCACGGGACCCTTTTCGCTTACCTGATCTCACTCGCCAGTTGCTGTTTCCCTCCTGGGGCTAGCTTCATGTTCCCTGATAACCAATGTAGAGCCTTACTCAACAGGGATGCAGGTGGCTCTGCTAGGCCCCGTTCTAAAAGTGGGACGTTAGCCAGCACCAGTACCACCGGCGTAGCTTCGACTATAAATTGAAGAGGGTCTGTTACCTGATTTTGGACAGGGGGAATATTGACTGTTAACAGGGCGTCATCCTTGACACCTAACTGATTGGCAGTGTCCATCGGGGCTTGGGCAGGGGGTTGGTTATTACCGAAGCACCCCCTATCACTCCCATATCCAAAGTGTTCTCCCCTGAATGGGCTGTCCTATTTTCAACAAGAATAGTTATATTTTCCACTTCCCCCACGAGCTTAGTTTGTAAGCCTTCCAGTTTTTTGATCTCGGCATTCAGTTTGTCAATTTTCGCCACCAGAGGTTTAATTATAACTTTGATCTTGCTTTCTAACACCTCTACAAATTTGTTGAACAAGACCTCAACCATAGAATGCTTTATATTGTCCTCGTCAAGGTCAGTAGTTATAGCCTTCGATGAACCTGAAGTGACATCCCTTTTCCTCCTTACCCCAGACCGCAACCCACCTCGCTTTGGGTGTTTTTTCACCCATTGTCGTACCGGTCGTGGCACCTGATCTGGGGAAGAGAGTTCAGCTTCAGTGTCTCGTGTCTGGACCCCATGATCAGAATCAATGTCACTATCGGGATAAGTTACGAGAAGTATATCGGGGACAACCACAGAATTAGTTTCAGAATCATTATTAACAGGTTCATGGAAGAAGATAAGTGGAGCATCTGTGCCTATAGCCTGAGGTGAAGTGGCTACCAAGGAGAGTGGTGAAGATGGTCTTAAGCGTTCATAATCGGGAGATTGGCTTAGACCCAGAGATTCTCTCTTTTGAATATTAATTTTCTTCACCGTTTGTACCGGATAATTATCAATAGTGTTAGATGTAACAGCGGCAACAACAGCTTTCTTCGGCATCCTGAACTTTTACCTGGTAACCCTCTTTCACAGAACAACTAATACCCACAGGGCAAAGCAGAACTCATCAAATACAAAATCTTACTAGTAGGTGTCAGCCTATTGTCCCAGGGGCAGAGTATCTGGTCCTGTCCGATCGCGTCCAGTCGCAGACTGACCCGCCCTTGTCCCGGGCTTAGCCCGGGCGCTCCCGCGCGCGACTCGCGGGGCGAGAGGCACTCCTCCCTCTTAAGGGACGCTCCGCTGATGACCCGTTGGTCGCGCCACACCCGCCGGGGCAGCTGGGAAATGTAGTCCCTGCGGCGGAGGTGGCTTACTGCGACTTTGATGGCCGTTCCCCTCACGGTGGCGTTCGCACAACTGCGGCTGCAAACTCTGGGCGTCTAAAGAGCCGTTCCCCTCACGGCAGCACTCTCGGGCAAAGCAGGTAAGTTTGTCTGGCTCAGTTGGTAACTCGCCAGTCGCAATGGAGGCTAGAGTGGCGGCGGGATTGATCCGTGGGTAGCGGGCAACACCAGCACCAGCACCAGCCCCAATTTAGCAACCACAGCCGCAACCAACAATCCTCTCCTCTCCCCGCACGTTAAACGTAGAATAAATAATCCTATATTCTCTAAGTTTTCAGCTGTTTATTTTGCATGCATGCTTTGTTTCTTATGCTTCATTACGGCAGCGTTGTTAGTTTTTCTGGAGCTTTTGGGTGCATAAATTTAAATGAGTCTTTGTTGTAGGGACCATGTAGAATAAAACTGTCCCCTTGCTTCCCTTCAGTCGCTGACTCCCCCCTGGGAACAGTGCCGGGGAGCCGCCAGTCAACTCACAGACCAATGGAGCTGCGACGGTCCCCCTTGCACGCTGGAGTGATGCTGATCAGCCAGGAGTCCCCGGGCGCCCTCAGCATCCGCAGCTTGCCCCGCAGCTTGCCCCGCAGCAGAGCCGCGAATAGCCGCAAAACCACCACAGTCAGCGTTTCTCCCCTCGCTTCTAAGCGATTCTCAGCCTCCGAGAAGTACCCCCGCAGTGGGGCGTCCCCAATCAGCGTCTTTCACCTCGCTCGCCTTGCTTTCAGGCGTTTTCAGGCTCCGCGCGATTCCTCCACACAGGTCTGCCACAGTCGGCGTCTTCGTCTTCCTCGTTCGCTCGCAGCAAGTAATTGGGAGATAGCAGCAAGTAATTGGGTTAAATAACCGGATCATCAAGGGAGTGAACAGACTAGGTGGTACGCTTTGGGGTAGGGAGCAATACCAAAAGCATTAATGAGGTTGATGAAAAAGATCTAGCATCAGGACCCAGCTACCACATATAAAAAGATTGTTTGCACTCTGTCCTTTTGCTCTTTGAACTAAGCACTTTACGGTTCTGTCTCTGCTGTTATTTTAAACCTATATGCTACTATGTATCCAAATTTAGTGATGTAATGCATAGATGTATAGTTTTGAACGATTTGCACTTGGCACTTTAAATTTCCTAATCGTTTAATAAGAGCAGGTTCAACAATTGGGTAGCTAAGGGGGCAAACAGATTAGGTGGTATGCTGCGGGGAAAGAAGCTAGCCCAAAGGCACAAATGAGCTTGATGAGAAAGATCTAGCATTAGGACTCAGCTACCACATTTAAAAACAATGTTTGCACTTTGCACTTTGCAATATGCACTTTCTATGTTATGTTATGTTATGTTATGTTATGTTAAACAAACATATAAAGCGCATGGCTGCCCCAACGACAGGGCGTCACAGCGCTGACAGACAGGAGGCTATAGAGAGGAAAACTAAAGAGTAGAGAAAAGCCAGGTTTTAATCAATTTCCTGAATGCCCAGTTATCTTGTGTGCTTCGAGCAGCAAGAGGGACAGTGTTCAATAGGGCAGGGGCCATTGCCCTAAAGGAACACCACCCCGCTCTGCGCCTGTGCACTCTGGAGTATAAGCCAGGTGCAAGTCAGCGGAACGTAGGGCCCGAGTTGGAACATATGGTGAACAGAGCCCTTGCAGGATTTGAGGGTATTGGCCATGTAGGATATTGTGCATAGTGCAGAGAGTCTTACACTGGACTCTCTGTTCAATCGGCAACCAGTGAAGACGTCAAAGAAGATTAGAGGCATGGTAGTGCTTTGGTAGGGCAAAAAGAGAGCAGACTGCCGCATTCTGTGCCTGTTGGAGTCTTTTAGTAAGGATTTGTTCACGTCGAGTAAGAGCCCATTGCAATAGTCTAATCGAGACTGCACTACAGATTGAATGATCGTTTAGCGGGTGGGTGCATCGAAGTCTCCCAAGATGGGTTTCAGGCCTTGTAAGAGGCCCAAACAAGTTCCCAACACTTTTTTTGCATGGTTCTCAAATGAGAGGGCATTGTCCAACAGGACCCCTAAGTTCTTGACCACGGTTTTCGGTAAGGATGCTACCTAGAGCCATAGGCCACCATTGGTTGTCCTATTGTTGGGTATCACGACCCATCAAGAGCACCTCAGACTTTGAGGAGTTCAGTTGTAAGCAATTATTTTCCATCCAGTCTGAGATGGCCTGAAGATCCTCTTGGAATTTCACTTGGTCCTGTTTACTGTTTAAGGTTATTGGAAAAGGTAAATACCAGTTGGGTATCATCAGCATAAGATACTATATTGATGTTCCGTGCTTTAGCCAAGAGGGCCAATGGGCAGACGTATACTTTGAACAATGTCGGGCTCCGGGGGACACCACAACCGAGAGGATAGATGCTGGACAGATAGGGAGGGGCAGAGACCTGAAAGCCAGGGCCTTGCCCTTGACCCCGATCTCCTCAAGCCGTTGAAGCAGAATTTTATGGGAGACACTGTCAGAAACTGCACTGAGGTCTAATAAAATCAGTGCCGAGTTGTTGTCCTCATCTAACGTGGCCCAGAGCTGCTCTGTTACTGCCAGTAAAGCCCATTCAGTAATGTATCTGGGCCGGAAACCATTTTAAGACCTGTCCAGAATCTCATTTGCTTTCAAATACTTGGTCAGAGCAATATTTACATAAGACTCCATAATCTTGACCAAATATGGAAGCAGAGAAATAGGACGAAAGTTCTCTGGCAGAGAGGTGTCTAGTGTGGGCTTTTTCAGCAAACGAATAACCTTAGCGTGCTTCCATGATTTGAGGATCGCCGCGGTTTGGAGTGACATGTTTATCAATTACCAACCCTCAGTCAAGAGGCAGTCATGGAGTTTCCTAAAAAGGTCGGGTTTTAAAGGATCATCGAGGGAGCCTGATTTGACCTTAGTTGACGGAACATCCATGTCTTTAAGGGACATGGGTGGCAGATCTTGTAAGGAATGAGATTGGACTGTCATAGTGGGGTTCTCTAAAGCTACGGAGACTCTCTTCCTCGTGTCGAGTTATGCTTTTGTCTACGCAGTCAATTTAAATACCTATGCTGCTATGTATAAAAAAATCAGGAATGTAAAGTATAGAGGTATAGTTTTGTGCGTTTTGCACTTGGCACTTTCAATTTCCTAATTGTACTATGAAAGTATGTTGAAGGCTTATTCACCACCACGGGATTGGAATTATGCATTGATATAAACATGGGCCGGGGAGGGTTGGGGGATGCCGGGGATAAAACGAGGGGGGAAGAAGAAGTTATTTTCTTTGTCTCTCTCTCTCTCAAACAATTTTTTTTTTCAAAGATAAAATTGCCATTCAGGTCTAAAAAATGTAAAATTGTGTACTGAAATAGAGAGTAATTGAAGGGCAGACATATTATTTGCTTGTTGCTAAAAGAGAGACCGGTTATGTGGGACCAGTGAAGAATTTAATGCACTAAACTATGTACTAATAAGTAGGTTTAGAAAATTCCTATTCAGAGTAGGTCGTAATCTGACATACCTCATGAATGTTAATGAGGGAGGTCATTTGAAAAACAATTGAGAGAAGTAGGACTACAAGACAGCCGTCTGAGTCCCAGGTAACATATTGAAAAACAAAAGAAGACGGCCAGGAACAAAATATTGTCTGACAAAATGTGAAGTAATAGCACCTCTAAGGTTTGTTAATAAAACCCTCACACACCAACCTGGTTGGTGTCATGCTTCATCATCGGGTTCCAGCCAGGCGTACGAATGCCACCTGGCTGTGCTTCAACACCTGAATTACAGTGGAGCAGGTTTTTTTGAGGTGATGTGATGTGTGACTAAGTGTGTGAATTTATCATTAAAAATACCTACAGAATACTGCCGGTTGATTTATTCTTGGAGTTCTGGGGTATGATTAAAATTAATAGAGAGTGGATGAATTCTTACAGTCACTATGTGTAGCTGCATGTATCATCAGGCAGTCGACATGTTTCAGCCCTAATATCAGGATTTCTTCAGGACCTCTCAAAGATGCATGAAATACAGTGAAAATAAAGTGAGTGGTAAAAAATTACCACGTGTATTGCATATTTACATTCACGCTAAGGAATGTTTGTCATGCAGAGAGGACTGCCCATTTTATTGTCCTCTCAAAAAATGTAAATTACTTTATATCCAGAATTAGGGTTCCTAATCTTTGTCCCAGGTTGTGGGGGTACTTTGTGTTGCCTCTCTCAGATTAATATTTGGTAAATCTGAAGTTTCCGCAGTATCACCTAATACGTGTGTCCCCGGGGCAAAGGCTGGCCAGCTCACTTTATTTTCACTTTATTTCACGCATCTTTGAGAGGTCCTGAAGAAAGCCCAATATATTTTTTCCAAGGGCTGAAACATGTCGACCACCTGTTGATACATGCAGCTGCACATAGTGACTGTAAGAATTCATCCACTCTCTATTAATTTTAATCATACCCCAGAACTCCAAGAATAAATCAACCGGCAGTATTCTGGAGGTATTTTTAATGATAAATTCACACACTTAGTCACACATCACATCACCTCAAAAAAACCTGCTCCACTGTTATTCAGGTGTTGAAGCACAGACAGGTGGCATTTGGCCGCCTGGCTGGAACCCGATGATGAAGCATGACACCAACCAGGTTGGTGTGTGAGGGTTTTCTTAACAAACCTTAGAGGTGCTATTACTTCACATTTTGTCAGACAATATTTTGTTCCTGGCCGTCTTCTTTTGTTTTTCAATGAGGGAGGTCACAAATTGTGAATCACTCTGATTAGAGACAGGGATGGTGACCTGCTAGGGACAGCAATCTGTTTTCCTTAATTGAAATGGTGCTATGTTTGAAAAAAGTTTACTTTTTATTTTTAGTTTGTTTAAGAGTTGGGAGTGGTCCCCTCCCCAACAAACCTTTTTTAAGACTCATAAAGGGATCTTTTACAAATGGGTTACCATTCCAAGTAGAGAGTCTGTTATGTTTCAGTGCTTTGCAACCAGATTTCAGTCAGTAAAGATTGATGCATTGCACATAGAATGAGTATTTGGAAGGTAAACCTAAAACACACGGCTTCCAAATACAGAATTGTATTGTAGGAGTCAGTAAAGGTTTACTGATTGCTAAAGTGAGATTGGCATGTTGAAAAAATTGGCTTTATGGTAGCAAACTCCAAATTGGAGTGTTTGTGACTGTAAAAATGGTTTGTACACCTGACACTTAGTCAATAACAGAAAAAATGATTTCTTGATATTTGATTTCTACAGGCAATCTTTGTAAATTTAAATACGCAAAATATATTCATAGGTAAAGTATTGCATTACAATGATCACATGATAGTGGTTAATATTCATGAACAACAAACAATCAAATGGAATAATATACCTATTGGATTTGTACAATAATTCCTGCACCCAAAACTCCATTTGTAGTATTTAATAACGCTATTAAATCAATCAGCTACCTTGTGGGACCAATTAAAAAAATGTATGAGAATGGGAAATAGTCCAAGAGGAGAATACGTTCCCATCCCTTTAAATACCTTTGTGAGTGGAGCCTGAATCCTCAATCTCCTTATTAATAAAAGTGCAAAGATTGTACAATCCTTTCCATTTGGTTATAATATTCCCATTTTAGATGTTTGGAGGCCTTATGTACTCCGTATGTACTCCTTATGTTCTCCAAAAAGCCTTTGTGAAAAGAAGTCTATGTATTTATTCATTCTTTTAAATGTATAGAATAGCTTTACACAGTAGAAAATACAAAACAAGGAACAGCATGAATTCACAAAGTCAATACAGATGTCTTTAATGTGCTAGCAAATTAAAGCAAAGTCATGCACAAATGATGTCAGAACATGTTAGTATTTTATAGGCGGAACAATTGACTTTGTCACTTTTAGGTGGCTGAGATGTGAGCAGCACAAAATTATAGTACCACAGGATGTTACTAAGTGTCCTGAGAGTAAGCGGCTCAGGCCTGTAATGCACAGTTGGTACTTGTTGTCTTGAGAGTGAGCAACTAAGCCAGCAGTTCTAGAGGATGTAACTGTTTAAATGTTTGAACAACATGCTGACAGCTGAGATCAGATGACAATTTTGAAGAAAAAATGAAGTGCAGGCAAGGCACACCCCACAATGAATTTTTAGTAGATATTTTTAAAAGCCCTTCCCATGGAAATGCAATGTTTGTGATTTACTTTTAAGAAAGTAAAAAATTGCGTTTTTGAGTGATTTTACATTTAGAAATATTTCTTTGGTATGTGGTGGCCAGATTCAAGCTACCTGGTGTTTTTTTAAATTCATTAAATATAAGAAAAAAAGCTATTTTTTGTATGGCACCTCAAAGACGATGGCAGAAAAATGACTCTCTTTGGTGGCTGTTTTGCTTGCATGTTGCCTAATGCAGTCATAGGGATGAAAAGAAACATGCCGAATGACAAATTAAACTTTCAACCTTTGACTAATGAGACCTGGACTCTCCAAATTCAAAGGTCTGTGGCTTTTCTCTTGTGTAGGTCAGGAAGGCCTGACCTCAATATGGATGTTCTAAAATCTCAGAAGACTTTAGGGTGGCAATCATGTGGCCATCCCAGTCTGAAAAAAAAGAAAAGACAAAATGTTGGCCATGTTAAGGCCAGACTCACACTCAAGTCTCGACCTGCACATTAAAAAAGCATTTGGTGTATGTGCTACTGTTAAACAAAAGGATTAATAGGGTGTGTTTAGAATTCATGTGTGACATAACGGATTAAATGTGACAAAAGTGTGATGATTCATTATATTTTACTGAGACATAAAATAATCCCCCTTGCATTGCAATGTAAGCACTCCACAGGTGTAAGTAAGATTTACCTGTTAATGGAATGAGATGGGAAATTTTTACCCCTCAGATTCCTCCTGAATTTATATTGTTTTAAAGAACAGTGCCCAATGCTTTAGACCAACAGCCAAAGCAGTCAAGCCAGAGAAATCCACAAAATATCATCATGTGGTGGGCACAAAGAGTCATTGTGCAGGACAAAACAGCTTTTGAACCCGATGCAGCTTGCTCACTTAGAGGATAAAACATTGCTTGTTTGTGCTTCTAAATGTCTAACTTTTGCAGAACTGGAAGAGACCCTCAACATCAATCTGTGTTAATTATATTTGTTTAAAATGTTTTTGGTCTGTGAAATTTTTTAAAGAGTGAAACCTATTATAGATATAATTTCTTTTATATTTAATTACACAGTTATATAACCCACCTGAATCTATGGGTGCTCATATAGAACAAGAATCATATGTTGAAAAGTAACTTGTGAGAAACCTATACAAAACTACTCCTCAGAACAATGGACAAGAGTCTGAGGTGGGCTTTAGATAATGACCTGGATAACGGTTATTGTTAAGCCAAGGCCTGTCTAAATTAGTGAGCTTTATGATGTTTCCTGATGACAGTAATAAGTGCAAGTGTTCTTAGCATAGGTGATAAGAGTTCAATAAGAAGTGGAGAATGATTGTTTTAAAGAAGTAGAAGTCCTGAATTTAGGACCTTCTAAGAAAAGATAGCTACTGCTCCTCGGGCCTCTTCAGACTCCTGAGATGCTAAGTGATTTAGCAATATATAGCAGACTGATGATCTGGATAGCTTTTTGGACTAGGCAGCAGTTTCTGAATTGTATGCATATTGCGATAGAGAGCCAGTGGAGGTACCGAAAATGGCAGTGATGTGGTCTTATTGTCCTGCTGAGTGGCTCAGCTTGGTGGCAAGTGCAATACACCTTAAAGAGAGAGAGCCAATAAAGTTTGTTGGAAGTTTCGTCCACGTCCCACATGCGTCATAAGCTATGTTGCACCTGTAATATGGCAGACGGGGAATCTGTCATATTTGTGCGGAGTATCGCATCGATCAAACTTGATATAAGGATCAAATTTAGGTGTCATCAGCAAACTGGTGCATGGAAACACCAGCTTCTTTTTTTAATTGGGCCAATGGACTCCATTTGTTGGTTGAATAGGCAAGTGCTGTGGTCGAGATGTGATTGCCTATTTTCACCAAATGTTTACTATATATTATCCCATATTTAGCAACATATTTTTACTATATTGTATACTATTTTATCTTATTGTCTAAAATAGCTGTTTTCTTGCTCTGATAAGCATGTGTGAGAAGAGTGTATTTTTGAGAAAGGGAATGTTTCTTGTTTTGGTCTTCTGATCTAAACGCTTTACACATTGGAAGAGGCAGTAGAAAAGCTAAAAAATATTTACCATTGGTCGCCTATACAATTGTAATATAATATCATCTCAATTTTTGGACATAAACACTTCCTGACAAGGAATACTATTGTTATCGAACATTTAGTTATGTGAAGAACAAAAAGATTGAATCTTGAAAACACGTCACAGATACTGAAAGGTAAGTCTGTTTTCTCTGCTGCAAAATTTAAAAGTTTAGAAGGTAAGGAAGATATCTCTTCTACAGTGATATAAAAGCCCTTTACATTAACTATTACAATGAATAATATAAATGGCAAAGAATCTCTTAATACAAGGTTTTGGACTAATAAAAGACCTTAAAAACACCTTGCATCGCCACCTAAAATCCCTACTTCTTTTTCCGTGGAATTACTTTTTGATGAAAAAAGAGTTCTAATATCATATACGGTAGAAAGCAATAAAAAGACTTCAAAATTTAGAGGACAAGAGGACTTATAAGGCTAAAAGAGTGACTGAGGTAAAAGAACTGATCCGCGACTTACAAGACTCTGCAGCTAAAATTGATGTATAACAAAAAAGGTATCTGTGGTTAAAAACATGGAAAAGACCTTGAAAATTGCAATAGAAGGAATAACTTAAGGATACTTGAAATGCCAGAGGGAGCTGAATGAAATGATCCTATGTTGTTTTTTTCAGTCTCTTATCCTTAAAGCATTGACATTTCAGAAATGACCATTCAACATTTTCAAAGTTTGTGTGGACATAGCTCTAACTTTGCATCATCATCCACACCTATAAGTTTCATCTTATTCTTCAATGAATATATTGATATGTTTAAAGTCATAAAGGCTGCTAAAAATAATAAGCAAATCTCATGGTCAGGAAATGAATAATACGTTTCTCAGGATGCTCCAAAAGCTGCTGCCGAACTGCGTAATATATTTCTGGGGATGTGTCCTAAACTAAGAGTGCTGAATGAAAAATTTGGTCTGTTGCATCCATGAATTTTCAGTGTGACTTTGTAAAAAATAGAACATCTATATACGACAAACCAGTTCAACTATAAAAACATTTAGATGATTGAGCTGGAGAAGTCACAGTGTCCTCAGTACCCTCATGAATTTATTAGTTGTTTCTTGATGTTTGTATTGGTTGTCCTAATTTTATTTTATGTTGATCTTCCTCTTCTGTTTCTATATGAAGAAAATATTTAAGTTTGCCTTTAATCCCTTTATGTACATTCTTTGGCTTCCCTGGGGTTAGGATGTGTCTTCTTTGTCATGTGGTCCAACCATCCAGTAATCTTTGTGTTTAATGTAGGTACATTGTCTTTTTCATGTTTTAATTTTTGCTTCCTCTCTTTTTCTGCTACTTAAGTTATGTTTATATTTCCCCATTGTGTTTCATTATTGGTTTCATCATTATTATCTCATTAATATTGTTGTCAGGTTTTTCTTAAATGTAGAAATGTTTGCATTTGATACTTATAATTTCTCATGGACTATAAACACATTTCTTGGAATGTGAATTGGCTTGGTTCTCCTATTCAGAGACAAATGGTTCTCTCACATTCAGTTGAACTTGAGACACACGTTGCTTTGCGATATAAAACTCACCTATCAGAAAATGAAACTGTAAAATTTAGACAGGGTTGAGTTTGAAATGCCTTTTTATCACTGTTAAAAAGGTAATTGATTGTTCAGAAGATTATGTGATTTTTGGTGGTGACTATAATCAAGTAAATGATCAATTTGATATTCTAAAGTCAGATACATTCCAAAAAAAAAGCAAAAACTATTTAAATCTGCTGTCTCCTAAAGGTCTTTAGGTAATGCATGGAGGCTCTGTGATCCATAACATACATTTTTCTCCAATACACAAGCCTCATCAATATTTGATCACATGTCTCCCTCAGAAACCATCTACTCTAATGATTAAAATAGAAATTGGTGCAATATTAAAATCAGACCATGCTCAGTCAAAATTAAGAGGCACAAGCACAGTCAATAATGCACCTCTAAATGACACCAGTTTAATAGTCACTTTTGAAACATTTGCAAAGAAATGTTTTTGTTATAAATAATACTCAATATTCATCTACCCAAATTATGTGAAACTACTTTAAAGCTCTATCCAAAATCTTATTATCAATTTTCTTTCTGGAAAAAAAAGAAGACAGAGGAGAAAGCAAATTGATACAAATATTACAAAAACTAGAACACTCCTATTTTATATCTAATTCTAAAGATGGGAAGGTGAAATTTATGAAAGCCAAAATTCAATTTAATATACAATACACTGAAGTTAGCTTTTCCTTTTAGCTTAAACCTAGTGCTAAACATTATGATGGACTAGATTGGCCAGCAACACTTTTACCAAATGTTTTTAACAGTGAAAAAGGAACATACAAAAATGTCATTTATTTAAAGAATCCCAATGTTCTGTGCCATACAAGCAAGGATATTTTAAAGTTCTTTGCTGACTGTTTTAAAATTCTTTGTACTCCAGAGAGCATTCCTTAGATTGAGAAATATTAGACTATTGCTCATTATTTAACAAAACTTCCAAATGGACACAGACCTATCTCTTTAGAGACAGATATCACATTAGAAGAGATGAATAGGGAAATTAATGAATTGAACAAAAATAAAGCACATAGTAACGATGGGTTTTCATAAGCATTTTTTTATATTTCTCAAAAATTGTATTGCCTAAATTATTTGAACTGTTTAAATACTTTTCTGAAATAAGGTACTCCCAAGGACCCTTTCAGGATGCTCTAGTTTGTATCATACTAAAAGTTTGTTGATACCCCAACCTTTGTAAAAACTATAGACAGATTTCTATATTAAATGTAATTTACAAAATTCTTTTTAAAATTGTAGCTTCCTGGAATGAGAGCAATCACGGTTTGCAAACGTTAGTTCATTTTTGGATAATATTTTGTTTTCCTAGGATTATACTTATTTTAATCTTGATAATTGTTTTATATGTATTGGTTTTAATTATCTAGCATAAATAAAACAACATTGTATGTTTGTACAAGAGTACTGGGTATTATGTTAAGTAGATCTAACATATATACAAATCTGATTTAGTAGCTTTCTGATTAAACGCTGAAAAAACCATTGACTGACTAGAATTTTATGCTCAAATCTCTGACCTGGGTTGGATATGGTCTTACTTTTATTAATTTATTATTGATTAATCTACTTCTCTCAAAAAGCATCACTTTTTGGTTATGGTACCTCTTCTGATTCCTTTCATTTCATAGATTTTAATGAAGATTATTTATTTCCCCTTTTCCCCTTAAGGAATATTTATTGTTTAGACGAAAAGCTAATTGTATAAAATACAAAAAAATCTGTGAGTAATATATTTGTGTACTTTACTGATCATAAATATAAATGATTATTGTATAATGTAAAAATATTAATGTAATTCTTTGTTCACTTTGATACTCTTAAAATGAAGCATATTGAATATTGCTCCATCTTCTATCGCTCTTATTGTTTTATTAATTTCGTTTTTTTCTATACTTCTTTTTTTATACTTCTTTTTTCAATTCTCCTATTAATTATTAATGCATAATTCATATTAAATGTCTTTCAAATATCTATTTATAGAATGATAATAAAGCAATGTAGCTTATTATTTTTTCCCTTAATCATCAATTAACTTGTATATATGATAGATATATTATTCTTTTTTGTGGGTTTTCTGTTTTTAAACCTAATACAAATCCTCAAACAAAAAAACTAAAGCTATCCTTGGTATTTATTACCAAGGCTAACATATATATGATTACTCGTTGTTTACATACCTGCAGTTGTAAAAGTACTCTGCATGGACAATAAAGTAGAAAATACTATGCCTCCATGAGCTGAAACACAATGAAAAAGTATCAAAGAGAATTGCAACAGGTGCAATATATTCCATCAGAGGAGAAGAGATGGTGGTTGTTGTTATTATAGCTTATAAACTAGGGTACTTTATGTTCATGAGCTTGATGAACTGCCATATGCAATGTTTATTTAATGTGAGACCTAACCGTGCAGTAGCATATTTACAACACACACACATACACAAAATCACACAAACACACACACACACACGCAAACACACACATATGAAAATAAATGTGGCTCAATGACATGTATTTTAGAGCAACTGTACCAACAGAGACACATTTTTGCACTTATTACAACAAGGCAAATGTCAACTTAGAGTTAGTATGGCAATACTGATATTAGAAAAAGGCTGTTTACTGCCCCAAAATTTGTATATAACAATTACTTTAGTCTCAAGTGGGGTCGGTGGTATAAGTGATATGGTATAGGTGCCTTAAGGTAATTTCACTAGGTATTATTAAGATGGATTTCAGATTAGTGACGGTGCTGAAGGGTTAAGGAGAACCACCTGCCTCTGTAAGTTTCTGTGATACAACCAACAAGACAAAATCAATAATATTCCCCAGCACACATACATTTAAAAAGATCTTTTCAGATGTTATTCACACACAGAACAATAGATCAATCAGTTGATTTTTCTTCTTTTTAATCAGTCTTCATGTTGCCGGTAGCTTAACTGTCCCCAAGCCAACACGTGTTTCGTTGCCTCAGTAAATTTGTACATGCGACTTGTTCACGGCTGTACGGTTTCACAGTT
This sequence comes from Lissotriton helveticus, assembly GCF_964261635.1. Classification (NCBI taxonomy): domain Eukaryota; kingdom Metazoa; phylum Chordata; class Amphibia; order Caudata; family Salamandridae; genus Lissotriton; species Lissotriton helveticus. Next base: position 116,519,996 of record NC_136072.1, read on the forward strand.
TCGCAGTTTTTAATGCAGCGATAATTCCCCGCCACATATATTCCTGTGGCATGAGGCGAATTCCAAAAGTAAAAGTCAAATCTGCCGGGCAAATGTAAGTACGGTTTTCCGCTTATAAACGTCCCGAATTTGAAACAGAGGAAAAATCTGCCGTTCCGCGTACTTGTGCCCCACGCCGGTCCAGTGGCGTGGGGCACGTTCTTTAACTGTAGTTTTTAAAAGAATTTGAGAATTTTCTAAAATTATGTTGTGGTGCTATGACCAAAACTAATCATACCTTTAATTTGTGTTTTCTTTTGATTAAATTCCACATTCAACAGTTCCCCACAGCGAACCCACACAGGCAGCCATCCCCTGCTTCACACAGCCTTTGGCCATGCCTGTGTCCATCCAACCACAGATGGCCAACTCTGAGTGAACATGGCCAAATGCCATGACCTGCTGGCATTCGCCAAGCGTGGCTGTAGTGCACCAAATTATTTTTTAAATCAATATTTATTTAGGATACATGAATGCTGGGATGAATTTGCAAACCTTGAAAACTCAGAAAAGTCCTTGGAAGTTTCTATGATTCACTAGTTCAGCACTTGATTCATGAATCCTTCAATAAAATCATGTTTAATAATTATTTTAAGGCTAGATGATTCCCTTTAGGCCTTCACACATGCCTGGGAGTCAGGGTAGGCTCACCCTGGTCCTTATGCCTTAACATGTTTTCCTACACAGAGCTCAGTGCACTATGTTGGGTAATGACAACTACAACTAAAATGTTTCTGGGATGGCCAGCCATTCATAATGCAAAAGTTCAAAAATCAGCTCATAAATTCATGACATTCCAATGGACAACAGAAAAAAAGCTTTCCGATGGTGTGCATTTAGGTTTTTGGACAGAAATCTTAAATCCTTGGTGGATTCAAGAATCCACAGTTTAATGGTCTCTAAAAGTAACTACTTTATCCCTAGACCAGAACACTTTTTAAGCAATACTTTCTTGAAAGCTATTGAACAAATTTCAAAGGATTTGCAACAAACTAAACAAAGGTGCCTGCTTCAGGAAATTCTACTTTCAAGGCATGTTTTGTGTAATTTAATTCAGCCATTGTTTCTGCATCAAGGAGAAAAGAATGCTATGGGAGTTACAATGGGAAATGCCACTATTGGGACCCCTCTTTTTGGACCCTGCTTCATGGATCCAGAACCTCTGGAATGAAGAACCAAAAGCAAATCAACTTTTTTATTCAGAAGAATGTCCATTGAAATATATTGATCTTAAGCAGGGTGGTACTTTTACAAACCAAAAGGAAATGAAAAACTTGTGTTTTTAAAATTAATTTTAGGTAGCAAATAAGATGATGGAACTTATGGATTGTCATTAGTAAGTAGTTATAGTTTAAAAAAATTAACATTTAAGAGCCATTTTTAAATTCTGCTTATAACTCTGCTCACCATGTAGACGTTTGGAGAAACTTTGGTGTGCGCTCATCATATACCACTGAATTCCGGCATTCCTATTTTCATGCGGATTGGTGCAGGGGAAAATGATAAGGACATTAGAATTATACTAATGTGTTTGATTGAGATTGAAAAGATTAAGGTTCTGATTTAGAATTTGGTGAGATGGTTACCCCATCACAAACATGAGAGAAATTCCTTCAGTTGCATTACAAGTTTCATAGGATATAATGGAATTGGAATAACGCAGACTAGATATTTCTCATATTTGTGACAGAATAACCCTGTCCGCCAAACTCTAAATTAGGCCCCAAATCAGAAGGTAAAATCTTTGATGATGAAACACCTAGTTGGTGTACCCAACCTGCACTCCATCATGGTCAGCCTGAAACTGTGCCTAGTTCCTAGCCTACCACGATCATAGCACTTTATGGTGCTATTTCTACTGTATCGGATATTGTCATGTTGGTGTCATTTTAACAAAACTTTACTCTATTTATCAAATTCATTTTAAGATTTTTATGGTTTTGCATTTTGACTTTATTTCTGTTTGTGTACTGCAAAAATAACTTACACAATGCCAAAAGTTAAGCCTGTTGTCTCTGTGCTAAAGCAACCCGTTGGTTGTACACACAGGTTATTTTAGTGACTTTAAGGGTTCACCGTGGCAAGAGTTGTGATTAGTCCTTGGGGTGGGCAGTCACCCACTCTAAATAACAATCCAATTTCTTATAAAGTGTTTGCCCAATCTAACTCCCATAGAAAGGTTTGCTCACCACTACAGCAAAAATACCCTGAATTGATGTGAGCCAAACGTAGCATGGATGTAAAACTTTGCTTTGAAAATCTGATTTTCATGGTTTCGGATCAATCTATCCAGTAGGTTTTGAGAAATTAGAGTTACAAAAGTGTGCTGATCTGTTTAATAAGCTCAATTTGTTGACTGTTTAATGAAGAGTGTTGTAAGAGTCTATTTTCCTAACAATAAAATATGAACACAAAATGGGCTATGTTCAATGGAAATTAAAGAACGTGTTGCCAAAGTATGTCCAGTTATAGTGTTGATCACAATTAATCTTTCAATTGTCATAATATTAATGTGAACATTTCCTCAAATATTCCACATAAATAACCAATACATGAAAACGACATATCTGATCGCCAAGTGGGTCAATTACTCAAAACCATACAATCCCCAGTATTCACTTGTTTTCATTCTCAAGGATGTTTCCTTATCACTTCACATTCATTATCAATACTTATTTGCAAAATGTTTTTTGTTATTGTTTCGTGGTTTAAAAAAAAGATTACAATTATTTCATATTCTTCTGAAAATTAGAAGAAAAAGGAAAAAACAATAACAGTAACTTGGTTACTGCACAGCAGCCTGTGGATAAAATGAATCATTGAAATGTACATTCAATTCCTGTGTCATATTCAGACCAAAGGTCTCTTCTGTCTCAAAATTAATAATATATCTACACTATATTTTTCTCAATATATTCTCACAAACATCACTTCTTGGGTCAATCATGACACAGTCAATCCCAAAGTACTTCGCTTTCATCCAATCTGCCACGTGAAATGATCAAATATCTCTTGCTACAGGATACTTCATGTCACAATTGGTAATGGACATCCAATGTTTTAAGATCCTCCTTTTTATTGGGATGATGATACTCCCAATATAATTTTTGGGGCAGGGACATTAAATACAGTACACTGAATAATCTGAGTTGCGTGACAAGAATCTTTTGATGTCTTGTTCTGTCGCTTTAATGGTAGGTTGTAAGAATTTTTACTATACTTACATGCCATCCAGTGCCAACATATGTAGTAGTATCTATTCTGAGATTCCATAGATGGCTAGATGCCAAATTACCGTTTATACTCCTACTCTTCCTATATGTAGTGGATGGTGTCTGCTGTATGATTGTTCCTAATATAGGTTCATTCTGGAAAATAATCCAATGCCTCTGAAAGAGACTTTTAATCTGAGATGATTAGCCTGATACATTTATTATAATTCTGAAACTGCTTACAGGGAGGAGGGCTGCATGTCACTCTCCCCTATTAAGTATATGTGAGCCCAGGGGATGTGGTTTCAAGGGATTGATAAAAGCTCTGTGAGGATGGGTTGTATGCCCCCAAATGTGGCCCTGGGGTCCCTGGGGCTTGATAAAGACTTGGGGAGGGAGCTGTGCACCTTGCTGCCCTTTTAAGTAAACACAGTACAGAAGTTGGGATCCTGGGGTCAGAAAACGGCTCTGGAGGGAGGTTGATATCAAATCACTGACTCCTGGGCCCTGATTTATCCTTGGAGTGTTTTTCTTTTATTTCTGGAGCTGTCCTTTTAAAAAAAAACAACATATTTGGCCCATTTGAGAGGTCCATTTTGGACCACCCACTAGGCTTAGGGGGCTGGGAATTCCTACCCTGCCCGCTTATATCTTTTTTAACCTTTTTTGTAGACAGGGGACTGAGTCCACAAACCTTAAAATGGCTGCTGTCACATCTTTGTTGATCTCGTGGCAGCCAATCAGACCTTATCTTAAAATCTGTCAGTTTGAAATATACAAAGTTTTTGAGCCTTAAATTTTAAAAAGCTACAGATTTACAAGAAATTTTAAAAAAAGCTTTTGGGGGCTGCAGCTGTGTCTAATTTTCCTAAGGGAGCACACAACTTCTTTTTTGCATAATGTATGCGCTATTGTTTTGACTTATTCTGGGTGCTCACTGGTGTCTGGACGAAGCTATACCTCTCTGAAGAGCTCTAAATAGAGCAAAACACATGTCAGAGGTTGCTTTTATTCATTCCAGGTTAGTTTGGTTGGTATTTTACTAACTCAAAGCTGTAATACTGCGCATTGAGTGGTCAAAGCCTTTTGCCATTTTACAGCTTGGCATGGATGGCACTGTGCTAGTCCTATGCTTAAAGACTTTGCTGTAAAAATGACAAAATACTTTGTCCCTTTCTATCTTGGCATGGATAGTACTGTGCTAATCCTATGTTTAAAGACTTTGATAGAAAAACAGAGATTTGGGTTGAGAAAATCTAGAGTGTCGCTGGTGTTGAGGTTGCTCTATACAGGAGCTGCTTTCCACCTAAACTTGAGAACTACACATAGTTTTCTGCTTATTTTTTGCATAATTTATGCATCACTCTATGCATGAATGGGTATTGTTTTGATAGTTTGAGGATATATTTTTTTGTAAATCTTTATTCGATCCAAAAGATAAGATCATAAAAGCACAGATAAAAATCGAATGAAACAATATAAAATTCTAATTCATCTTAAATTCACTTCAATAGCAACAGTTTTCCTTTCAGATGTTACAGGATTATTTGTCTAAGTAACACCAATATGTGTTGTGCAAATGTACCACATAATAAACCCTGTACTATTTGCAGTCCCCCTTCCTACTTTTTATGCAAGCCCATAAAAACTTAGCTACTGAGAAACAGCTTAGAGGGTCAGACAGCGAGTTTAAAAAGTAAAGAGCAACCCGACATTGTGTAAAATGTTCGCACTTTAAAATCGGGACACGGTAGTCATCCCTTTCTCTCTTATAGAGTCCGCAAAACAATACTAAGTGTGACTCAGTTTGTGGGGAGAGGTTGTTACAAGGGCACAGAACCAGATCTGAGTGGTTATATGTTTTTTTCTGGGTAACCTAACATCAGCAGTATAATGTTCATACAAATCTTAAAAATATGAATTTGTGTTGTGCACTGGTGACGTCTGCTAAATAAAAGTACCCTCCCTCTATCAGTGGTAGGCTCAAACAGTAATTGTAGACTGCCTGTTTGTCCGGGTTCTTTTCCATCTGATTGTATTCTGCCCTCAATAAAAACATATTAATTACTTTTTGTTTTGGGCCGTTTCTACATGCTAATGGGTCCCTGAATAAGTCAGGGAGCCCAATATCATTCAACACTGACTCAGCATAGCTAAGCCACCTGATCCTTCTGTGGTTTTCCAGTTTTAAACAATTTGTTAGAATGGATTGCGTCAGGATCACTGTGTCCCTCAGCCAGATCGAATGCCACAAAACTGTATTGAGTCTGAGATGTAGGGCAAGCCCAGTTCTATATGTACAATATAGTTAGAGGAAGAGGGGGTGAGGCCCACTAGGGACTTAAAAAAGCTGTTTTTAATAGTTTGAAGTGGGTCAGACAATACCATGCCCCAGACGCCTGCCCCATATGTTACTGCGGCTTTTGCCTTGGCTTGGTATATATTCTTAAATGGAGCAACGGTCCGACTCCCAGTTTTTGGGAGAAAGATTTTATTGCCGAGAGACTTCTCTCCATTCCCAGCATCCTTCCTTCCACCAACTGTGACCACGATAAATTTTCATTAAAAAAAAACCCAGGTAGGGAAAAGTATCAACTACCTCGACTCTTCCGGGTTCCTCATGGCAGTATGGGTTTTTATCTCTTTTACCAGCCCCTACTATAATAGCAACGGACTTGGTTTGGGTAACTTTCAAATCTAATGCATCCATGAAGGAAACACGCAGTTATCAAGCGTTGAAGGGCCACCTCCGTTCTTGCAAACAACACCGCATCGCCCGCATAGGCCAACATGGGTAACAGATGCGAATAAACATGGGGACATCCCGTGAGGCCCCCCGGAGGGCATCCTTGACTCCATTTCTATAAATAGAGAAGAGGAATGAGTCACGGACACATCCCTGCCTTACCCCCCTGGCAATTTTGAATAGGCGGGTGCAGCTCCATTTCGAGCCTAACAGACCAATGCTGTGGCATTTGAATATAGCTGTCTGATTAAATTAATTATAAATGGTTCAACCCCTATCTCCTCCATTATGTTCCAGAGCTTGGCATGGACTACACAGTTGAACGCTGCTGACAGGTCCATGAATGCCATGTAGATCTTACCTTTCTTCACTCTGGTATATTTATCTATTATGAGCCCTAAATTCAAGCACTGATCTACAGTACCCTTTTCCCACTGGAACCCATACCTCGCCTGGATTAAGATGTTATTCTCCTGGCCCCACCCTTCTAGCCTAAAAAGATGGAGTTGGCCCATAAGCTTTGCTTTGGTATCCAGCAGGGAAATTGGTCTGTAGTTTTTTGGGTTTATCCTATCCCTTTTTGTGTATTGGAACTTGTTGACTATGAAGGGGCAGGGCCTACCAGAGCTATGCTATTAAGGACATTCATTAATAGAGGCACCCACAGAACCGAGGTTTCCTGAAGAAAATCAATTGGGACCCCATCCTGTCCTGCTGCCTTTCCAGGGCTACAAAGCATCAGGCCTCTTCTTACTTCGATACGTGAGAAGGACAGTGAATCCTGTAAGGTTGAGTTTATGGTAAACAATGGTATGGAGGGATGGATGCATGAGGCAAATATATTTTTCAAAAACGGCCACCCATGCATTTTCATCTACATTGATATCTAATGTAGAGTCCCTGGGGTTAAAACGGGGTGCATTAACTATTTTCCAAAACTCTTGGCTGTTACACCTGTTAGCTGCATCTTCTTGTTCCGACCATACCTATCCTTAATAGCCCTTTCCCTATTTTTCCTTGCCAGGTTATAATCAGCCTGCAGTGATCTTATTTGGTCTGGGACTCTAGGTTTAATTCTCAGGGTAGACATTAAAGCCTTCCTGGCATTTGTGCAGGGGGAGCCAAACCGACCATTACATTTCCCAGTAGTTGACGATTTAGAGCATGTAAGAGCCAGTTTTACTCTCGCTAACAGACCGCAAAAAGAGGACACCACTGCCCCTGGATGAGAGTTAGCTTCCAGGCAGATAGATATATTATCCTGTATAGATAAAACAATTTCTGGGACCATCTTAATTTTATCGCTTTGAGCCCACTTAAGTTGGAAACCATTTCTCCTTGCCAGTATCGGTGTTCCGATTTTCTGATGGGAAAAAGGGTCCCTTGTAGATACCCTTAACTGTAAGGATAGAATGGCGTGGTCACTGAAAATTATAAAGTGGTTTTCTAAGATAGTAGCCCTAGTGCTAAGGGGATTGGTAACTATGATGTAATCAATCGTTGACTCATATCCATTTCACTGGAAGGTTTGCCCTGGATTACCTAACGATAAGTTTGGGTCATTAATTATTTTCATGTTAATGGAGGATGAGATCCTATTTAGGCAGTTTCCAAATTGACCGTGGGCGAAGTGATGTATTTAATTTCTCCCCAAATCCTCTAAGCCACAGACCGGGACTTCATTGTATGCACAGGGGTGTATGTTAAAATTGCCGAGTCAAATGGTATTTACTGCCTCGTTCTTAAAATTGCCTGAGGTTATCTATTGCCTTGGTTACCTCACCTACCAGTTGATGCATATTTGGCCCAAACTCATTATTATAGAAAATTATTAGGCACCAGGTGCCTTCATTTATTACCTCTAGAATCAGTAAAAGGAAATGAAGGTTCGGCAGTTCATACTTTTTCACTTTTACTGGTATATTATTATCAGGACCCCCCTTGGCCCTGCCTGAAAGAGAAGGTTTAGCCAATGTTTGACATGAACGATATCCATTTACAAAGATTGGCTCCGTAGACCATGTCTCCTGAAAACATGAAATGTCATGGTCTTGCCAGAATTTTTTCAAATTGTTGTCACCCACTTTCTGGGCAATACCTGCCACATTCCATGATGATATTTTAAAAATAGTTTTATTTGCCCCCAGTTGTATGTTAGCTATATTTGGGCTCTCTTGAATGTCAGGGGCCAAGATATCCTGATTGTCACATCCTTCCGAAAACATTCTTATCTCGATTTGGCATTGTCAATCACATGATTCTATTTTGGAGAGAGGGGCAAATCTGTACTCCAACATCAAACCCGATGCCCGAGGTTTCCCAATGGGTTTAACTGTGTCTTAGTGTCCCTCTGTTGGGGTCAACTTCCTACAACAACTGCCAGAAAGGGAGGTCTATAAAATAATTCCAATAATAAAACTGTAATCTGGAAGCCCCTAGGTGGAACTTTACATAGGTAGGCTAGGAGGAATCTAACAACAGATCCATTGCTGAAATTTATCACCACACAATCTCCCGGAAGATCTTTCCTCGCTGTGCCCAGCCACCTGATTCTTCTTGTCATGATGATTTGGTTAAAGGGACAACTTCTTCCCCCAGTTCATTCATTCTACGTGTCAACCAGGACTTTAGACATTAGTTGGTCAGTCGTTTCTAGTTGACCCTCCGTTAAAAGGGGTACATTTGCCAGCACCAATACAAGTGGGGATGCTGCCAGGAAGAGATGGAGAGTCTGGAGTCCAGTGATCAAACTTCCAGCTTTAAGGCTGTCGCCTCTCGGATGGTCATCCCTCCTCTTCGGCCTTTGGAATGCTAAAATCTGGCTTGTGAAGGCCCTATTAAGATGTAAGTTTTGCACGGCCTCCCATACTAAATTCTGCGGGTGAGCGTTGAGCTGCTGCAGGGACGTTCGGGTATGGGCGGTTGTAACAGTATGCATATCAGGATTGGGGTGTACGGGTTAGCCAGGTTAGTATAAACAAGATCTATATTCGAACGGTCCAGGCTCATTTCTAATCTACGAGTCCCCGCCTGCAAATGTCACTCTGGGCAATGCTGGAACCATTCCTAGTGTAGCATTCCTCAAGAAGATGAAAATTATTTGTGGCCTGGGACTCGAAGTGGACTAACTTCTCTTCTAGCTGATTTAACTTCAATAGAATAGGGTTCAACATGGTAGGGACCATAGTTTCTAGTCTCTGCCACGTGTCGTCATTGTTCGTCAAAGGCACAAAAACATGGGTACCTGGGCACTTGGTCCACTTTGAACAGGTTCCATTTCATCAACTCCCCTTGTTTTAACAGATCTAGAGGGTTTTGCTCGTTTTTGTCTCTGTGGGCCACCACCCCTTTTCCTCTTTACTGGTGGCTCAGGTTCACCGACCTGATGTTTTTTCAGTCCCTTGCCCCTTGTGGATATTATTGAGGAACTAGATGGTGTTAGGGGCAATGAGTCTTGGGGTGTATGGTGCATAAGTCCTCCTGGGTCTGGTAAAAGATCAGGAGCGTTAGGTGTAGTTTACCACATAGAGAAGATCGCTTCTGAGGAAAGGGCTCCCAGGATAGGCGTCGTTCAGTCTATTCTATTTCATGTGACAGAACAGACACAGCCCTTGTTAAAAATGCATCCAAGGTTCCTACTATTCCTCAACCCACCTAATCACTCTGGCCCTTGCGCTTGCTCATTTTTAGACGAAATAGTAAAGTTAGATGTATTTAATCTGTCTGCACACACTACTTTAATAAAGTTGATGTTGTTGGAGGGGTGGCCCAGCCCATCCTCCTCCAGGCTCTGACGGGCATGGACGGGCCTGCCCTTGGTCCAGAAAAGCCCACGTGCATCCCACACTGCGGGAGCCTGGCAGTGGCTTCATGCACCACCGGGCGCTGTGGACTAGCGTCAGCACCTCCTGGCACGAAGGTACCAGGGGACTGTACATATATATATATATATATATATATATATATATATATATATATATATATATATATATATATATATATTCAAACTATACACTCGGAGTTGAGGCCGCTCACCACTTGCAGGTCGGTTTGTCAAAACCTTTATTAAAGAAACATGCAGTTTGCAAGTCCTGTGTTGTTGTCCTTGGCCTTACGCGTTTCGAAGCATTGTGGCTTCTCATCAGAGGCCGCATCACACAAATCCAATTATTGCGGTTACATCTCCCCGTGCTTTATTCTGATTGTAATTGGCTTCAGCTGTATATATATATATTCCAGCTCCGTTTCCCCAAGTTAAAGAGAAATTAGGCACTCACAAGAGACGTTTTTTCGGCATCTGTTTTATTCTGACACAAACAAACGCGTTTTGGTGACCTGCCTTCCTCGGTGTTTGTCAACACACCGGAAGGCCACCATGTTTTTCAATACCAAGGGTGAATGTCACAATGAAAGAGGGACTCTGTCAACATTCCCGCCATAGGCGCCATCTTATGATGTGCAATTTTAAAACATTTCATATCGTAGCACAGTATTTCAGCTATTAAAATAAAACATTTGTACCATAATAACATACAAAGTTTGTTCTATTTTACGCACATGATTGCATTCCCTCTTTTGATAAATGTATTGTATACCGTGTATCGGTTTCTAAAAATTGCTAACAACATCGCCATTTCCCTTGCATGGGTATTTGAATATCATGCAGCCATAATGTTTGCTGTACTTTTGTTGTCTCCGACTATTATACGGAAAAATTCACCATGCCGTGGATCAGCCTAAGTCCCTCTAATTTACATTAGACACTCATTTTTCCATGACCCTTCATGGTCTCGCAGGGGCCCCTCCAGGGAAAGCGAGCGCTCTGATTGTGGCTGTTGTAATATTTGAAATGAAATGCCTGCCACTGCTGTTTAATGTGAAAAACTAGAGGTGTTGTGGAAATAAAATGAAAAAGCTATACAAGGGGGCTACAGAAAGGCATGTTATGTTGTCCTCCTACGCTTAGAACAAAGGTGTCTAAGGGATTCCTACTGTACAGAAAATAAATGTATATAGTTTTAAAAAAAAGTAAGATCTCGTGCGAAACTCGCAGGATCGCTAATACTAAAAAGGAGTAGATGAATTCTCCATTCACTCCATTAGTTTTAATGCATATTGTGGTGCTTGTTTTTAAGATGAAGTATGGAAGAGATAAGTAGTGTGATGAGTTGATGGTTCATTTTTATGGGTTTCATTTGATCACAGGAGTCTCATGAGATCGTATAAGGAGAAGTAGAATAAAAGGCCAAGATGAACCAATTTACATTCTAATTACATGGTTGAGGAAATAGTGTGATGTGGTTGGCTGCAGAGATAGCTGAGATTATTCTTGGTGCTTTGAAGGAGAAGTCTCATTGAGTTGTGCTCAGTAGAAGTTATTTTATCTGGAGTTGAGAGACTGGTGTGGTCATTTGCATTTAAGAATGAACATGTTTCAAAAACGTTGTTTTGAAGTGTCAGTAAGTGTAGTAATATTGGCACACTTATTCTACACTATGTTCTACACTTTACAGAGTAGAAAGTTGTTTGAGGAGGTGCAAATGTTTTAATATATGTTTTTAGAGGTACAGATTAGAATGTAGAGGGATGTGAGCAAGGCTTGCAGAAAAATAAAACTGTGTGTACTTGTAAATAAAGGAAACAGTGTTCCTCACATTATAAAACACAGAATGTAATAATATAAGCTGTATTGATGCTATGTACCGAATTGTACATATACTTTAGCCCTATGAAATCTTTAAGTGGTAATATTGCTAATTATAGAGTGAAAAGCTATTGTGAGTGCTAGCAAAGCTGTCTAAAGAGAAATGTGTTACTCTATAGACTTTTATGAAATGAGGTTTGATGGCATGTTAAAATTTTATTGTGATATAAATATGTTCAACAGGTGAGTGTGTGGAATGTTTCAGGAAAAAATAATAATGAGTTATTGATGCATTAGTTGTAAATGTGTGCTAGTGGGTGAAAAATGTAAAAATGTTTAGAAAATATGGTGATGTATCACTGTTATCAATTATTGACCAGTATGTAACTTCTATCATTTTCATTATTTGTCTCTGCTTACATATGCAGCAACAAAGTGCTTTGTTAAGAGAAGCAGGATGATTGTGCTGTTCAGCAATAACTACCCCTTCAGGCACAGTGTATTCAGGTCCGTAGGATGTGGAGTAACCTGAACAGTTGAATAGTTTCACAGCAGGCTCTGTGAACTTTATATACAGATATGCTGCTTTGCTGAGACTTTATAGCCCCCTCGCCTGCTATGACATGCACAAATCTAAAGACTCTTTGGCAGGCGAAGGTGGAAAAAGTAATGCAAAAGAAGTGCTACTAAGATCAAAATTCAGTTTCCAAAGAATGCATAAAAGCAGAAGGTGTTTTTTTCTGAGCTGTTTCTGAGCATCAGACATAATGTTATGTATTTTAAAGTTGTTTGTTTTCTTTGTGTTATAGATATTTATATAGTTTGTTAATGTAGTTGTAGTTTTGTATTGGTATTAAATAATTTTTCTATAATAAAAAGTTTAAAGTTACTTCAAATTTGATTCTTTAATACTTGTTATAAATTTCAAGCTTAATATACTATTACAATATTCAGTAAAACTGGCAGTTCCATGTTCATGAACTGTGACTATGCTGCTACATCTATATGTATGTCAATGGTACTATGCACATAGTTTATCCTACAGAGGCTTGCAATGGAGAAGCCAGTTATTTTGCTATGCAGTTATGGTTATGGTTATGGTTATGGTTATGGTTATTTGTGATGTGACAGTGAGGTGTTGCATGTTATAGAATAGGGACATGTGATACAAGAGAGAGGTCTTAGCACAGAGGGAAGTGCATGTTTATATTCTAATACACACTGCTATCAGCTGCTTTGCACACCTGATTATGTTTGGGTGCTGCCATTGGGAGGCCTGTAAAACAGAAGTAAGTATGTCTCTACAATGAATTATGGATGCACATTGTCCAAGACACAGTTCTGGTCAGAAGGGATACACCATGTTATACTCTACTATTGATCAGTGTGAATAGAGGTATGTTCAGAGAGAACAATTTTTACCCACAGCCTACTTTGCACATATGTTACCTTGGGGGGATGTCTCACCCGAAAGACAAGTGTGTTTTCATATCATAGACTATATAGTTGTTATGCAAGACTGACTTTTGAGCCTAAAGGTAATATCAATTCTATAGTATACATCTGTCATACTGGGGAGAGCTGTGACCAGAAAGGTAAGCCACTTATCATACCCTAATTTGCACAAGCATTATCCAAGAAACAGGTCACAGGAGAGAGGACAGTCTATCCACACACTATACTCCACAGAGTTATCATGCAATAGACTAGTGTCAGTAAACAGGGTAGTTTCTCCCCACAATCTACAATACATACCTGTAAGCTTAAGAAGATTAGATAGCTACAATTCTTTCAAACCCTAGTACAAACACCTCTTACCCTGGTAAGATGTGTTAGAAGAGAGGTGACTCCCTTCCCAGATTGCACTGCATATCACTGTTGTTCTAAGGACATGTGTGATCTCAGAGGCCACAGGTTCACTACACCTTACTGTACATCTAAGTTGTCCTGGAGATAGGGGTTGGTACAGAAGACAGTGTTTCCTTACATATGACTGCATATATCTGTTATGACGAGGAGAGCTGTTAGTGGACAGGCAAATCCATTCCCACAACTCAATATATATGGTTATTTCCCAATAGAGAGTTGTCAGTGGGTAGGCTAGTACTTATTATGCTTAGTATGCAATAGTGAGGTCTTACTTGTGAGGTGAGTACGATCCCCACCCTTCTATGCATACTACTGAGCCTGGGGAAAGGGGTGAATGGAGAGGCAGTGTCTCCTTACATCCTACTCTACACATTAGTTATCTTCATGTACGGTCTCAGTGGAGAGGTCAGTCTCTCCTTACAGTCTAGTAGTGGTTATTGTAAGAGATAAGTATTGTATTGAAGGAAAATGTAAATTCTTCCTCCTAAGAAATTTTACAATCTAGCAAGAGTCTTGCGAGTTCATATAAAAAAAGAGGGCAGCGGAAATCTGTTCAATATAAATTATACATATTACAACAGGATATGTTCAATGAAAATACAAATTCCATTATGAAACTATGCTCTCATGAGATGCTCAAGAGCGTATAGTAGCAAACACGTCCCCCTAGCAGTTGACACGGAGGACTATGTGCCTGGATCTTGCAAGCCTCTTGGGAGAGTCACCCATGATATGTATGAGAGCATCATGGCTCTCATGAGTGTCTCGTGAGTCACAAGAATAAAAACAAAAGGGTAACATAGTACAACCAACAAACATAATGAAAGTATAGTGTAACTCTGAAAAGACCTATTTTAAATAACAATTTCTTCTGTTTTATAACATTGTCATTTTTTTTGTATTTTCTTCTAAAAGGTACAAAACAATAAGACAAACTGGGAGCAAAAAAATAGCAACATCTCCTTCAAAACAAAGTGTAGAAAAAAACATTAAAACAATGTTTTAAAAAGCTACTGCCTATGCATTTATGATTTTGGGTAAGCTTTTCTTTGCAGCCCGGCTTGTCTCAGAAGAAAAAATGATCTGTTTGCATAAGCAGCAAAATAGAGCTTTGTTCCAATAAGCAGGGTTGTTATCTGATTGAATGCTGAGTACCTGGCCAAGAACAGTGTCACCAGGATCAAAAGACAAGGACACCCCTGAGAAGTAATCAAGCTCTGCAGCACGGGCTACCTCAGCCGGAGCAAGGCATTAAGGGTGCATAGCCCTCAAATGTTACCACATTGCCGTGGTACTCATGCTATATTTCTTGTTCCAGCTGACCCTACTTAACTCTGTGCTGCATACTTTACAAGTGACATATTTCTGGGATACTTTTTTCCCACCTGGCCTCATTTAAAAAAATTGCCACACCAAGGATTCCTTGGGTGGCTGAGTTGTAGGAACAGCACTAGACTGATCATCTGATTCTGAGGATGCCATTCAGCTGCCAAAAAATCAACAATGTCAGAGAGGTAGCCGAAAAGGTCTAATCACAGCAAAGCCCAGCAACAAAATAAAGCAACAAGGAATAAATATTTCTTTTCTAACTAAAGACATCACAAGGGCCTCATAAAATCGTAAAAAAGAGGATTTTCTATATATCTCAAATGGAATAATACATCAACTGTTTTTCTACCTTAAACAACACTTCTTATGTCGTATATTTTAATCAAAATTACAAAAATACATTGATATGAACTTAATTCCAAATCTACTGTCTTGCGAGTGGATTGCCAGAGCCGCACAGGAAGTACAGCCCCGTCGTAGTCCCCACATTGGATTGTGTGTTCGGCTCTCGTGACTGTACCTCGAGAGCTGTACATTTGTAAACAGAATAATGAATACAATATACATACTGAAATGACTCAATTATTTAAGATTAGTATTCAATAATAACTGAGCACATGAAAAAGAACTATATACAATAGATTAGAATTACATTTCTAACTCTACACTCTCGTTAGTCTCCCGTGAACCACTTGCGAGCCTCCCTCAAGAGCGATCACACACCTTCAAAATGAATGTACAAAGTAAAAACAAATAGATTACAAATAGTAAATACTTATCAGAGTCTTTTTGAAATTTAAATATGAGTTTATGTAAAAATCTATACAAAGACTATGAAAACTATGCTGGGAACATTACTCAATATGTGAGTTACAAAAACTAAGAAGATTAACATTCTCAGCGCAAATATTATCAAAGTAGTCAGTTTCTATCTATATATATATATATATATATATATACACTGAAAAAACCCAAGGTTAAAGTAACCTTATAGTTAGGTGTAATTCTCAGTGACATTAACTAACTATAACTTGCACTCCCACCATACACTGCTTATGACCTCACATATGACATCACTCATGACATTTTCTATGACATAATTTATGACTTCACTGATGACATCTCAAATGACATCACTGATTTCATCATTGATGACCTCATCAAGCTTGTTTTTCAACCATATTACTGTATAATTTGATATAGTATTACATGTAGCATAATTTAAATTAACAATCAACTACATAAATACGTAAAACCCTCATTGAGTATTGTTATTGTTATTGTTATTCAGGCTTGTAAAGCGCCCTGTAACCCTATGGGCATCCAGGCACTGCGATACATATGCACTGTCACCATAGTTCCAGAAGGAGCATGTTACTATGCTAAGGCTACGCTCTAGGAAATAGCCAGGTTTTGAATGCAGTGTTCAATCTGCATAAAACTGTTCAGAGAATCACAAAATAGTGAATGACAATTCCAAAACAATGGCCCTAGTAAAGACAGGTTTTATCTGTATCAAACCCCTGACAGACACCAAACCTACATTCTGAAGTTAAGTTGCTATCAGTAGAGAACTGTAAACAATGTTTACTCGATGGAGAGAATTCATTCTATACCACACTGTTTCCGAACAGTGAAAGTCTCATGAGAAATACGCTATGGAGTATTGAAAAGAAAACACTAACAACAGTGTACATTCTGTGCAGCAGTTTTTAAAGAAGACACTCTTTCCTATAAATAACCAAGATCTGAAGGTGCTAAAGATCTTTCTACTTGCACCCTTCATACTGTGGTGAAAACTTTACAGACAACACATCTTTTGAAGCAAAACAAGCATGTGTATATAGGTTAGTACCTGGTGTACACACACTCTTCTATGTAATGTAGAAACGTTTATGCTGACACGATTCTGTCTAATAACTCAAGACTGCTTACAAAAGTTTGTATCTATTACATAGAATCTTTATTCTGTTGCATACTTTTTTGTACGGAACCAAAACGTTGTGTGGAGTATAATCAGTGCAAGTTAACTGTTGCTTGCACATAGAGCTACTGTTGAATGCAAACATTTATACGGTGCTCTATACTTTTAGACAGGTATGTACAAAATTACAGAAAATTAATATAGTAGGCACTCACCACTAGTTCAAGTTCAAAAAGACTTTATTCAAATTGAAATAACAATTCATAAAAGTGTACAGATAAAAATCACAATTTAAAATATCATTTTTCCATTCTAATTTAAACATTGCTAAGATTTGACTTTTTAAAAGGAAAGCGATTAAAAGGAATAAAAACAGTACAAACAGTTAAAAAAGATAATAATTAAAAACATTTAACTAAATCTTTTTATCCCATCACGATAGACTTTCTCACTTTTAGAATTGTATTCAGAAAAAGGCTCACTGTACTAATAGTAAGGCAATCATCTAAGGATCTAAGTTTATTATAAGCGTCTCTTGAATTCCTTAGGCCCCAAGTTAGCAAAAGGGGTTTTAAAATTTGTCGTCTCGAATGGCTATATAAAGTGCAGAACAGAGTGCAGTGTATGTTTGATTGAAATGATTTGTCATCGCAGGGACACTGCCTTTTTCCCCTCGCCCAGTCATTGCAGGTTGGGAATGATATGAGTCTATGAAAGGTTTCCAGACGAAAGTAAGTCAGGAGCCTACGATGATATAGGGAGTGTTCTAATACAAGATACAGCTGGGGACCCCTCTGAGATGTCACTTCATCGTGGCTCATGACAGATTTCTTAGACCTTTCGCCCTTCCACCTTTGTAATTCCAAATGTTCCAGCAGCATCTTTTTCAACGTAGATCGCGAGAGAGATTCCAATGAGGCTGGGTCAGTAAAGTATTCAGGATGACCAATCTCACTGACTAGGGGCCAGATGTAGGTGGCCAATTACCGGTCGGTAACGGCCGAATTCGGCCGTTACCGACCGGTAATTGGATTTTGAGATGTAGGGCCCTTAATTTTACAGAATCAGTAAATTTACCGACCGGTAAATTTACCGATTCTGTAAAATACCGAATCAGTATTTTTACCGATTCGGTAAATTTGAGAGGTAGGTGGGACTCTTCTGAGTCCCACAAGCCTTACCGAATCGGTATTTTACCATCAAATCCAATTTGATGGCAAAATACCGATTCCGGTGTGCATGCACATGTGTGCATGCACACCTCTGCCATATGACAGGCAGACCTGCCCTTGGGGCATGTATGCCTGCCACATGGCACCCGAGCCTGTTTTGGGGGGGCCAGAGGGTGTCAAAGTGACACCCCCTGCACCCTTGTGAAATTCGGTATTTACCGATTCGGTAAATACCGAATCGGTAATGTCCATTCATTCCTATGGGCTTCAAAGCCCATAGGAATGAATGGGCATTACCGATCGGTATTTACCGAATCGGTAAATACCGAATTCCTCCGATTCGGTATTCCAGCACATCTGGAATACCTACATAACCACCCCTCAGATTTACCGATTCTTAATTACCGAATCGGTAAAATTCGGTAATAAAGAATCGGTAAATCAATCCTACCTACATCTGGCCCAAAGTTCTTAATGTAAATAAGCCATTTGATGTTTTTCAGCCCGTCACAGTTTAAGCAGTCCTCTATGATGGATCTATTCAATTCTGTGGCAGGGTTGGTCCAAACATTGTGCCAAAGTAAAACTGGGGCGAGTTTTATAGTATTCGTAATAAAAATGAGAGCAACTTCGGCATGTAATACATATATAGAAGTGCTCCTTGGTGTAGCAGTTATAAATCGGAGGAACCTGTTCTCAATTCGCTGGATCTCCTCCACTTGCTGCCAGCCCCAGATACCAGCCCCGTATGTCCCAATAGCCACACATTTCGATTTGAATATTCGGAGGAGCTCCATTACTGGCCTGTTTCCTATTTTATTTGAAAAATTCATGAGAGCTCCAACTGCTCTATTAAATGCCACGGCCCGTGCATTCACGGCCGACTTCCAAGTGCCTTTCTATCGAAGTGAACCCCCAGATAGCAGAAGATATCAGCTAACTCCACCTTCCTGTTATTTAAAACAATTGGGCATGGTGGTCTATGTTTATTTGGGCCGCACGACATAGTAAACGTCTTCGAGACGTTTACACATAACCCTCTAGTGTTCATAAAATTAGTAAAGGTGTGTACGGCTTTCTGGAGACCTACTTTGGTCTGTGAGAGGATGACCGCATCATCAGCGTAAAGTAAAATGGGGATGGGTTTGCCCTTGATTACAGGGTAATCATAGTACTGCTTGGTTAGGCAAGAACCCACTCCATTTATGTACAGGTTAAATAGGAGGGGGGCCAAAATGCAGCCCTGCCGTACCCCTCTGCTAATCTTAAAAAACTCTGTACATTCCCCCCTCTGACCGTATCTAACTCTGGCACCTGCCTCCACATAGAGTTCTCTGATGTATACAATTATTTTATTGTCCAGCCCAATGTCCCTCAGCGTCTGCCAGAGATTGTCGTGCAAAACGCAGTCAAATGCAGAGCTGAGGTCCACATAGGTCACATACAGATTTGATTTCCTTGCATGTTTATATTTCGAAATGATTAGTGAAAGATTTAGCCCCTGCTCAATTGTCCCCCGCCCTCCCCTAAACCCATACTGGAAGGGAGACAGCACTTCCTGTCCCTCCACCCAGTCCTGAATGCGAGCAAGAATGACCCTGCCCGCCATCTTCATGAAACCATCTAACAAAGAGATGGGCTGATAGCAGGCAGGGTCATTCCTGTCCCCCTTCTTGTATATCGGGACCAAGAGTGCCTCCTTCCAGGTTGGGATAAATCCTCATTCGTCATACAATTCAACACTCTAGTGAGTAGAGGAGCCCACAGGTCTGGATACATTTTAAAAACATCGATAGGGACAGAGTCTGGGCCTGGTGCTTTCGCGGCTGAATTCTCCCTTAAGGCTTTATATACCTCCTCTAGTTTAAATTGAATGTCTAGAGGGAATGGGAAATCCTCATCTTCTGAAGGTATTGGTGTTTCGGTGGCTAGTACAGGGAGAACCTTAGTGCTATTCAGGGCCTGGAAGTGGGACACCCACTCCTGGGCCGTGATAGCATTGTCTAGGCGAGGACCTTGGCTATCTTGGTAGGAAGGCGCATTCACAGCCTTCCAGAAAGCAGCAGTGTCCTTTTGTGTTGCTGCTGCATGGAGGGCTTCCCAGGATTCAACTTTTAAATGTTTCTTCCTTCTATTCAAAGCGGCACGGTACTTACGCCTTGCCCTTTGAACGTGAACTCTATCTAATGGGGTAGCATGCAGTAAATTTTTAAGTTCCCTCAATGCCCTTGAGCAATTTGAATCAAACCACCCCGGGGTTCTGTTAACTATGTTGCGTGGAACTCTAGTCAGGAGGTGTTTAATTAAACAGCAAATTTTATTAAAAGAGACCAGGACTTGTTCTTCGTTCTCTTCTAACGTCAAACACTTAATTATTTCTTTATGGGAAATATTCACTAGGTTTTTTGGAAGCTCTCTGGTATTACCTTCTCCCATTTGATGCAAAATCCGTTACGCTGGCCGAGAATAGGGTTAAAATCATAATTACATTGAGTGTTAAGAGGCCGCGTACCCAGGTTTAGCTTGAAAGTAACTGAAATGGGGTAATGGTCACTAATGCCACTTGTGAGTGTCTCCCAGGTGTTAACCAATGAAGCATAACGTAACGATAATAAGGCAAAATCAATAATTGACTTTGCCCCTCTTGCGTTAAATGTGGGTGCAAATGCTTTTGGCACGGAACAAGCCTCATTAATAAATGCCATGGAGTGGTCCACCATTAAGTAGTTGAGTGAATCCCCTAGTTTTGTGTGGGCAAAGTGGCTTGTTGGTCCTGTAAATTCGTCTTCCCAGCCACACACTCCCTGTAGACTCTTTGGGCACAATGGACAATTAAAGTCCCCTACCCACAGGAGGGCCATATCCCCTGAGCAGCTGTCTGCAATCGTCTTGAGGGTACTTGACAATTTCTTAATTGTGATTTCCACTTGTGCTATCGGGATGTTATTGTAGAAATTAATAATAGCTAGATTTTCCAGTGCTCCCCAGGATACCCTTAAGATCTGAAAAAAAGGGGAATCCAGGAAGCTCCCTAGGACCGTGGGACCTGAGTAAATAGACAGATACATAGAACAGACCTCCCTTATGTCTACCCTTTTTAGTGGGAACTGCCGAGGTAAAGAACGTTTTAAAACCCAGCAAATGGAACTGCTCCCTAGCCCATGTTTCCTGGAGAGCTATAATTGAGTGGGACATAGTTACTGACCGCCAGTCTGCATCATTAATTTTTGGGGCCAGGCTAGCTACGTTCCATGTTATTATACTGCCAGGAACTTCCATGTTTATTAGTGATGTTACTTCTATAGGTATCACAGGGGCTGGCTCGATTATGTCACAGGGTGTAGTCCCAGATGGGGACATTACAACCATAGGTATCTCAGAGGCTGATTCCATTGTGTCCATTGTTTCAGAAGATGTGGTCCCAGACAGGTTATCTAACTGGGGAATCAACATCGTCTTTACCCCAGAAGTTTGGGTATTAAGATGGGGGACTATCACAAGGCAAGGATCTGGCACAGTCGTGATATGTGCAGGGGCAGGGGTATAACTTTGGGCAATGACATTATATTTTTTGTCTTTTGTGCTATAAGTTGGTGACATATCAGGAGGGGGCCCCAACCGTCATTCGCAGTCATCAAGCCCTGAGAGTGCTGCGAAACTATTAGTAAGCTCAAAGGGAGTGAATGGCAACAAATGGTCCATTCCCCTGGTTCCTTGTGAGTGGTCTGGGCCACTGTAGTTATTTCTATGTCCCCTATATGGGATGTTGTTCCACCCATAAGCATTATTTGGGATCGTAGGGTTGGGAGCCTGCCACAAATATTGATTATTAAATGTTGTGGGGAGATTATTCCATAGGCCAGGGGGGGGGTCTAGAGACATTAAGGGAGTTACCTGAGCTCTTGGGTAGAAATAAGTTAGGTCATAAGGAGTAATGGTTGTACCATTGGTTCTTAAATTCCAGTGTAAAATGTGGTTGACCGTGGCCGGATCTCTAAAGTTTATAATTATGAGATCACCCTCGATGTCTTTCTCTCTACTCCCCAGCCAGGAGAGTCGCCGTACATGGACAATCTCACCATTGATGTTACTTGGGAGCGGTCTGTACTTGCTAAGCCAGTGCATGGCTTTATTTTTTAATTGACTGAAGCCTTCCCTCCTGCCAACTGGTAGAGTGGGGATGCCCGTGAGTGCAACCACATAGGGGACCGCGTCCGGTGGTAATTCAACTTGGCGGCCCCTAATGTTACCTGATCTATCTGGATGTGCCCGCCCCCCATGCCCGTACCTTTTTCCTCCAAAAGCTGTACTTGCCTTCTTTGGAAATTCCTTAGAGATATGTGGAGCGAGTTGATGGGGTGCTTTAGGGGGATTTGCCCCTTGGTGATTACCTGCCACAGTTTTGCTAGATGAGTTTGCATTTGGGATGCAGAGATAGAGGATGGAACTACGGGTGCGGGAAGTAGAGCTTGCTTAGGTGCAACTTTGGAAAGACTTGTTTTATTAGTGATGGCGTGTTCTAAATCCCCAGCCGCTGCTCTAACCTCTTCAACCTCTCCAATATAGGAGAGGTAAATGACTTAAGTAGGTGTTCGATGCTATCAAGGGAGACAGGAGATAGTTGTTCCTTGATCGAACAGTCCCTGGTAGATGTTACGCTGGTACTGGGTGCACTCAGTGTGGGGCTATTTATGGGCGGTATTATTTTATGTACGGCCTCATGACCTGACTCGGAGGTATTCTAGCATTTGTTATAGTCTTTGTAATAGGAGCAGATGTAACAAGCACCTTGTTGCCCTTCCCAAAGTCAGTATGGCTGATCTTAGCTCTTTGTGGCGCACCTCCTCTCCTCCTTCTCTTATTTGGTGGTGGTCCAAATACTTTAGCGGCTTCCCGTTTCCCTGCTTTCTTTTGTATATTTGCTAGCACTACTCGAGGGGTATCAGGTATGATCTCTATAAGAACATTAGTGTCACTAATATTTAGAGTGCTATTTTGCTCCACGCTATTAAGGGCAGTCGTTGAGGGAGGCGTATCTCGCAGGAGCATAGGGATGCCCTGCGTAGATAGCGCATCCTCAATTCCTGATGTTGAGCCTGCGCCTGCTGGGTTAATCTGTGTTAGTACATCCACAGGAAGTCTGTTTTTAATAGCTTCAATCGAGCGGTGCCACTCAGCCCTGCGTTCAGCCAATAAACAATCCCTTTCTATATCGGGGGGAGGTTTCCTGAAGTAGTCGTCCAGAGTACCCTTGGTATTTTCCGCTACTTCGGTTTGCATGGTGTTTTCGGTGTTAGCAGTAATAAGTGTTGGTAATAGTCTTGTGTTGAAAACAGACCCCAAAGAGGTTCCCCTCCAACGTTGTTAGCCGCTGGTTAGGGATTGTTAGAGGCATAACCAGATCAGATCGAGGGCCCTATAGATGATCACTGTCAAAGTGAAACTTAATAGTAAGTGGCAGTGGGTAGAGCAGTCACTTTGCGTGAATGTAGTGAAGACACATAGCAGGGGTACTCAATGTCAGAAAGGTAGATGACTTACTACGTAAGTTGGTGGCAATCCAGCGACAATTAGAGAGTGGGCCCAGCCCAGCCTCCTTCAGCCACCGAACGGGCTTCGCCTGGCGCTCCCGCACGCTCCCGCGACGCGGGGGCTCTGGTGTTTAAATCCGCCTCCGGGCGGAAGTCCACCTCCTTTCCCCGCTAGGGATTCTGGGGGCCGTAGTTCTCCACCTCCGCTCGGCGGCCGCAAGATGTGGATGGCGGCAGCGGGAGGAGGGAGCCACAAGCCCCGAGTTGAGAGCCCAGTCGTAGGGTATGGAGAAGCTGTGTCGAGGGTCTCAGGAAACGCAGGTATCCCTCTTTTTACATGTACGCCCGCTCTGCCGAGGGCTCTGGTGTTTAAATCCGCCTCCGGGCGGAAGTCCGCCTCCTTTCCCCGCTAGGGATTCTGGGGGCCGTAGTTCTCCACCTCCGCTCGGCGGCCGCAAGATGTGGATGGCGGCAGCGGGAGGAGGGAGCCACAAGCCCCGAGTTGAGAGCCCAGTCGTAGGGTATGGAGAAGCTGTGTCGAGGGTCTCAGGAAACGCAGGTATCCCTCTTTTTACATGTACGCCCACCACTATGTAAACTGTAATACAGACTAGCACATTCATTGATGATGCCATCAGTGTTGTTATCGATTATGTCATTTGAAATGTCGTCAGTGATTTCATAAATGATGTCATAGAACATGAGTGATGTAATTTGTGAGGTCATAAGCAGTGCATGATGGGGTGCAGGTTATAGTTAATGCTGGTAACTATAACTGGCAAATGTCTGTGGTTCTTTTAGATCAAAACATGAACACTGTCACTAAGACATTCACCTAAATATAATGGTACTTTAACTTCTGCTTTTTCCACTGATATAGTTATAGGACCTAATTTATATAAGAAGAGCATTTTTTGTTTTGCCAATAAATTTGGCGCCACTTGACGAATCTTCACGAAATCTTTAAAACTCTTACTTTAGCTGGTTCAGCTACTGTGTTGAAATTTGAAGGTGATCCGCCAAGTAGGGGCTGAGAAAAATTGGGTGCTCCCAAAATTAGCTTTCCCAATGCATTTTTCCATAGGGATTTTGACCACAACTACAGCCCGACCCGCTGAATGGAAATACATC
The DNA here is from genome assembly GCF_964261635.1 of Lissotriton helveticus. Classification (NCBI taxonomy): domain Eukaryota; kingdom Metazoa; phylum Chordata; class Amphibia; order Caudata; family Salamandridae; genus Lissotriton; species Lissotriton helveticus. The sequence continues at coordinate 116,544,593 of NC_136072.1, forward strand.
AAATTTGGCAGAAAGCTAGATGTTGGTGCAGGAATCGTGTTGTTTGTTATTTGGTAGTTTTAGAGATATTTAAGGTTAAAAAATATAGATATCTGGGGACGCTGATACTTGCAGTGGACTTGCGGATCCACAGTACCAGTGCTGAATTTTGATTGGCTGGCAACACTTCAACCAGGAAGTGTTGGCAGCCATCTTGGGACTTGGCTTCAAGCTGAGTCCCATAAAAAAATTTAAAATAAAGAAAAGTGGGCAGGGTAGGAATCCACTTACCCCCCAGATATGGCGGGAGCTCCCAAGGGGCCCCCACCGGGGGTTTAAAGCATTTTTTTAAATCAATTTTGCCACAAATTTGCAGGTGGAGCTACTGCAAAATGCATCTTTTTCAGGAAATCCCTGGGTGAGCCAAATCCCGGGGGCAGTGTTTTTAATTGTGGGGGGAGTGGTCACGCTTCACGCCCTGTCCCAGGGACAACCACCACCCCGGAGCAAACAATAGAAAATTATGCGGGAGAGCCTGCATGGCCCATCCGCAGCACCGGGGACCACCAACTCCCCTGGGCTATTTATTAAATTAGTGCAGGGGAGGACCATATGGCCTCCCCCCCATCCCTGGGGACCGCCCCGGACTAATACTAAGCCATCCGGACCCCTTCCCTAGGAAACCACCACTTCCTAGCTGTTTAATTTTTAGATGGGGGGTCTCACGGACTCCCGGGCCCCAGGGACCACCACCTCCCTGTGACCAAAATAATTTCCCTTAAATCAGAGGAGGCCATGTGGCCCCTCTCCCAGGCTGTTCTTGGCCCCAGGGATTAAGTAAGCAAAAGACACTTAAATGCCACCCAATTTAGGCCCAGCCATATGCAAATCAGTCTTGACTCTGTGCCTCATGGGAACAGTCCAGCCCAAACTGCCAAGCCAGGTCCTCCCTGGAACGGAAACAAGCATCCTGGGACCAGGGTACGCCCTAAAACAAGAAATGAGGAGGCTGCACAGCCCCCCTCCTGGAGCCATACATGGCCTTAGGGACCACCACCTCCCCTGGTGCCAGCTCTTGCAATGTCCAAGGTGCCCAACCCCAGGACATAGCTATTTGATGTGGTGTGGCAGGAGATTTACAGCTCCCGCCAAGCCACAGCAAACTATACTCCGCTTCTAGCAAGCAAGAGCACAAAAAATGCTCTTGCCTGCTAGAAGTGGAGCAAAATTGCTTTCACGGAGAGGGAGCAGCATGTAACCAGCTCCCTCAGTTTAAAAGCAATGCCTTCTCCCGCAAGAGGCGGGGAGCCAGCAGAAGCCATCAATCAATCAATCAAACAAATTTGTAGAGCGCGCTACTCACCCGTTAGGGTCTCAAGGCGCTGGGAGGAGGGGGAGACGCTACTGCTCGAACAGCCAGGTCTTGAGTTGTTTCCTGAAGGAGAGATGGTCCTGTGTCAGCCGTAGGTGGGTGGGGAGGGAGTTCCATGTCTTGGCCGCCAGGTAGGAGAAGGATCTTCCTCCGGCGGTGGCTCTGCGAATTCGTGGGATGGTGGCGAGGGCGAGGCTGGCGGATCGGAGCTGGTGGGTGGGTGTGTAGAATGTGAGGCGGCTGTTGAGGTATTTGGGGCCCATGTCGTGGAGAGCCTTGTGTGCGTGGGTGAGGAGTCTGAACGTGATTCTCTTGCTGACGGGTAGCCAGTGCAGGTCTCTCAGATGGGCAGAGATGTGGCTGTGACGGGGGATGTCCAGGATGAGTCATGCAGAAGCGTTCTATATGCGCTGGAGTATTTTCTGGAGTTTGGCTGTGGTTCCAGCGTAGAGGGTGTTCCCGTAGTCCAGTCGGATGGTGACAAGGGCCTGGGTGACCATCTTCCTGGTTTCGGTGGGGATCCACCGGAAGATCTTTCGGAGCATGCGCAGGGTGTTGAAACAGGATGACGAGACGGCGTTGACTTGCTTGGTCATAGTGAGGGAGGAGTCCAGGATGAAGCCCAGGTTGCGTGCATGGTCCGTGGGCTTGGGGGCGATGCCCAGTGCAGGGGGCCACCAGGATTCGTCCCAGGCAGAGGGGGATGGGCCCAGGATGAGGACTTCCATCTTGTCTGACTTCGGTTTCAGACGGCTGAGCTTCATCCATTCCGCGACGTCTTTCATTCCTTCCTGGAGGCTGGCTCTGGCGGTGGCGGGGTCGTGGGTGAGGGAGAGGATCAGCTGGGTGTCGTCAGCGTAGGAGATGATGTTAAGGTTCTGTTGGTGTGCGATGGCTGCGAGGGGGCTCATGTAGACATTGAAGAGGGTGAGGCTGAGCGAGGATCCTTGAGGAACGCCGCAGATGACTTCGGTGGCCGCGGATCAGAAGGGGGGGAGGCGGACTCTCTTGGTTCTTCCGTCGAGGAACGAGATGATCCACTCCAAGGCCGTCCCTTGGATTCCGGTGCTGCTGAGGCGCTGTATCAGTGTGTTGTGGCATACGGTGTCAAAGGCTGCTGAGAGGTCCAGGAGGATGAGGTCAGCTGTTTCCCCGTTGTCGAGCATTGACCTGATGTCGTCGGTAGCTGCGATGAGGGCAGTCTCGGTGCTGTGGTTTGCTCGGAAACTGGACTGCGAGGGGTCGAGGGATCCGTTTGTCTCGAGGAAGGCGGAGAGTTGTTTGTTGATGGTCTTCTCGATGACTTTGGCAGGGAAAGGAAGGAGCGAGATGGGGCGGAAGTTCTTGAGATCCGTGGGGTCCGCGGTGGGTTTCTTCAGGAGGGCGCTGAGCTCGGCATGTTTCCAGCTCTCCGGGAAGGTGGCGGAGGCAAAGGAGCTGTTAATGATGTCCCGGAGTTGGGGTGCGATGATGATGGAGTCGGCTTTGTTAAAGATGTGGTGTGGACAGGGGTCGATTGGAGAGCCGAAGTGGATGGTGTTCATCATGCAGGTGGTGTCTTCGGTGCTGACCGAGGTCCAGGTGCAGAGGGTGGTTGTGGGGGGCGCTGGTTTGGTGGTTGGGTGCGTGGTCTGCGCGCTGAAGCTGTTGTGTATGTCGGCGATCTTGCGGTGGAAGAACGTGGCGAGTGAGACGCAGAGGTCTTGCGAGGGTGTGATGTCGTTGTTGCAGGCACTGGGGTTTGAGAGCTCTTTAACGATGCTGAAGAGTTCTTTGCTGTTGTGGGTGTTGTTGTCTAGTCGCTCTCTGAATGCTGTCCTTTTGGTCATTTGGATCAGCTGGTGGTGTTCGCGGATGGCGTTCTTGAGGGCTGTCATCTTTTCTGTTGACTGGTCGTGGCGCCAGGCTCTCTCTCGAGGGTGTGGCAGTTTTTCTTGGAGTCTTTGAGGTCGTTGGCGAACCACGAGGCTTTCTTGCTGCCGGGTCTGCTGGGAGGATTCTTCAGCGGTGCTGTTGGTGAGCCACTGTGTGAGGTTCGGGGCTGCTTCGGTGGGGTCCGTCGTGTTGGTGGGAGGGTTCTGGCTAAGGGAGGTGGTGAGCTGGTCGGCGGTGATCTTGCTCCAGTTTCTCTGGGGAACCTGTTGCGGGTGGTGATGGGTCGAGGTTCTCCTGAAGTTTAAGTGGACGCAGCTGAGATCTGTCCAGTGTAGTCCGGTGGAGTGGCTGAAGGAGATGTGCTTGCTGGAGGAGAAGACAGGGTCAGCCATGTGGCCGGAGTAGTGGGTGGGGGTGTTCACCAGTTGCTTGAGTCCGAGGTATGCGAGGTTGTCCAGCAGGGTGGTGGTGTTGTTGTCATTGTTGTTCTCCAGGTGGAAGTTGAGGTCCCCAAGGAGGATGTAGTCTGAGGAGGTGAGGGTGTGCGGACTGACGAAGTCTGCCATGGCTTCGCTGAATCGTGTGCGTGGCCCCGGGGGGTCTGTAGATGAGAGTGCCTCTGAGGGTGGTCTTGGGGTCGGTGAGTATCTGGAAGTGAAGGTGCTCGGCGGCGGTGAGGGTGTCTTCGGAGTTGGTCGTGATGCGGATGGTGTTTCTGTGGACGATGGCGATGCCTCCTCTGGTTTGGTTGATGCGGTCCCTCCTGGTGATCTTGTAGCCATCCGGGATGGCTATGGCGACGTCGGGGGCTGAGGAGGCGTTCATCCAGGTTTCTGTGAGAAAGGCGACGTCTGGTGATGTTGTGTCAAGGAGGTTCCAGAGTTCGACGGCGTGCCTGTGGACGGAGCGGGTGTTGAGCAGGATGCACTTGAGGTGGTTGTTGCTGGTGCCTGGCCTGGCGGGTATGGTGATGGTCTGGAGGCAGGTGAACTTGCAGGCTTGGCAGGTGAAGGGTCTGTGGGTGCGTTTCGGGGTGGCTCGGTGGCAGGCGGGGTTCCGGCCGGCATTGAGTGCGTGAAGGGTTGCGGCATCGTAGTTCCGACGGGTGGGCTGTTGTCATTGAGGGTCAGGGGTTCTGGCACGGTCCAGGCGCGGATGGGCACAGACGGGCTTACTTTTGGCGCACCTTCGGCGCGCCCGTTGCGCGGCCGCACAGTGGCCGCCATATAAGGGGCAGAGGGGAGGAGGGGTCAGCTGGGAGGCAGGAGGAGGGAGGTGAGGACAGCCAATGGGATCCGGGGGGCAGGGCCGCACGGGAGACAGCGGCGGGAAAAACGAGCCCGGAGATGCTTGCGACGGCAAATGAGCAAAAGTGGAAACAAAGTAGAAAAACCAGTCAACACTCACATGGGGTACAAAAAGAAGGGGCGAGGGCAGGCACACGGGGACACAGAAGGCAAGGGGCACAGGCAGTCAAGGGGGCCATGCGGCGATGATGCAGGTGAATCTGCGCCGATCTCAGGAAGGAGGCAGAGCTGGAAGAGCGGTCAGGGCAGGCGGAGCTGCAGCGGTGGGGGAGCAACCTACCCAAGGGTCAAGGCCATCGGGGCCATGGGGGCCTTGAGGCTCACTACACGCCCCCCAGCAGTGTGGTGCCCTGGAAGGGACCAGGGCATTCACAATAGAGGCTGGGCCCCAGGGATGAGGTCCCCAGGGCCAAAATCAGCACATGGAGGGGGCCACATGGCCCTCCCCCATCATGTCAAAAAAGGTGGGCCCAGGGGGCAAAATTGGCCCAGGGAGGTAGGCCAAATGGCTCCCCCTTCCTCTATATTAAAAAAATAAATAAAAAGGCTGTGCCCCACGGGATGGGGTCCCCCAGTCTGTAAAAAGGCCCAGGGAATGGGGCTGCATGACCTCCCTCCCCCATTGCAGAAAGGCCAGGCACCAGGAGATGGGGTCCCCAGGGCCAAAATCGGCCAGGCGAAGGGTGGCCACCTTAAAAATAAAAGTAAAAAAAAATCCCAGGGAGTCATTAGAGGCCCGCCCCCTTTAACCACCTCTCTGCAAACATGCCTTCTGGCCGCTACTGGTTGTGGGATGAAGTCCACTTAGATGTTCAGTATCATTGGAGCCAACAAGCCCTCCTGTTACCTCCAGTAAGTCGGAAACAGCGGGATTGCTGAGAGGTCATCTCCCCCTTTCTCCACCACTGTGCAAACACACCTCCTGGTGCACTACTTCTTGGGGGATGAAGTTTTCTTGGCTGCTGAGGTCCTTGGGGGCCAACAAGCTCTCCTGTTACCTCCAGTAATTCAAATACACCTGGATTGCTGAAAGGTGCTTGGAGGCCATGTATCCTTTCTCCACCACTCTGCAAACGTACATCCTGGCACAGTACTGGTTAAGGGATGAAGTCCCTCGGATGCTGAGGGTTGTTGGGGGCCAAGAACCCCTCCTGTTACCTCCACTAAGTCTGAAACAGTGGAATTCCCGAGAGCTGGTTAGAGGCCCTGCCCCTTTTCTCCACCACTCTGCAAATACTACTACTAATTTTAAAAAACATAGAAATTCACTGAAAAAGACAATGTTTACAGAGATGTTCTAGTTTAGCTATAGAATTTAAAAACACATAGAAATTCACTGAAAAAAACAAAGGTTACAGGGACGTGTGTTTTAGGCTTAGATTGTACTCGTACAAAACCTGTGAAATTCAGCAGTTACCTGAGCTAACTATACCTTACGCCTTTGCAATGCACTGCTTGTGACCTCATATATTACATCACTCATGACATGGTCAGCGACATCACTTACGGCATCATTCACAAAACAACTCACAGCCCCATACAACCTCTCATATGCCCAATCACACACCCACACAACCACTCACATACACATTCACAGACCCATACCAGTACTCACACACACACTCACTCCTCCATAGAGGCACTGACACACCCACTTACTCGTTCAGCCACTCATACAACCATTCCCCCTACAGCCACTCATACAATCAGTCACTCGCCCATTCAGCCAGCCACATAGCCACATACTCACCCATACAACTACTTACCCACCCACTTATTTACCCACACTCACTTACACACTCACTCACTCAACCATACTGCCTTTCAACACAACCACTTCCTCACTCATGCAAGCACTCACACGCTCACTCACACATCCACAGAAACACTTACATACCCATTCACACATCTATACAAGCACTCACACATACAGCAATTCACACAGATACTCGCACTCCAATAGAGCCACTCACCAACTCACTCAACTAAACACCCACTCAAACAGCCACTCACCCATACAGCCATTTACATACCCAGTCACTCACTCATATAGCCATTCAGACACTCACTCATTCATCCATACTATGACTACACATCCACTTACCCACCCATAGAGCCACTCATATCACCACTCACCCAGACATACCACCAAAACCCACTCACTCAAAAATAAAGCCACTGACGCAGCAGCTCACTCACCCACACAACTACTCACACACCCACTTAAACACCCATACAGTCACTCACACACCCATACACACAAGGATACATACAGTCCCACAGCTACTCATGTAATATATGTTAGAAGCAGTATTACTCAGTAGTAGTGTACCTAGTATACTGATTTAATTGTTTCAGTACATTAGTATATATGTTTCAGAATCATAAACTCTTTGAAAATACTTACATTCAGTGGGTGATGTCATTTGAGATTTCATCAGTGATGTAACTGACCATGTCATCAGTGATGTAATATATGAGATCATAAGCAGTGCATTGCAGGGGAGTAAGTTATACTTAGCTCGGGTAACTTTAATTGTTGAATGTCTATGGTTTTGTGCAAATGAACTCTGAGACTAACTTAAACGTCCCTGTAACCTTATCAGTGAATATAAATATTACCTACTGGCAGTTGCCAGTAGGTAGTTATAGTTAGGACCTAGTTTCCATATGAAAATCGCAACATTCTATTCCGAATAACTTTGGCGCCGGTTGACGAATCTTCGCGAAATTTTCAAAACTCCTGGGGCGCTCCGGTCCGCTCCTATCTTGAACGTTTTTGGGTGATTCGGCAAGCGGGGGCCGAGAAAAAAGGGGGGTCCCAAAACATGTGTCTTCATGATTACAGTCCGAACTGCTGAGCGGAATTACACCAAATTTGGCAAAAAGGTAGCCCTTGGTTCAGAAAGAACTCTTTTTGTTAAATGGTGTAAATCTGTTCAGTTGTTGCTGAAAAAATAAAAAATTAAAAAATATCGATATCTAGAGGCACGCTGGATCCATGCACCCTGCCGATCACGAGCTGCATGCTAATTGGCTGTCAACACTCCAAACCAGGAAGTGTTGGAAGCCATCTTGTGCCTCGGTAGAACCGAGGCTCAAGAAAAGAGAAAAGCAAAGGCCCCAAAACAAGAAAAGGGGGCAGGGTAGAAACACTCTGACCCCCTAGGCCTGGTCAGGGGGTCCCACAAGGACCCCCAGGCACAAAAAAGCTTTTTTTTTTTTTAAATGGCGAGATGCGCGCTGGGTGCGCAGATCCTGCAGCGAAAATGAAAAAAATGAAGTGCAGGCTCCCTCGCTTTGTTTAATTTAGGCCATGGGTGGGCTAGGTCCGAGGCAGTTAAAAAATGTGGGGGGGGCAATCCCCCCCACACTGCCCTGTGAACCGCCACCCCCCGGAGCTTTTAAAAAATATTTGCGGGGGCACACGGCCCTCCCGCAGCTCTGGGGACTGCCACCCCAGGGGCTTCTCTTTTAATCTGTGGGGGGGGCCTCTATGGCCCCCCAAGCCACGGGAACTCCCACCACCGGGGCTTTTTTTTAATCTGTGGGGGGCCTCTAGGACCCACCCAAGCCCCGGGGACCGCCACCCCCAGGGACTTTGTTTTTAAAAATAAAGACTCCTGTGTGGGGGGGCTTGAACCCCCCACATGCCCAGGGGACCACCACCTCCCCAGGGCACTAATATTGTAATTTGGGGGTCCGTTACAGACCCCCGAGCCCCGGGGACCACCACCCCTCGGGGTTGTGTATTAGTTGTGAAGGGGGCCGCGCGGCCCCCCTCATGGAGCCAGTGATGGCCCTGGGGACCGCCACCACTCAGTGCCGCCTCCTGCAGTGTCCTGAGTGCCCACCCCTGAACACTGCGGCTCCCGCCCTGTCATTGCAAACTGCTTTGCTTCATTGAAGCGAGAGCAGGGAAACCTGCTCTCACTTCAATGAAGCAAAGCAGATTGCTTTTCCCCATGGGGAGCTGCATGTTAGCAATGCTGGCTAATATAGGACGCAGGGAGCCGGCGGGACTGTGGGAGGATTGGGGAACCCCCACGGTCCCCAACGGATAGGGCCGGCCCCGTGGGATGGGGTCCCCGGGGCCATAAATGGCCTGAGGAGGGGGGCCACGTGGCCCACTTCCAATTAAAAAAATAAAATAAAAAATATGGGTCAGGTCCTGGGGGATGGGGTCCCCAGGGCCAATAAAATAGGAAAAGAAGGGGGGCCACACAGCCCCCTTCTAAAAAAAAAAAAAAAAAAAAGACTGGCATTGCCCGGAGGCCCCGCCCCCTCCCTGCAGCACTCTGCAAGATGGGGAACTAGAGAGGTGTTCAGAGGTCTTGCCCTTTTTTACACCTCTCTGCAGCACAGCTCTGTGACGCTTAATGGAGGTACCTGGTGTGGTAGTTGCACCCCAGGGGCCCTCAGGATTCGAGGGGACTTAATCCCCCAACTTAAAAAGTGCCATGGGGCGCGTTTCCACAGTGGTGAAGGGAGGGGGCGGGGCCTGAGGTGACATGTGGCGCGTTTTGAGTTGGGGAATTAATTCCTCTTCAATCCTGAGGTCCCCTGGGGGCCAACTAGCCCACCAGGTACCTCCAATAAGCACCAAAGAGCTACATTATAGAGCGTTGTAAAAAGGGGCGTGGCCTCTGAACACCTCTCTGCAATGCAGCTCCCAGGCGTACACTGGAGGTACCTGGTTGGCTAGTTGGCCCCCAGGGACCCTCAGGATTGAAGTGGAATTAATTCCCCAACTTAAAACGCGCCACCGGGCATGTTCGCACACATGTCACCTCAGGCCCCGCCCCCTCCCTTTAACACTGTGCAAACACGCCCCCTGGCGAGTTGTAAGTTGGGGAATTGAATCCCCTTCAATACTGAGGGTCCTTGGGGGACAACTAGGCCATCAGGTACCTTCAGTATGCGCCAGGGAGCTGCGTTGCACAGAGGTGTTCAGAGGCCATGCCCCTTTTTACACCTCTCTGCAATGCAGCTCTGTGGCGCTTACTGGAGGGACCTAGTGGGCTAGTTGGACCCTAGGGATCCTCAGGATTCAAGGGGACTTAATGTCCCAAATTAAAATGGCCACAGGGCGTGTTTACACAGTGGTGAAGGGAGGGGACGGGGCCTGAGGTGACATGTGCAAACACGCCCTGTGGCGCGTTTTAAGTTGGGGAAATAATTCCTCTTCAATCCTGAGGGCCCCTGGGGGCTAACTAGCCTACCAGGTGCTTTCAGTAAGCGCCACTGGACTGCTTTGTAGAGATGTGGTCCAGGCGGTGACCCTTTTTACACCTCTCTGCAACGCAGCTCTGTGGTGCTTACTGGAGATACCTGGTGGGCTAGTTGGACCCAGGGGACACTAAAAATTCAAGGAGACATTATCCCCCAAATTAAAATGGTCACCGGGCGTGTTTGCACACGTCACCTCAGGCCCTCCCTACCTTCACCAGTGTGAAAACGCACCCTGTGGCGCGTTTAACAGGTAGTTTCAATCCCCCTGCCCTATTATGTACTAGGGTCTTACAGAGGAGGTCATGGTAATCACAGGGGTATTCGTAGTCGTTTCCGTACGAATCGTACAAATCCGTACGAATCGCATAGTACGATCCATAGGAAAAGAATACGTACGAATGTGTGCGAACCGTACGAAAAGCAAGGGAGAATCCGTATGAAACGGACCCTCATGGTGAACAGTACGAATCGTAAACTTGCTGTACGACTCGACAAGTACGATCCAGACCGAGGAACGAGAACGCGATTCGTATGGAAAATGTCGTATGAGTGATTCGTACAGAGAACCACACATTCACATACGCACCATAGCCCTGCAATCATAGGGTTATGCACCGTACCCCTATGCTCTGTACCCTGACGCACCGTACACCCATGCACCGTACACCTACGCACCATACACCCATGCACCGTACCCCGATGCACCGTACCCCTACGCACCGTACCCTGATGCACCGTACCCCTACGCACTGTACCCCTACGCACCATACCCCTGCAATCATGGGGTGCACTCGCGGACCCGGTCCGTTTTGCACGTGGTTCGAGCCGAAATATGCTTTTACGGACGTTTTAAACTCCCATAGAAAAAGAGTCGTACTGAGAGTTGTCGTAACGAATAGTACTTCCTGGTTCGTGAAAAGCTGCTTCAATCCGTACGGACGTCGTGTACTGTGTGTTTTCCGAATGCGATTTTTACGTATGTTTAAGTCGCATGGTCTTTCGTACGATTCGTACGAGATCTGCTTTGGGTTCAGATCGTACTTCATCGTACGTACGGGGACGTTGAAGGTGTACGATTCGTACGGGAAAAATGCTCCGTACAGCAATTCGTAGGGGATTTTACCGAATCTGAATCAACCCCTAAATGTATGTAATAATTAATGTTTTTGTTAGTTTATAAATAAAAATATTTATTTGTTTGAAAATTATTTTTTATTGTATTTAATATAATATTTGTAGGTATTTGTGATATGTATTTAACATTATAGTATGCTTTTATATTTATTTTCAATTTTAAATACACTTAAAGTTTTATTTCTTACATATATATATATATTTTTAATATTTGTATTTTGTTGATGATATTTTGTTTGTTTTAAATTTTGAATTGAGTGCAGTGAGAATAGTACATTTTACACCTCCGCAATCCAACACTTTCCCTATTGATTCACTGACTGGAGTGGGAATAGTAAATTGTATCCCTCTGCTATCCAACACTTTCCCTACTGTTGCACTCACTGGAGTGGGAATAGTCATTTTTACCCCTCCACTATCCAAAACTTTCACTACTGTTGCACTCATTAGAGTGGGAATAGTAATTGTTACCCATCCGCTATCCAACACTTTCCCTACTGTTGCACTGACTGGAGTGGAAATAGTAAATTGTATCCCTCTGCTATCCAACACTTTCCCTACTGTTGCACTGACTGGAGTGGAAATAGTAAATTGTAACCCTCTGCTATCCAACACTTTCCCCTACTGTTGAACTCATTTGGGCTACTAATGTAGTGCAATACTACCAAAACCCAAAATGAGGTAAGAAAAAAACAGTCTACTATAATTACATTTAACAAATGATTAGAAAGACATTTGACACTCACTTTTGTGATCATATGAAAATGTAAACAAATAGAAAACTAGGTAGTAAATAAAATACATTATAAATATTATTAAAATACATTAAAAATATTAGTTTAATAATTGTTTTATAGTAAATATAGGAACACAGAGGCAGACAAAAAAATATATAAAGAGCTAGATTATTGGCCATTAGGAAACTACATTATACCAACAACTTTATTTTGAAAGGAGGACAATTATTGGCTTAAATACAATTTGGGCTACTAATGTAGTGCAATACTACCAAAACCCTAAATGAGGTAAGAAAAAAACAGTCTACTATAATTACATTTAACAAATGATTAGAAAGACATTTGACACTCACTTTTGTGATCATATGAAAATGTAAACAAATAGAAAACTAGGTAGTAAATGAAATACATTATAAATATTATTAAAATACATTAAAAATATTAGTTTAATAATTGTTTTATAGTAAATATAGGAACACAGAGGCAGACAAAAAAATATATAAAGAGCTAGATTATTGGCCATTAGGAAACTACATTATACCAACAACTTTATTTTGAAAGGAGGACAATTATTGGCTTAAATACTACCAAAACCCAAAATGAGGTAAGAAAAAAACAGTCTACTATAATTACATTTAACAAATGATTAGAAAGACATTTGACACTCACTTTTGTGATCATATGAAAATGTAAACAAATAGAAAACTAGGTAGTAAATAAAATGAAAATGTATTGTCATCATCACCTTGAGGAGTTCTGAAGAGCATATCCTGAAATTGAATACCTTGCACATTTTGATCCAACAAACATAGACAGTTTGAAAGAAAATATTTGAGAAGTTCAGTGTTAAAAAATCTATGTCTCAGTGAAGTTGCTCAGTCCTGCACATATAGATGTGACAGAAGATATCACTAATGGTAATTTTTTAGGAGAATTTACTAATTGCTGTTTAATACATCATTATTAATCATCGTAAACTAAGTAGTCACACGTGAGAAAGAAAGAAGTTTACTATTCAGCACTGTTTTAACCTATGAACCATGGCGCAAAGAAGAATAAGATATAGATCTCTTCAGATTTTATGAAGATGTATTTCATGATAAATAAGAGTGACATTGTTTTTCGTGCTTTTTAGGGGTGATTAAAAATGCTCAATCAAGAAATAGAAAAAGAAAAAAATATTAATAGAGAAATTCAATGCAATACTCCATCTACTAATAATAATACTTCTACTTCCAGGACTACTGATCCACTTGGACTACCAATTATTGATACTGAAACTGTGGTTGCCATGGACAAGGTTCTAAATGCAACAGACCAAGTCTAAAAGGATGTACATAATTTAGATAACTTAGGGCTCATGATGGCGGGCGGACTTGGTCCTCCCGCCACCATAGCGGTGTTTGGGACCGCCCTCCAGACATGTGGCGGTCCCACCATTGCTATTATGATGCACCCACCATACTGGCGGGCGCATTCTGAGCCTTTATCATTGTGGGTGGTGCTGCTGGCTGCAGCACCGTACGCAATGATAAAGGTGCATGCACCGCATTTCCTTGCACCACATGGCAGGCACCACGCGGTGCCTGCCACTTGAATGGAAATGCAGCATGGTACCCCCCTGTGCAGCGACACCCCTCCCATACAAGGGAGGCCCGCTACGGGCCCCCAAAGCCAATCCCCACCAGCCTTTACCTGGCGGCATCACCGCCATGGTAAGGCCTCCTACAACCCACATCCTAATATGGCGGACAGTGCCTGGTAGGCACCACCACCATGTTAGTGGCCCTGCTCCGCCCACCAGGCAATAGGTGCGATTACCACCAGCGAAAAAGTGGCAGATGGACTTTCCGTCTGCCGTGGTACCCACTGCCGTCATAATTTGGCGGTGAGTAAATCGCCATGTGATTGCAGAAGTACCGCTCCTTCCGCCATCATAATGAGCCCCTTAGTTTGCTAATTAAATAGGGAAGACCTAGAATTTTAAAATACATAAAAGAATCTGTAGATCATATACTTCAACAAGAAAATGGACTATGTGAATGTACAACATGAATCTACATTACAATATGTAAGGGGCTAAGCAAGCTCTAATTTATCATATGTAGTTACTGCTCCTACTGGATTAGTAAAATATAACATCAAATAAATTATTGTACATTTTCTACTCTTACTACCCGTGGAGCATAATAACAAACTGAAATATTAAATACTGATACATGCAACTTGGTAAAGTCCTTAAAAAATGTAAGGTTCAGGATGACTACTATCATATGATCATCTTGAACTGTAAATGTTCTAAATAATGCCATAGTTGTGTAAAAGAAATTGTAGTTTTGTTTGAAAACACATAAAAAGGAAAACAATGATGGATTGACTTTGTGTTACGTTCATTAAATACAATCCAGTCTATTATTAAGCCATCTGCTATGAAGCAACCATAGGGCACAAGTTTATCTTACCTTAAACTTAACATTTATGTCTATATCAATAACATTTTAGTATTTTGACACCTGAAATATATATATGGTTGATATTTGTAGATGCTATTTATCTTTTGAGGCCTTTTATTAGTTTTGAAAATAACTTGGTTATTTTACATTTTTACTGGAACTTTTTCTTACAAGGTCAACATGACCAACCAAAACAATAGTCTTAACAGGAAACAGAGGACAACAAAGGCAAAAAAACCTAAGGCATATGTAGAGGAGGCAGTATGTTGCTGTCCTGCTATATTTCTCAATAATTTCCCGATCCCCCCAAAGGATGCATTGGCATTGCGGTACCAGGGGCCGGCACTGGTAGAGAGACAGATACAATGGATGTTAGTGGAGGTGCTCATGGAGCAGAAGAAATAGAGGGTGCTGCTGGGACAAATGCAGCAGGTAGTGATGGAGGGGCTGACAGAGCAGGAGACGCCAAAGGTGGTGCAATAACTGCAGAATTGGTCATTGCTGAAGTTGCTGCTTCAGCCTCTTCTATCTACTTCACAGTTTCCCTCCAGGTGGCAATGAGACAAAATCCCATACAATGGATTCCTTTAATTTCTTCCTTCACTACACCTCTGCTTCTTTTTCTTCGTTCAGCACAGGACCATGTTTTTCAGCCATTGCAGTTCTCCTAAAGATCAGAGGTACTCCAGCTCAAAAGATATTCCCACAGGCCAAAAAGCACAACCATCTCCTTTGAAGACATCACATCGAATGGTGCCAAGTGGTATACAGTTTCTGTTCCCTACAATCGACAGAGTTCTAAGCCAATTAAATGTTGTTTTTCAAAAGTGAAAGTAGCATGGTAGTACTCAATATTATCACTGTAACCTGTATAGTTCAAAAACACATCCTACAGTTACAAAACTAACACATATCCCATTGAAACATACCAACCCTTGAAACACTGAATCCATATTTTAAATAAAACATATTTCTCTGTTGTAGCTATCATTTTTAAAATTCACTGAAGTGCTTTGGTACTTTCCAGGAAGCGCTAGTAAAAGCTAAAACTATTACTCTGATGACGTGGATGCTCATAATGAACTTTTAACTTTCTCAAAAGTACTGTGGTACCCAAAAATGTTTTTCAAGAATTAATACCATAATAAACAACATTTTATGGTTTTAATTTTTTTTTACAAAACAATATACAAATTCAATGAAAAAAACCAAAGGTTTAGCATTCATTATAGTTAGGAAAACCGGATGTACTATTTCTCTACAAAGCCAAATTAAACTACACAAACCCTAGGAATTTAAAAGTTATAGTTATAACTTAAAGTTATTTTTTGCACCCCATGCAAAACGTACTAGAAATTGTGCACCTCCATACATAACATTGTCAACTTGCTAGCCAGCCTAAATTAATTATAACTCGGCCATCTACCATGCACAGTGTTCTCATAAGTGATGTCATTTGAGATGTCATGAGTTTTGTTATGAATGCTATGATTTAACATGGTATAAGTGATGTCACATGAAAGGTTATAAGGAGTGCAAGGCAAAGGTAGGAGTTATAGTTAATTTAGTCTGGCTACCAAGTTGACAACATTGTGTATGGAGGTGCGCGAGTTATAGTATGTTTTGCTTGGGGTGTGAATTATGACTTTTAGTTATACTATAACTTTTCATTTGCTAAGATTTGTGTAGTTTATATATATCAATCTATGTACATATATCTATAGTCAGTCAAATCAAATCAAAGCAAAAATCCTTTATTCGGTATTCAAAAGTATAAATACCATAAAAGTACAGATAAAATTTACATTTAAAAATTATTTAAATAGAAATATCATCCTAAAAACTTTTCCAAGTTAAAAGGTGACAAACAGTACCAGCAGGTCAAATGATACAAGATAATCCAAGCGATAGTAGACAAACAATACGCAACCGTCAGGTTTAAAAGTTTAAGCATTGTTACAATAAGTATGTTACATGTCCTAACCTAAATTTGACCTGTGCCTTATACAAAACTTCAAAAATTGGGCTATATTTTTAGCAGAGCTAGTATCTTCTAAAAGTTGCAAAGCAAGGTAGGCTGGACGACATCTTCTTAGGCCCATATTTTTTAGTAAAGGGATTAACCATAGTTTCCTAGGTTCTTTGTAAAACTTGCAAAAGACAACTGCGTGTATTGATGATTGAGCCGAAGTGTCGTCACAAGGACACAGCATCAAAGTAGCTGACCAATGATTTGTTTTTGGAAAAGACACCAAACGATGGAATATGTTAGACCTAAAGCGGGTTAACAGGAATTTTTCAAAACCGCTCAATTCAAACGTCAGATATGCCTGCATATTCAGAGTTGTTTGAATTGTGCTGAACAGTAGGTTTGGACGCCTCTGTGGTCAACCGTAGTTGTTCTAAATGGGTGAGACGCAATTTTTTGAAGCCCTTTTTAGGAATTTCTGAAACTGATGTAGGGGAATAATAATACCTTATCAAACCTAAGTTGTTTAAGAAGTCTTTAATATAAGCCAACCAGCCTATCCTGTGTTCATATTCCAAAGAAAGGAAATCTTGCAAAAGTGCTTGAGTGAATATGATTTTGGTAGAGGACCATATATGGTGCCACAGGAGGATTGGTTGGAGTTTGAATATGTCGGTAAGATATGGCAAGCCAAGTTCCAGATGGCAGCTATATGTTGAGGTGGTGCGGGGTACGGCAAGGAGAAATCTCAGAAAGTTATTCTCTACCTTCTGAAGGGTTTCAACCTGGCTGTAACCCCACACTCCCGCTCCATAAGTCGCTATAGTTCAGCATTTTGCCGGATAGATGTTAATCAGTTCCGTCTGGTTTTTTTCCCTAACCGTTGAGCGAACTTGACTAGTGCTATTGTTGCCCTAATAAAAAGTCATTTTCTAGTTTCAATAGCCTGCTTCCAGGAGCATTTATCGTCTATTAGTACACCCAGGTAGGGATAGGTCTTAGTGTTCTCTAGTTTAGTATTTTCAATAAAGATCTCCTTGGTTTTCTTAGATCTGGGTCCAATAGACATGACAAAGGTTTTCTTGATGTTTATTCTAAGGTCTAACTCTGCCATAAAACAATGGTATCTAGTCAGGGAGCGTTGCAGTTCTACCGGGGTTCGGGTTAAAATCACGGCATCATCGGCGTATAACAGGGCGGGAATAGGGCGTTTATCAATCAAAGCTAGGTCCTGGCACCCCTCCAACATGGCACGCTCCAGTCCATTTGTATATAAGGGGAACAGGAAGGGCGCCAGGACACATCCCTGCCTTACCCCTCTCTCTACACCAAATGAGGCGGTGAGTTCACCGTTCTTACCGAACCTCACCCTGGCTGTGGCGTTGAAATACAGTTCCCATAGGAAATCTAACAGGGGTGGCTCTACTCCCATCTCAGACAGGATCACCCATAGTTTAGAGTGGCTTACACAGTTGAATGCAGCAGTAAGATCAACGTAAGCCATGTGCAGGTTCTCATCCTTTGCATTAATGTTTTTGCCAGAAAGTAGGGTCAAATTTTAAGCTTGGTCCGTGGTACCCAATCCTTCTCTGAACCCGAATTGGTTGTCGCTTAGCTTATTATTGTCACCTGCCCATTACTGCAATCGTTCAAGAATAATCCTTCCCATTGCTTAACCTAGGGAGTCTAGCAGAGATATGGGCGGTAACAAGATGGAGACTGGCGGTCACCCTTTTTAAAAATCGGGACCAGAATGGATTCCAACCATGTTTTTATAAGCTCCGTAGCATAATATGGTTCGATTACTCTGGTCGGTAATGAGGTCCACATTTCCAGATTGTGCTTAAATAGGTCTACTGGGACCCCATCTGGGCCTGGGGCCTTCCCCTCCCCCTGCTAGTTAACAAAGCTCGCTCAACTTCCAAGTGGGTGATACCAAGATCTATGGGGAAAAGTGATTGCGCTGGATGTGGGCTAGTTATTTTCTCAACATCTTGGACCAAATGGTCGTGGGTCGATATGTTAAAAATCCCTGTGAAATGTTGTACCCAGAGAGCTTCGTCAATTGCTATGTCTACTTTTGGAATATCCCTTGTATCTGACAGAAAGGGGGACTTAAGAACTTTCCAAAAAGTGGTGCTGTCATCATTTTACAGCTATTATGCAGTTGAAACCAGAGTTCCTTTTTCAGCTCTGTTTTCCTGTAGTTTATAGCCTGATTGTATTCCCTTCTGAGGTTAGCTATTGCTTGTTTTCTCTGTCTGTTTTTTGTAAGGCGTTCTTAAGATTTGAGTAAGCTTTTGTACAAGTACCATTAAACCATCCTTTGGTTTTTCCCTTACCCTCATTCAGCTTTCTACTCAATGCTAGTTTTACTGCATTAGTAATATTTAAAAAACTATCCAGGATCTCTTTATTAGCAGCAGTTGGATCTAAACAATTCATAATAGATGTTAAGGACTTTTTCACAACCTCAGCAGTGAACACAAATGGATCAACTTTATCCCATTTTAACGAGTACCCATTTATTTTATCTTGGGTTAAAGATCCTTGCCCATATTTCCTTAATGAGTTTTGCTTCTCTGTATTGTTTAGGAGGTATACTGTAATACTATTCGGAAAATGATCGCTGGTGGCGTTGTCTTGAGTACTAAAATTCAGAATGCGGTACGCTGCATTACGTGAAACAAAAGTTAAATCTATAATGCTTGAGGCTCCCCTCCCATTAAAAGTGTGGGTAAGTGGAACTGCGGGCACCACTAATTCATTTGCCAGCCCCAAATCCAGGACAAACAGTGTTTCATTTAAATAGTCACCAATTGGTGTATGAGGAAAATGAGCCAACGTGTTTTTATTCTCATCCTGGATACCACAGTTTGATTTCATATTATTGTGGGTACAAAGGGTTAAATCGAAGTCACCCCTCCATATTGTCAATGAATTTTTAAAATATCAAATTATGTGATTCTTGAAGTGAAAGAGAAATATCATTTACAGTTGCCAATAGTTGGGCCTGATGGAGATTATTATAAAAGTTCACCAGGATATAGGTGCCACTTTTATTCATATTTAACTTTATTATTTGGAAATTAGTGTCCATTCTAAGCGCAATAACTTCCTTAATCTTAATGAGGTTGGAGATAAAGATTGTCAAACCCTCGTTGGCTCTCTCAGAGGGTGAAGGAATTGCTGATGTAAAGTAAGTTGTGTACCCCTCCATGTGGATTGGTGAAGTAACCCACATCTCCTGCAAGCAGAGGACATTAAAATCCCCCACAAATCTCAGCCAATTGTCATTGGTCATTTTGGAACAGAGACCAGCTACGTTCCAGAATAATATGTTAAGTGCTCGAACGTCTGAAAAATCCGAGCGAGTCAAGCCCTGATCATTTGGCTCTCCACCTTAAAGGGGACTTTCCTTACTACCAATCCCTTTTTTATCTTGGACAACATTCATGTGTGGTGACAAGCCGCAATTCTCTTAGTAACTAGATTGTACAGATTAGGGGTGTTAAAGTTACTGTTAAAGTCCTCTGCTGGAAATGCCCGGATAATTATAGGCTTGTGGTCTGCCTGATTTGTTCCTGGCTTTGTTAAAGCTCCCGAAAGGCCCGGAGAACTATAGTTAAGATTGACCAGTCAGTCAGTTTCATCCAGGCCAGATAATAAACTAAGTCTATTGGTTGTTGGGACGCCATAACGTTCACCCATGAATGGTATTTCTGTTTTTTAAGTCATACGGGAGCCTGGTTGTTGGAGGATAAAAGAAGCTGAGCGGGAGAATACTTATCCCTCTCGTGTTTAGAAAATCATTTCCAACCTCCCAGAATATTTTCCTCACCAATACCGGGGATCTGAATGTTAAAACAATACAATCTCCAGACAGCGACTTCCCAGAATTTCCCACCCACTGAACCCTTCTTACCATCTTAAATTCTCCAAATAATAAACCAGTTAACCCTGTCCTCCCACCCAACCAATGCAGTGATTTATTTCTAAGCGACTCCCAGGATTCATCCTCTGAGAGGCCCTTTTTGGGAGCGTTTGCCTGACTATTACATAAGGAGTAGCCTCTGGGGGAAGATGGAGTAATGGATCTGTGCTAGGATTGTTCCACATTTGGCCTAAAGAAGTGAAAGGTCTAGTATGTGAATTCTGGGGGGGACATGTCAATAGACTTGGTACTTTTGGTAAACTCGTTGACCCCTTATTCCTTGGATCAGCTACTGATCTTGTTGTCAATTTGTTCAACATAGGCTGTGTATGGGGAACCGTTATTATATCGTCAGTTCCTGATTTTGGGACTTGAAGTCCCGTCGTTAAGAGTTCCTTATCCTTGGTCTTAGAATTGCCTCTTTCCACGGTACTTAGGGGACCTGACTCTGTGTTATTCCTCACAACCTCCTCCCTGTGTTCATGGTTACCTACGGTAGTGCCACCATTCTGAATGTTGTTATTACTAGTGATATGGTTTTATATAAGGGTTAGTCTACCCCTCAGTTGGTTCAAATTCACTCTGAGGTAAAGATCTAATCTTTCCACCAGTATGGTTAGATTCTTAATATCATTGGTGAGCGCGTCGAAGGTTCTGCCATTCTCTTCTTTGCCTCTATCGGAACCTTTTTTTACTCCTAAACTCGTCTGTCCTTTCTTAGCCAGTTTCGTTGGCTTCGCCCGCCCTGGGATGTTCCTACCCTCCGATTCTAATACTTTGGTATGACGTAAGCTCTCATCCAGAGGGGGGTTCTTCTGTTTTTTCTGGGGAGGTTGCAATGGGGAGTCAGGATCACTTATTGAAATCTCTTCAGAGATATGTTGTATACACCCGTTTATAGCAGAGGTTGGGGCCACGGTCTGAGTAAGTGACACCTGAGCTTCCTGGTGATTTGACTCTGTGGTAGACTGTAAAAAACCGGACTCTATTGACTCCTCTACTGAGGAAATCTGTTTGTTCAAGGACCCCATAGTCCCTGTTAAATAGTTCAATAATGATTGCTGTCAATCCATTGGATTTCTTTTTGTTACACTTAGCTTTGGACTAGTGATTTTCCTTTTCCCCATACCTGAACACGATGGTTAGAATTAAGTACTAAAATGAATTAAAGTCCCGACTCTAGTGTGACAATATAAACAGAATTAATGCTAATGTGTCTAAGTCACATACACCACTAGTCAAGAATACGTTCAGGAGGAGAGTTCACAAAAAAAGAATAACTGAATAATAAAGTCTTACTGCAAGTCCTTTCCTAAAACGTTAAGTCCTCGAAGGAAAATCCAAGAGAATTGGCCTCGTCAAGCCTTGTAGTCCCGAAGTCCCGCTGTCAGGTGTGGCTACTCCTCTTCTTCCCGCGAGACTGTGCTGCACTCTGGATGTTGCAGTCAGGGCAGTGTGTGATCCGCGTTTGGGGAGGAGAGGAGAAGAGGAGGTGATGGTAATGCGGCAGAGAAGGAAACCTCAGGAGCTGCCGGCGCAGACTGTCCTGCGTCGTGTGATCCCGTGAGTGGCAGCAACAATTCAACAATACAGGCAAGTAGAAAGGGCGTCCCGCGCAGAGGGAGCCTCCAACAAGCCTTGTAGTCCCGAAGTCCCTCTGTCAGGTGTGACTACTACTCCTCCTCCAGTGAGACCGCGCTGCCCTCTGGATGTTGCTTAATTATTAAAATCATTTGCAATTAATGTACAAAAACGGAAATGCGGATCAAATAAATTATATACAAGAGCTTAAAAATGTGTGATCGGTTTAATTGCAGGATCCATAAAATTGCCAATTCATATGCAAGACCAAAACTAAAGCCATATCATTAATGTCCAGAAATTGCTAGGGCTGTGAAGGTGCGTGATATCTTCAGTGCAGAATAAATAGGGTAAAAAAATCGAATAGCCTCCCAAGGGGCTAAAAAGATGACAGATGATATCTAGGAGAGAGTATTTACGCAGAGCATTGTAGGCTAAAAGTACATAACTGTACTTGCAGGCGTGAAGTTCTAAGGTGTTATGTCTCGTTGTTACAGGTCACAGTTCAAAACTGGGGTGTTTCACGCGATGGCTGGTATGGTGGTCCAATTGATCGGTGTCTTGAAAAGCTGCTTGCAACAGAAAAATATACTTTCCAAATTTTGCGAGATCACATGGCTCCACTGTATTGAAAACCAAGTTTGTGGCCTCATTGCAAGTTCGTACCCTATTTTTAAGGAGCAAAGGGGCACATGCATCAAGCATTTTACAGGTTGCCAACGGGCCGATTTCACAGAATCGGCCCGTTTGCAACAGGTAATATGCTATTTGCGATGCATCAAGCCCAAAGGCATTCGCAAAACATGTAATCACAATTTTTTGCGATTACGTATTTTGCAAATGCAGTTAGGGAACCCCAACTTGAGATTCCCTAATTGAGATGCATTATGCATTCACAAATTGTTTTCGGAATTTGGAATCGCAAATTACCATCAACTTCAAGTTGATGTTAATTTGTAATTCCTTTGAAAAATGCACAAAAATGCAGTTTTCAAGTGCAATTTGTGTGCACCACATGTGCATACTTACCTTTGTTGGGGGTGCATCAGAGTGGCCTTTTGGCCCCCTTGCACCCTTGAAATTGCATGCACAATTTGCGATTACTTATTTGGTAATAGCAAATTGTGAATGCTGTCCCATTCATTCATATGGGCCTGTAGGCCCATAGAAACAAATGGGACGGCATTCCTGAATTGCGAATCGCAATTTGCGCTTTGCAATTAAGGAATGTGTAGGAATCGCTAATTATTTAGCAAAACCTACATGCATAAGGAATTGCGATTACTTAATAGCGATTCTTTAAGAATCGCTATTCCTTAGCTTGATACAAGTGGCCCAAAGTTTTTAGCAAGGCACGACAAGCATTCACAATGACAGGACAGCAGCACAGCAAGTGGTTGAAAGTTTCCATTTGATATCCACATAGTCTACACTTAGTGATCAAGGAAAGGGGGTGCCATTTAGGATACAGCTCTTTTGTAATCAGGCACATCAACCTTGCAGCCATGATTTTTTGTAGGCATGTCCTAATGATTGCATGCCGAAGATATGGCTGTGATCTAAGTTTTAATGGGTGGGCAGTATCATGTGAGGTAGCCACTGCAGCGAATGCCGGCGAGCTCTTGGATTTTTTGCCAAATAAGCGTGTATTGTCTGTACATTTGTTTGACATTTGAGAATTTTTTTAAGGGCCAAGTGTGAAAAATATTGGTTGTTTAGCACAGACAAGTCTATTTGAAGTGTATCCACTGCTTTGGTTATATAATTCGATCAAAGATTTGGCTTTATGGTAACAATCTGTTGAAGAATTGATTTCGGGGTGTTTGGTGGAGACTTGATTATCCTGTAATAGTATTTTAAGAATCCTCCCATGTTAGACCACATTTTTTCTGTCAAGGCCAAATTCTAATCTTATCAAATAGCCTCTTGTATAATTCAGGAGTCTAAAAATTCTCTTGTAGGCTTGGAGTTGAAATTTGTCAAATAATTTCTTGAAGGGGTCCGGGAAGTCCTCATGGCCATAAGTGAGTGCTGGCATGAGAGAGGCCTGGAGGACCCGTCAAATGGGTATAGTAATAGAGCCCTCTAAGGCTTTATTAAACTGGCTTAATCTTGTAATAATCAGTGCTGACTTCGTTTTCAGGTGGCCCATATGGTTTTGGGTCCAACCTTTGCTGACAGCCACACGCCCAGATAATTATAGACATTTGACTTTGAATGGTCAGAGGGCCCAGGCTGCAATTCCTTTCCTATTGCTTCGTCCAAATACAACCATTTCTGTTTTTGACTCATTAACTATCAATGTATTTACTTCGTTATATTAGTGGAGCACATGCAGGGCTTTTTGGATCCCAATTCGTGAGTTGTCCATAGCACAATATCATCTGTATATTGTAATAATGTTATCTTTGAAGACCCAATTTTGGGAAAAATCAGGTTTGCATGTTTTAAGGCTAAAAACAAACCTGCAGTGTACAAGTTGAATAAGAGGGGGGCCAGGACAAACCCCTGCTTTAATCCGCTGTTTGTCATTATCTTCTTTGCCGTCTGTGTGACAGAGAGCTTAATCTTGACCCAGGTAGACATATGTAGAGACACTATTGCATGTAGCAGATGATTTGGAATGCCCCAGTCCTGTAATTTCTGCCACAGAATGTTCCAGTCCAGTGAATCAAAGGCGGCATAGTAATCGATAAAACATGCATATGAAGACTGAGATTTACGATTAAATGTTTCTTGAATTAAAAAAGATGTGGCCACAATATTGTCCGTCTTTGATGCATTAGCCCTGAAGCCAGTTTGACAGAACGGGATCAGCTCATTTTCTTCTCTAGGTCTTTCAGCATAAGTGAAGCATAGCCCTTGTCTTCAATGTCCAACAGCTCGATTAAGCAGTAGTAGCCTGGGACCAGTTTGCCATTCGGTCCTGGCAGTCCCGCAGATCGTTTTCTCGACAAGGTATTTGAGATAAGTTTTGCATGAAAATTCCATCCATTATTGGATACCACAGGGTCTATGCCAAAGTCGAGATTTGGCGGGAGACTAGAAGTATTGGCTATGTACAGTTTTTTAATATGCTGTATCCATTGTGCCTCGTCGATTACGTTGGAGCATTGGCTATCATATGATGTTTTACCTTTAATGTAGCTCCACAGCTCGGCGTGGCTACGTTTGCCTAGAAGGGGCAATACATGTAGCCATTCGTTATCCGTTTGATTTTGGTTAATCGTCCAGGTCAGCCGTTTAAGCAATTTTAGTTGTTCCTTCAGTTTATGGTGCAGGTTGATTTTGGAACGTTGGTTATGTGTCTTCCTGAGTACTTTTCACAGCCTGGTAATCTTTTGCTTACTAGCTGTTATTGGGGTCTTGTATTGAGAAGATCTTGCTTTCTGTCTGCAAGGACATTTTGTTGGGCCTATTGCAATGTGAATGTCATTGATGATTATGTCCCAGTATTCTAGGAGGCTTTGTCCATTTAGCGCCTGGAGAGTTGGAGCACAGCAGGCTTTCCACGATTTAAATCTTTCCTGGAGTATTGGACCCCATTTTATTTGATGGATTAGTTGACTTGCTTCGTCCCCTCTAGATGATTCAATTGTCTTCAAAGGCTTGTGCCTCATGGTTTTTAATTGTATCCCTAAGTAGAGTGGAGGATGGTTGCTCGCAGATGTTAGAAGGATTTTGAAGCTCATCAGCTGCTCTGTGATAGTGGCCGTCGTGAACATATAGTCTACAGTGGTGACTCCTCTGAAGGTTTCTGGAAATTGGAGATTAAAGTGGCTCTGTTCTAGAATGTGTTGGATGGATTTGAGGTTGAATCTGTTCAGCATATTCCATAGTTGACCGAATGGTGTTTCTACAGAGTTAAATTTAAAGGCCGGTGCCCCTAGGTGGTGGAGATTAAAAAAGCTGCAAACTATTGTGTCGTGGGTCAGATGGTCACAGAGGAGGCCTTCTAAAGAATCACGATTCAGAAAAGGGGGTGGTGATGAACAGAGTGTCTGAATTAAGCAGACCACTCTTACCCAGTCCAAAGATCAGGGCTTGATCCATCACCGTTATTTAGCTCACTGCCCCATCCCAGCTCAGAACCTGGCTATATGCAAATTAGTCTGTCCCTGGCCCAGTGCATCATGGGAACAGGGCAGACCAAACTACCAAGCCAATTCTTCACCAGAAAGGAGACAAGCTTCCGGGGACCGGTTTCTGGCATTTCAGCCGTCGTCGGCCCGGCTTGCTTGAATCCTGATGGAGCAGTGAGCAAGGGACTCATGTCTGAGTATACCCTGCCACACCTATAGTGGCCAAAAACGATTCAGAAAAGGGGGTGGTGATGAACAGAGTGTCTGAATTAAGCAGACCACTCTTACCCAGTCAAAAGATCAGGGCTTGATCCATCACCGTTATTTAGCTCACTGCCCCATCCCAGCTCAGAACCTGGCTATATGCAAATTAGTCTGTCCCTGGCCCAGTGCATCATGGGAACAGGGCAGACCAAACTACCAAGCCAATTCTTCACCAGAAAGGAGACAAGCTTCCGGGGACCGGTTTCTGGCATTTCAGCCGTCGTCGGCCCGGCTTGCTTGAATCCTGATGGAGCAGTGAGCAAGGGACTCATGTCTGAGTATACCCTGCCACACCTATAGTGGCCAAAAACGATTCAGAAAAGGGGGAAGCTTGTTTCCTTCCCAGTGTAAGAATTGGCTTTTGTAGTCTGGTCTGCCCTGTTCCCATGATGCACTGGGCCAGGGACAGACTAATTTGCATACAGCCAGGCTCTGAAACAGGGATGGTGCAATGAGCTAAAAAACGGTGTTGGATCTAGCCCTGATCTCTTGACTGGGTGAGAGTTTTCTGCTTAATTCAGAGACTCTGTCCATCACCACCCCTTGTTGTAAATATTCTATAGAATCACATCAGTGTGTAATCTTACTGGCCCGGTCCTAGTAAAAACTGTTGAAATATAAGTTGATCAATATTATCTTTGTTTTGCAGTCCATCATTCTTGCGCCTTCTATTGTAATAGCTTGTATCATGCCATTTTTAGTTGCATGTTTTTTCAATTTTAGCTTTCATCCAATATTAAGAAATATTGAAAGGCCAACAGAAGGCCTTCCAAATATATTACTTTTGTTTGCTGAGTGGTGGATTTCATTGAAGCTTGGTATGGTTATTGGGCCTAGTGACCATCTTTCTTGAAAGCAGAGAACGTCATGGATGTAATCAGGGGTCTTACAAGGGGGAGTTTGAGTATTCTGAATAGTCCTGCTACATTCCATGAAAGAATCTTTAATTCTGCTTTGCAGTTAACTGGATGTTTACTAATGCTAGGAATGGTGCTGTCAGTTACTGGCCGGAGATGGAGCTATCCAGCTCCAGTCTTCGTTATTCTTGTCTGCCTCGCGCCCCATGGGGATTTTTCTAAAAAAAAGACCCCCTGTACTTGTGAGCTGGTGTGATATGTACATGGTACACTGTGGCAAGGTGTGCTGTGGGTGCCCGACCCCCCCTTAGTACACTATAGGTAGGTTTCCGAGAGCTTGAGACTCTTTTTGGAACTTTAGGGGAAGGGGGTATTTTGGTCTCATGGGTATTGATTGCACTATGCCCCAATCTATTTACAGAAATGTATATATTTTCCAAATATAGTGTACTACAATGTATTTTCAATTTTTTACATAGTGAATTTGTTACAAAAATGTCTACGGAATACCATGGTAATGCCTACAAATTAACACACCACATAGAAAAAATTACAAAAAAAGCACAGCTCTTCGTAAACTGCAGTGAAATATATATAAAAATATAAATACATTTCTATACCTATTACCAATTAATAAAGTGGTAATAGGTAGTGAACAACAATAAAACATACTACTTAACTATATTTAAGGCCCTAACCCAGAACACAGCAAAAAGTGTGAAAAAAACAACATGGCTGCCTTTTACGTTTTTGACATCCATTAGCCAATCATTTACTGCCTTCTCATCAACATCTACAGTGGTAGCCCATGAAGTTATCATGGTATTCCGCACCAGAATATATAGCTAAGTATTTTGGCACTTATACTATTTACAACTGCTACCAAAAATGATCAATTACACCTCATATTCTATATTCTTGCCACACTACATCTTCAAATATTCACTCACTTCTATGCTACAAGTGTTTCAAGAAACAAACTCCACTCTACGCCACTTCACTCTATGCCAATCCAATCTACACTAGTCCACTGTGCACTATTACACTCTAAGCCACTCCCTTCTATGATACTCCAGTCTATGCCTCTCCACAGTATGACCCTGCAGTGTATGCTACTCCACTCTATGCTATTCCACTGTAGGCAAATCTACTGTAAGACACTACACTTTATGCTCCACTCTATGCCACTCCAGTGTAAGCCACTCGGCTGTATGCCATTCCACACTACGCCACTCCACTCTACACCACTCGACTGTATGCCACTCCACTAAACGCTACTCCACTCTGTCACTCCACTACATACTACTATGTTCAATAGTATTCCACTATAAATCAATCCAATGTCAGCTATTCCACTGTATGCCACTCTGCTCTATGCCACCCCACTCTATGCCACTTCACTCAATGGCACTCAACTGTACGCTATTAAACTTTACAACACTACAGTCTACCCCTCTACCCCATTCCACTCTACAACACTTCACTCTACAGTTCACCACTCATCGCCACTCCACTGTATGCTACTCCACTCTTTGCCACTCCAGTGAACTCCACTCCACCACACACCACTCAAATCTGTCCTATTCCACTGTACCCTACTACACTGTACCTCACTCAATTTTACAACACTATACTGTACACCACTCTACTCTACAACACTCCATTCTCTGCTGTTCCATAGTATGCCTTTCCACACTATCTCACTTCACTCTACACCACTAGACTCTACCCCACTCTATGGTATGCTATTCCACTGTATGCTACTCCACTTTGTGTCACTCCACTCCTGTATATGCCGCTCTACTGTATGCAATTCCACTCCGTGCCACTCCACTATCTGATATTCCCCTGTACGCTACTCCACTGTATGCTATTCCATTGTATGCCATTCCACTCTACCACACTCCACTATACACCACTCCATTGTAAGCCATTCCACTGTATGCCACCCCACTCAATGCCACTCCAATATACGCCACTCCAATGTTCGCCACTACACTCTATGCCATTCCACTCTACGCTATTCCAGTGTACACAACTCCATGGCACACCACTCCATTTTATGCTATTCCACTTTATGACACTCCACTCTATGCCACTACACTCACGCCACTCCACTCTATGCCACTACACTATACACTACTCCACTCTACACTACTCCACTATACGCTATTCCACACTACACCAACCCACTCCACCCTACCCCACTCAGCGCAAGTCCACTCTATGCCAATACACTCTATGCCACACCACTATATGCTATTCTGCTCTATGCCACTCCCCTCTACGCCACTCCACTCTACGCCATTCTACTATATGCCACTATATAATATACTTCAATCCACTATATGTCACTCCACTGTACGTCACTCCCATCTATGCCACTCCACTATACGATATTACACTCGATTCCACTCAATTCTATGCTACACCACTTCACTGTACGTTATTCCACTGAACACCACTCCACTCTACAATACTCTACTGTACGCTATTCAGTCTATGCCTCTCCGCTGCATCCCACTCTACCATTCTACCACACTCTACTCTACACAACTTCACTGTAAGCCATTCCACTGTATGACACTCCACTCTATGCCACTCCAATCTATGCCACTCCACTGTTGGCCAGTACACCCTACGCCACTCCCCTCTATCCTGTTCCAGTATACGCAACTTCACAGCACACCGCTCCACTTTATGCTATTCCACTCTATGCCACTCCACTCTATGCCACATCACTCATGCCACTCCACTCTACCCCACTCCTCTAGATGCTATCCCACTCTACGCCACTCCAATCTACACTTCTCCACTCTGCGCTATTCCACTTCATGCCATGCCACTCTACGTCAATACACTGTACGCCACAGCACTATACTCTATTCTACTTTATGGCACTCCACTCTATGGCACTCCACTCTATGCTACTCCACTCTACAGTGCTCTACTCTATGCTATAAAATTCTATCCCACTCAACTCTATGCCTCTCCACTTTTTGACACTCTCCTGTATGTTATTCAACTGATTGCCACTGTACTCTATGCCACTTCACGCTACAACACTCTACTGTACGGTATTCCAATCTATGTCTCACCACTGCATTCCAGTCCACTCTACAGCACTCCTCTCTACCCCTCTCTACCCACTCCACTCTACCACACTCCACTTTACAGCACTCCACTGTACAATGTTCCACTGTACCCTACTCCATTCTACACCACTCCACT
Source organism: Lissotriton helveticus (assembly GCF_964261635.1). Lineage (NCBI taxonomy): Eukaryota > Metazoa > Chordata > Amphibia > Caudata > Salamandridae > Lissotriton > Lissotriton helveticus. The sequence goes on from NC_136072.1 coordinate 116,574,600, forward strand.
GTATGCTACTACAGTCTACGCCATTCCACTCCAATCAATGCCACTCCAGTGTATGTTACTTCACTCTATGCGATGTGAGTGGATGCTACTCTGCTGTATGCTATTCTACTGTACGCTACTCCACTGTATGCCACTCTCCTGTACACTACTCCACTGTACGCTATTCCACTGTATGCCACTCCACTTTACCCCACTCAACTCTAAGTCACTTCACTCTACACCACTCCCCTCTATACTATTGCACTGTACGCCTCTTCTCTTCACTCCACTCTACATCACTCCACTCTATGCTATTCCACAGTACCACATTCCCCCTACACCACGCCAGTCAATGCCACACCAACTTACGCCACTGTACTATACACCATTCCACTGTACCTAACTCCTTTCTACCCCACTCACCTATTTTCTATTTCACTCTATGCCACAACACTCTATGCCACTACAATATACAAGATTCCACTGTACGCCACTCAACTCTGCGTCACTCCATTGTACGCTACTCCACTCTACGCTTCTCTACTCTTCACTATTCCAGTGTATGTCACTCCACTCTACCAAACTTCACTCCACACCACTGCACTCTACTCCACTTAACAACACTGTACTCCACTTAACAACAGTTGATGCTCCTTCACTCTACCACACCATACTCCATTCTATAGCACTACTTTATGCAACAATGTACTCCTGTAAATGACTGTGTACAACACTCTACTCTCTACCACTGTACTCCACTCTACTCCACTCTGTGCAACTCTCTCTATACCACTCCACTCGGATTTACAATATTATACTCTGTGAGACACTAATCCTCTGTACTCCACTGTGCTCCACTGCTGCACTGTATGCCACTCCACTGTACAGTACTCTATGCCACTCAACTCTACAATAGTCTATGCCACTCCACCATACTGTACTGCACCATACTCTACTCCATGGCGCTCCACTGTGCAACACTGTAACCCACTCAGTGGCACTCTACACTACTATCTCTATGACAGTTTCTGACACTCTACAATATGACTGCAGTCCACCGTACCACACATCACTCTACTCTACAACACTTTACTCCACAGTATGCTTCGCCAATCCACTCTACTCCACTCCACAACGCTCTACTCTACAACACGCTAATCCACTATATGTGGTGGCACTCCACTGGACTCCACTACACAACACTTACCCAATCTATGACACTGTACAATACTCCACTTTACACCGCTCCACTCTACTACAGTCTACTCTCCCAATGCAACTTCATTCTACAAGATTCTACTACATTCTGTGGCACTATAGAGCACTTTACTCCACTCTATGCCCCTACACTATACAACACTCTCCTCCACTCAACTGTACGACACTCCACGTAACAACACTCTACTTTACGCCACTGGACTCTACGATTTAAAACACATTTTTATTTTTAAAAAAATAAAACCATTCAAATTCAATGACAATAACAAAGGTTAAACCTTTGTAATAGTTAGGAAAAGTTATTTATTATTTCTATACGAACAAAACTTAAACTTTACAAGTATTAGAAATGCTAAAGATATAATTATAACTTAAACTACACAAATGTGATAAATTCTAAACTTATACTTATACCTTATATTTATAATGTGCGCATCTTCAAATTACTATGTCAACACCTCCATACAAGTTTTGTCATCTCACTCACCACACTACATTAACTATAACTTGCCACTCTACCATGCACTGTGTTCTCAGAAATAATGTGATTTGCAATGTCATAAGTGTTGTTATCAATGCTATGATTTCACATAGTCTGAGGGATGTAATAAGCAAGGCTATAACCAGTGCATGGAGCAAAAGCTTATGCACTGTGAACAGCTCTCTGGTGACTTCTTTAACATTAATGTGCCTCACTGCACACAGACGTTAATGCATTGTGCCTGCAAGACACCAGGGACTGCATTCTAAGCAATGGCTCTTGCAATATGTTCAAATTGTGACCCTTGGTGCTAGGAGCAGCAAGGGTTGTAATGCCACAAAAAAGTGCCACAGTTTGAAAGGGATATAGAAGGAAGCGTGCAGCAGACCACTGTCTGCTCACTCTCATGCCAGCAACCTGCACACTCACAGTGGAAGTTTCCGGAAATGGAACGCTTCCAAGTTGCCAAAGGTCACCCCAGCTCTCACCATTCTCTAATTAATCAATGGGGCACACTACTGCATCATTAAGGGATGTGGAAACGTTCCTATATTACCTACCCCTTTCCCTTGCTACTCATAAGGGGTATCAATGGGTTAATCTCTATTTGGA